>NW_027362768.1:389306515-390506515 GCF_046119375.1 Phyllobates terribilis | reverse complement strand
CGCGCTCTATACTGTATACATGACTGTACGCGCTCTATACTGTATACATGACTGTACGCGCCCTATACTGTATACATGACTGTACGCGCCCTATACTGTATACATGACTGTACGCGCCCTATACTGTATACATGGCTGTACGCGCCCTATACTGTATACATGACTGTACGCGCTCTATACTGTATACATGACTGTACGCGCTCTATACTGTATACATGACTGTACGCGCCCTATACTGTATACATGACTGTACGCGCCCTATACTGTATACATGACTGTACGCGCTCTATACTGTATACATGGCTGTACGCGCCCTATACTGTATACATGACTGTACGCGCTCTATACTGTATACATGACTGTACGTGCTCTATACTGTATACATGACTGTACGCGCTCTATACTGTATACATGACTGTACGTGCTCTATACTGTATACATGACTGTACGTGCTCTATACCGTATACATGACTGTACGCGCTCTATACTGTATACATGACTGTACGCGCTCTATACTGTATACATGACTGTACGCGCTCTATACTGTATACATGACTGTACGCGCCCTATACTGTATACATGACTGTACGCGCCCTATACTGTATACATGACTGTACGCGCTCTATACTGTATACATGGCTGTACGCGCCCTATACTGTATACATGACTGTACGCGCCCTATACTGTATACATGACTGTACGCGCTCTATACTGTATACATGACTGTACTCGCCCTATACTGTATACATGACTGTACGCGCTCTATACTGTATACATGACTGTACTCGCCCTATACTGTATACATGACTGTACGCGCTCTATACTGTATACATGACTGTACGCGCCCTATACCGTATACATGGCTGTACGCGCTCTATACTGTATACATGACTGTACTCGCCCTATACTGTATACATGACTGTACGCGCTCTATACTGTATACATGACTGTACGCGCCCTATACTGTATACATGACTGTACGCGCTCTATACTGTATACATGACTGTACGCGCCCTATACCGTATACATGACTGTACGCGCTCTATACCGTATACATGACTGTACGCGCTCTATACTGTATACATGACTGTACGCGCTCTATACTGTATACATGACTGTACGCGCTCTATACTGTATACATGACTGTACGCGCCCTATACTGTATACATGACTGTACGACTGTACGCGCTCTATACTGTATACATGACTGTACGCGCCCTATACTGTATACATGACTGTACGCGCTCTATACTGTATACATGACTGTACGCGCTCTATACTGTATACATGACTGTACGCGCCCTATACTGTATACATGACTGTACGCGCTCTATACTGTATACATGACTGTACGCGCTCTATACTGTATACATGGCTGTACGCGCCCTATACTGTATACATGACTGTACGCGCCCTATACCGTATACATGACTGTACGCGCCCTATACTGTATACATGACTGTACGCGCTCTATACTGTATACATGACTGTACGCGCCCTATACCGTATACATGGCTGTACGGGCTCTATACTGTATACATGGCTGTACGCGCTCTATACTGTATACATGACTGTACGCGCTCTATACCGTATACATGACTGTACGCGCCCTATACCGTATACATGACTGTACGCGCTCTATACTGTATACATGGCTGTACGCGCTCTATACTGTATACATGACTGTACGTGCTCTATACCGTATACATGACTGTACGCGCCCTATACCGTATACATGACTGTACGCGCTCTATACTGTATACATGGCTGTACGCGCTCTATACTGTATACATGACTGTACGTGCTCTATACCGTATACATGACTGTACGCGCCCTATACCTGTATACATGACTGTACGCGCCCTATACCGTATACATGACTGTACGCGCCCTATACCGTATACATGACTGTACGCGCCCTATACCGTATACATGACTGTACGCGCCCTATACCGTATACATGACTGTACGCGCCCTATACCGTATACATGACTGTACGCGCCCTATACCGTATACATGACTGTACGCGCCCTATACCGTATACATGACTGTACGCGCCCTATACCGTATACATGACTGTACGCGCCCTATACTGTATACATGGACTGTACGCGCCCTATACTGTATACATGACTGTACGCGCCCTATACTGTATACATGACTGTACGTGCTCTATACTGTATACATGACTGTACGCGCTCTATACTGTATACATGACTGTACGCGCCCTATACTGTATACATGACTGTACGCGCCCTATACTGTATACATGACTGTACGTGCTCTATACTGTATACATGGCTGTACGCGCCCTATACTGTATACATGACTGTACGCGCTCTATACTGTATACATGACTGTACGTGCTCTATACTGTATACATGACTGTACGCGCCCTATACTGTATACATGACTGTACGCGCTCTATACTGTATACATGACTGTACGCGCTCTATACTGTATACATGACTGTACGCGCCCTATACTGTATACATGACTGTACGCGCCCTATACCGTATACATGACTGTACGCGCTCTATACTGTATACATGACTGTACGCGCTCTATACTGTATACATGACTGTACGCGCTCTATACTGTATACATGACTGTACGCGCCCTATACCGTATACATGACTGTACGCGCCCTATACTGTATACATGGACTGTACGCGCTCTATACTGTATACATGACTGTACGCGCCCTATACCGTATACATGACTGTACGCGCTCTATACCGTATACATGACTGTACGCGCCCTATACCGTATACATGACTGTACGCGCCCTATACCGTATACATGACTGTACGCGCTCCTATACTGTATACATGACTGTACGCGCCCTATACCGTATACATGACTGTACGCGCTCTATACCGTATACATGACTGTACGCGCCCTATACCGTATACATGACTGTACGCGCCCTATACTGTATACATGACTGTACGCGCCCTATACTGTATACATGACTGTACGCGCCCTATACTGTATACATGACTGTACGTGCTCTATACCGTATACATGACTGTACGCGCTCTATACTGTATACATGTCTGTACGCGCCCTATACTGTATACATGACTGTACGCGCTCTATACTGTATACATGGCTGTACGCGCCCTATACCGTATACATGGCTGTACGCGCCCTATACCGTATACATGACTGTACGCGCCCTATACTGTATACATGACTGTACGCGCCCTATACTGTATACATGACTGTACGCGCCCTATACCGTATACATGACTGTACGCGCCCTATACCGTATACATGACTGTACGCGCCCTATACTGTATACATGACTGTACGCGCTCTATACCGTTATGTAACATGGCTGTACGCGCCCTATACCGTATACATGACTGTACGCGCCCTATACTGTATACATGACTGTACGCGCCCTATACTGTATACATGACTGTACGCGCCCTATACCGTATACATGACTGTACGCGCCCTATACTGTATACATGACTGTACGCGCCCTATACCGTATACATGGCTGTACGCGCACTATACCGTATACATGACTGTACGCGCCCTATACCGTATACATGACTGTACGCGCCCTATACTGTATACATGGCTGTACGCGCCCTATACCGTATACATGACTGTACGCGCCCTATACCGTATACATGACTGTACGCGCCCTATACTGTATACATGGCTGTACGCGCCCTATACTGTATACATGACTGTACGCGCCCTATACTGTATACATGGCTGTACGCGCTCTATACTGTATACATGACTGTACGCGCTCTATACTGTATACATGACTGTACGCGCCCTATACCGTATACATGACTGTACGCGCCCTATACCGTATACATGACTGTACGCGCTCTATACTGTATACATGACTGTACGCGCCCTATACTGTATACATGACTGTACGCGCCCTATACTGTATACATGACTGTACGCGCCCTATACTGTATACATGACTGTACGCGCCCTATACTGTATACATGACTGTACGCGCCCTATACTGTATACATGGCTGTACGCGCCCTATACCGTATACATGACTGTACGCGCCCTATACCGTATACATGACTGTACGCGCCCTATACTGTATACATGACTGTACGCGCCCTATACTGTATACATGACTGTACGCGCCCTATACTGTATACATGACTGTACGCGCCCTATACTGTATACATGACTGTACGCGCCCTATACTGTATACATGACTGTACGCGCCCTATACTGTATACATGACTGTACGCGCTCTATACTGTATACATGACTGTACGCGCCCTATACTGTATACATGACTGTACGCGCCCTATACTGTATACATGACTGTACGCGCCCTATACTGTATACATGACTGTACGCGCCCTATACTGTATACATGGCTGTACGCGCTCTATACTGTATACATGACTGTACGCGCCCTATACTGTATACATGACTGTACGCGCCCTATACTGTATACATGACTGTACGCGCTCTATACTGTATACATGACTGTACGTGCCTATACTGTATACATGACTGTACGCGCTCTATACCGTATACATGGCTGTACGCGCCCTATACCGTATACAGGACTGTACGCGCTCTATACTGTATACATGACTGTACGTGCCCTATACTGTATACATGACTGTACGCGCCCTATACTGTATACATGACTGTACGCGCCCTATACTGTATACATGACTGTACGCGCCCTATACTGTATACATGACTGTACGCGCCCTATACCGTATACATGACTGTACGCGCCCTATACCGTATACAGGACTGTACGCGCCCTATACTGTATACATGACTGTACGCGCCCTATACTGTATACATGACTGTACGCGCCCTATACTGTATACATGACTGTACGCGCCCTATACTGTATACATGGCTGTACGCGCCCTATACTGTATACATGACTGTACGCGCCCTATACTGTATACATGACTGTACGCGCCCTATACTGTATACATGACTGTACGCGCCCTATACTGTATACATGACTGTACGCGCCCTATACCGTATACATGACTGTACGCGCTCTATACTGTATACATGACTGTACGCGCCCTATACCGTATACATGACTGTACGCGCCCTATACTGTATACATGACTGTACGCGCCCTATACTGTATACATGACTGTACGCGCTCTATACTGTATACATGACTGTACGCGCCCTATACTGTATACATGACTGTACGCGCCCTATACTGTATACATGACTGTACGCGCTCTATACTGTATACATGACTGTACGCGCCTCTATACCGTATACATGACTGTACGCGCCCTATACTGTATACATGACTGTACGCGCCCTATACTGTATACATGACTGTACGCGCCCTATACTGTATACATGACTGTACGCGCTCTATCCTGTATACATGACTGTACGCGCCCTATACTGTATACATGACTGTACGCGCCCTATACTGTATACATGACTGTACGCGCCCTATACTGTATACATGACTGTACGCGCCCTATACTGTATACATGACTGTACGCGCCCTATACTGTATACATGACTGTACGCGCCCTATACTGTATACATGACTGTACGCGCCCTATACCGTATACATGACTGTACGCGCCCTATACTGTATACATGACTGTACGCGCCCTATACCGTATACATGACTGTACGCGCCCTATACTGTATACATGACTGTACGCGCCCTATACCGTATACATGACTGTACGCGCCCTATACTGTATACATGACTGTACGCGCCCTATACCGTATACATGACTGTACGCGCCCTATACTGTATACATGGCTGTACGCGCTCTATACTGTATACATGACTGTACGCGCCCTATACTGTATACATGACTGTACGCGCTCTATACTGTATACATGACTGTACGCGCCCTATACTGTATACATGACTGTACGCGCTCTATACCGTATACATGACTGTACGCGCTCTATACTGTATACATGGCTGTACGCGCTCTATACTGTATACATGACTGTACGCGCTCTATACCGTATACATGACTGTACGCGCCCTATACCGTATACATGACTGTACGCGCCCTATACTGTATACATGACTGTACGCGCTCTATACTGTATACATGACTGTACGCGCCCTATACTGTATACATGACTGTACGCGCCCTATACTGTATACATGACTGTACGCGCCCTATACCGTATACATGACTGTACGCGCCCTATACCGTATACATGACTGTACGCGCCCTATACCTGTATACATGACTGTACGCGCCCTATACCGTATACATGACTGTACGCGCCCTATACTGTATACATGGCTGTACGCGCTCTATACTGTATACATGACTGTACGCGCCCTATACTGTATACATGACTGTACGCGCCCTATACTGTATACATGACTGTACGCGCCCTATACTGTATACATGACTGTACGCGCTCTATACTGTATACATGACTGTACGCGCTCTATACCGTATACATGACTGTACGCGCCCTATACTGTATACATGACTGTACGCGCCCTATACCGTATACAGGACTGTACGCGCCCTATACTGTATACATGACTGTACGCGCCCTATACTGTATACAGGACTGTACGCGCTCTATACTGTATACATGACTGTACGCGCTCTATACTGTATACATGACTGTACGCGCTCTATACTGTATACATGGCTGTACGCGCCCTATACTGTATACATGACTGTACGCGCTCTATACTGTATACATGACTGTACGCGCTCTATACCGTATACATGACTGTACGCGCCCTATACCGTATACATGACTGTACGCGCCCTATACCGTATACATGACTGTACGCGCCCTATACCGTATACATGACTGTACGCGCCCTATACTGTATACATGACTGTACGCGCCCTATACTGTATACAGGACTGTACGCGCTCTATACTGTATACATGACTGTACGCGCCCTATACTGTATACATGACTGTACGCGCCCTATACTGTATACATGACTGTACGCGCTCTATACTGTATACATGACTGTACGCGCCCTATACCGTATACATGGCTGTACGCGCTCTATACTGTATACATGACTGTACGCGCCCTATACCGTATACATGCTGTACGCGCCCTATACCGTATACATGACTGTACGCGCCCTATACCGTATACATGACTGTACGCGCTCTATACTGTATACATGGCTGTACGCGCCCTATACCGTATACATGACTGTACGCGCTCTATACTGTATACATGACTGTACGCGCCCTATACCGTATACATGGCTGTACGCGCCCTATACCGTATACATGACTGTACGCGCTCTATACCGTATACATGACTGTACGCGCCCTATACCGTATACATGACTGTACGCGCCCTATACCGTATACATGACTGTACGCGCCCTATACCGTATACAGGACTGTACGCGCCCTATACTGTATACATGACTGTACGCGCCCTATACTGTATACATGACTGTACGCGCCCTATACTGTATACATGGCTGTACGCGCCCTATACTGTATACATGACTGTACGCGCCCTATACTGTATACATGACTGTACGCGCCCTATACCGTATACATGACTGTACGCGCTCTATACTGTATACATGACTGTACGCGCCCTATACCGTATACATGACTGTACGCGCCCTATACTGTATACATGGCTGTACGCGCCCTATACCGTATACATGACTGTACGCGCCCTATACTGTATACATGACTGTACGCGCTCTATACTGTATACATGACTGTACGCGCCCTATACTGTATACATGACTGTACGCGCCCTATACTGTATACATGACTGTACGCGCTCTATACCGTATACATGACTGTACGCGCCCTATACCGTATACAGGACTGTACGCGCCCTATACTGTATACATGACTGTACGCGCCCTATACTGTATACATGACTGTACGCGCCTATACTGTATACATGACTGTACGCGCCCTATACCGTATACATGACTGTACGCGCCCTATACCGTATACATGACTGTACGCGCCCTATACCGTATACATGACTGTACGCGCCCTATACCGTATACATGACTGTACGCGCCCTATACCGTATACATGACTGTACGCGCCCTATACCGTATACATGACTGTACGCGCCCTATACCGTATACATGACTGTACGCGCCCTATACTGTATACATGACTGTACGCGCCCTATACCGTATACATGACTGTACGCGCCCTATACCGTATACATGACTGTACGCGCCCTATACCGTATACATGACTGTACGCGCCCTATACCGTATACATGACTGTACGCGCCCTATACTGTATACATGGCTGTACGCGCCCTATACTGTATACATGGCTGTACGCGCCCTATACTGTATACATGACTGTACGCGCCCTATACTGTATACATGACTGTACGTGCTCTATACTGTATACATGACTGTACGCGCCCTATACCGTATACATGACTGTACGCGCCCTATACCGTATACATGACTGTACGCGCTCTATACTGTATACATGACTGTACGCGCCCTATACTGTATACATGACTGTACGCGCCCTATACTGTATACATGACTGTACGCGCTCTATACTGTATACATGACTGTACGCGCCCTATACTGTATACATGACTGTACGCGCTCTATACTGTATACATGACTGTACGCGCCCTATACTGTATACATGACTGTACGCGCCCTATACTGTATACATGACTGTACGCGCTCTATACTGTATACATGACTGTACGCGCCCTATACTGTATACATGACTGTACGCGCTCTATACTGTATACATGACTGTACGCGCCCTATACTGTATACATGGCTGTACGCGCTCTATACCGTATACATGACTGTACGCGCTCTATACTGTATACATGACTGTACGCGCCCTATACTGTATACATGACTGTACGTGCTCTATACTGTATACATGACTGTACGTGCTCTATACTGTATACATGACTGTACGCGCCCTATACCGTATACATGACTGTACGCGCTCTATACTGTATACATGACTGTACGCGCCCTATACTGTATACATGACTGTACGCGCTCTATACTGTATACATGACTGTACGCGCCCTATACTGTATACATGACTGTACGCGCTCTATACTGTATACATGACTGTACGCGCTCTATACTGTATACATGACTGTACGCGCCCTATACTGTATACATGGCTGTACGCGCTCTATACCGTATACATGGCTGTACGCGCTCTATACTGTATACATGACTGTACGCGCCCTATACTGTATACATGACTGTACGTGCTCTATACTGTATACATGACTGTACGTGCTCTATACTGTATACATGACTGTACGCGCCCTATACCGTATACATGACTGTACGCGCCTATACCGTATACATGACTGTACGCGCTCTATACTGTATACATGACTGTACGCGCCCTATACTGTATACATGACTGTACGCGCCCTATACTGTATACATGACTGTACGCGCCCTATACTGTATACATGACTGTACGCGCCCTATACTGTATACATGACTGTACGCGCTCTATACTGTATACATGACTGTACGCGCTCTATACTGTATACATGACTGTACGCGCCCTATACTGTATACATGGCTGTACGCGCTCTATACCGTATACATGACTGTACGCGCCCTATACCGTATACATGGCTGTACGCGCCCTATACCGTATACATGACTGTACGCGCCCTATACCGTATACATGACTGTACGCGCTCTATACTGTATACATGGCTGTACGCGCCCTATACCGTATACATGACTGTACGCGCTCTATACTGTATACATGGCTGTACGCGCCCTATACCGTATACATGGCTGTACGCGCCCTATACCGTATACATGACTGTACGCGCTCTATACCGTATACATGACTGTACGCGCCCTATACCGTATACATGACTGTACGCGCCCTATACCGTATACATGACTGTACGCGCCCTATACCGTATACATGACTGTACGCGCCCTATACTGTATACATGAACTGTACGCGCCCTATACTGTATACATGACTGTACGCGCCCTATACTGTATACATGACTGTACGCGCCCTATACTGTATACATGACTGTACGCGCTCTATACTGTATACATGACTGTACGCGCCCTATACTGTATACATGACTGTACGCGCCCTATACTGTATACATGACTGTACGCGCCCTATACTGTATACATGACTGTACGCGCCCTATACCGTATACATGACTGTACGCGCTCTATACTGTATACATGACTGTACGCGCCCTATACTGTATACATGACTGTACGCGCCCTATACTGTATACATGACTGTACGCGCCCTATACTGTATACATGACTGTACGCGCCCTATACCGTATACATGGCTGTACGTGCTCTATACTGTATACATGACTGTACGCGCTCTATACCGTATACATGACTGTACGCGCTCTATACTGTATACATGACTGTACGCGCCCTATACTGTATACATGACTGTACGCGCCCTATACTGTATACATGACTGTACGCGCCCTATACCGTATACATGACTGTACGCGCCCTATACTGTATACATGACTGTACGCGCCCTATACCGTATACATGACTGTACGCGCCCTATACTGTATACATGACTGTACGCGCCCTATACCGTATACATGACTGTACGCGCCCTATACCGTATACATGACTGTACGCGCCCTATACCGTATACATGACTGTACGCGCTCCTATACTGTATACATGGCTGTACGCGCTCTATACTGTATACATGACTGTACGCGCTCTATACCGTATACATGACTGTACGCGCCCTATACTGTATACATGGCTGTACGCGCCCTATACCGTATACATGGCTGTACGCGCCCTATACCGTATACATGACTGTACGCGCCCTATACCGTATACATGACTGTACGCGCCCTATACCGTATACATGACTGTACGCGCCCTATACCGTATACATGACTGTACGCGCCCTATACTGTATACATGACTGTACGCGCCCTATACTGTATACATGACTGTACGCGCCCTATACTGTATACATGACTGTACGCGCCCTATACTGTATACATGGCTGTACGCGCCCTATACTGTATACATGGCTGTACGCGCTCTATACTGTATACATGACTGTACGCGCCCTATACTGTATACATGACTGTACGCGCCCTATACTGTATACATGACTGTACGCGCCCTATACTGTATACATGACTGTACGCGCTCTATACTGTATACATGACTGTACGCGCTCTATACCGTATACATGACTGTACGCGCCCTATACTGTATACATGACTGTACGCGCCCTATACCGTATACATGACTGTACGCGCCCTATACCGTATACATGACTGTACGCGCCCTATACTGTATACATGACTGTACGCGCCCTATACCGTATACATGACTGTACGCGCCCTATACCGTATACATGACTGTACGCGCTCTATACCGTATACATGACTGTACGCGCCCTATACCGTATACATGACTGTACGCGCCCTATACCGTATACATGACTGTACGCGCCCTATACCGTATACATGACTGTACGCGCCCTATACCGTATACATGACTGTACGCGCCCTATACCGTATACATGACTGTACGCGCCCTATACCGTATACATGACTGTACGCGCCCTATACCGTATACATGGCTGTACGTGCTCTATACTGTATACATGACTGTACGCGCCCTATACTGTATACATGACTGTACGCGCCCTATACTGTATACATGACTGTACGCGCCCTATACTGTATACATGACTGTACGCGCCCTATACTGTATACATGGCTGTACGCGCTCTATACCGTATACATGACTGTACGCGCCCTATACCGTATACATGGCTGTACGCGCCCTATACCGTATACATGACTGTACGCGCCCTATACCGTATACATGACTGTACGCGCTCTATACTGTATACATGGCTGTACGCGCCCTATACCGTATACATGACTGTACGCGCTCTATACTGTATACATGGTTGTACGCGCCCTATACCGTATACATGGCTGTACGCGCCCTATACCGTATACATGACTGTACGCGCTCTATACCGTATACATGACTGTACGCGCCCTATACCGTATACATGACTGTACGCGCCCTATACCGTATACAGGACTGTACGCGCCCTATACTGTATACAGGACTGTACGCGCCCTATACTGTATACAGGACTGTACGCGCCCTATACCGTATACAGGACTGTACGCGCCCTATACTGTATACAGGACTGTACGCGCCCTATATGTATACATGACTGTACGCGCCCTATACTGTATACATGACTGTACGCGCCCTATACTGTATACATGGCTGTACGCGCCCTATACTGTATACATGACTGTACGCGCCCTATACTGTATACATGACTGTACGCGCCCTATACCGTATACATGACTGTACGCGCTCTATACTGTATACATGACTGTACGCGCCCTATACCGTATACATGACTGTACGCGCTCTATACTGTATATATGGCTGTACGCGCCCTATACTGTATACATGACTGTACGCGCTCTATACTGTATACATGACTGTACGCGCCCTATACCGTATACATGACTGTACGTGCTCTATACTGTATACATGGCTGTACGCGCCCTATACTGTATACATGACTGTACGCGCCCTATACTGTATACATGACTGTACGCGCTCTATACTGTATACATGACTGTACGCGCCCTATACTGTATACATGACTGTACGCGCCCTATACTGTATACATGACTGTACGCGCCCTATACTGTATACATGACTGTACGCGCCCTATACGTATACATGACTGTACGCGCTCTATACTGTATACATGACTGTACGCGCCCTATACCGTATACAGGACTGTACGCGCCCTATACTGTATACATGACTGTACGCGCCCTATACTGTATACATGACTGTACGCGCCCTATACTGTATACATGACTGTACGCGCCCTATACCGTATACATGACTGTACGCGCCCTATACCGTATACATGACTGTACGCGCCCTATACCGTATACATGACTGTACGCGCCCTATACCGTATACATGACTGTACGCGCCCTATACCGTATACATGACTGTACGCGCCCTATACCGTATACATGACTGTACGCGCCCTATACCGTATACATGACTGTACGCGCCCTATACCGTATACATGACTGTACGCGCCCTATACTGTATACATGACTGTACGCGCCCTATACCGTATACATGACTGTACGCGCCCTATACCGTATACATGACTGTACGCGCCCTATACCGTATACATGACTGTACGCGCCCTATACCGTATACATGACTGTACGCGCCCTATACTGTATACATGACTGTACGCGCCCTATACTGTATACATGGCTGTACGCGCCCTATACTGTATACATGACTGTACGCGCCCTATACTGTATACATGACTGTACGTGCTCTATACTGTATACATGACTGTACGCGCCCTATACTGTATACATGACTGTACGCGCCCTATACCGTATACATGACTGTACGGCCCCTATACTGTATACATGACTGTACGTGCTCTATACTGTATACATGACTGTACGCGCCCTATACTGTATACATGACTGTACGCGCCCTATACCGTATACATGACTGTACGCGCCCTATACCGTATACATGACTGTACGCGCCCTATACGTATACATGACTGTACGCGCCCTATACTGTATACATGACTGTACGCGCCCTATACTGTATACATGACTGTACGCGCCCTATACCGTATACATGACTGTACGCGCCCTATACCGTATACATGACTGTACGCGCTCTATACTGTATACATGACTGTACGCGCTCTATACTGTATACATGACTGTACGCGCCCTATACCGTATACATGACTGTACGCGCCCTATACCGTATACATGACTGTACGCGCTCTATACCGTATACATGACTGTACGCGCCCTATACTGTATACATGACTGTACGCGCTCTATACTGTATACATGACTGTACGCGCCCTATACTGTATACATGACTGTACGCGCTCTATACTGTATACATGACTGTACGCGCCCTATACTGTATACATGGCTGTACGCGCTCTATACCGTATACATGGCTGTACGCGCCCTATACCGTATACATGACTGTACGCGCCCTATACCGTATACATGACTGTAAGCCGCCTATACCGTATACATGACTGTACGCGCTCTATACTGTATACATGGCTGTACGCGCCCTATACCGTATACATGACTGTACGCGCTCTATACTGTATACATGGCTGTACGCGCCCTATACCGTATACATGGCTGTACGGGCCCTATACCGTATACATGACTGTACGCGCTCTATACCGTATACATGACTGTACGCGCCCTATACCGTATACATGACTGTACGCGCCCTATACCGTATACATGACTGTACGCGCCCTATACCGTATACAGGACTGTACGCGCCCTATACTGTATACAGGACTGTACGCGCCCTATACTGTATACATGACTGTACGCGCCCTATACTGTATACATGACTGTACGCGCCCTATACTGTATACATGACTGTACGGCCCTATACCGTATACATGACTGTACGCGCTCTATACTGTATACATGACTGTACGCGCCCTATACCGTATACATGACTGTACGCGCCCTATACTGTATACATGACTGTACGTGCTCTATACTGTATACATGACTGTACGCGCCCTATACTGTATACATGGCTGTACGCGCCCTATACTGTATACATGACTGTACGCGCTCTATACTGTATACATGACTGTACGCGCCCTATACTGTATACATGACTGTACGCGCCCTATACTGTATACATGACTGTACGCGCTCTATACTGTATACATGACTGTACGCGCCCTATACCGTATACAGGACTGTACGCGCCCTATACTGTATACATGACTGTACGCGCCCTATACTGTATACATGACTGTACGCGCCCTATACTGTATACATGACTGTACGCGCCCTATACCGTATACATGACTGTACGCGCCCTATACCGTATACATGACTGTACGCGCCCTATACCGTATACATGACTGTACGCGCCCTATACCGTATACATGACTGTACGCGCCCTATACCGTATACATGACTGTACGCGCCCTATACCGTATACATGACTGTACGCGCCCTATACCGTATACATGACTGTACGCGCCCTATACTGTATACATGACTGTACGCGCCCTATACCGTATACATGACTGTACGCGCCCTATACCGTATACATGACTGTACGCGCCCTATACCGTATACATGACTGTACGCGCCCTATACCGTATACATGACTGTACGCGCCCTATACTGTATACATGGCTGTACGCGCCCTATACTGTATACATGGCTGTACGCGCCCTATACTGTATACATGACTGTACGTGCTCTATACTGTATACATGACTGTACGCGCCCTATACCGTATACATGACTGTACGCGCCCTATACCGTATACATGGCTGTACGCGCCCTATACTGTATACATGACTGTACGCGCCCTATACTGTATACATGTAGCTGTACGCGCCCTATACTGTATACATGACTGTACGCGCCTCTATACTGTATACATGACTGTACGCGCCCTATACTGTATACATGACTGTACGCGCTCTATACTGTATACATGACTGTACGCGCCCTATACTGTATACATGACTGTACGCGCTCTATACTGTATACATGACTGTACGCGCCCTATACTGTATACATGACTGTACGCGCTCTATACTGTATACATGACTGTACGCGCCCTATACTGTATACATGACTGTACGCGCTCTATACTGTATACATGACTGTACGCGCCCTATACTGTATACATGACTGTACGCGCTCTATACTGTATACATGACTGTACGCGCTCTATACTGTATACATGACTGTACGCGCCCCTATACTGTATACATGACTGTACGCGCCCTATACTGTATACATGACTGTACGTGCTCCCTATACTAGTATACATGACTGTACGCGCCCTATACTGTATACATGACTGTACGCGCCCTATACTGTATACATGACTGTACCGCGCTCTATACCGTATACATGACTGTACGCGCCCTATACTGTATACATGACTGTACGCGCTCTATACTGTATACATGACTGTACGCGCCCTATACTGTATACATGACTGTACGCGCCCTATACTGTATACATGGACTGTACGCGCCCTATACTGTATACATGACTGTACGCCCCTATACTGTATACATGACTGTACGCGCCCTATACTGTATACATGACTGTACGCGCTCTATACTGTATACATGACTGTACGCGCCCTATACTGTATACATGGCTGTACGCGCCCTATACTGTATACATGACTGTACGCGCCCTATACTGTATACATGACTGTACGCGCCCTATACTGTATACATGACTGTACGCGCCCTATACCGTATACATGACTGTACGCGCTCTATACCGTATACATGACTGTACGCGCCTCTATACCTGTATACATGACTGTACGCGCCCTATACTGTATACATGGCTGTACGCGCCCTATACTGTATACATGACTGTACGCGCTCTATACTGTATACATGACTGTACGCGCCCTATACTGTATACATGACTGTACGCGCCCTATACTGTATACATGACTGTACGCGCCCTATACCGTATACATGACTGTACGCGCCCTATACTGTATACATGACTGTACGCGCTCTATACCGTATACATGACTGTACGCGCCCTATACTGTATACATGGCTGTACGCGCCCTATACTGTATACAGGACTGTACGCGCTCTATACTGTATACATGACTGTACGTGCTCTATACCGTATACATGACTGTACGGCTCTATACTGTATACATGACTGTACGTGCTCTATACTGTATACATGACTGTACGCGCCCTATACTGTATACATGGCTGTACGCGCACCCTATACCGTATACATGACTGTACCGCGCCCTATACCGTATACATGGCTGTACGCGCCCTATACCGTATACATGACTGTACGCGCCCTATACTGTATACATGACTGTACGCGCCCTATACTGTATACATGGCTGTACGCGCCCTATACCGTATACATGACTGTACGCGCCCTATACCGTATACATGACTGTATGCGCCCTATACTGTATACATGACTGTACGCGCCCTATACTGTATACATGACTGTACGCGCCCTATACCGTATACATGACTGTACGCGCCCTATACTGTATACATGACTGTATGCGCCCTATACTGTATACATGACTGTATGCGCCCTATACTGTATACATGACTGTACGCGCCCTATACTGTATACATGGCTGTACGCGCCCTATACCGTATACATGACTGTACGCGCCCTATACCGTATACATGACTGTATGCGCCCTATACTGTATACATGACTGTACGCGCTCTATACTGTATACATGACTGTACGCGCCCTATACTGTATACATGACTGTACGCGCCCTATACTGTATACATGACTGTACGCGCCCTATACTGTATACATGACTGTACGCGCTCTATACTGTATACATGACTGTACGCGCCCTATACTGTATACAGTCCCGCTCAGGGTTATCGGCCCCATGAAGTGTAAGGACAGAATGCGGAATCTCCTGAAATAAATGAATCCAGTGAAGCAGTTTCTTGTATAGAGACTGGTGGTAAATACAAAAGAGCAAATGATAAACCATAATTTATAACAAAAACAATGGAGGGAAAATAGAAAAACCTAAAGCTGCAGTCAGTGGTATTGGCACTCGCCTGTGGTAAATCACAAGAGATTCACCTGTGATTGTCGGTGCCATGTGACATGAATTAGCCAATGAATGATGACTTCAGTGTTTTAAAAAGCCACATGGTAGGTCCTGTTCCTTTGTCACAATGGTGAAGACAAAGGAGCTGTCTGAGGACATCAGAACTGCTATTAGCAAACTCAAGCCTTCTGAAGGGTATAAGGTCACCTCCAAAGACCTTGGTATCCCAGTTTCAACAGTGCACGATGTTATTAAGAAGTTTTCCAAGCATGGAACCGTCAAGAACCTCCCTGGACATGGAGGAAAATTTACAAGAGATGTCTTTGAAGGTTGATGCGAATGATGGAAAAAACACCACGTCAAACATCCAAAGGCCTGAAGGCCAATCTGGAACCGTCTGGGGTCATGGTTTCAACAAGTACCACACGCCGCACACTAAACCAAGCAGAGCTTTATGGGCTAAAAATGACTGATCTTTGCCAAAGAGTACCTTGACAAACCACAATCCTTCTGGAAAATGTTCTGTGGACAGATGAAACAAAAAGAGAGCTTTTTGGCAATGCGAAGCAACAGTTTGTTTACAGACTGCGCAATGAAGGTTATAAGGAAAAGAACACCTTACCAACAGTTTATCATGATGGAGGATCCATAATGCTGTGGGGTTGCTTTGCTGTGTCTGGTAATAGAGGCCTTCACCGTATCACAGGAATCACGAAATCTGAGAATTATCAAGAGATTTTAGAGCAAAATGTCCTACCCAGTGTAAGAAAACTTGGTTTGAGTCGAAGATCATGGGTCCTCCAGCAAGACAATGACCCAAAGCACACATCCAAAAGTATACAGGAATGGTTGAAAGAGAAAAACTGGACTGTTTGAAAATGGCAGCAATGAGTCCTGACCTCAATCCCATTGAATAATGGGGAGCAGCACTGTATATACCCTATACAGGACCATATATACCTTATATTGTATACAAGACCGTATATACCTATATTGCATACAGGACTGTATATACCCTATACTGTATACAAGACCCTATACATGACATGCTGTATATACCCTATATCGTACACAGGACCATATATACTCTATACTGTATACAGGGCATGTATATGCCCTTTACTGTATACAGGACCGTATATACCTTTACTGTGCACACAACATGTCTATACACCATATACTGTAATATTATGGGATGGGGGGGAGCATTTGGTGTAATATTAGAACATTATGGGACCACAGTAATGATTTGGTGGGATGGTGGGGAGTACGTTTTGGGATGGTGGAGACTGGCTGGTTGATGATGGGGATTCTCTCCTCTAGTGGAGCTACATAGGGCTCCTATAATTCCTTCTCTGTAATGGCCCCATACACTTAACTAAAGTTGGCAAAACTTCCCGATTTCGGTGGGAGAACCCTGGAGAATCTGTGTGTGCGGACTCTCCCCCCAACACCTCAATCCTGCCTGTTCACTCCCAATGGCCCAATCTCTCTGGAGATAAGATGCTGCCAAAGAATTCTGGAGGGAGGAGGAGGACCAGCGGAACTCGTCGTGTTGGGGGGGGGGGTGACAGCGGAGCTCGTCTGTGTGGGGGGGGGGGTGACAGCGGAGCTCGTCGTTGGGGGAGGGGTGACAGCGGAGCTCGTCGTTGGGGGGGGGGTGACAGCGGAGCTCGTCGTTGGGGGGGGGTGACAGCGGAGCTCGTCGTTGGGGGGGGTGACAGCGGAGCTCGTCGTTGGGGGGGGGTGACAGCTGAGCCCATAGTTGGGGGGGGGCGACAGCGGAGCTCGTCGTTGGGGGGGGTGACAGCTGAGCCCATCGTTGGAGGGGGGGACGACAGCGGAGCTCGTCGTTGGGGGGTGGTGACAGCTGAGCCCATCGTTGGGGGGGGGCGACAGCGGAGCTCGTCATTGGGGGGGGCGACAGCGGAGCTCGTCGTTGGGGGGGGGTGACAGCTGAGCCCATCGTTGGAGGGGACGACGACAGCGGAGCTCGTCGTTGGGGGGGTGACAGCTGAGCCCATCGTTGGGGGGGAGGGCGACAGCGGAGCTCGTCATTGGGGGGGACGACAGCGGAGCTCGTTGTTGGCGGTTGGCGACGACAGCGGAGCTAGTCGTTGAGGGGGTGTGGAGGACGACGACGACAGCGGAGCTCGTCGTGGGGGGAGGACGACGACGACAGCGGAGCTCGTTGGGGGCGACGACGACAGTGGAGCTCGTCGTGGGGGGGGGGACGCCAGCGGAGCTCGTCGTTGGGGGGGGGACGCCAGCGGAGCTCGTCGTTGGGGGGGGGGGGACGCCAGCGGAGCTCGTCATTGGGGGGGGGACGACAGCGGAGCTCGTCATTGGGGGGACGACGACAGCGGAGCTCGTCGTTGAGGGGGGGGCGACAGCGGAGCTCGTCGTTGAGGGGGGGGAGGGCGACAGTGGAGCTCGTCGTTGAGGGGGGGAGGACGACAGCGGAGCTCATCGTTGGGGGGGGTGTGGAGGACGACGACAGCGGAGCTCGTTAAGGGGGGGGTGACAGCGGAGCCCGTCGTTGGGGGTGGGGGGGACTACGACAGCAGAGCCGTCGTTGGGGGGGGAACTACGACAGCGGAGCCCGTCGTTGGGGGGGGGAACTACGACAGCGGAGCCCGTCGTTGGGGGGGGGAACTACGACAGCGGAGCCCGTCCGTTGGGGGGGGGAACTACGACAGCGGAGCCCGTCGTTGGGGGGGGAACTACGACAGCGGAGCCCGTCGTTGGGGGGGGGAACTACGACAGCGGAGCCCTCGTTGGGGGGGGGGACTACGACAGCGGAGCCCGTCGTTGGGGGGGGGGAACTACGACAGCGGAGCCTGTTGTTGGGGGTGAGGGGGAGGGGAACTACGATAGCGGAGCCGTCATTGGGGGTGGGGACTACGACAGCGGAGCCCGTCGTTGGGGGTGGGGGGAACTACGACAGCGGAGCCCGTCGTTGGGGGGGGGGGACTACGACAGCGGAGCTCGTCATTGGGGGGAGGACGACAGCGGAGCTTGTCATTGGGCGGGGGACGACAGTGGAGCTCGTCGTTGAGGGGGGGAGGGCGACAGCGGAGCTCGTCGTTGAGGGGGGAGGGCGACAGCGGAGCTCGTCGTTGAGGGGGGGAGGGCGACAGCGGAGCTCGTCGTTGAGGGGGGGAGGGCGACAGCGGAGCTCGTCGTTGAGGGGGGAGGGCGACAGTGGAGCTCGTCGTTGAGGGGGGGAAGACGACAGCGGAGCTCGTCGTTGGGGGGTGTGGAGGACGACGACAGCGGAGCTCGTTAAGGGGGGGGTGACAGCGGGAGGCCCGTCGTTGGGGGTGGGGGGAGGGGAACTACGACAGCGGAGCCCGTCATTGGGGGTGGGGACTACGACAGCGGAGCCCGTCGTTGGGGGTGGGGGGAACTACAACAGCGTAGCCCGTCGTTGGGGGGGGGGGGACTACGACAGCGGAGCTCGTCATTGGGGGGGGGACGACGACAGCGGAGCTTGTCATTGGGCGGGGGACGACAGTGGAGCTCGTCGTTGAGGGGGGGAGGGCGACAGCGGAGCTCGTCGTTGAGGGGGGAGGGCGACAGCGGAGCTCGTCGTTGAGGGGGGGAGGGCGACAGCGGAGCTCGTCGTTGAGGGGGGGAGGGCGACAGCGGAGCTCGTCGTTGAGGGGGGGAGGGCGACAGTGGAGCTCGTCGTTGAGGGGGGAGGACGACAGCGGAGCTCGTCGTTGGGGGGTGTGGAGGACGACGACAGCGGAGCTCGTTAAGGGGGGGGGTGACAGCGGAGCCCGTCGTTGGGGTGGGGGAGGGGAACTACGACAGCGGAGCCCGTCGTTGGGGGTGGGGGGAGGGGAACTACCGACAGCGGAGCCCGTCGTTGGGGGGTGAGGGGTGGAGGGGAACTACGATAGCGGAGCTCGTCATTGGGGGGGGGGACTACGACAGCGGAGTTCGTCGTTGGGGGGGGGGAGAACTACGACAGCGGAGCCTGTTGTTGGGGGGGGAGGGGAACTACGATAGCGGAGCCCGTCATTGGGGGTGGGGACTACGACAGCGGAGCCCGTCATTGGGGGGGGGGGGACTACGACAGCGGAGCCCGTCGTTGGGGGGGGGGGGGACTACGACAGCGGAGCCTGTTGTTGGGGGGTGAGGGGGGAGGGGAACTACAATAGCGGAGCCCGTCATTGGGGGGGGACTACGACAGCGGAGCCTGTCATTGGGGGGGGGGAACTACGACAGCGGAGCCCGTCGTTGGGGGGGGGAACTACGACAGCGGAGCCCGTCGTTGGGGGGGGGGACTACGACAGCGGAGCCCGTCGTTGGGGGGGAACTACGACAGCGGAGCCCGTCGTTGGGGGGGAGGGGGGACTACGACAGCGGAGCCCGTCGTTGGGGGAGGGGGACTACGACAGCGGAGCCGTCGTGGGTGACAGGCGAGCCGTCGTTGGGGGGGGGGGGGAACTACGACAGCGGAGCCCGTCGTTGGGGGAGGGGGGGGTTACTACGACGAAAGCGGAGTCCAGCAGCGTCGCTCATAGAGAACCGGAGCACTCGGCCGACTCTTCCCTTGTTTGGGGGCTAATGTGTATGGAAGCGTTAAAGATAAAAGCTGTGAGTGCTCAGAACCGTCCGCACGCTGGACTTCACTGATAGCAGCCGTCATACAAGAAAAATTATGGTGAATGGTGGTCACAATCCCCCCCAAAAAACGAAGAGATTCTTAATTACTATGATTGTTGCTACCTCCTGTAGCCGAATTGGGAAGAAAAAAAAAAAGTGAAAACTTATAAAAAAAAAAAAAAAATGGAAGGTGGCGAGTGTACCTCCGGCTTTATGCCACTTGCACCAGCTCTTTACCCGGTGGGCAGTTGTCATGTTGTGGTTTATCGAGTACGTGCCCCATATTTCTTTCTTTCCTGAATAGCCATAATACTTAGTGATAACTTTCTCGCACCTTTGCCACCGATACCTTTTGGTTATTTTTTTCACATTTTGAAGACTCATACCCGTACTTATTCTTTTTTTCACGACTGCAGCTTCATCTCCATGCGGATTTGCATTTAAAATCTGCTAACCGTTTCGCCGTCCTCGTCTCCAATATGCTTCTCCTGCGATCTCTAAAGCATTCCAGTGATGGCGGCCGTCTCCATTTTACCCGCGCTGCCTTCCTGATTTCTGGAGCGCGTTTCTTCAGGAGCCTCATACCACTCGTCGTATTCCTCAATATCGTCGTCTGGTTTTTGTTCCTCACTACACGCTTCACACAACCTACTTTTAACCGCAGCGTCGACTACTTCTTTTTCAAATGTTTTCCAATTAGAGCAGACACCAAGGAAAGATGAGAATCCGCTTCTTGTCCTTGTTCCGTCGCCGGAAACTGTTAAATGTGTTACAAGGTTTCCAGCTGCTTCATTCTTCGCTTTTTTTTCTTCGTCAACTGATACAATAAAAGTACAATTGTGCCATGCAGACGCCTTCAATATGATATATATATATGTGTATATGTATGTGTTGTCAAAATTGTAAAATTGTTGGTTCCCCTCGTTTAATGAAAGAAACACCCACAATGGTCACAGAAATAACCTGAATCTGACAAAAGTAATAATAAATTACAAATCTATAAAAATGAACAGATGAAGGTCAGACATTGCTTGAAAACATCATGAAATCGGCCCGGACAGAAATGATGGTTCTTCTTCTTAACTTAATATTTTGTTGAACCTATTGAGGCGATCACTGCGATCAGACGATTCCTGTAACTGTCAATGAGACTTCTGCGCCTCTCCACAGGTATTTTGGAGACTCCTGATGAGCAAACTGCTCCAGTTGTCTCGTGGTTGAAGGTTGCCTTTTCCAGACGCCATGTTTCAGCTCTTTCCAAAGATGCTCAATAGGATTTAGGTCAGAGCTCATAGAAGCCACTTCAGAATAGTCCAATGTTTTCCTCGTAGCCATTCTTGGGTGTTTTTAGCTGTGTGTTTTGAGTCATTATCCTGTTGCAAGACCCATGAGACCAAGCTTTCTGACACTGGGCAGCACATTTCTCTCTAGAATCCCTTGATAGTCTTCAGATTTCAATGTACCCTGCACAGATTCAAGACACCCTGTGCCAGATGCCACAAAGCAGCCCCAGAACACAACAGAGCCTCCACCATGTTTCACAGTAGGGACAGTGTTCTTTTATTGATATGCTTCATTTTTCCATCTGTGAACATAGAGCTGATGTGCCTGGCCAAAAACTTCCATTTTTGTCTCATCTGTCCATAGGACATTCTCCCAGAAGCTTTGTGGCTTGTCAACATGTAGTTTGGCAAATTCCAGTCTGGCTTTTTTATGTTTTTTTTTTTTTCAACAATGATGTTCTCCTTGGTCGTCTCCCATGAAGTCCACTTTGGATCAAACAAAGACAGATGATTCGATCTGACACTGATGTTCCTTGAGCTTGAAGTTCACCTTTAATCTCTTTAGAAGTCATCCTGGGCTCTTTGTTACCATTCGTATTATCCGTCTCTTTGATTTGTCATCTATTTTCCTCCTGCGGCCATTTCCAGGGAGGCTGGCTACAGTCTCACGGATCTTAAATTTCTGAATAATATGTGCAACTGTAGACACAGGAACATCAAGCTGCTTGGAGATGGTCTTATAACCTTTACCTGTAACATGCTTGGCTATAATTTTCTTTCTAATCTCCTGAGACAACTCTTTCCTTTGCTTCCTCTGGTCCATTTTGAGTGTGGTACACACCATGTCACCATACAGTACCGTGAGTATCTGTAGCCCTATATACCGGCCCACTGACTGATTACAGGATTGTAGACCCCTGTGATGATAATTACTGGACACAACTTGATGTAACATGTCCCTTTTGTCATATTATTTTCAGGGGTCCATCATTTCTGTCCAGGCCGATTTCATGAGCTTAATTTATTACTTTTGTCAGATTCAGGTTATTTCTGTGACCATTGTGGGGTTTTTGTTCATTAAACGAGGGGGGCCAACAATTTTGACCCCGTGTGAGTGTGTGAGTGTGTGTGTGTGTGTGTGTGTGAGTGTGTGTGAGAGTGTGTGTGTGTGTGAGAGTGTGTGTGTGTGTGAGAGTGTGTGTGTGTGAGAGTGTGTGAGAGTGTGTGTGTGTGTGTGAGAGTGTGTGTGTGTGAGAGTGTGTGAGAGTGTGTGTGTGTGTGTGAGAGTGTGTGAGAGTGTGTGTGTGTGTGAGAGTGTGTGTGTGTGTGAGAGTGTGTGTGTGTGTGAGAGTGTGTGTGTGTGTGAGTGTGTGAGTGTGTGTGAGAGTGTGTGTGTGTGTGAGAGTGTGTGTGTGTGAGAGTGTGTGTATTTTCAAGGCAAGTGTAATCAGTGTCTATAGCGAAAACTACAAACCCAATGTGACTGTTTATCTGAAACGCCTTGTGAATAATTGCTGATGAATCGATATAATCGCCAGCCGTTGACAGTAACTTTAGACCCTGCACCTCGATGTGGCGTCTGAGAGAGTTTTACATTCTTTTTGTAACTTTTGCTTATTACGAGTGATGCAGTTGTCGAAAACACTTGTGCAAAAACTCAGAATGCAGGAACCAAATTCTCTTGAAATGGGCAACTTGATATTTTTCGAAGTTCTTAGTTGTTTTTCTTTGCAGATGCTCCGGCACACTGGGGGGAATCCTATTCACTCGTGTGCGGCCTCGAAATATCAGGGGTTTTTTTTAGAATGAGATGGATTTATAAAAAGAGGTCGAGAGATTATCTATTTCCACAAATTCTTTTTATACTTCTAAAATTCACGAATAACGTCGTTAGCGTCCACTCGCCTCCATGT
This sequence comes from Phyllobates terribilis, assembly GCF_046119375.1. Taxonomy (NCBI): domain Eukaryota; kingdom Metazoa; phylum Chordata; class Amphibia; order Anura; family Dendrobatidae; genus Phyllobates; species Phyllobates terribilis. The sequence goes on along the minus strand of NW_027362768.1, from coordinate 390,481,019 downwards.
TCAATACAGATCACATATAGCAACCCAGAGGGCCGCCGCAGAGGGTAAGGGAAAGCTGAGCTCTGATTGGCTGCTATAGTCGATCCTCTGACTGACGTCGTCACACGTGTTCTGCTTCATATATATTCAGTGTGAGATTACTGAGGACGGTTATATAGAATGCCGCCCAGAAAGCGACCATCCAAAAGCTCAGGAAGACAGACGCACACAAGGCCGACGCCATGCTCCATCGTGCTCCGCGCGGTCCAAGCACCCAGCGCGCGTCGGAGGTCACTCCCTAGAAGGTGGTAACTCAGGATCAGTAATGTAATGTATGTACACAGTGACTGCACCAGCAGAATAGTGAGTGCAGCTCTGGAGTATAATACAGGATGTAACTCAGGAGCAGTAATGTAATGTATGTACACAGTGACTGCACCAGCAGAATAGTGAGTGCAGCTCTGGAGTATAATACAGGAGGTAACTCAGGATCAGTAATGTATGTACACAGTGACTACACCAGCAGAATAGTGAGTGCAGCTCTGGAGTATAATACAGGATGTAACTCAGGATCAGTAATGTAATGTATGTACACAGTGACTGCACCAGCAGAATAGTGAGTGCAGCTCTGGAGTATAATACACGATGTAACTCAGGATCAGTAATGTAATGTATGTACACAGTGACTGCACCAGCAGAATAGTGAGTGCAGCTCTGGAGTATAATATAGGAGGTAACTCAGGATCAGTAATGTAATGTATGTACACAGTGACTGCACCAGCAGAATAGTGAGTGCAGCTCTGGAGTATAATACAGGATGTAACTCAGAATCAGTAATGTATGTACACAGTGACTACACCAGCAGAATAGTGAGTGCAGCTCTGGAGTATAATACAGGAGGTAACTCAGGATCATTAATGTAATGTATGTACACAGTGACTGCACCAGCAGAATAGTGAGTGCAGCTCTGGAGTATAATACAGGATGTAACTCAGGATCAGTAATGTAATGTATGTACACAGTGACTGCACCAGCAGAATAGTGAGTGCAGCTCTGGAGTATAATACAGGAGGTAACTCAGGATCATTAATGTAATGTATGTACACAGTGACTGCACCAGCAGAATAGTGAGTGCAGCTCTGGGGTATAATACAGGATGTAACTCAGGATCAGTAATGTAATGTATGTACACAGTGACTGCACCAGCAGAATAGTGAGTGCAGCGCTGGAGTATAATACAGGATGTAACTCAGGATCAGTAATGTAATGTATGTACACAGTGACTGCACCAGCAGAATAGTGAGTGCAGCTCTGGAGGATAATACAGGATGTAACTCAGGATCAGTAATGTAATGTATGTACACAGTGACTGCACCAGCAGAATAGTGAGTGCAGCTCTGGGGTATAATACAGGATGTAACTCAGGATCAGTAATGTAATGTATGTACACAGTGACTGCACCAGCAGAATAGTGAGTGCAGCTCTGGAGTATAATACAGGTGGTAACTCAGGATCAGTAATGTAATGTATGTACACAGTGACTGCACCAGCAGAATAGTGAGTGCAGCTCTGGGGTATAATACAGGATGTAACTCAGGATCAGTAATGTAATGTATGTACACAGTGACTGCACCAGCAGAATAGTGAGTGCAGCTCTGGAGGATAATACAGGATGTAACTCAGGATCAGTAATGTAATGTATGTACACAGTGACTGCACCAGCAGAATAGTGAGCGCAGCTCTGGAGTATAATACAGGAGGTAACTCAGGATCAGTAATGTAATGTATGTACACAGAGACTGCACCAGCAGAATAGTGAGTACAGCTCTGGGGTATAATACAGGATGTAACGCAGGATCAGTAATGTAATGTATGTACACAGTGACTGCACCAGCAGAATAGTGAGTGCAGCTCTGGAGTATAATACAGGAGGTAACTCAGGATCAGTAATGTAATGTATGTACACAGAGACTGCACCAGCAGAATAGTGAGTACAGCTCTGGGGTATAATACAGGATGTAACGCAGGATCAGTAATGTATGTACACAGTGACTGCACCAGCAGAATAGTGAGTGCAGCTCTGGAGTATAATACAGGAGGTAACTCAGGATCAGTAATGTAATGTATGTACACAGTGATTGCACCAGCAGAATAGTGAGTGCAGCTCTGGGGTATAATACAGGATGTAACTCAGGATCAGTAATGTAATGTATGTACACAGTGACTGCACCAGCAGAATAGTGAGTGCAGCTCTGGAGTATAATACAGGATGTAACTCAGGATCAGTAATGTAATGTATGTACACAGTGACTGCACCAGCAGAATAGTGAGTGCAGCTCTGGAGTATAATACAGGATGTTACTCAGGATCAGTAATGTAATGTATATACACAGTGACTGCACCAGCAGAATAGTGAGTGCAGCTCTGGAGTATAATACAGGAGGTAACTCAGGATCAGTAATGTAATGTATGTACACTGTGACTGCACCAGCAGAATAGTGAGTGCAGCTCTAGAGTATAATACAGGATGTAACTCAGGATCAGTAATGTAATGTATGTACACAGTGACTGCACCAGCAGAATAGTGAGTGCAGCTCTGGAGTATAATACAGGAGGTAACTCAGGATCAGTAATGTAATGTATGTACACAGTGACTGCACCAGCAGAATAGTGAGCGCAGCTCTGGAGTATAATACAGGATGTAACTCAGGATCAGTAATGTAATGTATGTACACAGTGACTGCACCAGCAGAATAGTGAGTGCAGCTCTGGAGTATAATACAGGATGTAACTCAGGATCAGTAATGTAATATATGTACACAGTGACTGCACCAGCAGAATAGTGAGTGCTGCTCTGGAGTATAATACAGGAGGTAACTCAGGATCAGTAATATAATGTATGTACACAGTGACTCTACCAGCAGAATAGTGAGTGCAGCTCTGGAGTATAATACAGGATGTAACTCAGGATCAGTAATGTAATGTATGTACACAGTGACTGCACCAGCAGAATAGTGAGTGCAGCTCTGGAGTATAATACAGGATATAACTCAGGATCAGTAATGTAATGTATGTACACAGTGACTGCACCAGCAGAATAGTGAGTGCAGCTCTGGAGTATAATACAGGATGTAACTCAGGATCAGTAATGTAATGTATGTACACAGTGACTGCACCAGCAGAATAGTGAGCGCAGCTCTGGAGTATAATACAGGATGTAACTCAGGATCAGTAATGTAATGTATGTACATAATGACTGCACCAGCAGAATAGTGAGTGCAGCTCTGGAGTATAATACAGGATGTAACTCAGGATCAGTAATGTAATGTATGTACACAGTGACTGCACCAGCAGAATAGTGAGTGCAGCTCTGGAGTATAATACAGGATGTAACTCAGGATCAGTAATGTAATGTATGTACACAGTGACTGCACCAGCAGAATAGTGAGTGCAGCTCTGGAGTATAATACAGGATGTAACTCAGGATTAGTAATGTAATGTATGTACACAGTGACTGCAGCAGCAGAATAGTGAGTGCAGCTCTGGAGTATAATACTGGAGGTAACTCAGGATCAGTAATGTAATGTATGTACACAGTGACTGCACCAGCAGAATAGTGAGTGCAGCTCTGGAGTATAATACAGGAGGTAACTCAGGATCAGTAATGTAATGTATGTACACAGTGACTGCACGAGCAGAATAGTGAGTGCAGCTCTGGAGTATAATACTGGAGGTAACTCAGGATCAGTAATGTAATGTATGTGCACAGTGACTGCAGCAGCAGAATAGTGAGTGCAGCTCTGGAGTATAATACTGGAGGTAACTCAGGATCAGTAATGTAATGTATGTGCACAGTGACTGCACCAGCAGAATAGTGAGTGCAGCTCTGGAGGATAATACAGGATGTAACTCAGGATCAGTAATGTAATGTATGTACACAGTGACTGCACCAGCAGAATAGTGAGTGCAGCTCTGGAGTATAATACAGGAGGTAACTCAGGATTAGTAATGTAATGTATGTACACAGTGACTGCACCAGCAGAATAGTGAGTGCAGCTCTGGAGTATAATACAGGATGTAACTCAGGATCAGTAATGTAATGTATGTGCACAGTGACTGCAGCAGCAGAATAGTGAGTGCAGCTCTGGAGTATAATACTGGAGGTAACTCAGGATCAGTAATGTAATGTATGTGCACAGTGACTGCACCAGCAGAATAGTGAGTGCAGCTCTGGAGGATAATACAGGATGTAACTCAGGATCAGTAATGTAATGTATGTACACAGTGACTGCACCAGCAGAATAGTGAGTGCAGCTCTGGAGTATAATACAGGAGGTAACTCAGGATCAGTAATGTAATGTATGTACACAGTGACTGCACCAGCAGAATAGTGAGTGCAGCTCTGGAGTATAATACAGGAGGTAACTCAGGATTAGTAATGTAATGTATGTACACAGTGACTGCACCAGCAGAATAGTGAGTGCAGCTCTGGAGTATAATACTGGAGGTAACTCAGGATCAGTAATGTAATGTATATACACAGTGACTGCACCAGCAGAATAGTGAGTGCAGCTCTGGAGTATAATACAGGAGGTAACTCAGGATTAGTAATGTAATGTATGTACACAGTGACTGCACCAGCAGAATAGTGAGTGCAGCTCTGGAGTATAATACAGGAGGTAACTCAGGATTAGTAATGTAATGTATGTACACAGTGACTGCACCAGCAGAATAGTGAGCGCAGCTCTGGAGTATAATACAGGATGTAACTCAGGATCAGTAATGTAATGTATGTACACAGTGACTGCACCAGCAGAATAGTGAGTGCAGCTCTGGAATATAATACAGGAGGTAACTCAGGATCAGTAATGTAATGTATGTACACAGTGACTGCACCAGCAGAATAGTGAGTGCAGCTCTGGAGTATAATACAGGATGTAATTCAGGATCAGTAATGTATGTACACAGTGACTGCACCAGCAGAATAGTGAGTGCAGCTCTGGAGTATAATACAGGATGTAACTCAGGATCAGTAATGTAATGTATGTACACAGTGACTGCACCACCAGAATAGTGAGTGCAGCTCTGGGGTATAATACAGGATGTAACTCAGGATCAGTAATGTAATGTATGTGCACAGTGACTGCACCAGCAGAATAGTGAGTGCAGCTCTGGAGTATAATACAGGATGTAACTCAGGATCAGTAATGTAATGTATGTGCACAGTGACTGCACCAGCAGAATAGTGAGTGCAGCTCTGGAGTATAATACAGGATGTAATTCAGGATCAGTAATGTAATGTATGTACACAGTGACTGCACCAGCAGAATAGTGAGTGCAGCTCTGGGGTATAATACAGGATGTAACTCAGGATCAGTAATGTAATGTATGTACACAGTGACTGCACCAGCAGAATAGTGAGTTCAGCTCTGGAATATAATACAGGAGGTAACTCAGGATCAGTAATGTAATGTATGTACACAGTGACTGCACCAGCAGAATAGTGAGTTCAGCTCTGGAGTATAATACAGGAGGTAACTCAGGATCAGTAATGTAATGTATGTACACAGTGACCGCACCAGCAGAATAGTGAGTGCAGCTCTGGAGTATAATACAGGATGTAACTCAGGATCAGTAATGTAATGTATGTACACAGTGACTCCACCAGCAGAATAGTGAGTGCAGCTCTGGAGTATAATACAGGATGTAACTCAGGATCAGTAATGTATGTACACAGTGACTACACCAGCAGAATAGTGAGTGCAGCTCTGGAGTATAATACAGGATGTAACTCAGGATCAGTAATGTATGTACACAGTGACTACACCAGCAGAATAGTGAGTGCAGCTCTGGAGTATAATACAGGATGTAACTCAGGATCAGTAATGTAATGTATGTACACAGTGACTGCACCAGCAGAATAGTGAGTTCAGCTCTGGAGTATAATACAGGAGGTAACTCAGGATCAGTAATGTAATGTATGTACACAGTGACTGCACCAGCAGAATAGTGGGTGCAGCTCTGGAGTATAATACAGGATGTAACTCAGGATCAGTAATGTAATGTATGTACACAGTGACTCCACCAGCAGAATAGTGAGTGCAGCTCTGGGGTATAATACTGGAGGTAACTCAGGATCAGTAATGTAATGTATGTACACAGTGACTCCACCAGCAGAATAGTGAGTGCAGCTCTGGGGTATAATACAGGAGGTAACTCAGGATCAGTAATGTAATGTATGTACACAGTGACTCCACCAGCAGAATAGTGAGTGCAGCTCTGGAGTATAATGCAGGATGTAACTCAGGATCAGTAATGTAATGTATGTACACAGTGACTGCACCAGCAGAATAGTGAGTGCAGCTCTGGAGTATAATACAGGAGGTAACTCAGGATCAGTAATGTAATGTATGTACACAGTGACTGCACCAGCAGAATAGTGAGTGCAGCTCTGCAGTATAATACTGGAGGTAACTCAGGATCAGTAATGTAATGTATGTACACAGTGACTCCACCAGCAGAATAGTGAGTGCAGCTCTGGTGTGTAATACAGGATGTAACTCAGGATCAGTAATGTAATGTATGTACACAGTGACTGCACCAGCAGAATAGTGAGTGCAGCTCTGGGGTATAATACAGGATGTAACTCAGGATCAGTAATGTAATGTATGTACACAGTGACTGCACCAGCAGAATAGTGAGTGCAGCTCTGGAGTATAATACAGGATGTAACTCAGGATCAGTAATGTAATGTATGTACACAGTGACTGCACCAAGAGAATAGTGAGTGCAGCTCTGGAGTATAATACAGGATGTAACTCAGGATCAGTAATGTAATGTATGTACACAGTGACTGCACCAGCAGAATAGTGAGTGCAGCTCTGGAGTATAATACAGGATGTAACTCAGGATCAGTAATGTAATGTATGTACACAGTGACTGCACCAGCAGAATAGTGAGTGCAGCTCTGGAGTATAATACAGGATGTAACTCAGGATCAGTAATGTATGTACACAGTGACTACACCAGCAGAATAGTGAGTGCAGCTCTGGAGTATAATACAGGATGTAACTCAGGATCAGTAATGTAATGTATGTATACAGTGACTGCACCAGCAGAATAGTGAGTGCAGCTCTGGAGTATAATACAGGATGTAACTCAGGATCAGTAATGTAATGTATGTACACATTGACTGCACCAGCAGAATAGTGAGTGCAGCTCTGGGGTATAATACAGGAGGTAACTCAGGACCAGTAATGTAATGTATGTACACAGTGACTGCACCAGCAGAATAGTGAGTGCAGCTCTGGAGTATAATACAGGATGTAACTCCGGATCAGTAATGTAATGTATGTACACAGTGACTGCACCAGCAGAATAGTGAGTGCAGCTCTGGGGTATAATACAGGAGGTAACTCAGGATCAGTAATGTAATGTATGTACACGATGACTGCACCAGCAGAATAGTGAGTGCAGCTCTGGAGTATAATACAGGATGTAACTCAGGATCAGTAATGTAATGTATGTACACAGTGACTGCACCAGCAGAATAGTGAGTGCAGCTCTGGAGTATAATACAGGAGGTAACTCAGGATCAGTAATGTAATGTATGTACACGATGACTGCACCAGCAGAATAGTGAGTGCAGCTCTGGGGTATAATACAGGAGGTAACTCAGGATCAGTAATGTAATGTATGTACACGATGACTGCACCAGCAGAATAGTGAGTGCAGCTCTGGAGTATAATACAGGATGTAACTCAGGATCAGTAATGTAATGTATGTACACAGTGACTGCACCAGCAGAATAGTGAGTGCAGCTCTGGAGTATAATACAGGATGTAACTCAGGATCAGTAATGTAATATATGTACACAGTGACTGCATCAGCAGAATAGTGAGTGCAGCTCTGGAGTATAATACAGGAGGTAGCTCAGGATCAGTAATGTAATGTATGTACACAGTGACTGCACCAGCAGAATAGTGAGTGCAGCTCTGGAGTATAATACAGGATGTAACTCGGGATCAGTAATGTAATGTATGTACACAATGACTGCACCAGCAGAATAGTGAGTGCAGCTCTGGAGTATAATACAGGATGTAACTCGGGATCAGTAATGTAATGTATGTACACAGTGACTGCACCAGCAGAATAGTGAGTGCAGCTCTGGAGTATAATACAGGATGTAACTCAGGATCAGTAATGTAATGTATGTACACAGTGACTGCACCAGCAGAATAGTGAGTGCAGCTCTGGAGTATAATACAGGATGTAACTCAGGATCAGTAATGTAATGTATGTACACAGTGACTGCAGCAGCAGAATAGTGAGTGCTGCTCTGGGGTATAATACAGGATGTAACTCAGGATCAGTGATGTAATGCTTGTACTTGGTGACTGCACTGTATACGGAGCTTGCTTCTAGTAATGACGTGATGTCAGAGCTGTTCACTTTGGCTACTGTTTTATTTCTATTACCCACAATAATAATTTACAGAAATGTTGGGCGAATACTATGATGTTATTGTCGCTTTAGTGCAGCTGAGCTCCTCTTTTTGGGGGGCTCTGAGTTTCACCCCGTCTTTGTATCACTGCTCTATAGGAGCAGATCTCTCTTGCCGCTCGTGGCGCAGCGTTCTCCATGACTCGCAGCGTTCTCCATGACTCGCAGCGAACTCCATGACTCGCAGCGTTCTCCATGACTCGCAGCGTTCTCCATGACGCGCAGCTTTCTCCATGACGCGCAGCTTTCTCCATGACTCGCAGCTTTCTCCATGACTCGCAGCTTTCTCCATGACGCTCAGCGTTCTCCATGACGCTCAGCGTTCTCCATGACTCTCAGCGTTCTCCATGACTCTCAGCGTTCTCCATGACTCTCAGCGTTCTCCATGACTCTCAGCGTTCTCCATGACGCTCAGCGTTCTCCATGACGCTCAGCGTTCTCCATGACTCTCAGCGTTCTCCATGACTCTCAGCGTTCTCCATGACTCTCAGCGTTCTCCATGACTCTCAGCGTTCTCCATGACTCTCAGCGTTCTCCATGACTCTCAGCGTTCTCCATCACGTGCAGCGTTCTCCATGACTCTCAGCGTTCTCCATGACTCTCAGCGTTCTCCATGACTCTCAGCGTTCTCCATGACTCGCAGCGTTCTCCATGACGCTCAGCGTTCTCCATGACGCTCAGCGTTCTCCATGACGCTCAGCGTTCTCCATGACTCTCAGCGTTCTCCATGACTCTCAGCGTTCTCCATGACTCTCAGCGTTCTCCATGACTCTCAGCGTTCTCCATGACGCTCAGCGTTCTCCATGACGCTCAGCGTTCTCCATGACGCTCAGCGTTCTCCATGACTCTCAGCGTTCTCCATGACTCTCAGCGTTCTCCATGACTCTCAGCGTTCTCCATGACTCTCAGCGTTCTCCATGACTCTCAGCGTTCTCCATGACTCTCAGCGTTCTCCATGACTCTCAGCGTTCTCCATCACGTGCAGCGTTCTCCATGACTCTCAGCGTTCTCCATGACTCGCAGCGTTCTCCATGACTCTCAGCGTTCTCCATGACTCTCAGCGTTCTCCATGACTCTCAGCGTTCTCCATGACTCTCAGCGTTCTCCATGACTCTCAGCGTTCTCCATGACTCTCAGCGTTCTCCATGACTCTCAGCGTTCTCCATGACTCTCAGCGTTCTCCATGACTCAGCGTTCTCCATGACTCTCAGCGTTCTCCATGACGCGCAGCGTTCTCCATCACGCGCAGCGTTCTCCATGACTCTCAGCGTTCTCCATGACTCTCAGCGTTCTCCATGACTCTCAGCGTTCTCCATGACTCTCAGCGTTCTCCATGACGCGCAGTGTTCTCCATCACGCGCAGCACTATGCCGTTCCCCTCCAAAGCTCAAAGATGAGCGAGAATACACGGAAGACAAAGTGCGTCTTGCAGATAAGAGGACAAGAGCTATGAATAAAACATCTCCCTGGTGCCGCTGACGTGGCCGCGCGCTCGCATCTTGCCAGGCGTAGGGAGAGCTTTGATGAGACAATCCCGGGACGCGCTCATCTCCGCAGGACGCTCCTCTCAAAGGGAATACGGACAATTGAAAAACAAATGAACTAAAACTGGAACCACAGATACAAATGTAAAAGCCGAACGCTGAGAAATGACGAAAAGGATGAGAAGGCGCAGGGAAGTGAAAGCCGCGGCGGGGCGGTCATTATTCCAGCGCCATGGCGAGAGCGCGTCATTATTCTGCCGATGATCAGCGGCGTCCGGGTCACGATCATCTCTCGTGTGATCGCGGTCTAAACTCTGGCTGCAAAATGCTCAACATAGATTAGGATCAAAGGATCGGCGCTCTCTCCACGAGCAGCGGCAGACGCTCTCACACCGCGGGCACGCCGATGCCACGTGTCAGCACAGTGTGGTGCCGTGATTGATACAAGGGGATGGCGATACGGCACAATGGTGCAACATTTGTATCCGTCGACTTTGGAGCAGTTACTTGCCCCATAAATGGCGCCCACCTAAAACTGCCCCATGGTGAAGACCGTGTACCCTTCACGTGTCACTGGGGTCTGCATGGAACCGCTTGGGCTGCAGCTGTTACTGGCGAGACCACCGCCGAGGCGCTGCATCCCGACCATGGCCGACTTATCAACTGATGGTCCTGGGGACAATGGAAAGGTGACAATCCTGCTCCGGGGTAAGGATGTATCCAGAATGGTTGTCGCTGCCCTTCCCCCACTGTAACTGCACAACCTCATGGATGTATAAACTCTATACTGCCCCCTGTGCTGCGGCTGCTGCGCCCGGCAGTGCAGAGGTTAACGGCGCGCTAATCCTGGCGGTGCTGACTTGTGAGCGTCTCTCCCCCTAAGTGCTCCTTTTCCAGGTCAGTGAGCGAACAGCCCTGCGTCCTGTCACTACGCATCGCTCTGCAGGAGCACAACGCTCTGGGGGAATGCCGAGCAAAGCGCCGCGCCGCGTCCAGGGCGAACAGACACAGCTCATTTCCAGGCTCCGTGCAACCTGGAGACACGGATGGACGTAGAGATGTGGATGGACACGTATGGGACGGACGGAGATGACGGATATGAGAGCTGACGGATGTCAGGGAAGACCCAGAACCATCAGCGATCAGGAGCTGCAGCCGTCCACTGCCCGTCATGAATAATAGTCCTCATCTCTGCACATTAACTATTGCAGCGCCATCTTCCCTTTATGGTTTTCCCCCAGTTATTTATGGGGTTTTCGGCAATCCTATAAAGGCAGCGCCAGGAAACGCGACCACTGCGGCTTCTCTTATTTCTATTATCTTCTAACTTTCTAATATCTAAAAACAAAAAAGTCACCAGGCCGATGAATAATGCAGGAAAAAGCCCAAACCAAACCGGCCACACGGGAGGCCACCCCCCAAACCAGCCGCATGGGCCAATAAGAGGCCACCCCCCAAACCAGCCACAGGGGCCAATAAGAGGCCACCCCCCAAACCAGCCGCATGGGCCAATAAGAGGCCACCCCCCAAACCAGCCACAGCGGCCAATAAGAGGCCACTCCCCGAACCAGCCACAGGGGCCACACGGGAGGCCACTCCCCAAACCAGCCGCATGGGCCAATAAGAGGCCACCCCCCAAACCAGCCACAGGGGCCATACGGGAGTCCACCCCCCAAACCAGCCACAGGGGCCATACGGGAGTCCACCCCCCAAACCAGCCACAGGGGCCATACGGGAGTCCACCCCCCAAACCAGCCACAGGGGCCATACGGGAGTCCACCCCCCAAACCAGCCACAGGGGCCAATAAGAGGCCACCCCCCAAACCAGCCACACGGGTCAATAAGAGGCCACGCCCCCAAACCAGCCACAGGGGCCAATAAGAGGCCACGCCCCCAAACCAGCCGCAGGGGCCAATAAGAGGCCACGCCCCCAAACCAGCCACAGGGGCCAATAAGAAGCCACCCCCCAAACCAGCCACACGGGCCAATAACAGGCCACCCCCCAAACCAGCCGCACGGGCCAATAAGAGGCCACCCCCCAAACCAGCCGCACGGGCCAATAAGAGGCCACCCCCCAAACCAGCCGCATGGGCCAATAAGAGGCCACCCCCCAAACAAGCCACAGGGGCCAATAAGAGGCCACTCCCCAAACCAGCCACAGGGGCCACACGGGAGGCCACTCCCCAAACCAGCCACAGGGGCCACATGGGAGGCAACTCCCCAAACCAGCCGCATGGGCCAATAAGAGGCCACCCCCCAAACCAGCCACAGGGGCCATACGGGAGTCCACCCCCCAAACCAGCCACAGGGGCCATACGGGAGTCCACCCCCCAAACCAGCCACAGGGGCCATACGGGAGTCCACCCCCCAAACCAGCCACAGGGGCCAATAAGAGGCCACCCCCCAAACCAGCCACACGGGTCAATAAGAGGCCACGCCCCCAAACCAGCCGCAGGGGCCAATAAGAGGCCACGCCCCCAAACCAGCCGCAGGGGCCAATAAGAGGCCACGCCCCCAAACCAGCCGCACGGGCCAATAAGAGGCCACCCCCCAAACCAGCCACAGGGGCCAATAAGAAGCCACCCCCCAAACCAGCCACACGGGCCAATAACAGGCCACCCCCCAAACCAGCCGCACGGGCCAATAAGAGGCCACCCCCCAAACCAGCCGCACGGGCCAATAAGAGGCCACCCCCCAAACCAGCCGCACGGGCCAATAAGAAGCCACCCCCAAACCAGCCGCACGGGCCAATAAGAGGCCACCCCCCAAACCAGCCGCAGGGGCCAATAAGAGGCCACCCCCCAAACCAGCCGCAGGGGCCAATAAGAGGCCACCCCCCAAACCAGCCTCAGGGGCCAATAAGAGGCCACCCCCCAAACCAGCCGCAGGGGCCAATAAGAGGCCACCCCCCCAAACCAGCCACAGGGCCAATAAGAGGTCACCCCCCCAAACCAGCCACAGGGGCCAATAAGAGGCCACCCCCAAACCATCCACAGGGGCCAATAAGAGGCCACGCCGCCAAACCAGCCGCACGGGCCAATAAGAGGCCATCCCCCAAACCAGCCGCATGGGCCAATAAGAGGCCACCCCCCAAACCAACCACAGGGGCCATACGGGAGTCCACCCCCCAAACCAGCCACAGGGGCCAATAAGAGGCCACCCCCCAAACCAGCCACACGGGTCAATAAGAGGCCACGCCCCCAAACCAGCCACAGGGGCCAATAAGAGGCCACTCCCCAAACCAGCCACAGGGGCCAATAAGAGGCCACGCCGCCAAACCAGCCGCAGGGGCCAATAAGAGGCCACCCCCCAAACCAGCCGCACGGGCCAATAAGAGGCCACCCCCCAAACCAGCCGCACGGGCCAATAAGAGGCCACCCCCCAAACCAGCCGCACGGGCCAATAAGAGGCCACCCCCCAAACCAGCCGCACGGGCCAATAAGAGGCCACCCCCCAAACCAGCCGCACGGGCCAATAAGAGGCCACCCCCCAAACCAGCCGCAGGGGCCAATAAGAGGCCACCCCCCCAAACCAGCCGCAGAGGCCAATAAGAGGCCACCCCCCCAAACCAGCCGCAGGGGCCAATAAGAGGCCACCCCCCAAACCAGCTGCACGGGCCAATAAAAGGCCACCCCCCAAACCAGCCACAGGGGCCAATAAGAGGCCACCCCCCAAACCAGCCACAGGGGCCAATAAGAGGCCACCCCCAAATCAGCCACAGGGGCCAATAAGAGGCCATCCCCCAAACCAGCCACAGGGGCCAATAAGAGGCCATCCCCCAAACCAGCCGCACGTGCCAATAAGAAGCCACCCCCCAAACCTGCCGCACGGGCCAATAAGAAGCCATCCCCCAAACCAGTCGCACGGGCCAATAAGAGGCCACCCCCCAAACCAGCCGCACGGGCCAATAAGATTTATGTACAATTGGGATTTTATCCTGGATATCCCTGCACCCGCAATGGGGTCTGTTGGTGGTCCTTTCTATTCTTATACAACCCCTGGAAAAAATTCTGGAATCACCGGTGCTTGGAGGATGTTCATTCAGTTGTTTAATGTTATTGAGAAAAAGCAGATCACAGACATGGCACAAAACTAAAGTCATTTCAAATGGCAACTTTAGGGCTTTAAGAAACACTAAAAGAAATCAAGATTAAAAATGTGGTACTCAGTAAGGGTAATTTTTTTTCAGACCAAGCAGAGGGAAAAAATTATGGAATCACTCAATTCTGAGGAAAAAACTATGGAATCACCCTGTAAATTTTCATTTCCAAAACTAACACCTGCATCAAATTAGATCTGCTCATTAGTCTGCATCTAAAAAGGAGTGATCACACCTTGGAGAGCTGTTGCACCAAGTGGACTGACCTGAATCATGGCTCCAACACAAGAGATGTCAATTGAAACAAAGGAGAGGATTATCAAACTCTTAAAAGAAGGTAAATCATCACGCAATGTTGCAAAAGATGTTGGTTGTTCACAGTCAGCTGTGTCTAAAATCTGGACCAAATACAAACAACATGGGAAGGTTGTTAAAAGCAAACATAGTGGTAGACCAAGGAAGACATCAAAGAGTCAAGACCGGAAACTTAAAGCAATATGTCTCCAAAACAGGAATTGCACAACAAAACAAATGAGGAACGAATGGGAGGAAACTGGAGTCAATGTCTGTGACCGAACTGTAAGAAACCGCCTAAAGGAAATGGGATTTACATACAGAAAAGCTAAACATAAGCCATCATTCACACCTAAACAGAAAAAAACAAGGTTACAATGGGCTGAGGAAAAGCAATGGTGGACTGTGGATGACTGGATGAAAGTCATATTCAGTGATGAATCGTGAATCTGCATTGGGCAAGGTGATGATGCTGGGACTGTTGTTTGGTGCCGTTCCAAAGAGATTTATAAAGATGACGGCATGAAGAGAACATGTAAATTTCCACAATCATTGATGATATGGGGCTGCATGTCAGGTAAAGGCACTGGGGAGATGGCTGTCATTACATCTTCAATAAATGCCCAAGTTTACATTGATATTTTGGACAGTTTTCTTATCCCATCAATTGAAAGGATGTTTGGGGTGATGACCTCATTCTCCAAGATGATAATGCATCCTGCCATAGAGCAAAAACTGTGAAAGAAGACACTTAAGGTCAATGTCATGGGCTGCAAATAGTCCGGATCTCAATCCAATTGAAAATCTTTGGTGGAAGTTGAAGAAAATGGTCCATGACAAGGCTCCAACCTGCAAAGCTGATCTGGCAACAGCAATCAGAGAAAGTTGGAGCCAGATTGATGAAGAGTCCTGTTTGTCACTCATTAAGTCCATGCCTCAGAGACTGCAAGCTGTTATTAAAGCCAGAGGTGCTGCAACAAAATACTAGTGATGGATTGGAGTGCTCTTTTGTGTGTTTGTTTTTCATGATTCCATAATTTTTTCCTCAGAATTGGGTGATTCCATAATTTTTTCCCCCTGCTTGGTCTGAAAAAATTGCCCTTACTGAGTGCCACATTTTTAATTTTGATTTCTTTTAGTGTTTCTTGAAGCCATAAAGTTGCCATTTGAAATGACTTTAGTTTTGTGCCATGTCTGTGATCTGCTTTTTTTCAACAACATTAAACAACTGAATGAACGTCCTCCGAGCACGGTGATTCCAGAATTTTTTCCAGGGGTTGCAGATCAGTGATGGATCAATGGGTATTAGATGTGGATGAGTCTCGCGGAGCAGCTCGGTACAGACCATTCTGTTTATGCTGTGATTTCTGATGAAAGGCGATAGAGATATATATATATATAATGACGACTATCCTGTGTTTTGGTGCAGGCAGGCGATGCCGTTTGGATGTGTGACTTTGGGCGACAAGAAGGATTATAATCAACCCACGGAAGTGAGCGACAGATATGATTTGGGACAACTTATCAAAACGTAAGTGTGAAAAGATCACTACAGTCACGGATGTCGGACGCCCCCTCGCGGAGACACTGATGCTGGTCTCTGAGTCTTGTCTTTAGGTTGCTGTTTAGCTATGTATCAGTGGTTTCTGGGACGCCTGGCCGGGTGATGCCCTCGGAGATTGTCGCCCGGCCGGGTGATGCCCTCGGGGGTTGTCGCCCAGCCGGGTGATGCCCTCGGGGGTTGTCGCCCGGCCGGATGATGCCCTCGGGGGTTGTCGCCTGGCCGGATGATGCCCTCGGGGTTGTCGCCCGGCCGGGTGATGCCCTCGGGGGTTGTCGCCCGGCCGGGTGATGCCCTCGGGGGTTGTCGCCCGGCCGGGTGATGCCCTCGGGGGTTGTCGCCCGGCCGGGTGATGCCCTCGGGGGTTGTCGCCCGGCCGGGTGATGCCCTCGGGGGTTGTCGCCCGGCCGGATGATGCTCTCGGGGGTTGTCGCCCGGCCGGATGATGCCCTCGGGGGTTGTCGCCCGGCCGGGTGATGCCCTCTGGGGTCGTCGCCCGGCCGGGTGATGCCCTCGGGGGTCGTCGCCCGGCCGGGTGATGCCCTCGGGGGTCGTTGCTCGGCCGGGTGATGCCCTCGGGGGTTGTCGCCCACCTTGCCTACAGACTGTTACGTTGTCTCCCCAGGGAAGAGTTCTGTGAAGTATTTCGAGCCAAAGAGAAATCTTCTGGAAAACTTTATACCTGCAAAAGGTTCCTGAAGAGAGACGGCAGAAAAGTCCGGAAGGCGGCAAAGAATGAGATCAACATCCTTAAAATGTGAGTGTCCTGGATGAGCGGAGCCCGTCCCGGGGGCGGCCGCCATTATACCATGCCTCGGGATTGTGATACCGGCCCCTCATTAAATCCTTTTCTAGAACCACCTTATTTTTAGACAATGTAACCTGGGCCCTTAAAATGCCCCGAATGTAATAGAATAGGATAATGTGAGGCGTGCACGCGGCGGAGGTGGTGCTACACGTGTCTGTGGTCAGCGGGCCGGCACAGTCGGAGGTGGGGGCTTCATGCCGTCTGTTATGTAGTAATTGCAGGAAGGACCCCGCCACGTTATAACCTTTGTGATGGAGGAGGAGGATGATTTCTTGTGTCTCTCGTGTCTTCCAGGGTTAAACACCACAACATCCTGCAACTGATCGATGTCTTTGAAACAAAAAAAGAATATTTCATCTTCATGGAGCTGTAAGTAGTGGTTCCAGCGCTCACCTCTGTGGCAGTATCATGCGGTCATGTTATATAGCGCTACATCATCGACATCATCGTGGTATGCTCTGCCCATGCTGAAGCTCCTCCCCTTACTGTGGTGCCTTCCCACGCTAAAGCTCCTCCCCTTACTGTGGTGCCTTCCCACGCTGAAGCTCCTCCCCTTACTGTGGTGCCTTCCCACGCTGAAGCTCCTCCCCTTACTGTGGTGCCTTCCCACGCTGAAGCTCCTCCCCTTACTGTGGTGCCTTCCCACGCTGAAGCTCCTCCCCTTACTGTGGTGCCTTCCCACGCTGAAGCTCCTCCCCTTACTGTGGTGCCTTCCCACGCTGAAGCTCCTCCCCTTACTGTGGTGCCTTCCCACGCTGAAGCTCCTCCCCTTACTGTGGTGCCTTCCCACGCTGAAGCTCTCCCCCTTATTGTGGCGCTTTTCCGCTCTGAAGCTCCTGTCCACGTCGAGCATCCCTCTACTTATTGGCGCCCCTGTCCACGTCTGGCGCCTCTGTCCTTATTGGGCGTCCCTCTCCTTATTGGCGCCCCTGTACACGTCAGCACTCCTCTCCTTATTGGCGCCCCTGTCCATGTCGGGCGCCCCTCTCCTTATTGGCGCCCCTGTCCATGTCGGGCGCCCCTCTCCTTATTGGCGCCCCTGTCCATGTCGGGCACCCCTCTCCTTTTTGGCACCCCTGTCCACGTCGGGTGCCCCTCTCCTTATCGGCACCCCCTCCTTATTGGCGCCCCTGTCCACGTCGGGCGCCTCTGTCCTTATTGGCGCCCCTGTCCACGTCGGGCGTCCCTCTCCCTACTGGCGCCCCTGTCCACTTTGGGCGCCTCTCTCCCTTCTGGCGCCCCTGTCCATGTCGGGTGCCCCTCTCCTTATTGGCGCCCCTGTCCACTTCGGGGCTCTGGTGCAGGGTTGATGCTCTGTTACGAGGTTGATGGTCTGCAGGGCTCTGGTGCAGGGTTCATGGTCTGCAGGGCTCTGGTGCAGGGTTGATGGTCTGCGGGGCTCTGGTGCAGGGTTGATGCTCTGCAGAGTTCTGGTGCAGGGTTGATGCTCTGCGGGGCTCTGGTGCAGGGTTGATGCTCTGCGGGGCTCTGGTGCAGGGTTGATGCTCTGCTGAGCTCTGGTGCAGGGTTGATGCTCTGCAGAGCTCTGGTGCAGGGTTGATGCTCTGCAGAGCTCTGGCGCAGGGTTGATGCTCTGCAGAGCTCTGGTGCAGGGTTGATGCTCTGCAGAGCTCTGGTGCAGGGTTGATGCTCTGGTGCGGGGCTCTGGTGCAGGGTTGATGCTCTGCGGGGCTCTGGTGCGGGGCTCTGGTGCAGGGTTGATGCTCTGCAGAGCTCTGGTGCAGGGTTGATGCTCTGCAGAGCTCTGGTGCAGGGTTGATGCTCTGCAGAGCTCTGGTGCAGGGTTGATGCTCTGCAGAGCTCTGGTGCAGGGTTGATGCTCTGGTGCGGGGCTCTGGTGCAGGGTTGATGCTCTGGTGCGGGGCTCTGGTGCGGGGCTCTGGTGCAGGGTTGATGCTCTGCAGAGCTCTGGTGCAGGGTTGATGCTCTGCAGAGCTCTGGTGCAGGGTTGATGCTCTGCAGAGCTCTGGTGCAGGGTTGATGCTCTGCAGAGCTCTGGCGCAGGGTTGATGCTCTGCAGAGCTCTGGTGCAGGGTTGATGCTCTGCAGAGCTCTGGTGCAGGGTTGATGCTCTGGTGCGGGGCTCTGGTGCAGGGTTGATGCTCTGCGGGGCTCTGGTGCGGGGCTCTGGTGCAGGGTTGATGCTCTGCAGAGCTCTGGTGCAGGGTTGATGCTCTGCAGAGCTCTGGTGCAGGGTTGATGCTCTGCAGAGCTCTGGTGCAGGGTTGATGCTCTGCAGAGCTCTGGTGCAGGGTTGATGCTCTGGTGCGGGGCTCTGGTGCAGGGTTGATGCTCTGCGGGGCTCTGGTGCGGGGCTCTGGTGCAGGGTTGATGCTCTGCAGAGCTCTGGTGCAGGGTTGATGCTCTGCAGAGCTCTGGTGCAGGGTTGATGCTCTGCAGAGCTCTGGTGCAGGGTTGATGCTCTGCAGAGCTCTGGTGCAGGGTTGATGCTCTGGTGCGGGGCTCTGGTGCAGGGTTGATGCTCTGGTGCGGGGCTCTGGTGCGGGGCTCTGGTGCAGGGTTGATGCTCTGCAGAGCTCTGGTGCAGGGTTGATGCTCTGCAGAGCTCTGGTGCAGGGTTGATGCTCTGCAGAGCTCTGGCGCAGGGTTGATGCTCTGCAGAGCTCTGGTGCAGGGTTGATGCTCTGGTGCGGGGCTCTGGTGCAGGGTTGATGCTCTGCAGAGCTCTGGTGCAGGGTTGATGCTCTGCAGAGCTCTGGTGCAGGGTTGATGCTCTGGTGCGGGGCTCTGGTGCAGGGTTGATGCTCTGGTGCGGGGCTCTGGTGCGGGGCTCTGGTGCAGGGTTGATGCTCTGCAGAGCTCTGGTGCAGGGTTGATGCTCTGCAGAGCTCTGGTGCAGGGTTGATGCTCTGCAGAGCTCTGGCGCAGGGTTGATGCTCTGCAGAGCTCTGGTGCAGGGTTGATGCTCTGGTGCGGGGCTCTGGTGCAGGGTTGATGCTCTGCGGGGCTCTGGTGCAGGGTTGATGCTCTGCAGAGCTCTGGTGCAGGGTTGATGCTCTGCAGAGCTCTGGTGCAGGGTTGATGCTCTGCAGAGCTCTGGTGCAGGGTTGATGCTCTGCAGAGCTCTGGTGCAGGGTTGATGCTCTGCAGAGCTCTGGTGCAGGGTTGATGCTCTGCAGAGCTCTGGCGCAGGGTTGATGCTCTGCAGAGCTCTGGCGCAGGGTTGATGCTCTGCAGAGCTCTGGTGCAGGGTTGATGCTCTGCAGAGCTCTGGTGCAGGGTTGATGCTCTGCAGAGCTCTGGCGCAGGGTTGATGCTCTGCAGAGCTCTGGTGCAGGGTTGATGCTCTGGTGCGGGGCTCTGGTGCAGGGTTGATGCTCTGCAGAGCTCTGGTGCAGGGTTGATGCTCTGCAGAGCTCTGGTGCAGGGTTGATGCTCTGGTGCGGGGCTCTGGTGCAGGGTTGATGCTCTGGTGCGGGGCTCTGGTGCGGGGCTCTGGTGCAGGGTTGATGCTCTGCAGAGCTCTGGTGCAGGGTTGATGCTCTGCAGAGCTCTGGTGCAGGGTTGATGCTCTGCAGAGCTCTGGCGCAGGGTTGATGCTCTGCAGAGCTCTGGTGCAGGGTTGATGCTCTGGTGCGGGGCTCTGGTGCAGGGTTGATGCTCTGCGGGGCTCTGGTGCAGGGTTGATGCTCTGCAGAGCTCTGGTGCAGGGTTGATGCTCTGCAGAGCTCTGGTGCAGGGTTGATGCTCTGCAGAGCTCTGGTGCAGGGTTGATGCTCTGCAGAGCTCTGGTGCAGGGTTGATGCTCTGCAGAGCTCTGGTGCAGGGTTGATGCTCTGCAGAGCTCTGGCGCAGGGTTGATGCTCTGCAGAGCTCTGGCGCAGGGTTGATGCTCTGCAGAGCTCTGGTGCAGGGTTGATGCTCTGGTGCGGGGCTCTGGTGCAGGGTTGATGCTCTGGTGCGGGGCTCTGGTGCGTGGGGCTCTGGTGCAGGGTTGATGCTCTGCAGAGCTCTGGTGCAGGGTTGATGCTCTGCAGAGCTCTGGTGCAGGGTTGATGCTCTGCAGAGCTCTGGCGCAGGGTTGATGCTCTGCAGAGCTCTGGTGCAGGGTTGATGCTCTGGTGCGGGGCTCTGGTGCAGGGTTGATGCTCTGCGGGGCTCTGGTGCGGGGCTCTGGTGCAGGGTTGATGCTCTGCAGAGCTCTGGTGCAGGGTTGATGCTCTGCAGAGCTCTGGCGCAGGGTTGATGCTCTGCAGAGCTCTGGTGCAGGGTTGATGCTCTGGTGCGGGGCTCTGGTGCAGGGTTGATGCTCTGCGGGGCTCTGGTGCGGGGCTCTGGTGCAGGGTTGATGCTCTGCAGCTCTTGATGAATATTCCGGTGCTGCGGCCTGCTGCGGAGCTTTGTGCCGCTCTCTCCTCTGTGTAAACTGCAGCTGAATATCAAATCTGAAGATTTTTGATTTTAGAAGATGAGAAGGAAAAACGCCGGAAGCAGAAATCTCCCCGACAGCCACGGCCCCCCGTAATACGGAAGCCCCTAATGAGCGCCGCAGTCAGGGGCTTT
Source organism: Phyllobates terribilis (assembly GCF_046119375.1). Classification (NCBI taxonomy): domain Eukaryota; kingdom Metazoa; phylum Chordata; class Amphibia; order Anura; family Dendrobatidae; genus Phyllobates; species Phyllobates terribilis. The sequence goes on along the minus strand of NW_027362768.1, from coordinate 390,459,747 downwards.
ATAGATAATTAGGGGTCTCATAAGCAGCAGGTGAAGAGTCAGCACTGGAAATCCCGGCCCTGTCCTGGATACCTCCCCCCACCTTCCCGGTCCCAACTGGAGATCCCCGGCCCATTCCTGTGAGAAGTCCTAATGTCAGGATTATCGCAGGCCGGGAAGGTCCCGCAGAAGCACCCGCTGCGATCTCTGAGCGAACAGATCTCTGCTGATCACTGTCGTCCGCACAATTACACGATTGGCTGACAATTAATGTAGGAGGCCCTCTCCTTACTGGCGCCTCTGTCCACGTCGGGCGCCCCTCTCCTTACTGGCGCCTCTGTCCACGTCGGGCGCCCCTCTCCTTACTGGCGCCTCTGTCCACGTCGGGCGCCCCTCTCCTTACTGGTGCCTCTGTCCACGTCGGGCGCCCCTCTCCTTACTGGCGCCTCTGTCCACGTCGGGCGCCCCTCTCCTTACTGGCGCCCCTGTCCACGTCGGGCGCCCCTCTCCTTACTGGCGCCCCTGTTCACGTCGGGCGCCCCTCTCCTTACTGGCGCCTCTGTCCACGTCGGGCACCCCTCTCCTTACTGACGCCTCTGTCCACGTCGGGCGCCCCTCTCCTTACTGGCGCCTCTGTCCACGTCGGGCGCCCCTCTCCTTACTGGCGCCCCTGTCCACGTCGGGCGCCCCTCTCCTTACTGGCGCCCCTGTTCACGTCGGGCGCCCCTCTCCTTACTGGCGCCCCTGTCCACGTCGGGCACCCCTCTCCTTACTGGCGCCTCGGTCCACGTCGGGCACCCCTCTCCTTACTGGCGCCTCTGTCCACTTCGGGCGCCCCTCTCCTTACTGGCGCCCCTGTCCACGTCGGGCGCCCCTCTCCTTACTGGCGCCCCTGTCCACGTCGGGTGCCCCTCTCTTTACTGGCGCCCCTGTCCACGTCGGGCATCCCTCTCCTTACTGGCGCCCCTGCCCACGTCGGGCGCCCCTCTCCTTACTGGCGACCCTGTCCACGTCGAGCGCCCCTCTCCTTACTGGCGCCCCTGTCCACATCAAGCGTCCCTCTCCTTACTGGCGCCTCAGTCCACGTCAGGCACCCCTCTCCTTACTGGTGCCTCTGTCAACGTCGGGCGCCCCTCTCCTTACTGGCGCCTCTGTCCACGTTAGGCGCCCCTCTCCTTACTGGCGCCCCTGTCCACGTCGAGTGCCCCTCTCCTTACTGGCGCCCCTGTCCACGTCGGGCGTCCCTCTCCTTACTGGCGCCCCTGTCCATGTCGGGCGCCCCTGTCCACGTCAGGCGCCCCTCTCCTTACTGGAGCCCCAGTCCACGTCGGGCACCCCTCTCCTTACTGGCGCCTCGGTCCATGTCGGGCACCCCTCTCCTTACTGGCGCCTCTGTCCACGTCGGGTGCCCCTCACCTTACTGGCGCCTCTGTCCACGTCGGGCACCCCTCTCCTTACTGGCGCCCCTGTCCACGTCGGGCGCCCCTCTCCTTACTGGCGCCTCTGTCCACGTCGGGCACCCCTCTCCTTACTGACGCCTCTGTCCACGTCGGGCGCCCCTCTCCTTACTGGCGCCTCTGTCCACGTCGGGCGCCCCTCTCCTTACTGGCGCCTCTGTCCACGTCGGGCGCCCCTCTCCTTACTGGCGCCCCTGTCCACGTCGGGCGCCCCTCTCCTTACTGGCGCCCCTGTTCACGTCGGGCGCCCCTCTCCTTACTGGCGCCTCTGTCCACGTCGGGCACCCCTCTCCTTACTGACGCCTCTGTCCACGTCGGGCGCCCCTCTCCTTACTGGCGCCTCTGTCCACGTCGGGCGCCCCTCTCCTTACTGGCGCCCCTGTCCACGTCGGGCGCCCCTCTCCTTACTGGCGCCCCTGTTCACGTCGGGCGCCCCTCTCCTTACTGGCGCCCCTGTCCACGTCGGGCACCCCTCTCCTTACTGGCGCCTCGGTCCACGTCGGGCACCCCTCTCCTTACTGGCGCCTCTGTCCACTTCGGGCGCCCCTCTCCTTACTGGCGCCCCTGTCCACGTCGGGCGCCCCTCTCCTTACTGGCGCCCCTGTCCACGTCGGGTGCCCCTCTCTTTACTGGCGCCCCTGTCCACGTCGGGCATCCCTCTCCTTACTGGCGCCCCTGCCCACGTCGGGCGCCCCTCTCCTTACTGGCGACCCTGTCCACGTCGAGCGCCCCTCTCCTTACTGGCGCCCCTGTCCACATCAAGCGTCCCTCTCCTTACTGGCGCCTCAGTCCACGTCAGGCACCCCTCTCCTTACTGGTGCCTCTGTCAACGTCGGGCGCCCCTCTCCTTACTGGCGCCTCTGTCCACGTTAGGCGCCCCTCTCCTTACTGGCGCCCCTGTCCACGTCGAGTGCCCCTCTCCTTACTGGCGCCCCTGTCCACGTCGGGCGTCCCTCTCCTTACTGGCGCCCCTGTCCATGTCGGGCGCCCCTGTCCACGTCAGGCGCCCCTCTCCTTACTGGAGCCCCAGTCCACGTCGGGCACCCCTCTCCTTACTGGCGCCTCGGTCCATGTCGGGCACCCCTCTCCTTACTGGCGCCTCTGTCCACGTCGGGTGCCCCTCACCTTACTGGCGCCCCTGTCCACGTCGGGTGCCCCTCACCTTACTGGCGCCCCTGTCCACGTCGGGTGCCCCTCACCTTACTGGCGCCCCTGTCCACGTCGGGTGCCCCTCACCTTACTGGCGCCCCTGTCCACGTCGGGTGCCCCTCACCTTACTGGCGCCCCTGTCCACGTCGGGCGCCCCTCACCTTACTGGCGCCCCTGTCCACGTCGGGCGCCCACCTCCTTACTGGCGCCCCTGTCCACGTCAAGCGCCCCTCTCCTTACTGGTGCCTCGGTCCACGTCGGGCGCCCCTCTCCTTACTGGCGCCTCTGTCCACGTCGGGCGCCCCTCTCCTTACTGGCGCCTCTATCCACGTTGGGCGCTCCTCTCCTTACTGGCGCCCCTGTCCACGTCGGGCCCCCCTCTCCTTACTGGCGCCTCTGTCCACGTCGGGCGCCCCTCTCCTTACTGGCGCCTCTGTCCACGTCGGGCGCCCCTCTCCTTACTGGCGCCTCTGTCCATGTCGGGCGCCCCTCTCCTTACAGGCGCCTCTGTCCACGTCGGGCGCCCCTCTCCTTACTGGCGCCCCTGTCCACGTCGGGCCCCCCTCTCCTTACTGGCGCCTCTGTCCACGTCGGGCCCCCCTCTCCTTACTGGCGCCTCTGTCCACGTCGGGCGCCCCTCTCCTTACTGGCGCCTCTGTCCACGTCGGGCGCCCCTCTCCTTACTGGCGCCTCTGTCCACGTCGGGCGCCCCTCTCCTTACTGGCGCCCCTGTCCATGTCGGGCGCCCCTCTCCTTACAGGCGCCTCTGTCCACTTCGGGTGCCCCTCACCTTACTGGCGCCCCTGTCCACGTCGGGTGCCCCTCTCCTTACTGGCGCCCCTGTCCACGTCGGGCATCCCTCTCCTTACTGGCGCCCCTGTCCACGTCGGGCGCCCCTGTCCACGTCGGGCGCCCCTCTCCTTACTGGCGCCCCTGTCCACGTCGGGCGCCCCTCTCCTTACTGGCACCCCTGTCCACGTCGGGCGCCCCTCACCTTACTGGCGCCCCTGTCCACGTCGGGCGCCCCTCTCCTTACTGGCGCCCCTGTCCACGTCTGGCGTCCCTCTCCTTACTGGCGCCCCTGTCCACGTCGGGCGCCCCTCTCCTTACTGGCGCCCCTGTCCACGTCGGGCGCCCCTCTCCTTACTGGCGCCCCTGTCCACGTCGGGCGCCCCTGTCCACGTCAAGCGCCCCTCTCCTTACTGGCGCCTCGGTCCACGTCGGGCGCCCCTCTCCTTACTGGCGCCTCTGTACACGTTGGGTGCCCCTCTCCTTACTGGCGCCCCTGTCCACGTCGGGCGCCCCTCTCCTTACTGGCGCCCCTGTCCACGTCGGGCGCCCCTCTCCTTACTGGCGCCCCTGTCCAGGTCGGGCGCCACTCTCCTTACTGGCGCCCCTGTCCACGTCGGGCGCCACTCTCCTTACTGGCACCCCTGTCCACGTCGGGCGCCCCTCTCCTTACTGGCGCCTCTGTCCACGTTGGGCGCCCCTCTCCTTACTGGCGCCCCTGTCCACGTCGGGCCCCCCTGTCCTTACTGGCGCCTCTGTCCACGTCGGGCGCCCCTCTCCTTACTGGCGCCTCTGTCCACGTCGGGCGCCCCTCTCCTTACTGGCTCCTCTGTCCACGTCGGGCGCCCCTCTCCTTTACTGGCGCCTCTGTCCACGTCGGGCGCCCCTCTCCTTACTGGCGCCTCTGTCCACGTCGGGCGCCCCTCTCCTTACTGGCGCCTCTGTCCACGTTGGGCGCCCCTCTCCTTACTGGCGCCCCTGTCCACGTTGGGCGCCCCTCTCCTTACTGGCGCGACTGTTCACGTCGGGCGCCCCTCTCCTTACTGGCGCCCCTGTCCACGTCGGGCGCCCCTCTCCTTACTGACGCCCCTGTCCACGTCAGGCGCCCCTCTCCTTACTGGCGCCCCTGTCCACGTCTGGCGCCCCTGTCCACGTCTGGCGCCCCTCTCCTTACTGGCGCCCCTGTCCACGTCGGGCGCCCCTCTCCTTACTGGCGCCCCTCTACTTATTGGTGCTCCTGTCCACGTCGGGCGCCCCTCTCCTTACTGGCGCCCCTGTCCACGTCGGGCGCCCCTCTCCTTACTGGCTCCCCTGTCCACGTCTGGCGCCCCTCTCCTTACTGGCACCCCTGTCCACGTCGGGCGCCCCTCTCCTTACTGGCACCCCTCTCCTTACTGGCGCCCCTCTCCTTACTGGCGCCCCTGTCCACGTCCGGCGCCCCTCTTCTTACTGGCGCCTCTGTCCACGTCGGGCGTCCCTCTCCTTACTGGCGCCCCTGTCCAAGTCGGGCGCCCCTCTCCTTAGGGGCGCCCCTGTCCACGTCGGGCGCCCCTCTCCTTACTGGCGCCCCTGTCCAAGTCGGGCGCCGCTCTCCTTACGGGCGCCCCTCTCCTTACTGGCGCCCCTCTCCTTACTGGCGCCCCTGTCCACATCGGGCGCCCCTCTCCTTACTGGCGCCCCTCTCCTTACTGGCGCCCCTGTCCACGTCGGGCGCCCCTCTCCTTACTGGCTCCCCTGTCCACATCGGGCGCCCCACTCCTTACTGGCGCCCCTGTCCACGTCGGGCGCCCATCTCCTTACTGGCGCCCCTCTCCTTACTGGCGCCCCTGTCCACGTCGGGCGCCCCTCTCCTTACTGGCGCCTCGGTCCACGTCGGGCGCCCCTCTCCTTACTGGCGCCTCTGTCCACGTTGGGTGCCCCTCTCCTTACTGGCGCCCCTGTCCACGTCGGGCGCCCCTCTCCTTACTGGCGCCCCTGTCCACGTCGGGCGCCCCTCTCCTTACTGGCGCCCCTGTCCACGTCGGGCGCCACTCTCCTTACTGGCGCCCCTGTCCACGTCGGGCGCCACTCTCCTTACTGGCACCCCTGTCCACGTCGGGCGCCCCTCTCCTTACTGGCGCCTCTGTCCACGTTGGGCGCCCCTCTCCTTACTGGCGCCCCTGTCCACGTCGGGCCCCCCTGTCCTTACTGGCGCCTCTGTCCACGTCGGGCGCCCCTCTCCTTACTGGCGCCTCTGTCCACGTCGGGCGCCCCTCTCCTTACTGGCGCCTCTGTCCACGTCGGGCGCCCCTCTCCTTACTGGCGCCTCTGTCCACGTCGGGCGCCCCTCTCCTTACTGGCGCCTCTGTCCACGTCGGGCGCCCCTCTCCTTACTGGCGCCCCTGTCCACGTTGGGCGCCCCTCTCCTTACTGGCGCGACTGTTCACGTCGGGCGCCCCTCTCCTTACTGGCGCCCCTGTCCACGTCGGGCGCCCCTCTCCTTACTGGCGCCCCTGTCCACGTCAGGCGCCCCTCTCCTTACTGGCGCCCCTGTCCACGTCTGGCGCCCCTGTCCACGTCTGGCGCCCCTCTCCTTACTGGCGCCCCTGTCCACGTCGGGCGCCCCTCTCCTTACTGGCGCCCCTCTACTTATTGGTGCCCCTGTCCACGTCGGGCGCCCCTCTCCTTACTGGCGCCTCTGTCCACGTCGGGCGCCCCTCTCCTTACTGGCGCCTCTGTCCACGTCGGGCGCCCCTCTCCTTACTGGCGCCTCTGTCCACGTCGGGCGCCCCTCTCCTTACTGGCGCCCCTGTCCACGTTGGGCGCCCCTCTCCTTACTGGCGCGACTGTTCACGTCGGGCGCCCCTCTCCTTACTGGCGCCCCTGTCCACGTCGGGCGCCCCTCTCCTTACTGGCGCCCCTGTCCACGTCGGGCGCCCCTCTCCTTACTGGCGCCCCTGTCCACGTCTGGCGCCCCTGTCCACGTCTGGCGCCCCTCTCCTTACTGGCGCCCCTGTCCACGTCGGGCGCCCCTCTCCTTACTGGCGCCCCTCTACTTATTGGTGCCCCTGTCCACGTCGGGCGCCCCTCTCCTTACTGGCGCCCCTGTCCACGTCGGGCGCCCCTCTCCTTACTGGCTCCCCTGTCCACGTCTGGCGCCCCTCTCCTTACTGGCACCCCTGTCCACGTCGGGCGCCCCTCTCCTTACTGGCACCCCTCTCCTTACTGGCGCCCCTCTCCTTACTGGCGCCCCTGTCCACGTCCGGCGCCCCTCTCCTTACTGGCGCCTCTGTCCACGTCGGGCGTCCCTCTCCTTACTGGCGACCCTGTCCACGTCGGGCACCCCTCTCCTTACTGGCGCCCCTGTCCAAGTCGGGCGCCCCTCTCCTTAGGGGCGCCCCTGTCCACGTCGGGCGCCCCTCTCCTTACTGGCGCCCCTGTCCAAGTCGGGCGCCGCTCTCCTTACGGGCGCCCCTCTCCTTACTGGCGCCCCTCTCCTTACTGGCGCCCCTGTCCACATCGGGCGCCCCTCTCCTTACTGGCGCCCCTGTCCACGTCGGGCGCCCCTCTCCTTACTGGCTCCCCTGTCCACATCGGGCGCCCCACTCCTTACTGGCGCCCCTGTCCACGTCGGGCGCCCATCTCCTTACTGGCGCCCCTCTCCTTACTGGCGCCCCTGTCCACGTCGGGCGCCCCTCTCCTTACTGGCGCCCCTGTCCACGTCGGGCGCCCCTCTCCTTACTGGCGCCCCTGTCCACGTCGGGCGCCCCTCTCCTTACTGGCGCCCCTCTCCTTACTGGCGCCCCTGTCCACGTCGGGCGCCCCTCTCCTTACTGGCGCCCCTCTCCTTACTGGCGCCTCTGTCCACTTCGGGCGCCCCTGTCCACGTCTAGCGCCCCTCTCCTTACTGGTGCCCCTGTCCACGTCGGGCGCCCCTCTCCTTACTGGCGCCCCTGTCCACGTCGGGCGCCCCTCTCCTTACTGGCGCCCTTGTCCACGTCGGGCGCCCCTCTCCTTACTGGGGCCCCTGTCCACGTCGGGCGCCCCTCTCCTTACTGGCGCCCCTGTCCACGTCGGGCGCCCCTCTCCTTACTGGCGCCCCTGTCCACGTCGGGCGCCCCTCTCCTTACTGGCGCCCCTCTCCTTACTGGCGCCTCTGTCCACGTCGGGCGCCCCTCTCCTTACTGGCGCCTTTGTCCACGTCGGGCGCCCCTCTCCTTACTGGCGCCCCTCTCCTTACTGGTGCCCCTGTCCACGTCGGGCGCCCCTCTCCTTACTGGCGCCCCTGTCCACGTCGGGCGCTCCTCTCCTTACTGGCGCCCCTGTCCACGTCGGGCGCTCCTCTCCTTACTGGCGCCCCTGTCCACGTCGGACGCCCCTCTCCTTACTGGCGCCCCTGTCCACGTCGGGCGCCCCTCTCCTTACTGGCGCCCCTGTCCACGTCGGGCGCTCCTCTCCTTACTGGTGCCCCTGTCCACGTCGGGCGCCCCTCTCCTTACTGGCGCCCCTGTCCACGTCGGGCGCTCCTCTCCTTACTGGCGCCCCTGTCCACGTCGGACGCCCCTCTCCTTACTGGTGCCCCTGTCCACGTCGGGCGCCCCTCTCCTTACTGGCGCCCCTGTCCACGTCGGGCGCCCCTCTCCTTACTGGCGCCCCTGTCCACGTCGGGCGCCCCTCTCCTTACTGGCGCCCCTCTCCTTACTGGCGCCCCTGTCCACGTCGGGCGCCCCTCTCCTTACTGGCGCCCCTCTCCTTACTGGCGCCCCTGTCCACGTCGGGCGCCCCTCCCATCACTCTTTGTGCAGCAGGTTCCTTGATAGTCTTTCCTCTTTCTCTGCTGGTTCAGTTGCTTGCCGTTCTTGTGTCTTGGCTGTCATTTATCACATCTCCATGTACAGACTTCTTGCTCCGCTTGGCTGATCTGAATAGCTGCAGTGTAAAGCATGGAGGGCCGCAGCCTGACAATGGCACATAATGTAGATTTCAGACTACCTTAGACCCTAATGGACGGTGCTGCTGAGCCGGAGTGTTTGATGGAGTCCTTCGCCCAGTGTCCTCCTGTGACCTGTAGTTCCTGCGCCCATCACCTATATGTCGTCCCACGGCCAAATAAAGAGAAATACACCTGCAGTTTGTTTTCTTCATCACCTGAGCAGGTGAACACGAGCTGTTCTCCCTGTTATCAGCCACCCCGGGCTGCGGGCCGGATCCCGGTTGATCACTGCTTCCTTACGTCTGTGTGCTGTGGATCTGCAGAGACGTCCGGTCCTCGCTCAGGCCTCGGCCTGTAATTGCCTCCATATTTTCCGGCCCCCCGCAGCCGCCGCTCCTCTGCCAGTTCTGCCGAGTCCAGTGACTTATTACAGTAATTACATCGCTATAAAAAGCCAATCCTCCGACCGCCGGACGTCGTGAGGACTCCGCTGAATAGAGACCCCCTTAATTAATCCGAGCTGCAGATATTACTGATCACAAGAACTGACAATCCGCTCTGAAGACGTCTTCGGTCTCATAAAGCAGATTAAATTCAGCGGCCGGAGGGGAATATTGCCCACGTGGCGCTCATCACCTGCTGCGACTGTAGCAGCGGGCACAGCTCTGCCTCTGCTGCACCAGGCGCATTGCAGTCTGCACACAGCTCCAAGGAGCCGCTGCTGCCAGTCACTGGTAGGGGCCACGTAGAGCAGTGGTGACACCTGGTGGTGAGAGACCCACACCGCAGGCCTATCTCCGGCAACGCAATGATGAGCAGAAGAGTCAGCAATCCGGACCACAAGTCACATAATATATAGTTATCACGTGGATCTCAGCAAGTCTCTGCAGTTACGCTCTGTGACTTCATGTCAGTGCTCTGCGCAGCTCTGGTTTAGGACTGTGCTCTGAATGTGAACCCTGAACCAAAGAATCTGCAGTGTTGTGGCTTAGGAATGATGCTCTGCGCGGCTCTGGTTCAGAGGTCTGGTGCAGGGTTGATGCTCTGCGGGGCTCTGGTGCAGAGGTCTGGTGCAGGGTTGATGCTCTGCGGGGCTCTGGTGCAGAGCTCTGGTGCAGGGTTGATGCTCTGCGGGGCTCTGGTGCAGGGTTGATGCTCTGTGGGGCACTGGTGCAGAGCTCTGGTGCAGGGTTGATGCTCTGCGGGGCTCTGGTGCAGAGGTCTGGTGCAGGGTTGATGCTCTGCGGGGCTCTGGTGCAGAGGTCTGGTGCAGGGTTGATGCTCTGCGGGGCTCTGGTGCAGAGTTCTGGTGCAGGGTTGATGGTCTGCGGGGCTCTGGTGCAGAGCTCTGGTGCAGGGTTGATGCTCTGTGGGGCTCTGGTGCAGGGTTGATGCTCTGCAGAGCTCTGGTGCAGGGTTGATGGTCTGCGGTGCTCTGGTGCAGAGTTGATGCTCTGCGGGGCTCTGCTGTAGAGCTCTGGTGCAGGGTTGATGCTCTGCCGGGCTCTGGTGCAGAGGTCTGGTGCAGGGTTGATGCTCTGCGGGGCTCTGGTGCAGAGGTCTGGTGCAGGGTTGATGCTCTGCGGGGCTCTGGTGCAGGGGTCTGGTGCTGGGTTGATGCTCTGCGGGTCTCTGGTGCAGGGTTGATGCTCTGCGGGGCTCTGGTGCAGAGGTCAGATGCAGGGTTGATGCTCTGCGGGGCTCTGGTGCAGAGGTCAGGTGCAGGGTTGATGCTCTGCGGGGCTCTGGCGCAGAGCTCTGGTGCAGGGTTGATGCTCTGCGGCGCTCTGGCGCAGAGCTCTGGTGCAGGGTTGATGCTCTGCGGGGCTCTGGTGCAGGGTTGATGCTCTGGTGCGGGGCTCTGGTGCAGGGTTGATGCTCTGCAGAGCTCTGGTGCAGGGTTGATGCTCTGCAGAGCTCTGGTGCAGGGTTGATGCTCTGCAGAGCTCTGGTGCAGGGTTGATGCTCTGCAGAGCTCTGGTGCAGGGTTGATGCTCTGCAGAGCTCTGGTGCAGGGTTGATGCTCTGGTGCGGGGCTCTGGTGCAGGGTTGATGCTCTGCGGGGCTCTGGTGCGGGGCTCTGGTGCAGGGTTGATGCTCTGCAGAGCTCTGGTGCAGGGTTGATGCTCTGCAGCTCTTGATGAATATTCCGGTGCTGCGGCCTGCTGCGGAGCTTTGTGCCGCTCTCTCCTCTGTGTAAACTGCAGCTGAATATCAAATCTGAAGATTTTTGATTTTAGAAGATGAGAAGGAAAAACGCCGGAAGCAGAAATCTCCCCGACAGCCACGGCCCCCCGTAATACGGAAGCCCCTAATGAGCGCCGCAGTCAGGGGCTTTATAGATAATTAGGGGTCTCATAAGCAGCAGGTGAAGAGTCAGCACTGGAAATCCCGGCCCTGTCCTGGATACCTCCCCCCACCTTCCCGGTCCCAACTGGAGATCCCCGGCCCATTCCTGTGAGAAGTCCTAATGTCAGGATTATCGCAGGCCGGGAAGGTCCCGCAGAAGCACCCGCTGCGATCTCTGAGCGAACAGATCTCTGCTGATCACTGTCGTCCGCACAATTACACGATTGGCTGGCGATTAATGTACGAGGTCGCAGGCTGTTTGCATTAACAGACCAGTTATTGGAAAACTTACAGTGAGTGTATGGTATATACACCTCCAGATTCCAACACATGGAGTATATGTATACACCCCCGTACAATCACTGATAACTTCACGATGACCCAAGAAAGATTATTATTATCTGCCACCACCAGTCCTGTTTAATGCCGGCTGACTGGACGCCTGGTTCTGGTTCTGGTAGCGTTTGGCTTCGGGCGCAGTTTACAGAACAAAAGGAACAGAACTATTACATTTTATATTTAATCCAGAACGTTAGGCAGTGTTTATAAGAAATATACAAAAGATTTTACAAAGGGAACAAAACAATACAGTGTATACAGTTACATAAAATAAAAAGGATAAACCAAGAAAACTTACTAGACCTATCGTTACAGCAATGGCTTCAGGTTTATGGAGGAAGGCGCTCCAGAAAAACGGACAGCACCTACAGTAAACTGTGCCTCCATCTACTGATCTGATGACGCCCAAATGTTGGCATTTGCCTTTTATTAGCTCCTAAGGTCCACCCACACGCCGCCCCTTAATGGCTCCTACAGGGTTTGACTTTTCAGTTTCAGAAAAATTATGAGATTCCCTAAATGGACTATATCTTTGCTTCGGAGAGTCGCATGAGCTCGATATCGATAGGTGTTGGGAAAGGAAGTGGTTTCTGCGCTCTCTGGAGTCTCGACAAACCATTAGTATCAATAAAAATGTAGGTTTCTAGTCTACGCATTTCAGAGTCCACTGACTCCTTTTGCATTCGTCACGTTTCCGAAAATATGATTTTCATATCTATTAGATCGACGCAGTTCATGCAAACCTCCCTTTTTACTTTTCTAGTAAGCAGACAAAGGATCCCAGATCTTTAAGTTTCGCTTATCTCGACCGTAAATGTAATCCACATTCCTAGAGCAGCAGGGCCTTCCATCTCTTTAACCCTTGGAGTATTTATGGTTACCTAATTCCAAAGCAGGGGGTCAGCTGCACAGAGGAGAGTGCAAGCTCTTCTCTCTCATCTCTGTAAGCATTTTAATGTTCTCCATGACACCTTCTTTATTATAATCATTCCTGAATTCTCCTTAAAAGAAATGTAAACATTTTCCACCATTCAGCTGAGACGCTGAGTTCTGCTTCAAATTTTCTCATCCGTTCCTTCCTCAGGGCATCAGGACGTGAAGTCTTTGACTGGATCTTGGACCAGGGTTATTACTCGGAGAAGGACACCAGTAACGTCATCCGGCAGGTCCTGGAGGCGGTGGCATATCTACACTCACTCTGTATTGTGCACAGGAACCTGAAGGTGAAGGGCCGGGTGTGACCCGAGCTGGAGGTTGTGGGGTGTGACCGAGCTGGAGGTTGTGGGGTGTGACCCGAGCTGGAGGTTGTGGGGTGTGACCGAGCTGGAGGTTGTGGGGTGTGACCGAGCTGGAGGTTGTGGGGTGTGACCCGAGCTGGAGGTTGTGGGGTGTGACCGAGCTGGAGGTTGTGGGGTGTGACCGAGCTGGAGGTTGTGGGGTGTGACCCGAGCTGGAGGTTGTGGGGTGTGACTGAGCTGGAGGTTGTGGGGTGTGACTGAGCTGGAGGTTGTGGGGTGTGACTGAGCTGGAGGTTGTGGGGTGTGACTGAGCTGGAGGTTGTGGGGTGTGACCGAGCTGGAGGTTGTGGGGTGTGACCCGAGCTGGAGGTTGTGGGGTGTGACCCGAGCTGGAGGTTGTGGGGTATGACTGAGCTGGAGGTTGTGGGGTGTGACCCGAGCTGGAGGTTGTGGGGTGTGACCCGAGCTGGAGGTTGTGGGGTGTGACCCGAGCTGGAGGTTGTGGGGTGTGACCGAGCTGGAGGTTGTGGGGTGTGACCGAGCTGGAGGTTGTGGGGTGTGACCCGAGCTGGAGGTTGTGGGGTGTGACTGAGCTGGAGGTTGTGGGGTGTGACTGAGCTGGAGGTTGTGGGGTGTGACTGAGCTGGAGGTTGTGGGGTGTGACCGAGCTGGAGGTTGTGGGGTGTGACCGAGCTGGAGGTTGTGGGGTGTGACCCGAGCTGGAGGTTGTGGGGTGTGACTGAGCTGGAGGTTGTGGGGTGTGACCCGAGCTGGAGGTTGTGGGGTGTGACCCGAGCTGGAGGTTGTGGGGTGTGACCCGAGCTGGAGGTTGTGGGGTGTGACCGAGCTGGAGGTTGTGGGGTGTGACCCGAGCTGGAGGTTGTGGGGTGTGACCCGAGCTGGAGGTTGTGGGGTGTGACTGAGCTGGAGGTTGTGGGGTGTGACCCGAGCTGGAGGTTGTGGGGTGTGACCCGAGCTGGAGGTTGTGGGGTGTGACCCGAGCTGGAGGTTGTGGGGTGTGACCCGAGCTGGAGGTTGTGGGGTGTGACCTGAGCTGGAGGTTGTGGGGTGTGACCCGAGCTGGAGGTTGTGGGGTGTGACCCGAGCTGGAGGTTGTGGGGTGTGACCCGAGCTGGAGGTTGTGGGGTGTGACCCGAGCTGGAGGTTGTGGGGTGTGACCCGAGCTGGAGGTTGTGGGGTGTGACCCGAGCTGGAGGTTGTGGGGTGTGACCGAGCTGGAGGTTGTGGGGTGTGACAAGGACGGGGGTTGTATGACCAAGGTGGAGGCTGTGAGCTGTGACTGGGGCAGGGGTTTCCGGGTGTGACGGGGTGGACGTTGCGGGGGTTGACACACAGACTAAGTGCAGGGGTCTTGGCATCTCCAGATGATCACTTTCCTGATTTGTTTCTTCTAGTTGGAGAATTTGTTGTATTTTAATCGTATGAAGAATTCGAAGATCGTTATCAGCGACTTCCATTTGGCCAAAGTGGAGACTAGTCTGATCAAAGAGCCGTGTGGGACCCCCGAATATCTGGGTGAGTGGCTCATGAATCATCAGCGTCCATGGTGGAGCCCGGCGACCCCCGCCCGTCCCCGGACCTAACCCGCCTCTTACATCATGTCTTACAGCGCCCGAGGTGGTTGCCCGACAGCGATATGGACGACCTGTTGACTGCTGGGCGATCGGAGTCATCATGTACATACTGTGAGTGGCGGGGGTGGGACGTCATAGTGGAGGGGGCCGCGTACCAGGGGCTGATGTCTACTCTCCCTTAGTCTCTCTGGGAACCCCCCATTCTACGACGAGATGGAGGATGAGGACTATGAAAACCACGACAAGAACTTGTTCCGGAAGATTTTGCACGGGGACTACGAGTTTGATTCGCCGTACTGGGATGACATCTCCCCTGCAGGTGGGCGCCGCCGCGCTCCATGTCACGACGGCACGATCACCGCCGTACGCTGAACGCTCCCACACGTTCTAGTCCTGTTTGTGCAGATGATGGGTTTGTTACAATGTATCACACTCACACCTGTAGGGGTTAACAGACCGATTGTTACAATGTATCACACTCACACCTGTAGGGTTTAACAGACCGATTGTTACAATGTATCACACACACACCTGTAGGGGTTAACAGACCGATTGTTACAATGTATCACACACACACCTGTAGGGGTTAACAGACCGATTGTTACAATGTATCACACACACACCTGTAGGGGTTAACAGACCGATTGTTACAATGTATCACACTCACACCTGTAGGGGTTAACAGACCGATTGTTACAATGTATCACACTCACACCTGTAGGGGTTAACAGACCGATTGTTACAATGTATCACACTCACACCTGTAGGGTTTAACAGACCGATTGTTACAATGTATCACACACACACCTGTAGGGGTTAACAGACCGATTGTTACAATGTATCACACTCACACCTGTAGGGGTTAACAGACCGATTGTTACAATGTATCACACTCACACCTGTAGGGGTTAACAGACCGATTGTTACAATGTATCACACACACACCTGTAGGGGTTAACAGACCGATTGTTACAATGTATCACACTCACACCTGTAGGGTTTAACAGACCGATTGTTACAATGTATCACACACACACCTGTAGGGGTTAACAGACCGATTGTTACAATGTATCACACACACACCTGTAGGGGTTAACAGACCGATTGTTACAATGTATCACACTCACACCTGTAGGGGTTAACAGACCGATTGTTACAATGTATCACACTCACACCTGTAGGGGTTAACAGACCGATTGTTACAATGTATCACACTCACACCTGTAGGGTTTAACAGACCGATTGTTACAATGTATCACACACACACCTGTAGGGGTTAACAGACCGATTGTTACAATGTATCACACTCACACCTGTAGGGGTTAACAGACCGATTGTTACAATGTATCACACTCACACCTGTAGGGGTTAACAGACCGATTGTTACAATGTATCACACTCACACCTGTAGGGGTTAACAGACCGATTGTTACAATGTATCACACTCACACCTGTAGGGGTTAACAGACCGATTGTTACAATGTATCACACTCACACCTGTAGGGGTTAACAGACCGATTGTTACAATGTATCACACTCACACCTGTAGGGGTTAACAGACCGATTGTTACAATGTATCACACACACACACACCTGTAGGGGTTAACAGACCGATTGTTACAATGTATCACACACTCACACCTGTAGGGGTTAACAGACCGATTGTTACAATGTATCACACACTCACACCTGTAGGGGTTAACAGACTGATTGTTACAATGTATCACACTCTCACACCTGTAGGGGTTAACAGACCGATTGTTACAATGTATTGGAGGATTGCACAAATATTCTGCCATATCGAAACTTTAACGCTTCATTGTCTGCAGCCAAAGACCTGGTGACCCGTCTGATGGAGGTGGAGCAGGACCAGCGGGCGACAGCGGCCGACGCCATCAGCCACGAATGGTGACGTGTCACCTCTGTCCCTCCATAGTCCTCACTCATCCCCATGTCCTGATCGTCTCCAGCATTTCCATCATGTTGGTGTTCTGTGCACAAGAGGTAAAACCCAGACGCCGGCACCGCGTGGGCGACGCCGCATCGCACGGACTCGCTCGGGTCCATGCGGCAAATGCTCTCATTACCACGCGACCTGGATCCACAGAGCTGACAGTGATTGCTCCGATATCCATTACTGGGTCACTGCTTGTTACAAAGATCCGTCAAACGTCCCCTTTCCACAGTGACAGAGGGCGCCAGGCAGAGGGAGACGCCACTTATTTGTGCAGCCCCCCACAGTGACACCCACCAGTGGATCCCGATGTGACCCGACGGCACTGAGTGGAGCCGTCGCAATCTCATTTTAGAACAACTGTGAAAAATTAAAATCCGATGATGACCTCTACATCTGCTGAATAAAGCTGTGACCGAAAAGAGCTGAGCTGCAGGGTGCAGCATGGAGGAGAGCAAAAGATTCTAAAATAGATTGAGCACAGGTAAACGATAAAATGCAGCGAACCTCCAACCCAGAAGTGAAGCGCGTCCTCGGCCACATGTGTCCTGAGCGATGCTAGACCCGTCCTAAACTCACGTCACTCATCATTCACCATCTTATATCTGGGGAGTATTAACCCCGAGCTCTGACCCACATAAAGGGGTCAACTCCGAGAGCGACCGCTAAAAATCCCCCCCTCTATTACAGGATTTCAGGGAACGCGGCATCAGACAAAAACATCAAAGACGGAGTCTGCGCCCAGATCGAGAAAAACTTTGCTAAAGCCAAATGGAAGGTAAGAAATACACAGCATGAAGAAATGTAGAACTGCCCCCTATGTACAGGAATATAACTACTATAATACTGCCCCCTATGTACAGGAATATAACTACTATAATACTGCCCCTATGTACAAGAATATAACTACTATAATACTGCTCCTATGTACAAGAATATAACTACTATAATACTGCTCCTATGTACAAGAATATAACTACTATAATACTGCTCCTATGTACAAGAATATAACTACTATAATACTGCCCCTATGTACAAGAATATAACTACTATAATACTGCTCCTATGTACAAGAATATAACTACTATAATACTGCTCCTATGTACAAGAATATAACTACTATAATACTGCCCCCTATGTACAAGAATATAACTACTATAATACTGCTCCTATGTACAAGACTATAACTACTATAATACTGCTTCCTATGTACAAGAATATAACTACTATAATACTACCCCTATGTACAAGAATATAACTACTATAATACTGCTCCTATGTACAAGAATATAACTACTATAATACTACCCCTATGTACAAGAATATAACTACTATAATACTGCTCCTATGTACAAGAATATAACTACTATAATACTGCTCCTATGTACAAGAATATAACTACTATAATACTGCTTCCTATGTACAAGAATATAACTACTATAATACTGCTTCCTATGTACAAGAATATAACTACTATAATACTACTCCTATGTACAAGAATATAACTACTATAATACTACCCCTATGTACAAGAATATAACTACTATAATACTGCTCCTATGTACAAGAATATAACTACTATAATACTACCCCTATGTACAAGAATATAACTACTATAATACTGCTCCTATGTACAAGAATATAACTACTATAATACTACCCCTATGTACAAGAATATAACTACTATAATACTGCTCCTATGTACAAGAATATAACTACTATAATACTGCTCCTATGTACAAGAATATAACTACTATAATACTGCTTCCTATGTACAAGAATATAACTACTATAATACTGCTTCCTATGTACAAGAATATAACTACTATAATACTACTCCTATGTACAAGAATATAACTACTATAATACTACCCCTATGTACAAGAATATAACTACTATAATACTGCTCCTATGTACAAGAATATAACTACTATAATACTACCCCTATGTACAAGAATATAACTACTATAATACTGCTCCTATGTACAAGAATATAACTACTATAATACTACCCCTATGTACAAGAATATAACTACTATAATACTGCTCCTATGTACAAGAATATAACTACTATAATACTACTCCTATGTACAAGAATATAACTACTATAATACTACCCCTATGTACAAGAATATAACTACTATAATACTGCTCCTATGTACAAGAATATAACTACTATAATACTGCTCCTATGTACAAGAATATAACTACTATAATACTGCTTCCTATGTACAAGAATATAACTACTATAATACTGCCCCCTATGTACAAGAATATAACTACTATAATACTGCTCCTATGTACAAGAATATAACTACTATAATACTGCTCCTATGTACAAGAATATAACTACTATAATACTGCTTCCTATGTACAAGAATATAACTACTATAATACTGCCCCCTATGTACAAGAATATAACTACTATAATACTACTCCTATGTACAAGAATATAACTACTATAATACTGCTCCTATGTACAAGAATATAACTACTATAATACTGCTCCTATGTACAAGAATATAACTACTATAATACTGCCCCTATGTACGAGAATATAACTACTATAATACTGCCCCCCATGTACAGGAATATAACTACTATAATACTGCCCCTATGTACAAGAATATAACTACTATAATACTGCCCCCCATGTACAGGAATATAACTACTATAATACTGCCTCCTATGTACAAGAATATAACTACTATTATACTGCCCCTATGTACGAGAATATAACTACTATAATACTGCCCCCCATGTACAGGAATATAACTACTATAATACTGCCCCTATGTACAAGAATATAACTACTATAATACTGCCCCCCATGTACAGGAATATAACTACTATAATACTGCCCCCTATGTACAAGAATATAACTACTATAATACTACTCCTATGTACAAGAATATAACTACTATAATACTGCTCCTATGTACAAGAATATAACTACTATAATACTGCTTCCTATGTACAAGAATATAACTACTATAATACTGCCCCTATGTACAAGAATATAACTACTATAATACTGCCCCCTATGTACAAGAATATAACTACTATAATACTGCCCCCTATGTACAAGAATATAACTACTATAATACTGCTCCTATGTACAAGAATATAACTACTATAATACTGCCCCTATGTACAAGAATATAACTACTATAATACTGCCCCCTATGTACAAGAATATAACTACTATAATACTGCTCCTATGTACAAGAATATAACTACTATAATACTGCTCCTATGTACAAGAATATAACTACTATAATACTGCTCCTATGTACAAGAATATAACTACTATAATACTGCTCCTATGTACAAGAATATAACTACTATAATACTGCCCCCCATGTACAGGAATATAACTACTATAATACTGCCCCTATGTACAAGAATATAACTACTTTAATACTGCCCCTATGTACAAGAATATAACTACTATAATACTGCTCCTATGTACAAGAGTATAACTACTATAATACTGCCCCTATGTACAAGAATATAACTACTATAATACTGCCCCTATGTACAAGAATATAACTACTATAATACTGCTCCCTATGTACAAGAATATAACTACTATAATACTGCCTCCTATATACAGGAATATAACTGCTATAATACTGCTCCCCATGTACAGGAATATAACTACTATAATACTGCCCCTATGTACAAGAATATAACTACTTTAATACTGCCCCCCATGTACAGGAATATAACTACTATAATACTGCTCCTATGTACAAGAATATAACTACTATAATACTGCCCCCCATGTACAAGAATATAACTACTATAATACTGCTTCCTATGTACAGGAATATAACTACTATAATACTGCCCCTATGTACAAGAATATAACTACTATAATACTGCCCCTATGTACAAGAATATAACTACTATAATACTGCCCCTATGTACAAGAATATAACTACTATAATACTGCCCCCTATGTACAAGAATATAACTATTATAATACTGCCCCTATATACAAGAATATAACTACTATAATACTGCTCCCTATGTACAAGAATATAACTACTATAATACTGCTCCTATGTACAAGAGTATAACTACTATAATACTGCCCCTATGTACAAGAATATAACTACTATAATACTGCCCCTATGTACAAGAATATAACTACTATAATACTGCTCCCTATGTACAAGAATATAACTACTATAATACTGCCTCCTATATACAGGAATATAACTGCTATAATACTGCTCTCCATGTACAGGAATATAACTACTATAATACTGCCCCTATGTACAAGAATATAACTACTTTAATACTGCCCCCCATGTACAGGAATATAACTACTATAATACTGCTCCTATGTACAAGAATATAACTACTATAATACTGCCCCCCATGTACAAGAATATAACTACTATAATACTGCTTCCTATGTACAAGAATATAACTACTATAATACTGCTCCTATGTACAAGAATATAACTACTATAATACTGCTCCTATGTACAAGAATATAACTACTATAATACTGCCCCTATGTACAAGAATATAACTACTATAATACTGCCCCTATGTACAAGAATATAACTACTATAATACTGCCCCCTATGTACAAGAATATAACTACTATAATACTGCTCCCTATGTACAAGAATATAACTACTATAATACTGCTCCTATGTACAAGAATATAACTACTATAATACTGCTCCCTATGTACAAGAATATAACTACTATAATACTGCTCCCTATGTACAAGAATATAACTACTATAATACTGCACCTATGTACAAGAATATAACTACTATAATACTGCCTCTATATACAAGAATATAACTACTATAATACTGATCCTATGTACAAGAATATAACTACTATAATACTGCACCTATGTACAAGAATATATCTACTATAATACTGCCCCCCATGTACAGGAATATAACTACTATAATACTGCTCCTATGTACAAGAATATAACTACTATAATACTGCCCCTATGTACAAGAATATAACTACTATAATACTGCTCCTATGTACAAGAATATATCTACTATAATACTGCCCCCCATGTACAGGAATATAACTACTATAATACTGCTCCTATGTACAAGAATATAACTACTATAATACTGCCCCCTATGTACAAGAATATAACTACTAATATTCTTGTACATAGAGGGCAGTATTATAGTAGTTATATTCTTGTACATAGGGGGCAGTATTATAGTAGTTATATTCTTGTACATAGGGGCAGTATTATAGTAGTTATATTCTTGTACATAGGGGGCAGTATTATAGTAGTTCTATTCTTGTACATAGGGGCAGTAGTATAGTAGTTATATTCTTGTACATAGGAAGCAGTATTATAGTAGTTATATTCTTGTACATAGAGGGCAGTATTAAACTACTATAATACTGCTTCCTATGTACAAGAATATAACTACTATACTACTGCTCCTATGTACAAGAATATAACTACTATAATACTGCTCCTATGTACAAGAATACAACTACTATAATACTGCTCCTATGTACAAGAATATAACTACTATAATACTGCTCCTATGTACAAGAATATAACTACTATAATGCTGCTCCTATGTATAAGAATATAACTACTATACTACTGCTCCTATGTACAAGAATATAACTACTATACTACTGCTCCTATGTACAAGAATACAACTACTATAATACTGCTCCTATGTACAAGAATACAACTACTATAATACTGCTCCTATGTACAAGAATATAACTACTATAATACTGCTCCTATGTACAAGAATATAACTACTATAATACTGCTCCTATGTACAAGAATACAACTACTATACTACTGCTCCTATGTACAAGAATATAACTACTATAATACTGCTCCTATGTACAAGAATATAACTACTATAATACTGCTCCTATGTACAAGAATACAACTACTATAATACTGCTCCTATGTACAAGAATATAACTACTATAATACTGCTCCTATGTACAAGAATATAACTACTATAATGCTGCTCCTATGTACAAGAATATAACTACTATAATGCT
Source organism: Phyllobates terribilis (assembly GCF_046119375.1). Classification (NCBI taxonomy): domain Eukaryota; kingdom Metazoa; phylum Chordata; class Amphibia; order Anura; family Dendrobatidae; genus Phyllobates; species Phyllobates terribilis. The sequence continues at coordinate 390,437,944 of NW_027362768.1, read as the reverse complement.
GCTCCTATATACAAGAATATAACTACTATAATACTGCCCCCTATGTCCAAGAATATAACTACTATACTACTGCTCCTATGTACAAAAATATAACTACTATAATACTGCCCCCTATGTACAGGAATATAACTACTATAATACTGCTCCCTATGTACAAGAATATAACTACTATAATACTGCCCCCCATGTACAAGAATATAACTACTATAATACTGCTCCTATGTACAAGAATATAACTACTATAATACTGCCCCCTATGTACAGGAATATAACTACTATAATACTGCTCCCTATGTACAAGAATATAACTACTATAATACTGCCCCTATGTACAAGAATATAACTACTATAATACTGCCCCATATGTACAAGAATATAACTACTATAATACTGCCTCCTATGTACAAGAATATAACTACTATAATACTGCTGCTATGTACAAGAATATAACTACTATAATACTGCTCCCTATGTACAAGAATATAACTACTATAATACTGCCCCCTATGTACAAGAATATAACTACTATAATACTGCCCCCCATGTACAGGAATATAACTACTATAATACTGCCCTATGTACAAGAATATAACTACTATAATACTGCCCCCTATGTACAGGAATATAACTACTATAATACTGCTCCCTATGTACAAGAATATAACTACTATAATACTGCCCCTGTGTACAAGAATATAACTACTATAATACTGCCCCCTATGTACAAGAATATAACTACTATAATACTGCCTCCTATGTACAAGAATATAACTACTATAATACTGCTCCTATGTACAAGAATATAACTACTATAATACTGCTCCCTATGTACAAGAATATAACTACTATAATACTGCCCCCTATGTACAAGAATATAACTACTATAATACTGCCCCTATGTACAAGAATAGAACTGCTATAATACTGCTCCCTATGTACAAGAATATAACTACTATAATACTGCTCCTATGTACAAGAATATAACTACTATAATACTGCCCCCTATGTACAAGAATATAACTACTATAATACTGCCCCCTATGTACAAGAATATAACTACTATAATACTGCTCCTATGTACAAGAATATAACTACTATAATACTGCTCCTATGTACAAGAATATAACTACTATAATACTGCCCCCCATGTACAAGAATATAACTACTATAATACTGCCCCCTATGTACAAGAATATAACTACTATAATACTGCTCCTATGTACAAGAATATAACTACTATAATACTGCCCCTATATACAAGATTATAACTACTATAATACTGCTCCCATGTACAAGAATATAACTACTATAATACTGCTCCTATGTACAAGAATATAACTACTATAATACTGCTCCTATGTACAAGAGTAGAACTGCTATAATACTGCCCCTATGTACAAGAATATAACTACTATAATACTGCCCCATATGTACAAGAATATAACTACTATAATACTGCCCCCTATGTACAAGAATATAACTACTATAATACTGCTCCTATGTACAAGAATATAACTACTATAATACTGCCCCTATATACAAGATTATAACTACTATAATACTGCTCCCATGTACAAGAATATAACTACTATAATACTGCTCCTATGTACAAGAATATAACTACTATAATACTGCTCCTATGTACAAGAGTAGAACTGCTATAATACTGCCCCTATGTACAAGAATATAACTACTATAATACTGCCCCATATGTACAAGAATATAACTACTATAATACTGCCCCCTATGTACAAGAATATAACTACTATAATACTGCTCCTATGTACAAGAATATAACTACTATAATACTGCCCCTATGTACAAGAATATAACTACTATAATACTGCTCCTATGTACAAGAATATAACTACTATAATACTGCTCCTATGTACAAGAATATAACTACTATAATACTGCCCCTATGTACAAGATTATAACTACTATAATACTGCCCCTATGTACAAGAATATAACTACTATAATACTGCACCCTATGTACAAGAATATAACTACTATAATACTGCCCCCTATGTACAAGAATATAACTACTATAATACTGCTCCTATGTACAAGAATATAACTACTATAATACTGCTCCCTATGTACAAGAATATAACTACTATAATACTGCTCCTATGTACAAGAATATAACTACTATAATACTGCTCCTATGTACAAGAATATAACTACTATAATACTGCCCCTATGTACAAGAATATAACTACTATAATACTGCTCCTATGTACAAGAATATAACTACTATAATACTGCTCCTATGTACAAGAATATAACTACTATAATACTGCCTCTATGTACAAGAATATAACTACTATAATACTGCCTCTATGTACAAGAATATAACTACTATAATACTGCTGCTATGTACAAGAATATAACTACTATAATACTGCCCCCTATATCCAAGAATATAACTACTATTATACTGCTCCTATGTACAAGAATATAACTACTATAATACTGCTCCTATGTGCAAGAATATAACTACTATAATACTGCTCCTATGTACAGGAATATAACTACTATAATACTGCCCCTATATACAAGAATATATTTACTATAATACTGCCCCCTATGTACAAGAATATAACTACTATAATACTGCCCCCTATGTACAAGAATATAACTACTATAATACTGCCCCCCATGTACAAGAATATAACTACTATAATACTGCACCCTATGTACAAGAATATAACTACTATAATACTGCCCCTATGTACAAGAATATAACTACTATAATACTGCTCCTATGTCCAAGAATATAACTACTATAATACTGCCTCTATGTACAAGAATATAACTACTATAATACTGCTCCCTATGTACAAGAATATAACTACTATAATACTGCTCCTATGTACAAGAATATAACTACTATAATACTGCTCCCTATGTACAAGAATATAACTACTATAATACTGCCCCTATATACAAGATTATAACTACTATAATACTGCCCCTGTATACAAGAATATAACTACTATAATACTGCCCCCTATGTGCAAGAATATAACTACTATAATATTGCCTCTATGTACAAGAATATAACTACTATAATACTGCTCCTATGTACAAGAATATAACTACTATAATACTGCTCCCTATATCCAAGAATATAACTACTATTATACTGCTCCTATGTACAAGAATATAACTACTATAATACTGCTCCTATGTACAAGAATATAACTACTATAATACTGCTCCTATGTGCAAGAATATAACTACTATAATACTGCTCCTATGTACAGGAATATAACTACTATAATACTGCCCCTATATACAAGAATATATTTACTATAATACTGCCCCCTATGTACAAGAATATAACTACTATAATACTGCCCCCCATGTACAAGAATATAACTACTATAATACTGCACCCTATGTACAAGAATATAACTACTATAATACTGCTCCTATATACAAGAATATAACTACTATAATACTGCCCCCTATGTACAAGAATATAACTACTATAATACTGCCCCTATGTACAAGAATATAACTACTATAATACTGCTCCTATGTACAAGAATATAACTACTATAATACTGCCCCCTATGTACAAGAATATAACTACTATAATACTGCCCCTATGTACAAGAATATAACTACTATAATACTGCTTCCTATGTACAAGAATATAACTACTATAATACTGCCCCCTATGTACAAGTATATAACTCCTATAATACTACTCCTATGTACAAGAATATAACTACTATAATACTGCCCCCCATGTACAGGAATATAACTACTATAATACTGCCCCTATGTACAAGAATATAACTACTATAATACTGCCCCCCATGTATAGGAATATAACTACTATAATACTGCTCCTATGTACAAGAATATAACTACTATAATACTGCTCCCTATATCCAAGAATATAACTACTATTATACTGCTCCTATGTACAAGAATATAACTACTATAATACTGCTCCTATGTACAAGAATATAACTACTATAATACTGCTCCTATGTGCAAGAATATAACTACTATAATACTGCTCCTATGTACAGGAATATAACTACTATAATACTGCCCCTATATACAAGAATATATTTACTATAATACTGCCCCCTATGTACAAGAATATAACTACTATAATACTGCCCCCCATGTACAAGAATATAACTACTATAATACTGCACCCTATGTACAAGAATATAACTACTATAATACTGCTCCTATATACAAGAATATAACTACTATAATACTGCCCCCTATGTACAAGAATATAACTACTATAATACTGCCCCTATGTACAAGAATATAACTACTATAATACTGCCCCCTATGTACAAGAATATAACTACTATAATACTGCCCCTATGTACAAGAATATAACTACTATAATACTGCTTCCTATGTACAAGAATATAACTACTATAATACTGCCCCCTATGTACAAGTATATAACTACTATAATACTACTCCTATGTACAAGAATATAACTACTATAATACTGCCCCCTATGTACAAGAATATATATACTATAATACTGCCCCCCATGTACAGGAATATAACTACTATAATACTGCCCCTATGTACAAGAATATAACTACTATAATACTGCCCCCCATGTACAGGAATATAACTACTATAATACTGCTCCTATGTACAAGAATATAACTACTATAATACTGCCCCTATGTACAAGAATATAACTACTATAATACTGCTCCTATGTACAAGAATATAACTACTATAATACTGCCCCCTATGTACAAGAATATAACTACTATAATACTGCCCCTATGTACAAGAATATAACTACTATAATACTGCTTCCTATGTACAAGAATATAACTACTATAATACTGCCCCCTATGTACAAGTATATAACTACTATAATACTACTCCTATGTACAAGAATATAACTACTATAATACTGCCCCCCATGTACAAGAATATATATACTATAATACTGCCCCCCATGTACAGGAATATAACTACTATAATACTGCCCCTATGTACAAGAATATAACTACTATAATACTGCCCCCCATGTACAGGAATATAACTACTATAATACTGCTCCTATGTACAAGAATATAACTACTATAATACTGCCCCTATGTACAAGAATATAACTACTATAATACTGCCCCCTATGTACAAGAATATAACTACTATAATACTGCTCCTATGTACAAGAATATAACTACTATAATACTGCTCCTATGTACAAGAATATAACTACTATAATACTGCCCCTATGTACAAGAATATAACTACTATAATACTGCCCCCTATGTACAAGAATATAACTACTATAATACTGCTCCTATGTACAAGAATATAACTACTATAATACTGCTCCTATGTACAAGAATATAACTACTATAATACTGCTCCTATGTACAAGAATATAACTACTATAATACTGCCCCCCATGTACAGGAATATAACTACTATAATACTGCCCCTATGTACAATAATATAACTACTATAATACTGCCCCTATGTACAAGAATATAACTACTATAATACTGCTCCTATGTACAAGAGTATAACTACTATAATACAGCTCCTATGTACAAGAGTATAACTACTATAATACTGCTCCTATGTACAAGAATATAACTACTATAATACTGCTCCCTATGTACAAGAATATAACTACTATAATACTGTCCCTATGTACAAGAATATAACTACTATAATACTGCTCCCTATGTACAAGAATATAACTGCTATAATACTGCTCCCCATGTACAGGAATATAACTACTATAATACTGCCCCTATGTACAAGAATATAACTACTTTAATATGCCCCCTATGTACAGGAATATAACTACTATAATACTGCTCCTATGTACAAGAATATAACTACTATAATACTGCCCCCCATGTACAAGAATATAACTACTATAATACTGCTTCCTATGTACAAGAATATAACTACTATAATACTGCTCCTATGTACAAGAATATAACTACTATAATACTGCCCCTATGTACAAGAATATAACTACTATAATACTGCTCCCTATGTACAAGAATATAACTACTATAATACTGCCCCCCATGTACAAGAATATAACTACTATAATACTGCTTCCTATGTACAAGAATATAACTACTATAATACTGCTTCCTATGTACAAGAATATAACTACTATAATACTGCTCCTATGTACAAGAATATAACTACTATAATACTGCTTCCTATGTACAAGAATATAACTACTATAATACTGCTCCTATGTACAAGAATATAACTACTATAATACTGCTCCCTATGTACAAGAATATAACTACTATAATACTGCTCCCTATGTACAAGAATATAACTACTATAATACTGCTCCTATGTACAAGAATATAACTACTATAATACTGCCCCCTATGTACAAGAATATAACTACTATAATACTGCTCCTATGTACAAGAATATAACTACTATAATACTGCTCCTATGTACAAGAATATAACTACTATAATACTGCCCCTATGTACAAGAATATAACTACTATAATACTGCTCCTATGTACAAGAATATAACTACTATAATACTGCTCCTATGTACAAGAATATAACTACTATAATACTGCCTCTATGTACAAGAATATAACTACTATAATACTGCCTCTATGTACAAGAATATAACTACTATAATACTGCTGCTATGTACAAGAATATAACTACTATAATACTGCCCCCTATATCCAAGAATATAACTACTATTATACTGCTCCTATGTACAAGAATATAACTACTATAATACTGCTCCTATGTGCAAGAATATAACTACTATAATACTGCTCCTATGTACAGGAATATAACTACTATAATACTGCCCCTATATACAAGAATATATTTACTATAATACTGCCCCCTATGTACAAGAATATAACTACTATAATACTGCCCCCTATGTACAAGAATATAACTACTATAATACTGCCCCCCATGTACAAGAATATAACTACTATAATACTGCACCCTATGTACAAGAATATAACTACTATAATACTGCCCCTATGTACAAGAATATAACTACTATAATACTGCTCCTATGTCCAAGAATATAACTACTATAATACTGCCTCTATGTACAAGAATATAACTACTATAATACTGCTCCCTATGTAAAAGAATATAACTACTATAATACTGCTCCTATGTACAAGAATATAACTACTATAATACTGCTCCCTATGTACAAGAATATAACTACTATAATACTGCCCCTATATACAAGATTATAACTACTATAATACTGCCCCTGTATACAAGAATATAACTACTATAATACTGCCCCCTATGTGCAAGAATATAACTACTATAATATTGCCTCTATGTACAAGAATATAACTACTATAATACTGCTCCTATGTACAAGAATATAACTACTATAATACTGCTCCCTATATCCAAGAATATAACTACTATTATACTGCTCCTATGTACAAGAATATAACTACTATAATACTGCTCCTATGTACAAGAATATAACTACTATAATACTGCTCCTATGTGCAAGAATATAACTACTATAATACTGCTCCTATGTACAGGAATATAACTACTATAATACTGCCCCTATATACAAGAATATATTTACTATAATACTGCCCCCTATGTACAAGAATATAACTACTATAATACTGCCCCCCATGTACAAGAATATAACTACTATAATACTGCACCCTATGTACAAGAATATAACTACTATAATACTGCTCCTATATACAAGAATATAACTACTATAATACTGCCCCCTATGTACAAGAATATAACTACTATAATACTGCCCCTATGTACAAGAATATAACTACTATAATACTGCTCCTATGTACAAGAATATAACTACTATAATACTGCCCCCTATGTACAAGAATATAACTACTATAATACTGCCCCTATGTACAAGAATATAACTACTATAATACTGCTTCCTATGTACAAGAATATAACTACTATAATACTGCCCCCTATGTACAAGTATATAACTCCTATAATACTGCTCCTATGTACAAGAATATAACTACTATAATACTGCCCCCCATGTACAGGAATATAACTACTATAATACTGCTCCCTATGTACAAGAATATAACTACTATAATACTGCTCCTATGTACAAGAATATAACTACTATAATACTGCCCCCCATGTACAGGAATATAACTACTATAATACTGCCCCTATGTACAAGAATATAACTACTATAATACTGCCCCCCATGTACAGGAATATAACTACTATAATACTGCTCCTATGTACAAGAATATAACTACTATAATACTGCTCCCTATATCCAAGAATATAACTACTATTATACTGCTCCTATGTACAAGAATATAACTACTATAATACTGCTCCTATGTACAAGAATATAACTACTATAATACTGCTCCTATGTGCAAGAATATAACTACTATAATACTGCTCCTATGTACAGGAATATAACTACTATAATACTGCCCCTATATACAAGAATATATTTACTATAATACTGCCCCCTATGTACAAGAATATAACTACTATAATACTGCCCCCCATGTACAAGAATATAACTACTATAATACTGCACCCTATGTACAAGAATATAACTACTATAATACTGCTCCTATATACAAGAATATAACTACTATAATACTGCCCCCTATGTACAAGAATATAACTACTATAATACTGCCCCTATGTACAAGAATATAACTACTATAATACTGCCCCCTATGTACAAGAATATAACTACTATAATACTGCCCCTATGTACAAGAATATAACTACTATAATACTGCTTCCTATGTACAAGAATATAACTACTATAATACTGCCCCCTATGTACAAGTATATAACTACTATAATACTACTCCTATGTACAAGAATATAACTACTATAATACTGCCCCCTATGTACAAGAATATATATACTATAATACTGCCCCCCATGTACAGGAATATAACTACTATAATACTGCCCCTATGTACAAGAATATAACTACTATAATACTGCCCCCCATGTACAGGAATATAACTACTATAATACTGCTCCTATGTACAAGAATATAACTACTATAATACTGCCCCTATGTACAAGAATATAACTACTATAATACTGCTCCTATGTACAAGAATATAACTACTATAATACTGCCCCCTATGTACAAGAATATAACTACTATAATACTGCCCCTATGTACAAGAATATAACTACTATAATACTGCTTCCTATGTACAAGAATATAACTACTATAATACTGCCCCCTATGTACAAGTATATAACTACTATAATACTACTCCTATGTACAAGAATATAACTACTATAATACTGCCCCCCATGTACAAGAATATATATACTATAATACTGCCCCCCATGTACAGGAATATAACTACTATAATACTGCCCCTATGTACAAGAATATAACTACTATAATACTGCCCCCCATGTACAGGAATATAACTACTATAATACTGCTCCTATGTACAAGAATATAACTACTATAATACTGCCCCTATGTACAAGAATATAACTACTATAATACTGCCCCCTATGTACAAGAATATAACTACTATAATACTGCTCCTATGTACAAGAATATAACTACTATAATACTGCTCCTATGTACAAGAATATAACTACTATAATACTGCCCCTATGTACAAGAATATAACTACTATAATACTGCCCCCTATGTACAAGAATATAACTACTATAATACTGCTCCTATGTACAAGAATATAACTACTATAATACTGCTCCTATGTACAAGAATATAACTACTATAATACTGCTCCTATGTACAAGAATATAACTACTATAATACTGCCCCCCATGTACAGGAATATAACTACTATAATACTGCCCCTATGTACAATAATATAACTACTATAATACTGCCCCTATGTACAAGAATATAACTACTATAATACTGCTCCTATGTACAAGAGTATAACTACTATAATACAGCTCCTATGTACAAGAGTATAACTACTATAATACTGCTCCTATGTACAAGAATATAACTACTATAATACTGCTCCCTATGTACAAGAATATAACTACTATAATACTGTCCCTATGTACAAGAATATAACTACTATAATACTGCTCCCTATGTACAAGAATATAACTGCTATAATACTGCTCCCCATGTACAGGAATATAACTACTATAATACTGCCCCTATGTACAAGAATATAACTACTTTAATATGCCCCCTATGTACAGGAATATAACTACTATAATACTGCTCCTATGTACAAGAATATAACTACTATAATACTGCCCCCCATGTACAAGAATATAACTACTATAATACTGCTTCCTATGTACAAGAATATAACTACTATAATACTGCTCCTATGTACAAGAATATAACTACTATAATACTGCCCCTATGTACAAGAATATAACTACTATAATACTGCTCCCTATGTACAAGAATATAACTACTATAATACTGCCCCCCATGTACAAGAATATAACTACTATAATACTGCTTCCTATGTACAAGAATATAACTACTATAATACTGCTTCCTATGTACAAGAATATAACTACTATAATACTGCTCCTATGTACAAGAATATAACTACTATAATACTGCTTCCTATGTACAAGAATATAACTACTATAATACTGCTCCTATGTACAAGAATATAACTACTATAATACTGCTCCCTATGTACAAGAATATAACTACTATAATACTGCTCCCTATGTACAAGAATATAACTACTATAATACTGCTCCTATGTACAAGAATATAACTACTATAATACTGCCCCCTATGTACAAGAATATAACTACTATAATACTGCTCCTATGTACAAGAATATAACTACTATAATACTGCTCCCTATGTACAAGAATATAACTACTATAATACTGCTCCCTATGTACAAGAATATAACTACTATAATACTGCCCCTATGTACAAGAATATAACTACTATAATACTGCCCCCTATGTACAAGAATATAACTACTATAATACTGCTCCTATGTACAAGAATATAACTACTATAATACTGCTCCTATGTACAAGAATATAACTACTATAATACTGCTCCTATGTACAAGAATATAACTACTATAATACTGCTCCTACATACAAGAATATAACTACTATAATACTGCCCCTATACACAAGATTATAACTACTATACTACTGCTCCTATGTACAAGAATATAACTACTATAATACTTCACCCTATGTACAAGAATATAACTACTATAATACTGCTCCTATATACAAGAATATAACTACTATAATACTGCTCCTTTATACAAGAATATAACTACTATAATACTGCTCCTATGTACAAGAATATAACTACTATAATACTGCCCCCTATGTACAAGAATATAAATACTATAATACTGCTCCTATGTACAAGAATATAACTACTATAATACTGCCCCCTATGTACAAGAATATAACTACTATAATACTGCTCCTATGTACAAGAATATAACTACTATAATACTGCCCCCTATGTACAAGAATATAACTACTATAATACTGCTCCTATGTACAAGAATATAACTACTATAATACTGCCCCCTATGTACAAGAATATAAATACTATAATACTGCTCCTATGTACAAGAATATAACTACTATAATACTGCACCCTATGTACAAGAATATAACTACTATAATACTGCTCCTATATACAAGAATATAACTACTATAATACTGCTCCTATATACAAGAATATAACTACTATAATACTGCCTCCTATGTACAGGAATATAACTACTATAATACTGCCCCCCATGTACAAGAATATAACTACTATAATACTGCACCCTATGTACAAGAATATAACTACTATAATACTGCCCCCTATGTACAAGAATATAACTACTATAATACTGCTCCCTATGTACAAGAATATAACTACTATAATACTGCTCCTATGTACAAGAATATAACTACTATAATACTGCCTCCTATGTACAGGAATATAACTACTATAATACTGCCCCCCATGTACAAGAATATAACTACTATAATACTGCTCCCTATGTATAAGAATATAACTACTATAATACTGCTCCTATGTACAAGAATATGACTACTATAATACTGCTCCCTATGTACAAGAATATAACTACTATAATACTGCTCCTATGTACAAGAATATAATTACTATAATACTGCTCCTATGTACAAGAATATAACTACTATAATACTGCTCCTCTGTAAGAGAATATAACTACTATAATACTGCCCCCTATGTACAAGAATATAACTACTATAATACTGCTCCCTATGTACAAGAATATAACTACTATAATACTGCCCCCTATGTACAAGAATATAACTACTATAATACTGCTCCCTATGTACAAGAATATAACTACTATAATACTGCTCCTATGTACAAGAATATAACTACTATAATACTGCCTCCTATGTACAGGAATATAACTACTATAATACTGCTCCTATGTACAAGAATATAACTACTATCATACTGCTCCTATGTACAAGAATATAACTACTATAATACTGCCCCCTATGTACAAGAATATAACTACTATAATACTGCCCCCCATGTACAAGAATATAACTACTATAATACTGCTCCCTATGTATAAGAATATAACTACTATAATACTGCTCCTATGTACAAGAATATAACTACTATAATACTGCCCCCTATGTACAAGAATATAACTACTATAATACTGCCCCCCATGTACAAGAATATAACTACTATAATACTGCTCCCTATGTATAAGAATATAACTACTATAATACTGCTCCTATGTACAAGAATATGACTACTATAATACTGCTCCCTATGTACAAGAATATAACTACTATAATACTGCTCCTATGTACAAGAATATAACTACTATAATACTGCCTCCTATGTACAGGAATATAACTACTATAATACTGCCCCCCATGTACAAGAATATAACTACTATAATACTGCTCCCTATGTATAAGAATATAACTACTATAATACTGCTCCTATGTACAAGAATATGACTACTATAATACTGCCCCCCATGTACAAGAATATAACTACTATAATACTGCTCCCTATGTATAAGAATATAACTACTATAATACTGCTCCCTATGTACAAGAATATAACTACTATAATACTGCCCCCTATGTACAAGAATATAACTACTATAATACTGCTCCCTATGTACAAGAATATAACTACTATAATACTGCTTCTATGTACAAGAATATAACAACTATAATACTGCTCCTATGTACAAGACTATAACTACTATAATACTGCCCCCTATGTACAAGAATATAACTACTATAATACTGCCCCTATGTACAAGAATATAACTACTATAATACTGCCCCTATGTACAGGAATATAACTACTATAATACTGCTCCTATGTACAAGAATATAACTACTATAATACTGCTCCCTATGTACAAGAATATAACTACTATAATACTGCTCCCTATGTACAAGAATATAACTACTATAATACTGCTTCCTATTTACAAGAATATAACTACTATAATACTGCCCCCTATGTACAAGAATATAACTACTATAATACTGCCCCTATGTACAAGAATATAACTACTATAATACTGCTTCCTATGTACAAGAATATAACTACTATAATACTGCCCCCTATGTACAAGAATATAACTACTATAATACTGCCCCCTATGTACAAGAATATAACAACTATAATACTGCCCCCTATGTACAAGAATATAACTACTATAATACTGCCCCCTATGTACAAGAATATAACTACTATAATACTGCCCCTATGTACAGGAATATAACTACTATAATACTGCTCCTATGTACAAGAATATAACTACTATAATACTGCTCCCTATGTACAAGAATATAACTACTATAATACTGCTCCCTATGTACAAGAATATAACTACTATAATACTGCCCCCTATGTACAAGAATATAACTACTATAATACTGCTCCCTATGTTCAAGAATATAACTACTATAATGCTGTCCCCTATGTACAAGAATATAACTACTATAATACTGCTCCTATGTACAAGAATATAACTACTATAATACTGCACCTATGTACAAGAATATAACTACTATAATACTGCTCCTATGTACAAGAATATAACTACTATAATACTGCTCCTATGTACAAGAATATAACTACTATAATACTGCTCCTATGTACAAGAATATAACTACTATAATACTGCCTCTATGTACAAGAATATAACTACTATAATACTGCTCCTATGTACAAGAATATAACTACTATAATACTGCCCCCTATGTACAAGAATATAACTACTATAATACTGCCTCTATGTACAAGAATATAACTACTATAATACTGCTCCTATGTACAAGAATATAACTACTATATTACTGCCCCTATGTACAAGAATATAACTACTATAATACTGCCCCCTATGTACAAGAATATAACTACTATAATACTGCTCCTATGTACAAGAATATAACTACTATAATACTGCTCCTATGTACAAGAATATAACTACTATAATACTGCTCCTATGTACAAGAATATAACTACTATAATACTGCTCCTATGTACAAGAATATAACTACTATAATACTGCCCCCCATGTACAGGAATATAACTACTATAATACTGCCCCTATGTACAAGAATATAACTACTATAATACTGCCCCTATGTACAAGAATATAACTACTATAATACTGCTCCTATGTACAAGAGTATAACTGCTATAATACTGCTCCTATGTACAAGAGTATAACTACTATAATACTGCTCCTATGTACAAGAATATAACTACTATAATACTGTCCCTATGTACAAGGATTTAACTACTATAATACTGCTCCCTATGTACAAGAATATAACTGCTATAATACTGCTCCCCATGTACAGGAATATAACTACTATAATACTGCCCCCCATGTACAAGAATATAACTACTATAATACTGCTTCTATGTACAAGAATATAACTACTATAATACTGCCCCTATGTACAAGAATATAACTACTTTAATACTGCCCCCTATGTACAGGAATATAACTACTATAATACTGCTCCTATGTACAAGAATATAACTACTATAATACTGCTTCCTATGTACAAGAATATAACTACTATAATACTGCTCCTATGTACAAGAATATAACGACTATAATACTGCTTCCTATGTACAAGAATATAACTACTATAATACTGCTCCTATGTACAAGAATATAACTACTATAATACTGCTCCCTATGTACAAGAATATAACTACTATAATACTGCTCCCTATGTACAAGAATATAACTACTATAATACTGCCCCCTATGTACAAGAATATAACTACTATAATAATGCTCCTATGTACAAGAATATAACTACTATAATACTGCTCCCTATGTACAAGAATATAACTACTATAATACTGCCCCTATGTACAGGAATATAACTACTATAATACTGCTCCTATGTACAAGAATATAACTACTATAATACTGCTCCCTATGTACAAGAATATAACTACTATAATACTGCTCCCTATGTACAAGAATATAACTACTATAATACTGCCCCCTATGTACAAGAATATAACTACTATAATACTGCTCCCTATGTACAAGAATATAACTACTATAATACTGTCCCCTATGTACAAGAATATAACTACTATAATACTGCTCCTATGTACAAGAATATAACTACTATAATACTGCTCCTATGTACAAGAATATAACTACTATAATACTGCTCCTATGTACAAGAATATAACTACTATAATACTGCTCCTATGTACAAGAATATAACTACTATAATACTGCCTCTATGTACAAGAATATAACTACTATAATACTGCTCCTATGTACAAGAATATAACTACTATAATACTGCCCCCTATGTACAAGAATATAACTACTATAATACTGCCTCTATGTACAAGAATATAACTACTATAATACTGCTCCTATGTACAAGAATATAACTACTATAATACTGCCCCTATGTACAAGAATATAACTACTATAATACTGCCCCCTATGTACAAGAATATAACTACTATAATACTGCTCCTATGTACAAGAATATAACTACTATAATACTGCTCCTATGTACAAGAATATAACTACTATAATACTGCTCCTATGTACAAGAATATAACTACTATAATACTGCCCCCCATGTACAGGAATATAACTACTATAATACTGCCCCTATGTACAAGAATATAACTACTATAATACTGCCCCTATGTACAAGAATATAACTACTATAATACTGCTCCTATGTACAAGAGTATAACTGCTATAATACTGCTCCTATGTACAAGAGTATAACTACTATAATACTGCTCCTATGTACAAGAATATAACTACTATAATACTGCTCCCTATGTACAAGAATATAACTACTATAATACTGTCCCTATGTACAAGGATTTAACTACTATAATACTGCTCCCTATGTACAAGAATATAACTGCTATAATACTGCTCCCCATGTACAGGAATATAACTACTATAATACTGCCCCCCATGTACAAGAATATAACTACTATAATACTGCTTCTATGTACAAGAATATAACTACTATAATACTGCCCCTATGTACAAGAATATAACTACTTTAATACTGCCCCCTATGTACAGGAATATAACTACTATAATACTGCTCCTATGTACAAGAATATAACTACTATAATACTGCCCCCCATGTACAAGAATATAACTACTATAATACTGCTTCCTATGTACAAGAATATAACTACTATAATACTGCTCCTATGTACAAGAATATAACTACTATAATACTGCCCCTATGTACAAGAATATAACTACTATAATACTGCTCCCTATGTACAAGAATATAACTACTATAATACTGCCCCCCATGTACAAGAATATAACTACTATAATACTGCTTCCTATGTACAAGAATATAACTACTATAATACTGCTCCTATGTACAAGAATATAACGACTATAATACTGCTTCCTATGTACAAGAATATAACTACTATAATACTGCTCCTATGTACAAGAATATAACTACTATAATACTGCTCCCTATGTACAAGAATATAACTACTATAATACTGCTCCCTATGTACAAGAATATAACTACTATAATACTGCCCCCTATGTACAAGAATATAACTACTATAATAATGCTCCTATGTACAAGAATATAACTACTATAATACTGCTCCCTATGTACAAGAATATAACTACTATAATACTGCCCCTATGTACAAGAATATAACTACTATAATACTGCTCCTATGTACAAGAATATAACTACTATAATACTGCTCCCTATGTACAAGAATATAACTACTATAATACTGCTCCTATGTACAAGAATATAACTACTATAATACTGCCCCCTATGTACAAGAATATAGCTACTATAATACTGCTTCCTATGTACAAGAATATAACTACTATAATACTGCTCATATGTACAAGAATATAACTACTATAATACTGCTCCTATGTACAAGAATATAACTACTATAATACTGCTCCTACATACAAGAATATAACTACTATAATACTGCCCCTATACACAAGATTATAACTACTATACTACTGCTCCTATGTACAAGAATATAACTACTATAATACTTCACCCTATGTACAAGAATATAACTACTATAATACTGCTCCTATATACAAGAATATAACTACTATAATACTGCTCCTTTATACAAGAATATAACTACTATAATACTGCTCCTATGTACAAGAATATAACTACTATAATACTGCCCCCTATGTACAAGAATATAAATACTATAATACTGCTCCTATGTACAAGAATATAACTACTATAATACTGCCCCCTATGTACAAGAATATAACTACTATAATACTGCTCCTATGTACAAGAACATAACTACTATAATACTGCCCCCTATGTACAAGAATATAACTACTATAATACTGCTCCTATGTACAAGAATATAACTACTATAATACTGCCCCCTATGTACAAGAATATAAATACTATAATACTGCTCCTATGTACAAGAATATAACTACTATAATACTGCACCCTATGTACAAGAATATAACTACTATAATACTGCTCCTATATACAAGAATATAACTACTATAATACTGCTCCTATATACAAGAATATAACTACTATAATACTGCCTCCTATGTACAGGAATATAACTACTATAATACTGCCCCCCATGTACAAGAATATAACTACTATAATACTGCACCCTATGTACAAGAATATAACTACTATAATACTGCCCCCTATGTACAAGAATATAACTACTATAATACTGCTCCCTATGTACAAGAATATAACTACTATAATACTGCTCCTATGTACAAGAATATAACTACTATAATACTGCTCCTATATACAAGAATATAACTACTATAATACTGCCTCCTATGTACAGGAATATAACTACTATAATACTGCCCCCCATGTACAAGAATATAACTACTATAATACTGCACCCTATGTACAAGAATATAACTACTATAATACTGCCCCCTATGTACAAGAATATAACTACTATAATACTGCTCCCTATGTACAAGAATATAACTACTATAATACTGCTCCTATGTACAAGAATATGACTACTATAATACTGCTCCCTATGTACAAGAATATAACTACTATAATACTGCTCCTATGTACAAGAATATAATTACTATAATACTGCCCCCTATGTACAAGAATATAACTACTATAATACTGCTCCCTATGTACAAGAATATAACTACTATAATACTGCCCCCTATGTACAAGAATATAACTACTATAATACTGCTCCCTATGTACAAGAATATAACTACTATAATACTGCTCCTATGTACAAGAATATAACTACTATAATACTGCCTCCTATGTACAGGAATATAACTACTATAATACTGCTCCTATGTACAAGAATATAACTACTATCATACTGCTCCTATGTACAAGAATATAACTACTATAATACTGCCCCCTATGTACAAGAATATAACTACTATAATACTGCCCCCCATGTACAAGAATATAACTACTATAATACTGCTCCCTATGTATAAGAATATAACTACTATAATACTGCTCCTATGTACAAGAATATAACTACTATAATACTGCCCCCTATGTACAAGAATATAACTACTATAATACTGCCCCCCATGTACAAGAATATAACTACTATAATACTGCTCCCTATGTATAAGAATATAACTACTATAATACTGCTCCCTATGTATAAGAATATAACTACTATAATACTGCTCCTATGTACAAGAATATGACTACTATAATACTGCTCCCTATGTACAAGAATATAACTACTATAATACTGCTCCTATGTACAAGAATATAACTACTATAATACTGCCTCCTATGTACAGGAATATAACTACTATAATACTGCCCCCCATGTACAAGAATATAACTACTATAATACTGCTCCCTATGTATAAGAATATAACTACTATAATACTGCTCCTATGTACAAGAATATGACTACTATAATACTGCCCCCCATGTACAAGAATATAACTACTATAATACTGCTCCCTATGTATAAGAATATAACTACTATAATACTGCTCCCTATGTACAAGAATATAACTACTATAATACTGCCCCCTATGTACAAGAATATAACTACTATAATACTGCTCCCTATGTACAAGAATATAACTACTATAATACTGCTTCTATGTACAAGAATATAACAACTATAATACTGCTCCTATGTACAAGAATATAACTACTATAATACTGCCCCCTATGTACAAGAATATAACTACTATAATACTGCCCCTATGTACAAGAATATAACTACTATAATACTGCCCCTATGTACAGGAATATAACTACTATAATACTGCTCCTATGTACAAGAATATAACTACTATAATACTGCTCCCTATGTACAAGAATATAACTACTATAATACTGCTCCCTATGTACAAGAATATAACTACTATAATACTGCTTCCTATGTACAAGAATGTAACTACTATAATACTGCCCCCTATGTACAAGAATATAACTACTATAATACTGCCCCTATGTACAAGAATATAACTACTATAATACTGCTTCCTATGTACAAGAATATAACTACTATAATACTGCCCCCTATGTACAAGAATATAACTACTATAATACTGCCCCCTATGTACAAGAATATAACAACTATAATACTGCCCCCTATGTACAAGAATATAACTACTATAATACTGCCCCCTATGTACAAGAATATAACTACTATAATACTGCCCCTATGTACAGGAATATAACTACTATAATACTGCTCCTATGTACAAGAATATAACTACTATAATACTGCTCCCTATGTACAAGAATATAACTACTATAATACTGCTCCCTATGTACAAGAATATAACTACTATAATACTGCCCCCTATGTACAAGAATATAACTACTATAATACTGCTCCCTATGTTCAAGAATATAACTACTATAATACTGTCCCCTATGTACAAGAATATAACTACTATAATACTGCTCCTATGTACAAGAATATAACTACTATAATACTGCACCTATGTACAAGAATATAACTACTATAATACTGCTCCTATGTACAAGAATATAACTACTATAATACTGCTCCTATGTACAAGAATATAACTACTATAATACTGCTCCTATGTACAAGAATATAACTACTATAATACTGCCTCTATGTACAAGAATATAACTACTATAATACTGCTCCTATGTACAAGAATATAACTACTATAATACTGCCCCCTATGTACAAGAATATAACTACTATAATACTGCCTCTATGTACAAGAATATAACTACTATAATACTGCTCCTATGTACAAGAATATAACTACTATATTACTGCCCCTATGTACAAGAATATAACTACTATAATACTGCCCCCTATGTACAAGAATATAACTACTATAATACTGCTCCTATGTACAAGAATATAACTACTATAATACTGCTCCTATGTACAAGAATATAACTACTATAATACTGCTCCTATGTACAAGAATATAACTACTATAATACTGCTCCTATGTACAAGAATATAACTACTATAATACTGCCCCCCATGTACAGGAATATAACTACTATAATACTGCCCCTATGTACAAGAATATAACTACTATAATACTGCCCCTATGTACAAGAATATAACTACTATAATACTGCTCCTATGTACAAGAGTATAACTGCTATAATACTGCTCCTATGTACAAGAGTATAACTACTATAATACTGCTCCTATGTACAAGAATATAACTACTATAATACTGCTCCCTATGTACAAGAATATAACTACTATAATACTGTCCCTATGTACAAGGATTTAACTACTATAATACTGCTCCCTATGTACAAGAATATAACTGCTATAATACTGCTCCCCATGTACAGGAATATAACTACTATAATACTGCCCCCCATGTACAAGAATATAACTACTATAATACTGCTTCTATGTACAAGAATATAACTACTATAATACTGCCCCTATGTACAAGAATATAACTACTTTAATACTGCCCCCTATGTACAGGAATATAACTACTATAATACTGCTCCTATGTACAAGAATATAACTACTATAATACTGCTTCCTATGTACAAGAATATAACTACTATAATACTGCTCCTATGTACAAGAATATAACTACTATAATACTGCCCCTATGTACAAGAATATAACTACTATAATACTGCTCCCTATGTACAAGAATATAACTACTATAATACTGCCCCCCATGTACAAGAATATAACTACTATAATACTGCTTCCTATGTACAAGAATATAACTACTATAATACTGCTCCTATGTACAAGAATATAACGACTATAATACTGCTTCCTATGTACAAGAATATAACTACTATAATACTGCTCCTATGTACAAGAATATAACTACTATAATACTGCTCCCTATGTACAAGAATATAACTACTATAATACTGCTCCCTATGTACAAGAATATAACTACTATAATACTGCCCCCTATGTACAAGAATATAACTACTATAATAATGCTCCTATGTACAAGAATATAACTACTATAATACTGCTCCCTATGTACAAGAATATAACTACTATAATACTGCCCCCTATGTACAAGAATATAACTACTGTAATACTGCCCCTATGTACAGGAATATAACTACTATAATACTGCTCCTATGTACAAGAATATAACTACTATAATACTGCTCCCTATGTACAAGAATATAACTACTATAATACTGCTCCCTATGTACAAGAATATAACTACTATAATACTGCTCCCTATGTACAAGAATATAACTACTATAATACTGTCCCCTATGTACAAGAATATAACTACTATAATACTGCTCCTATGTACAAGAATATAACTACTATAATACTGCACCTATGTACAAGAATATAACTACTATAATACTGCTCCTATGTACAAGAATATAACTACTATAATACTGCTCCTATGTACAAGAATATAACTACTATAATACTGCTCCTATGTACAAGAATATAACTACTATAATACTGCCTCTATGTACAAAAATATAACTACTATAATACTGCTCCTATGTACAAGAATATAACTACTATAATACTGCCCCCTATGTACAAGAATATAACTACTATAATACTGCCTCTATGTACAAGAATATAACTACTATAATACTGCTCCTATGTACAAGAATATAACTACTATAATACTGCCCCTATGTACAAGAATATAACTACTATAATACTGCCCCCTATGTACAAGAATATAACTACTATAATACTGCTCCTATGTACAAGAATATAACTACTATAATACTGCTCCTATGTACAAGAATATAACTACTATAATACTGCTCCTATGTACAAGAATATAACTACTATAATACTGCCCCCCATGTACAGGAATATAACTACTATAATACTGCCCCTATGTACAAGAATATAACTACTATAATACTGCCCCTATGTACAAGAATATAACTACTATAATACTGCTCCTATGTACAAGAGTATAACTGCTATAATACTGCTCCTATGTACAAGAGTATAACTACTATAATACTGCTCCTATGTACAAGAATATAACTACTATAATACTGCTCCCTATGTACAAGAATATAACTACTATAATACTGTCCCTATGTACAAGGATTTAACTACTATAATACTGCTCCCTATGTACAAGAATATAACTGCTATAATACTGCTCCCCATGTACAGGAATATAACTACTATAATACTGCCCCCCATGTACAAGAATATAACTACTATAATACTGCTTCTATGTACAAGAATATAACTACTATAATACTGCCCCTATGTACAAGAATATAACTACTTTAATACTGCCCCCTATGTACAGGAATATAACTACTATAATACTGCTCCTATGTACAAGAATATAACTACTATAATACTGCCCCCCATGTACAAGAATATAACTACTATAATACTGCTTCCTATGTACAAGAATATAACTACTATAATACTGCTCCTATGTACAAGAATATAACTACTATAATACTGCCCCTATGTACAAGAATATAACTACTATAATACTGCTCCCTATGTACAAGAATATAACTACTATAATACTGCCCCCCATGTACAAGAATATAACTACTATAATACTGCTTCCTATGTACAAGAATATAACTACTATAATACTGCTCCTATGTACAAGAATATAACGACTATAATACTGCTTCCTATGTACAAGAATATAACTACTATAATACTGCTCCTATGTACAAGAATATAACTACTATAATACTGCTCCCTATGTACAAGAATATAACTACTATAATACTGCTCCCTATGTACAAGAATATAACTACTATAATACTGCCCCCTATGTACAAGAATATAACTACTATAATAATGCTCCTATGTACAAGAATATAACTACTATAATACTGCTCCCTATGTACAAGAATATAACTACTATAATACTGCTCCTATGTACAAGAATATAACTACTATAATACTGCCCCTATGTACAAGAATATAACTACTATAATACTGCTCCCTATGTACAAGAATATAACTACTATAATACTGCCCCCCATGTACAAGAATATAACTACTATAATACTGCTTCCTATGTACAAGAATATAACTACTATAATACTGCTCCTATGTACAAGAATATAACGACTATAATACTGCTTCCTATGTACAAGAATATAACTACTATAATACTGCTCCTATGTACAAGAATATAACTACTATAATACTGCTCCCTATGTACAAGAATATAACTACTATAATACTGCTCCCTATGTACAAGAATATAACTACTATAATACTGCCCCCTATGTACAAGAATATAACTACTATAATAATGCTCCTATGTACAAGAATATAACTACTATAATACTGCTCCCTATGTACAAGAATATAACTACTATAATACTGCCCCTATGTACAAGAATATAACTACTATAATACTGCCCCTATGTACAAGAATATAACTACTATAATACTGCTCCTATGTACAAGAATATAACTACTATAATACTGCTCCCTATGTACAAGAATATAACTACTATAATACTGCTCCTATGTACAAGAATATAACTACTATAATACTGCCCCCTATGTACAAGAATATAGCTACTATAATACTGCTTCCTATGTACAAGAATATAACTACTATAATACTGCTCCTATGTACAAGAATATAACTACTATAATACTGCCCCCCATGTACAAGAATATAACTACTATAATACTGCTTCCTATGTACAAGAATATAACTACTATAATACTGCTCATATGTACAAGAATATAACTACTATGATACTGCTTCCTATGTACAAGAATATAACTACTATAATACTGATCCTATGTACAAGAATATAATTGCTATAATACTGCCCCCTATGTACAAGAATATAACTACTATAATACTGCTCCCTATGTACAAGAATATAACTACTATAATACTGCCCCCTATGTACAAGAATATAACTGCTATAATACTGCTCCCTATGTACAAGAATATAACTACTATAATACTGCTCCTATGTACAAGAATATAACTACTATAATACTGCTCCTATGTACAAGAATATAACTACTATAATACTGCCCCCTATGTACAAGAATATAACTACTATAATACTGCTCCTATGTACAAGAATATAACTACTATAATACTGCTCCTATGTACAAGAATATAACTACTATAATACTGCTCCTATGTACAAGAATATAACTACTATAATACTGCTCCTACATACAAGAATATAACTACTATAATACTGCCCCTATACACAAGATTATAACTACTATACTACTGCTCCTATGTACAAGAATATAACTACTATAATACTTCACCCTATGTACAAGAATATAACTACTATAATACTGCTCCTATATACAAGAATATAACTACTATAATACTGCTCCTTTATACAAGAATATAACTACTATAATACTGCTCCTATGTACAAGAATATAACTACTATAATACTGCCCCCTATGTACAAGAATATAAATACTATAATACTGCTCCTATGTACAAGAATATAACTACTATAATACTGCCCCCTATGTACAAGAATATAACTACTATAATACTGCTCCTATGTACAAGAATATAACTACTATAATACTGCCCCCTATGTACAAGAATATAACTACTATAATACTGCTCCTATGTACAAGAATATAACTACTATAATACTGCCCCCTATGTACAAGAATATAAATACTATAATACTGCTCCTATGTACAAGAATATAACTACTATAATACTGCACCCTATGTACAAGAATATAACTACTATAATACTGCTCCTATATACAAGAATATAACTACTATAATACTGCTCCTATATACAAGAATATAACTACTATAATACTGCCTCCTATGTACAGGAATATAACTACTATAATACTGCCCCCCATGTACAAGAATATAACTACTATAATACTGCACCCTATGTACAAGAATATAACTACTATAATACTGCCCCCTATGTACAAGAATATAACTACTATAATACTGCCCCTATGTACAAGAATATAACTGCTATAATACTGCTCCTATGTACAAGAATATAACTACTATAATACTGCTCCTATGTACAAGAATATAACTACTATAATACTGATCCTATGTACAAGAATATAATTACTATAATACTGCCCCCTATGTACAAGAATATAACTACTATAATACTGCTCCCTATGTACAAGAATATAACTACTATAATACTGCCCCCTATGTACAAGAATATAACTATTATAATACTGCTCCCTATGTACAAGAATATAACTACTATAATACTGCTCCTATGTACAAGAATATAACTACTATAATACTGCCTCCTATGTACAGGAATATAACTACTATAATACTGCCCCCCATGTACAAGAATATAACTACTATAATACTGCTCCCTATGTATAAGAATATAACTACTATAATACTGCTCCTATGTACAAGAATATGACTACTATAATACTGCTCCCTATGTACAAGAATATAACTACTATAATACTGCTCCTATGTACAAGAATATAATTACTATAATACTGCCCCCTATGTACAAGAATATAACTACTATAATACTGCTCCCTATGTACAAGAATATAACTACTATAATACTGCCCCCTATGTACAAGAATATAACTACTATAATACTGCTCCCTATGTACAAGAATATAACTACTATAATACTGCTCCTATGTACAAGAATATAACTACTATAATACTGCCTCCTATGTACAGGAATATAACTACTATAATACTGCCCCCCATGTACAAGAATATAACTACTATAATACTGCTCCCTATGTATAAGAATATAACTACTATAATACTGCTCCTATGTACAAGAATATGACTACTATAATACTGCTCCCTATGTACAAGAATATAACTACTATAATACTGCTCCTATGTACAAGAATATAACTACTATAATACTGCCTCCTATGTACAGGAATATAACTACTATAATACTGCCCCCCATGTACAAGAATATAACTACTATAATACTGCTCCCTATGTATAAGAATATAACTACTATAATACTGCTCCTATGTACAAGAATATGACTACTATAATACTGCCCCCCATGTACAAGAATATAACTACTATAATACTGCTCCCTATGTATAAGAATATAACTACTATAATACTGCTCCCTATGTATAAGAATATAACTACTATAATACTGCTCCTATGTACAAGAATATGACTACTATAATACTGCCCCCCATGTACAAGAATATAACTACTATAATACTGCCCCCCATGTACAAGAATATAACTACTATAATACTGCTCCCTATGTATAAGAATATAACTACTATAATACTGCTCCTATGTACAAGAATATGACTACTATAATACTGCCCCCCATGTACAAGAATATAACTACTATAATACTGCTCCCTATGTATAAGAATATAACTACTATAATACTGCCCCCTATGTACAAGAATATAACTACTATAATACTGCCCCCTATGTACAAGAATATAACTACTATAATACTGCCCCCTATGTACAAGAATATAACTACTATAATACTGCTCCCTATGTACAAGAATATAACTACTATAATACTGCTTCTATGTACAAGAATATAACAACTATAATACTGCTCCTATGTACAAGAATATAACTACTATAATACTGCCCCCTATGTACAAGAATATAACTACTATAATACTGCTCCTATGTACAGGAATATAACTACTATAATACTGCTCCTATGTACAAGAATATAACTACTATAATACTGCTCCCTATGTACAAGAATATAACTACTATAATACTGCTCCCTATGTACAAGAATATAACTACTATAATACTGCCCCTATGTACAGGAATATAACTACTATAATACTGCTCCTATGTACAAGAATATAACTACTATAATACTGCCCCCTATGTACAAGAATATAACTACTATAATACTGCCCCCTATGTACAAGAATATAACTACTATAATACTGCCCCTATGTACAGGAATATAACTACTATAATACTGCTCCTATGTACAAGAATATAACTACTATAATACTGCTCCCTATGTACAAGAATATAACTACTATAATACTGTCCCCTATGTACAAGAATATAACTACTATAATACTGCTCCTATGTACAAGAATATAACTACTATAATACTGCACCTATGTACAAGAATATAACTACTATAATACTGCTCCTATGTACAAGAATATAACTACTATAATACTGCTCCTATGTACAAGAATATAACTACTATAATACTGCTCCTATGTACAAGAATATAACTACTATAATACTGCCTCTATGTACAAGAATATAACTACTATAATACTGCTCCTATGTACAAGAATATAACTACTATAATACTGCCCCCTATGTACAAGAATATAACTACTATAATACTGCCTCTATGTACAAGAATATAACTACTATAATACTGCTCCTATGTACAAGAATATAACTACTATAATACTGCCCCTATGTACAAGAATATAACTACTATAATACTGCCCCCTATGTACATGAATATAACTACTATAATACTGCTCCTATGTACAAGAATATAACTACTATAATACTGCTCCTATGTACAAGAATATAACTACTATAATACTGCTCCTATGTACAAGAATATAACTACTATAATACTGCTCCTATGTACAAGAATATAACTACTATAATACTGCCCCCCATGTACAGGAATATAACTACTATAATACTGCCCCTATGTACAAGAATATAACTACTATAATACTGCCCCTATGTACAAGAATATAACTACTATAATACTGCTCCTATGTACAAGAGTATAACTGCTATAATACTGCTCCTAAGTACAAGAGTATAACTACTATAATACTGCTCCTATGTACAAGAATATAACTACTATAATACTGCTCCCTATGTACAAGAATATAACTACTATAATACTGTCCCTATGTACAAGAATATAACTACTTTAATACTGCCCCCTATGTACAGGAATATAACTACTATAATACTGCTCCTATGTACAAGAATATAACTACTATAATACTGCCCCCCATGTACAAGAATATAACTACTATAATACTGCTTCCTATGTACAAGAATATAACTACTATAATACTGCTCCTATGTACAAGAATATAACTACTATAATACTGCCCCTATGTACAAGAATATAACTACTATAATACTGCTCCCTATGTACAAGAATATAACTACTATAATACTGCCCCCCATGTACAAGAATATAACTACTATAATACTGCTTCCTATGTACAAGAATATAACTACTATAATACTGCTCCTATGTACAAGAATATAACGACTATAATACTGCTTCCTATGTACAAGAATATAACTACTATAATACTGCTCCTATGTACAAGAATATAACTACTATAATACTGCTCCCTATGTACAAGAATATAACTACTATAATACTGCTCCCTATGTACAAGAATATAACTACTATAATACTGCCCCCTATGTACAAGAATATAACTACTATAATAATGCTCCTATGTACAAGAATATAACTACTATAATACTGCTCCCTATGTACAAGAATATAACTACTATAATACTGCCCCTATGTACAAGAATATAACTACTATAATACTGCCCCTATGTACAAGAATATAACTACTATAATACTGCTCCTATGTACAAGAATATAACTACTATAATACTGCTCCCTATGTACAAGAATATAACTACTATAATACTGCCCCCCATGTACAAGAATATAACTACTATAATACTGGTCCTATGTACAAGAATATAACTACTATAATACTGCCCCTATGTACAAGAATATAACTACTATAATACTGCCCCCCATGTACAAGAATATAACTACTATAATACTGCCCCTATGTACAAGAATATAACTACTATAATACTGCTCCTATGTACAAGAATATAACTACTATAATACTGCTTCCTATGTACAAGAATATAACTACTATAATACTGCTTCCTATGTACAAGAATATAACTACTATAATACTGCTCCTATGTACAAGAATATAACTACTATGATACTGCTCCTATGTACAAGAATATAATTACTATAATACTGCCCCCTATGTACAAGAATATAACTACTATAATACTGCTCCCTATGTACAAGAATATAACTACTATAATACTGCCCCCTATGTACAAGAATATAACTGCTATAATACTGCTCCCTATGTACAAGAATATAACTACTATAATACTGCTCCTATGTACAAGAATATAACTACTATAATACTGCTCCTATGTACAAGAATATAACTACTATAATACTGCTCCCTATGTACAAGAATATAACTACTATAATACTGCCCCTATGTACAAGAATATAACTACTATAATACTGCTCCTATGTACAAGAATATAACTACTATAATACTGCCCCCTATGTACAAGAATATAACTACTATAATAATGCTCCTATGTACAAGAATATAACTACTATAATACTGCTCCCTATGTACAAGAATATAACTACTATAATACTGCTCCCTATGTACAAGAATATAACTACTATAATACTGCCCCTATGTACAAGAATATAACTACTATAATACTGCCCCCTATGTACAAGAATATAACTACTATAATACTGCTCCTATGTACAAGAATATAACTACTATAATACTGCTCCTATGTACAAGAATATAACTACTATAATACTGCTCCTATGTACAAGAATATAACTACTATAATACTGCACCCTATGTACAAGAATATAACTACTATAATACTGCTCCTATATACAAGAATATAACTACTATAATACTGCTCCTATGTACAAGAATATAACTACTATAATACTGCTCCTTTATACAAGAATATAACTACTATAATACTGCTCATATGTACAAGAATATAACTACTATAATACTGCCCCCTATGTACAAGAATATAAATACTATAATACTGCTCCTATGTACAAGAATATAACTACTATAATACTGCCCCCTATGTACAAGAATATAACTACTATAATACTGCTCCTATGTACAAGAATATAACTACTATAATACTGCCCCCTATGTACAAGAATATAAATACTATAATACTGCTCCTATGTACAAGAATATAACTACTATAATACTGCACCCTATGTACAAGAATATAACTACTATAATACTGCTCCTATATACAAGAATATAACTACTATAATACTGCTCCTATATACAAGAATATAACTACTATAATACTGCCTCCTATGTACAGGAATATAACTACTATAATACTGCTCCTATGTACAGGAATATAACTACTATAATACTGCCCCCCATGTACAAGAATATAACTACTATAATACTGCTCCTATATACAAGAATATAACTACTATAATACTGCCTCCTATGTACAGGAATATAACTACTATAATACTGCACCCTATGTACAAGAATATAACTACTATAATACTGCTCCTATATACAAGAATATAACTACTATAATACTGCTCCTATATACAAGAATATAACTACTATAATACTGCTCCTATGTACAAGAATATAACTACTATAATACTGCACCCTATGTACAAGAATATAACTACTATAATACTGCTCCTATATACAAGAATATAACTACTATAATACTGCTCCTATATACAAGAATATAACTACTATAATACTGCACCCTATGTACAAGAATATAACTACTATAATACTGCTCCTATATACAAGAATATAACTACTATAATACTGCACCCTATGTACAAGAATATAACTACTATAATACTGCCCCCTATGTACAAGAATATAACTACTATAATACTGCTCCTATGTACAAGAATATAACTACTATAATACTGATCCTATGTACAAGAATATAATTACTATAATACTGCCCCCTATGTACAAGAATATAACTACTATAATACTGCTCCCTATGTACAAGAATATAACTACTATAATACTGCCCCCTATGTACAAGAATATAACTACTATAATACTGCTCCCTATGTACAAGAATATAACTACTATAATACTGCTCCTATGTACAAGAATATAACTACTATAATACTGCCTCCTATGTACAGGAATATAACTACTATAATACTGCCCCCCATGTACAAGAATATAACTACTATAATACTGCCCCTATGTACAAGAATATAACTACTATAATACTGCTCCTATGTACAAGAATATAACTACTATAATACTGCTTCCTATGTACAAGAATATAACTACTATAATACTGCTCCTATGTACAAGAATATAACTACTATGATACTGCTTCCTATGTACAAGAATATAACTACTATAATACTGATCCTATGTACAAGAATATAATTACTATAATACTGCCCCCTATGTACAAGAATATAACTACTATAATACTGCTCCCTATGTACAAGAATATAACTACTATAATACTGCCCCCTATGTACAAGAATATAACTGCTATAATACTGCTCCCTATGTACAAGAATATAACTACTATAATACTGCTCCTATGTACAAGAATATAACTACTATAATACTGCTCCTATGTACAAGAATATAACTACTATAATACTGCTCCCTATGTACAAGAATATAACTACTATAATACTGCCCCTATGTACAAGAATATAACTACTATAATACTGCTCCTATGTACAAGAATATAACTACTATAATACTGCCCCCTATGTACAAGAATATAACTACTATAATAATGCTCCTATGTACAAGAATATAACTACTATAATACTGCTCCCTATGTACAAGAATATAACTACTATAATACTGCTCCCTATGTACAAGAATATAACTACTATAATACTGCCCCTATGTACAAGAATATAACTACTATAATACTGCCCCCTATGTACAAGAATATAACTACTATAATACTGCTCCTATGTACAAGAATATAACTACTATAATACTGCTCCTATGTACAAGAATATAACTACTATAATACTGCTCCTATGTACAAGAATATAACTACTATAATACTGCACCCTATGTACAAGAATATAACTACTATAATACTGCTCCTATATACAAGAATATAACTACTATAATACTGCTCCTATGTACAAGAATATAACTACTATAATACTGCTCCTTTATACAAGAATATAACTACTATAATACTGCTCCTATGTACAAGAATATAACTACTATAATACTGCCCCCTATGTACAAGAATATAAATACTATAATACTGCTCCTATGTACAAGAATATAACTACTATAATACTGCCCCCTATGTACAAGAATATAACTACTATAATACTGCTCCTATGTACAAGAATATAACTACTATAATACTGCCCCCTATGTACAAGAATATAAATACTATAATACTGCTCCTATGTACAAGAATATAACTACTATAATACTGCACCCTATGTACAAGAATATAACTACTATAATACTGCTCCTATATACAAGAATATAACTACTATAATACTGCTCCTATATACAAGAATATAACTACTATAATACTGCCTCCTATGTACAGGAATATAACTACTATAATACTGCTCCTATGTACAAGAATATAACTACTATAATACTGCTCCTATGTACAAGAATATAACTACTATAATACTGCTCCTATATACAAGAATATAACTACTATAATACTGCCTCCTATGTACAAGAATATAACTACTATAATACTGCACCCTATGTACAAGAATATAACTACTATAATACTGCTCCTATATACAAGAATATAACTACTATAATACTGCTCCTATATACAAGAATATAACTACTATAATACTGCTCCTATGTACAAGAATATAACTACTATAATACTGCACCCTATGTACAAGAATATAACTACTATAATACTGCTCCTATATACAAGAATATAACTACTATAATACTGCTCCTATATACAAGAATATAACTACTATAATACTGCACCCTATGTACAAGAATATAACTACTATAATACTGCTCCTATATACAAGAATATAACTACTATAATACTGCACCCTATGTACAAGAATATAACTACTATAATACTGCCCCCTATGTACAAGAATATAACTACTATAATACTGCTCCTATGTACAAGAATATAACTACTATAATACTGATCCTATGTACAAGAATATAATTACTATAATACTGCCCCCTATGTACAAGAATATAACTACTATAATACTGCTCCCTATGTACAAGAATATAACTACTATAATACTGCCCCTATGTACAAGAATATAACTACTATAATACTGCTCCCTATGTACAAGAATATAACTACTATAATACTGCTCCTATGTACAAGAATATAACTACTATAATACTGCCTCCTATGTACAGGAATATAACTACTATAATACTGCCCCCCATGTACAAGAATATAACTACTATAATACTGCTCCCTATGTATAAGAATATAACTACTATAATACTGCTCCTATGTACAAGAATATGACTACTATAATACTGCTCCCTATGTACAAGAATATAACTACTATAATACTGCTCCTATGTACAAGAATATAACTACTATAATACTGCCTCCTATGTACAGGAATATAACTACTATAATACTGCCCCCCATGTACAAGAATATAACTACTATAATACTGCTCCCTATGTATAAGAATATAACTACTATAATACTGCTCCTATGTACAAGAATATGACTACTATAATACTGCCCCCTATGTACAAGAATATAACTACTATAATACTGCCCCTATGTATAAGAATATAACTACTATAATACTGCCTCCTATGTACAGGAATATAACTACTATAATACTGCCCCCCATGTACAAGAATATAACTACTATAATACTGCTCCCTATGTATAAGAATATAACTACTATAATACTGCTCCTATGTACAAGAATATAACTACTATAATACTGCCCCCCATGTACAAGAATATAACTACTATAATACTGGTCCTATGTACAAGAATATAACTACTATAATACTGCCCCTATGTACAAGAATATAACTACTATAATACTGCCCCCCATGTACAAGAATATAACTACTATAATACTGCCCCTATGTACAAGAATATAACTACTATAATACTGCTCCTATGTACAAGAATATAACTACTATAATACTGCTTCCTATGTACAAGAATATAACTACTATAATACTGCTCCTATGTACAAGAATATAACTACTATGATACTGCTTCCTATGTACAAGAATATAACTACTATAATACTGATCCTATGTACAAGAATATAATTACTATAATACTGCCCCCTATGTACAAGAATATAACTACTATAATACTGCTCCCTATGTACAAGAATATAACTACTATAATACTGCCCCCTATGTACAAGAATATAACTGCTATAATACTGCTCCCTATGTACAAGAATATAACTACTATAATACTGCTCCTATGTACAAGAATATAACTACTATAATACTGCTCCTATGTACAAGAATATAACTACTATAATACTGCTCCCTATGTACAAGAATATAACTACTATAATACTGCCCCTATGTACAAGAATATAACTACTATAATACTGCTCCTATGTACAAGAATATAACTACTATAATACTGCCCCCTATGTACAAGAATATAACTACTATAATAATGCTCCTATGTACAAGAATATAACTACTATAATACTGCTCCCTATGTACAAGAATATAACTACTATAATACTGCTCCCTATGTACAAGAATATAACTACTATAATACTGCCCCTATGTACAAGAATATAACTACTATAATACTGCCCCCTATGTACAAGAATATAACTACTATAATACTGCTCCTATGTACAAGAATATAACTACTATAATACTGCTCCTATGTACAAGAATATAACTACTATAATACTGCTCCTATGTACAAGAATATAACTACTATAATACTGCACCCTATGTACAAGAATATAACTACTATAATACTGCTCCTATATACAAGAATATAACTACTATAATACTGCTCCTATGTACAAGAATATAACTACTATAATACTGCTCCTTTATACAAGAATATAACTACTATAATACTGCTCCTATGTACAAGAATATAACTACTATAATACTGCCCCCTATGTACAAGAATATAAATACTATAATACTGCTCCTATGTACAAGAATATAACTACTATAATACTGCCCCCTATGTACAAGAATATAACTACTATAATACTGCTCCTATGTACAAGAATATAACTACTATAATACTGCCCCCTATGTACAAGAATATAAATACTATAATACTGCTCCTATGTACAAGAATATAACTACTATAATACTGCACCCTATGTACAAGAATATAACTACTATAATACTGCTCCTATATACAAGAATATAACTACTATAATACTGCTCCTATATACAAGAATATAACTACTATAATACTGCCTCCTATGTACAGGAATATAACTACTATAATACTGCCCCCCATGTACAAGAATATAACTACTATAATACTGCACCCTATGTACAAGAATATAACTACTATAATACTGCCCCCTATGTACAAGAATATAACTACTATAATACTGCTCCTATGTACAAGAATATAACTACTATAATACTGATCCTATGTACAAGAATATAATTACTATAATACTGCCCCCTATGTACAAGAATATAACTACTATAATACTGCTCCCTATGTACAAGAATATAACTACTATAATACTGCCCCCTATGTACAAGAATATAACTACTATAATACTGCTCCTATGTACAAGAATATAACTACTATAATACTGCTCCTATGTACAAGAATATAACTACTATAATACTGCCTCCTATGTACAGGAATATAACTACTATAATACTGCCCCCCATGTACAAGAATATAACTACTATAATACTGCTCCCTATGTATAAGAATATAACTACTATAATACTGCTCCTATGTACAAGAATATGACTACTATAATACTGCTCCCTATGTACAAGAATATAACTACTATAATACTGCCCCCTATGTACAAGAATATAACTACTATAATACTGCTCCCTATGTACAAGAATATAACTACTATAATACTGCTCCCTATGTATAAGAATATAACTACTATAATACTGCTCCTATGTACAAGAATATGACTACTATAATACTGCTCCTATGTACAAGAATATAACTACTATAATACTGCCTCCTATGTGCAGGAATATAACTACTATAATACTGCCCCCCATGTACAAGAATATAACTACTATAATACTGCTCCCTATGTATAAGAATATAACTACTATAATACTGCTCCTATGTACAAGAATATGACTACTATAATACTGCCCCCTATGTACAAGAATATAACTACTATAATACTGCCCCTATGTATAAGAATATAACTACTATAATACTGCCTCCTATGTACAGGAATATAACTACTATAATACTGCCCCCCATGTACAAGAATATAACTACTATAATACTGCTCCCTATGTATAAGAATATAACTACTATAATACTGCTCCTATGTACAAGAATATAACTACTATAATACTGCCCCCCATGTACAAGAATATAACTACTATAATACTGCTCCCTATGTATAAGAATATAACTACTATAATACTGCTCCCTATGTATAAGAATATAACTACTATAATACTGCTCCCTATGTACAAGAATATAACTACTATAATACTGCCCCCTATGTACAAGAATATAACTACTATAATACTGCTCCCTATGTACAAGAATATAACTACTATAATACTGCCCCCTATGTACAAGAATATAACTACTATAATACTGCCCCTATGTACAGGAATATAACTACTATAATACTGCTCCTATGTACAAGAATATAACTACTATAATACTGCTCCCTATGTACAAGAATATAACTACTATAATACTGCCCCCTATGTACAAGAATATAACTACTATAATACTGCTCCCTATGTACAAGAATATAACTACTATAATACTGTCCCCTATGTACAAGAATATAACTACTATAATACTGCTCCTATGTACAAGAATATAACTACTATAATACTGCACCTATGTACAAGAATATAACTACTATAATACTGCTCCTATGTACAAGAATATAACTACTATAATACTGCTCCTATGTACAAGAATATAACTACTATAATACTGCTCCTATGTACAAGAATATAACTACTATAATACTGCTCCTATGTACAGGAATATAACTACTATAATACTGCTCCTATGTACAAGAATATAACTACTATAATACTGCCCCCCATGTACAGGAATATAACTACTATAATACTGCCTCTATGTACAAGAATATAACTACTATAATACTGCTCCTATGTACAAGAATATAACTACTATAATACTGCCCCCTATGTACAAGAATATAACTACTATAATACTGCCTCTATGTACAAGAATATAACTACTATAATACTGCTCCTATGTACAAGAATATAACTACTATAATAATGCCCCCTATGTACAAGAATATAACTACTATAATACTGTCCCCTATGTACAAGAATATAACTACTATAATACTGCTCCTATGTACAAGAATATAACTACTATAATACTGCACCTATGTACAAGAATATAACTACTATAATACTGTCCCCTATGTACAAGAATATAACTACTATAATACTGCTCCTATGTACAAGAATATAACTACTATAATACTGTCCCCTATGTACAAGAATATAACTACTATAATACTGCTCCTATGTACAAGAATATAACTACTATAATACTGCTCCTATGTACAAGAATAGAACTACTATAATACTGCCCCTATGTACAAGAATATAACTACTATAATACTGCCCCCTATGTACAAGAATATAACTACTATAATACTGCTCCCTATGTACAAGAATATAACTACTATAATACTGCCTCTATGTACAAGAATATAACTACTATAATACTGTCCCCTATGTACAGGAATATAACTACTATAATACTGCTCCCTATGTACAAGAATATAACTACTATAATACTGCTCGCTATGTACAAGAATATAACTATAATACTGCCTCTATGTACAAGAATATAACTACTATAATACTGCTCCCTATGTACAAGAATATAACTACTATAATACTGCCCCCTATGTACAAGAATATAACTACTATAATACTGCCCCTATGTACAAGATTGTAACTACTATAATACTGCCCCTATGTACAAGAATATAACTACTATAATACTGCTCCTATGTACAAGAATATAACTACTATAATACTGCTCCTATATACAAGAATATAACTACTATAATACTGCTCCTATGTACAAGAATATAACTACTATAATACTGCCCCTATGTACAAGAATATAACTACTATAATACTGCCCCCTGTGTACAAGAATATAACTACTATAATACTGCTCCTATGTACAAGAATATAACTACTATAATACTGCTCCCTATGTACAAGAATATAACTACTATAATACTGCCCCTATGTACAAGAATATAACTACTATAATACTGCTCCCTATGTACAAGAATATAACTACTATAATACTGCTCCCTATGTACAAGAATATAACTACTATAATACTGCCCCCTATGTA
Organism: Phyllobates terribilis; assembly: GCF_046119375.1. NCBI lineage: Eukaryota > Metazoa > Chordata > Amphibia > Anura > Dendrobatidae > Phyllobates > Phyllobates terribilis. The sequence goes on along the minus strand of NW_027362768.1, from coordinate 390,398,549 downwards.
CCATAATATAACTACTATAATACTGCTCCCTATGTACAAGAATATAACTACTATAATACTGCCCCTATGTACAAGAATATAACTACTATAATACTGCTCCCTATGTACAAGAATATAACTACTATAATACTGCTCCTATGTACAAGAATATAACTACTATAATACTGCTCCTACATACAAGAATATAACTACTATAATACTGCCTCCTATGTACAGGAATATAACTACTATAATACTGCTCCTATGTACAAGAATATAACTACTATACTACTGCTCCTATGTACAAGAATATAACTACTATAATACTGCCTCCTATGTACAGGAATATAACTACTATAATACTGCCCCCCATGTACAAGAATATAACTACTATAATACTGCACCCTATGTACAAGAATATAACTACTATAATACTGCTCCTATATACAAGAATATAACTACTATAATACTGCTCCTATATACAAGAATATAACTACTATAATACTGCCCCTATATACAAGAATATAACTACTATAATACTGCCCCCTATGTACAAGAATATAACTACTATAATACTGCCCCCTATGTACAAGAATATAACTACTATAATACTGCTCCCTATGTACAAGAATATAACTACTATAATACTGCACCTATGTACAAGAATATAACTACTATAATACTGCTCCTATGTACAAGAATATAACTACTATAATACTGCTCCTATGTACAAGAATATAACTACTATAATACTGCTCCTATGTACAAGAATATAATTACTATAATACTGCCTCTATGTACAAGAATATAACTACTATAATACTGCTCCTATGTACAAGAATATAACTACTATAATACTGCCCCCTATGTACAAGAACATAACTACTATAATACTGCCTCTATGTACAAGAATATAACTACTATAATACTGCTCCTATGTACAAGAATATAACTACTATAATACTGCCCCTATGTACAAGAATATAACTACTATAATACTGCCCCCTATGTACAAGAATATAACTACTATAATACTGCTCCTATGTACAAGAATATAACTACTATAATACTGCTCCTATGTACAAGAATATAACTACTATAATACTGCTCCTATGTACAAGAATATAACTACTATAATACTGCTCCTATGTACAAGAATATAACTACTATAATACTGCCGCCTATGTACAAGAATATAACTACTATAATACTGCCCCCCATGTACAGGAATATAACTACTATAATACTGCCCCTATGTACAAGAATATAACTACTATAATACTGCCCCTATGTACAAGAATATAACTACTATAATACTGCTCCTATGTACAAGAGTATAACTGCTATAATACTGCTCCTATGTACAAGAGTATAACTACTATAATACTGCTCCTATGTACAAGAATATAACTACTATAATACTGCTCCCTATGTACAAGAATATAACTACTATAATACTGTCCCTATGTACAAGAATTTAACTACTATAATACTGCTCCCTATGTACAAGAATATAACTGCTATAATACTGCTCCCATGTACAGGAATATAACTACTATAATACTGCCCCCATGTACAAGAATATAACTACTATAATACTGCTTCTATGTACAAGAATATAACTACTATAATACTGCCCCTATGTACAAGAATATAACTACTTTAATACTGCCCCCTATGTACAGGAATATAACTACTATAATACTGCTCCTATGTACAAGAATATAACTACTATAATACTGCCCCCCATGTACAAGAATATAACTACTATAATACTGCTTCCTATGTACAAGAATATAACTACTATAATACTGCTCCTATGTACAAGAATATAACTACTATAATACTGCCCCTATGTACAAGAATATAACTACTATAATACTGCTCCCTATGTACAAGAATATAACTACTATAAAACTGCCCCCCATGTACAAGAATATAACTACTATAATACTGCTTCCTATGTACAAGAATATAACTACTATAATACTGCTCCTATGTGCAAGAATATAACGACTATAATACTGCTTCCTATGTACAAGAATATAACTACTATAATACTGCTCCTATGTACAAGAATATAACTACTATAATACTGCTCCCTATGTACAAGAATATAACTACTATAATACTGCTCCTATGTACAAGAATATAACTACTATAATACTGCCCCCTATGTACAAGAATATAACTACTATAATAATGCTCCTATGTACAAGAATATAACTACTATAATACTGCTCCCTATGTACAAGAATATAACTACTATAATACTGCCCCTATGTACAAGAATATAACTACTATAATACTGCCCCTATGTACAAGAATATAACTACTATAATACTGCTCCTATGTACAAGAATATAACTACTATAATACTGCTCCCTATGTACAAGAATATAACTACTATAATACTGCCCCCCATGTACAAGAATATAACTACTATAATACTGCTTCCTATGTACAAGAATATAACTACTATAATACTGCTCCTATGTACAAGAATATAACTACTATGATACTGCTTCCTATGTACAAGAATATAACTACTATAATACTGATCCTATGTACAAGAATATAATTACTATAATACTGCCCCCTATGTACAAGAATATAACTACTATAATACTGCTCCCTATGTACAAGAATATAACTACTATAATACTGCCCCCTATGTACAAGAATATAACTGCTATAATACTGCTCCTATGTACAAGAATATAACTACTATAATACTGCTCCTATGTACAAGAATATAACTACTATAATACTGCTCCTATGTACAAGAATATAACTACTATAATACTGCTCCCTATGTACAAGAATATAACTACTATAATACTGCCCCTATGTACAAGAATATAACTACTATAATACTGCTCCTATGTACAAGAATATAACTACTATAATACTGCCCCCTATGTACAAGAATATAACTACTATAATAATGCTCCTATGTACAAGAATATAACTACTATAATACTGCTCCCTATGTACAAGAATATAACTACTATAATACTGCTCCCTATGTACAAGAATATAACTACTATAATACTGCCCCTATGTACAAGAATATAACTACTATAATACTGCCCCTATGTACAAGAATATAACTACTATAATACTGCTCCTATGTACAAGAATATAACTACTATAATACTGCCCCTATGTACAAGAATATAACTACTATAATACTGCTCCCTATGTACAAGAATATAACTACTATAATACTGCCCCCTATGTACAAGAATATAACTACTATAATACTGTCTTTCCTATGTACAAGAATATAACTACTATAATACTGCTCCTATGTACAAGAATATAACTACTATAATACTGCTCCCTATGTACAAGAATATAACTACTATAATACTGCTCCCTATGTACAAGAATATAACTACTATAATACTGCTCCCTATGTACAAGAATATAACTACTATAATACTGCTCCTATGTACAAGAATATAACTACTATAATACTGCCCCTATGTACAAGAATATAACTACTATAATACTGCTCCTATGTACAAGAATATAACTACTATAATACTGCTCCTATGTACAAGAATATAACTACTATAATACTGCTCCCTATGTACAAGAATATAACTACTATAATACTGCTCCCTATGTACAAGAATATAACTACTATAATACTGCCTCCTATGTACAAGAATATAACTACTATAATACTGCTCCTATGTACAAGAATATAACTACTATAATACTGCTCCCTATGTACAAGAATATAACTACTATAATACTGCCCCCTATGTACAAGAATATAACTACTATAATACTGCTCCTATGTACAAGAATATAACTACTATAATACTGCTCCTATGTACAAGAATATAACTACTATAATACTGCTCCTATGTACAAGAATATAACTACTATAATACTGCTCCTATGTACAAGAATATAACTACTATAATACCGGCCCCTATGTACAAGAATATAACTACTATAATACTGCTCCCTATGTACAAGAATATAACTACTATAATACTGCTCCCTATGTACAAGAATATAACTACTATAATACTGCTCCCTATGTACAAGAATATAACTACTATAATACTGCTCCTATGTACAAGAATATAACTACTATAATACTGCTCCTATGTACAAGAATATAACTACTATAATACTGCTCCCTATGTACAAGAATATAACTACTATAATACTGCTCCCTATGTACAAGAATATAACTACTATAATACTGCTCCCTATGTACAAGAATATAACTACTATAATACTGCTCCCTATGTACAAGAATATAACTACTATAATACTGCTCCTATGTACAAGAATATAACTACTATAATACTGCTCCCTATGTACAAGAATATAACTACTATAATACTGCTCCCTATGTACAAGAATATAACTACTATAATACTGCTCCCTATGTACAAGAATATAACTACTATAATACTGCTCCTATGTACAAGAATATAACTACTATAATACTGCTCCTATGTACAAGAATATAACTACTATAATACTGCCCCTATGTACAAGAATATAACTACTATAATACTGCTCCTATGTACAAGAATATAACTACTATAATACTGCTCCCTATGTACAAGAATATAACTACTATAATACTGCTCCTATGTACAAGAATATAACTACTATAATACTGCTCCTATGTACAAGAATATAACTACTATAATACTGCCCCTATGTACAAGAATATAACTACTATAATACTGCTCCTATGTACAAGAATATAACTACTATAATACTGCTTCCTATGTACAAGAATATAACTACTATAATACTGCTCCTATGTACAAGAATATAACTACTATAATACTGCTCCCTATGTACAAGAATATAACTACTATAATACTGCTCCTATGTACAAGAATATAACTACTATAATACTGCTCCTATGTACAAGAATATAACTACTATAATACTGCTCCTATGTACAAGAATATAACTACTATAATACTGCACCCTATGTACAAGAATATAACTACTATAATACTGCTCCTATATACAAGAATATAACTACTATAATACTGCTCCTATGTACAAGAATATAACTACTATAATACTGCTCCTTTATACAAGAATATAACTACTATAATACTGCTCCTATGTACAAGAATATAACTACTATAATACTGCCCCTGCCCCCTATGTACAAGAATATAAATACTATAATACTGCTCCTATGTACAAGAATATAACTACTATAATACTGCCCCCTATGTACAAGAATATAACTACTATAATACTGCTCCTATGTACAAGAATATAACTACTATAATACTGCCCCCTATGTACAAGAATATAACTACTATAATACTGCTCCTATGTACAAGAATATAACTACTATAATACTGCCCCCTATGTACAAGAATATAAATACTATAATACTGCTCCTATGTACAAGAATATAACTACTATAATACTGCACCCTATGTACAAGAATATAACTACTATAATACTGCTCCTATATACAAGAATATAACTACTATAATACTGCTCCTATATACAAGAATATAACTACTATAATACTGCCTCCTATGTACAGGAATATAACTACTATAATACTGCCCCCCATGTACAAGAATATAACTACTATAATACTGCACCCTATGTACAAGAATATAACTACTATAATACTGCCCCCTATGTACAAGAATATAACTACTATAATACTGCTCCTATGTACAAGAATATAACTACTATAATACTGATCCTATGTACAAGAATATAATTACTATAATACTTCCCCCTATGTACAAGAATATAACTACTATAATACTGCTCCCTATGTACAAGAATATAACTACTATAATACTGCCCCCTATGTACAAGAATATAACTACTATAATACTGCTCCCTATGTACAAGAATATAACTACTATAATACTGCTCCTATGTACAAGAATATAACTACTATAATACTGCCTCCTATGTACAGGAATATAACTACTATAATACTGCCCCCCATGTACAAGAATATAACTACTATAATACTGCTCCCTATGTATAAGAATATAACTACTATAATACTGCTCCTATGTACAAGAATATGACTACTATAATACTGCTCCCTATGTACAAGAATATAACTACTATAATACTGCTCCTATGTACAAGAATATAACTACTATAATACTGCCTCCTATGTACAGGAATATAACTACTATAATACTGCCCCCCATGTACAAGAATATAACTACTATAATACTGCTCCCTATGTATAAGAATATAACTACTATAATACTGCTCCTATGTACAAGAATATGACTACTATAATACTGCCCCCTATGTACAAGAATATAACTACTATAATACTGCCCCTATGTATAAGAATATAACTACTATAATACTGCCTCCTATGTACAGGAATATAACTACTATAATACTGACCCCCATGTACAAGAATATAACTACTATAATACTGCTCCCTATGTATAAGAATATAACTACTATAATACTGCTCCTATGTACAAGAATATAACTACTATAATACTGCCCCCCATGTACAAGAATATAACTACTATAATACTGCTCCCTATGTATAAGAATATAACTACTATAATACTGCTCCCTATGTACAAGAATATAACTACTATAATACTGCCCCCTATGTACAAGAATATAACTACTATAATACTGCTCCCTATGTACAAGAATATAACTACTATAATACTGCCCCCTATGTACAAGAATATAACTACTATAATACTGCCCCTATGTACAGGAATATAACTACTATAATACTGCTCCTATGTACAAGAATATAACTACTATAATACTGCTCCCTATGTACAAGAATATAACTACTATAATACTGCCCCCTATGTACAAGAATATAACTACTATAATACTGCTCCCTATGTACAAGAATATAACTACTATAATACTGTCCCCTATGTACAAGAATATAACTACTATAATACTGCTCCTATGTACAAGAATATAACTACTATAATACTGCACCTATGTACAAGAATATAACTACTATAATACTGCTCCTATGTACAAGAATATAACTACTATAATACTGCTCCTATGTACAAGAATATAACTACTATAATACTGCTCCTATGTACAAGAATATAACTACTATAATACTGCTCCTATGTACAGGAATATAACTACTATAATACTGCTCCTATGTACAAGAATATAACTACTATAATACTGCCCCCCATGTACAGGAATATAACTACTATAATACTGCCTCTATGTACAAGAATATAACTACTATAATACTGCTCCTATGTACAAGAATATAACTACTATAATACTGCCCCCTATGTACAAGAATATAACTACTATAATACTGCCTCTATGTACAAGAATATAACTACTATAATACTGCTCCTATGTACAAGAATATAACTACTATAATAATGCCCCCTATGTACAAGAATATAACTACTATAATACTGTCCCCTATGTACAAGAATATAACTACTATAATACTGCTCCTATGTACAGGAATATAACTACTATAATACTGCTCCTATGTACAAGAATATAACTACTATAATACTGCACCTATGTACAAGAATATAACTACTATAATACTGTCCCCTATGTACAAGAATATAACTACTATAATACTGCTCCTATGTACAAGAATATAACTACTATAATACTGTCCCCTATGTACAAGAATATAACTACTATAATACTGCTCCTATGTACAAGAATATAACTACTATAATACTGCTCCTATGTACAGGAATATAACTACTATAATACTGCCCCTATGTACAAGAATATAACTACTATAATACTGCCCCCTATGTACAAGAATATAACTACTATAATACTGCTCCCTATGTACAAGAATATAACTACTATAATACTGCCTCTATGTACAAGAATATAACTACTATAATACTGTCCCCTATGTACAGGAATATAACTACTATAATACTGCTCCCTATGTACAAGAATATAACTACTATAATACTGCCCCTATGTACAAGAATATAACTACTATAATACTGCTCCCTATGTACAAGAATATAACTACTATAATACTGCTCCTATGTACAAGAATATAACTACTATAATACTGCCTCCTATGTACAGGAATATAACTACTATAATACTGCTCCTATGTACAAGAATATAACTACTATAATACTGCCCCTATGTACAAGAATATAACTACTATAATACTGCTCCTATGTACAAGAATATAACTACTATAATACTGCTCCTATGTACAATAATATAACTACTATAATACTGCCTCCTATGTACAGGAATATAACTACTATAATACTGCCCCCCATGTACAAGAATATAACTACTATAATACTGCACCCTATGTACAAGAATATAACTACTATAATACTGCTCCTATATACAAGAATATAACTACTATAATACTGCTCCTATATACAAGAATATAACTACTATAATACTGCTCCTATATACAAGAATATAACTACTATAATACTGCCCCTATATACAAGAATATAACTACTATAATACTGCCCCCTATGTACAAGAATATAACTACTATAATACTGCCCCCTATGTACAAGAATATAACTACTATAATACTGCTCCCTATGTACAAGAATATAACTACTATAATACTGTTCCCTATGTACAAGAATATAACTACTATAATACTGCCCCCTATGTACAAGAATATAACTACTATAATACTGCCCCTATGTACAAGAATATAACTACTATAATACTGCTCCCTATGTACAAGAATATAACTACTATAATACTGCCCCTATGTACAAGAATATAACTACTATAATACTGCTCCTATATACAAGAATATAACTACTATAATACTGCTCCTATATACAAGAATATAACTACTATAATACTGCTCCTATGTACAAGAATATAACTACTATAATACTGCTCCTATATACAAGAATATATCTACTATAATACTGCCCCTATGTACAAGAATATAACTACTATAATACTGCTCCTATATACAAGAATATAACTACTATAATACTGCTCCTATGTACAAGAATATAACTACTATAATACTGCTCCTATATACAAGAATATAACTACTATAATACTGCCCCTATGTACAAGAATATAACTACTATAATACTGCTGCTATATACAAGAATATAACTACTATAATACTGCTCCTATATACAAGAATATATCTACTATAATACTGCCCATATGTACAAGATATAACTACTATAATACTGCTCCTATGTACAAGAATATAACTACTATAATGCTGCCCCCTATGTACAAGAATATAACTACTATAATACTGCTCCCTATGTACAAGAATATAACTACTATAATACTGCTCCTATGTACAAGAATATAACTACTATAATACTGCTCCTATGTACAAGAATATAACTACTATAATACTGATCCTATGTACAAGAATATAACTACTATAATACTGCCCCTATGTACAAGAATATAACTACTATAATACTGCCCCTATGTACAAGAATATAACTACTATAATACTGCTCCTATGTACAAGAATATAACTACTATAATACTGACCCTATGTACAAGAATATAACTACTATAATACTGCTCCTATGTACAAGAATATAACTACTATAATACTGCCCCCTATGTACAAGAATATAACTACTATAATACTGCCCCCTATGTACAAGAATATAACTACTATAATACTGCTCCTATATACAAGAATATAACTACTATAATACTGCTCCTATGTACAAGAATATAACTACTATAATACTGCTCCTATGTACAAGAATATAACTACTATACTACTGCCCCTATGTACAAGAATATAACTACTATAATACTGCTCCTATGTACAAGAATATAACTACTATAATACTGCTCCTATGTACAAGAATATAACTACTATAATACTGCCCCTATGTACAAGAATATAACTACTATAATACTGCTCGTATGTACAAGAATATAACTACTATAATACTGCCCCCTATGTACAGGAATATAACTACTATAATACTGCTCCTATGTCCAAGAATATAACTACTATAATACTGCTCCTATGTACAAGAATATAACTACTATAATACTGCTCCTATGTTCAAGAATATAACTACTATAATACTGCTCCTATGTACAAGAATATAACTACTATAATACTGCCCCTATGTTCAAGAATATAACTACTATAATACTGCTCCTATATACAAGAATATATATACTATAATACTGCCCCCCATGTACAGGAATATAACTACTATAATACTGCCCCCCATGTACAGGAATATAACTACTATAATACTGCCCCCTATGTACAAGAATATAACTACTATAATACTGCTCCTATGTACAAGAATATAACTACTATAATACTGCTCCTATGTACAAGAATATAACTACTATAATACTGCTCCTATGTACAAGAATATAACTACTATAATACTGCTCCTATATACAAGAATATATATACTATAATACTGCCCCCCATGTACAGGAATATAACTACTATAATACTGCTCCTATGTACAAGAATATAACTACTATAATGCTGCCCCCTATGTACAAGAATATAACTACTATAATACTGCTCCCTATGTACAAGAATATAACTACTATAATACTGCCCCTATGTAGAAGATATAACTACTATAATACTGCTCCTATGTACAAGAATATAACTACTATAATGCTGCCCCCTATGTACAAGAATATAACTACTATAATACTGCCCCTATGTACAAGAATATAACTACTATAATACTGCTCCTATGTACAAGAATATAACTACTATAATACTGCTCCTATGTACAAGAATATAACTACTATAATACTGCTCCTATGTACAAGAATATAACTACTATAATACTGCTCCTATGTACAAGAATATAACTACTATAATACTGCCCCTATGTACAAGAATATAACTACTATAATACTGCTCCTATGTACAAGAATATATTTACTATAATGCTGCCCCCTATGTACAAGAATATAACTACTATAATACTGCCCCTATATACAAGAATATAACTACTATAATACTGCCCATATGTACAAGAATATAACTACTATAATACTGCTTCTATGTACAAGAATATAACTACTATAATACTGCTCCTATGTACAAGAATATAACTACTATAATACTGCCCCTATGTACAAGAATATAACTACTATAATACTGCTCCTATGTACAAGAATATATTTACTATAATGCTGCCCCCTATGTACAAGAATATAACTACTATAATACTGCCCCTATATACAAGAATATAACTACTATAATACTGCCCATATGTACAAGAATATAACTACTATAATACTGCTCCTATGTACAAGAATATAACTACTATAATGCTGCCCCCTATGTACAAGAATATAACTACTATAATACTGCCCCTATGTACAAGAATATAACTACTATAATACTGCTCCTATGTACAAGAATATAACTACTATAATACTGCTCCTATGTACAAGAATATAACTACTATAATACTGCTCCTATGTACAAGAATATAACTACTATAATACTGCTCCTATGTACAAGAATATAACTACTATAATACTGCCCCTATGTACAAGAATATAACTACTATAATACTGCTCCTATGTACAAGAATATATTTACTATAATGCTGCCCCCTATGTACAAGAATATAACTACTATAATACTGCCCCTATATACAAGAATATAACTACTATAATACTGCCCATATGTACAAGAATATAACTACTATAATACTGCTTCTATGTACAAGAATATAACTACTATAATACTGCTCCTATGTACAAGAATATAACTACTATAATACTGCCCCTATGTACAAGAATATAACTACTATAATACTGCTCCTATGTACAAGAATATATTTACTATAATGCTGCCCCCTATGTACAAGAATATAACTACTATAATACTGCCCCTATATACAAGAATATAACTACTATAATACTGCCCATATGTACAAGAATATAACTACTATAATACTGCTTCTATGTACAAGAATATAACTACTATAATACTGCTCCTATGTACAAGAATATAACTACTATAATACTGCTCCTATGTACAAGAATATAACTACTATAATACTGCTCCTATGTACAAGAATATAACTACTATAATACTGCTCCTATGTACAAGAATATAACTACTATAATACTGCCCCTATGTACAAGAATATAACTACTATAATACTGCTCCTATGTACAAGAATATATTTACTATAATGCTGCCCCCTATGTACAAGAATATAACTACTATAATACTGCCCCTATATACAAGAATATAACTACTATAATACTGCCCATATGTACAAGAATATAACTACTATAATACTGCTTCTATGTACAAGAATATAACTACTATAATACTGCTCCTATGTACAAGAATATAACTACTATAATGCTGCCCCCTATGTACAAGAATATAACTACTATAATACTGCTCCCTATGTACAAGAATATAACTACTATAATACTGCTCCTATGTACAAGAATATAACTACTATAATACTGCTCCTATGTACAAGAATATAACTACTATAATACTGATCCTATGTACAAGAATATAACTACTATAATACTGCTCCTATGTACAAGAATATAACTACTATAATACTGCTCCTATGTACAAGAATATAACTACTATAATACTGATCCTATGTACAAGAATATAACTACTATAATACTGCTCCTATGTACAAGAATATAACTACTATAATACTGCCCCTATGTACAAGAATATAACTACTATAATACTGCCCCTATGTACAAGAATATAACTACTATAATACTGCTCCTATATACAAGAATATAACTACTATAATACTGCTCCTATGTACAAGAATATAACTACTATAATACTGCTCCTATGTACAAGAATATAACTACTATACTACTGTCCCTATGTACAAGAATATAACTACTATAATACTGCTCCTATGTACAAGAATATAACTACTATAATACTGCTCCTATGTACAAGAATATAACTACTATACTACTGCCCCTATGTACAAGAATATAACTACTATAATACTGCTCCTATGTACAAGAATATAACTACTATAATACTGCTCCTATGTACAAGAATATAACTAAATTGTTACTCCCGGGTGGCTGTATACTCCCTCTGCAGATGGTCGCTCCCGGGTGGCTGTATACTCCCTCTGCAGATGTTCGCTCCCGGGTGGCTGTATACTCCCTCTGCAGATGCTCGCTCCCGGGTGACTGTATACTCCCTCTGCAGATGGTCGCTCCCGGGTGGCTGTATACTCCCTCTGCAGATGGTCGCTCCCGGTTGGCTGTATACTCCCTCTGCAGATGGTTGCTCCCGGGTGGCTGTATACTCCCTCTGCAGATGGTTGCTCCCGGGTGGCTGTATTCTCCCTCTGCAGATGGTCGCTCCCGGTTGGCTGTAAACTCCCTCTGCAGATGGTCGCTCCCGGGTGGCTGTATACTCCCTCTGCAGATGGTTGCTCCCGGGTGGCTGTATACTCCCTCTGCAGTTGGTCGCTCCCGGGTGGCTGTATACTCCCTCTGCAGATGGTCGCTCCCGGGTGGCTGTATACTCCCTCTGCAGATGGTCGCTCCCGGGTGGCTGTATACTCCCTCTGCAGATGGTTGCTCCCGGCTGGCTGTATACTCCCTCTGCAGATGGTTGCTCCCGGCTGGCTGTATACTCCCTCTGCAGATGGTTGCTCCCGGGTGGCTGTATACTCCCTCTGCAGATGGTTGCTCCCGGGTGGCTGTATACTCGCTCTGCAGATGGTTGCTCCCGGGTGGCTGTATACTCCCTCTGCAGATGGTTGCTCCCGGGTGGCTGTATACTCCCTCTGCAGATGGTTGCTACCGGGTGGCTGTATAATCCCTCTGCAGATGGTTGCTCCCGGGTGGCTGTATACTCCCTCTGCAGATGGTTGCTCCCGGGTGGCTGTATACTCGCTCTGCAGATGGTTGCTCCCGGGTGCCTGTATACTCGCTCTGCAGATGGTTGCTCCCGGGTGCCTGTATACTCGCTCTGCAGATGGTTGCTCCCGGGTGGCTCTATGCTCCCTCTGCAGATGGTTGCTCCCGGGTGGCTGTATACTCCCTCTGCGGATGGTTGCTCCCGGGTGGCTCTATGCTCCCTCTGCAGATGGTTGCTCCCGGGTGGCTGTATACTCCCTCTGCAGATGGTCGCTCCCGGGTGGCTGTATACTCCCTCTGCAGATGGTCGCTCCCGGGTGGCTGTATACTCCCTCTGCAGATGGTCGCTCCCGGGTGGCTGTATACTCCCTCTGCAGATGGTTGCTCCCGGGTGGCTGTATACTCCCTCTGCAGATGGTTGCTCCCGGGTGGCTGTATACTCCCTCTGCAGATGGTTGCTCCCGGGTGGCTGTATACTGCCTCTGCAGATGGTCGCTCCCGGTTGGCTGTATACTCCCTCTGCAGATGGTTGCTCCCGGGTGGCTGTATACTCCCTCTGCAGATGGTCGCTCCCGGTTGGCTGTATACTCCCTCTGCAGATGGTTGCTCCCGGGTGGCTGTATACTCCCTCTGCAGATGGTTGCTCCCGGCTGGCTGTATACTCCCTCTGCAGATGGTTGCTCCCGGGTGGCTGTACACTCGCTCTGCAGATGGTTGCTCCCGGGTGGCTGTATACTCGCTCTGCAGATGGTTGCTCCCGGGTGGCTGTATACTCGCGCTGCAGATGGTTGCTCCCGGGTGGCTGTATACTCCCTGTGCAGATGGTTGCTCCCGGGTGGCTGTATACTCCCTCTGCAGATGGTTGCTCCCGGGTGGCTGTATACTCCCTCTGCAGATGGTCGCTCCCGGTTGGCTGTATACTCCCTCTGCAGATGGTCGCTCCCGGGTGGCTGTATACTCCCCCTGCAGATGGTCGCTCCCGGGTGGCTGTATACTCGCTCTGCAGATGGTCGCTCCCGGGTGGCTGTATACTCGCTCTGCAGATGGTTGCTCCCGGCTGGCTGTATACTCGCTCTGCAGATGGTTGCTCCCGGCTGGCTGTATACTCCCTCTGCAGATGGTTGCTCCCGGCTGGCTGTATACTCCCTCTGCAGATGGTTGCTCCCGGGTGGCTGTATACTCGCTCTGCAGATGGTTGCTCCCGGGTGGCTGTATACTCGCTCTGCAGATGGTTGCTCCCGGGTGGCTGTATACTCGCTCTGCAGATGGTTGCTCCCGGGTGGCTGTATACTCCCTCTGCAGATGGTTGCTCCCGCGTGGCTGTATACTCCCTCTGCAGATGGTTGCTCCCGGGTGGCTGTATACTCCCTCTGCAGATGGTCGCTCCCGGTTGGCTGTATACTCCCTCTGCAGATGGTCGCTCCCGGTTGGCTGTATACTCCCTCTGCAGATGGTCGCTCCCGGGTGGCTGTATACTCGCTCTGCAGATGGTTGCTCCCGGGTGGCTGTATACTCGCTCTGCAGATGGTTGCTCCCGGGTGGCTGTATACGCGCTCTGCAGATGGTTGCTCCCGGGTGGCTGTATACTCCCTCTGCAGATGGTCGCTCCCGGGTGGCTGTATACTCCCTTTGCAGATGGTCGCTCCCGGGTGGCTGTACTCCCTCTGCAGATGGTCGCTCCCGGGTGGCTGTATACTCCCTCTGCAGATGGTCGCTCCCGGGTGGCTGTATACTCCCTCTGGAGATGGTCGCTCCCGGGTGGCTGTATACTCCCTCTGCAGATGGTCGCTCCCCGTTGGCTGTATACTCCCTCTGCAGATGGTCGCTCCCGGTTGGCTGTATACTCCCTCTGCAGATGCTCGCTCCCGGGTGGCTGTATACTCCCTCTGCAGATGCTCGCTCCCGGGTGGCTGTATACTCCCTCTGCAGATGGTCGCTCCCGGGTGGCTGTATACTCCCTCTGCAGATGGTCGCTCCCGGGTGGCTGTATACTCCCTCTGCAGATGGTCGCTCCCGGGTGGCTGTATACTCCCTCTGCAGATGGTCGCTCCCGGGTGGCTGTATACTCCCTCTACAGATAGTCGCTCCCGGGTGGCTGTATACTCCCTCTGCAGATGGTCGCTCCCGGGTGGCTGTATACTCCCTCTGCAGATGGTCGCTCCCGGGTGGCTGTATACTCCCTCTGCAGATGGTCGCTCCCGGGTGGCTGTATACTCCCTCTGCAGATGGTCGCTCCCGGGTGGCTGTATACTCCCTCTGCAGATGGTCGCTCCCGGGTGGCTGTATACTCCCTCTGCAGATGGTTGCTCCCGGGTGGCTGTATACTCCCTCTGCAGATGGTCGCTCCCGGGTGGCTGTATACTCGCTCTGCAGATGGTCGCTCCCGGGTGGCTGTATACTCGCTCTGCAGATGGTTGCTCCCGGGTGCCTGTATACTCGCTCTGCAGATGGTTGCTCCCGGGTGCCTGTATACTCGCTCTGCAGATGGTTGCTCCCGGGTGGCTCTATGCTCCCTCTGCGGATGGTTGCTCCCGGGTGGCTCTATGCTCCCTCTGCGGATGGTTGCTCCCGGGTGGCTCTATGCTCCCTCTGCGGATGGTTGCTCCCGGGTGGCTGTATACTCCCTCTGCAGATGGTTGCTCCCGGGTGGCTGTATACTCCCTCTGCAGATGGTCGCTCCCGGGTGGCTGTATACTCCCTCTGCAGATGGTCGCTCCCGGGTGGCTGTATACTCCCTCTGCAGATGGTTACTCCCGGGTGGCTGTATACTCCCTCTGCAGATGGTTGCTCCCGGGTGGCTGTATACTCCCTCTGCAGATGGTTGCTCCCGGGTGGCTGTATACTGCCTCTGCAGATGGTCGCTCCCGGTTGGCTGTATACTCCCTCTGCAGATGGTTGCTCCCGGGTGGCTGTATACTCCCTCTGCAGATGGTCGCTCCCGGTTGGCTGTATACTCCCTCTGCAGATGGTTGCTCCCGGGTGACTATATACTCCCTCTGCAGATGGTTGCTCCCGGGTGACTGTATACTCCCTCTGCAGATGGTCGCTCCCGGGTGGCTGTATACTCCCTCTGCAGATGGTTGCTCCCGGGTAGCTGTATACTCCCTCTGCAGATGGTTGCTCCCGGTTGGCTGTATACTCCCTCTGCAGATGGTTGCTCCCGGGTGGCTGTATACTCCCTCTGCAGATGGTCGCTCCCGGGTGGCTGTATACTCCCTCTGCAGATGGTTGCTCCCGGGTGGCTGTATACTCCCTCTGCAGATGGTCGCTCCCGGGTGGCTGTATACTCCCTCTGCAGATGGTCGCTCCCGGGTGGCTGTATACTCCCTCTGCAGATGGTCGCTCCCGGGTGGCTGTATACTCCCTCTGCAGATGGTCGCTCCCGGTTGGCTGTATACTCCCTCTGCAGATGGTTGCTCCCGGGTGGCTGTATACTCCCTCTGCAGATGGTGGCTCCCGGGTGGCTGTATACTCCCTCTGCAGATGGTCGCTCCCGGTTGGCTGTAAACTCCCTCTGCAGATGGTCGCTCCCGGGTGGCTGTACACTCCCTCTGCAGATGGTCGCTCCCGGGTGGCTGTATACTCCCTCTGCAGATGGTTGCTCCCGGGTGGCTGTACACTCGCTCTGCAGATGGTTGCTCCCGGGTGGCTGTATACTCGCTCTGCAGATGGTTGCTCCCGGGTGGCTGTATACTCGCTCTGCAGATGGTTGCTCCCGGGTGGCTGTATACTCCCTGTGCAGATGGTTGCTCCCGGGTGGCTGTATACTCCCTCTGCAGATGGTTGCTCCCGGGTGGCTGTATACTCGCTCTGCAGATGGTCGCTCCCGGTTGGCTGTATACTCCCTCTGCAGATGGTCGCTCCCGGGTGGCTGTATACTCCCTCTGCAGATGGTCGCTCCCGGGTGGCTGTATACTCGCTCTGCAGATGGTCGCTCCCGGGTGGCTGTATACTCGCTCTGCAGATGGTCGCTCCCGGCTGGCTGTATACTCGCTCTGCAGATGGTCGCTCCCGGCTGGCTGTATACTCCCTCTGCAGATGGTTGCTCCCGGCTGGCTGTATACTCCCTCTGCAGATGGTTGCTCCCGGGTGGCTGTATACTCGCTCTGCAGATGGTTGCTCCCGGGTGGCTGTATACTCGCTCTGCAGATGGTTGCTCCCGGGTGGCTGTATACTCGCTCTGCAGATGGTTGCTCCCGGGTGGCTGTATACTCCCTCTGCAGATGGTTGCTCCCGGGTGGCTGTATACTCCCTCTGCAGATGGTTGCTCCCGGGTGGCTGTATACTCCCTCTGCAGATGGTCGCTCCCGGTTGGCTGTATACTCCCTCTGCAGATGGTCGCTCCCGGTTGGCTGTATACTCCCTCTGCAGATGGTCGCTCCCGGGTGGCTGTATACTCGCTCTGCAGATGGTTGCTCCCGGGTGGCTGTATACTCGCTCTGCAGATGGTTGCTCCCGGGTGGCTGTATACTCGCTCTGCAGATGGTTGCTCCCGGGTGGCTGTATACTCCCTCTGCAGATGGTCGCTCCCGGGTGGCTGTATACTCCCTTTGCAGATGGTCGCTCCCGGGTGGCTGTATACTCCCTCTGCAGATGGTCGCTCCCGGGTGGCTGTATACTCCCTCTGCAGATGGTCGCTCCCGGGTGGCTGTATACTCCCTCTGCAGATGGTCGCTCCCGGGTGGCTGTATACTCCCTCTGCAGATGGTCGCTCCCGGTTGGCTGTATACTCCCTCTGCAGATGGTCGCTCCCGGTTGGCTGTATACTCCCTCTGCAGATGCTCGCTCCCGGGTGGCTGTATACTCCCTCTGCAGATGCTCGCTCCCGGGTGGCTGTATACTCCCTCTGCAGATGGTCGCTCCCGGGTGGCTGTATACTCCCTCTGCAGATGGTCGCTCCCGGGTGGCTGTATACTCCCTCTGCAGATGGTCGCTCCCGGATGGCTGTATACTCCCTCTGCAGATGGTCGCTCCCGGGTGGCTGTATACTCCCTCTGCAGATGGTCGCTCCCGGGTGGCTGTATACTCCCTCTGCAGATGGTCGCTCCCGGGTGGCTGTATACTCCCTCTGCAGATGGTCGCTCCCGGGTGGCTGTATACTCCCTCTGCAGATGGTCGCTCCCGGGTGGCTGTATACTCCCTCTGCAGATGGTCGCTCCCGGGTGGCTGTATACT
Organism: Phyllobates terribilis; assembly: GCF_046119375.1. Lineage (NCBI taxonomy): Eukaryota > Metazoa > Chordata > Amphibia > Anura > Dendrobatidae > Phyllobates > Phyllobates terribilis. The sequence continues at coordinate 390,379,529 of NW_027362768.1, read as the reverse complement.
CCCTCTGCAGATGGTCGCTCCCGGGTGGCTGTATACTCCCTCTGCAGATGGTCGCTCCCGGGTGGCTGTATACTCCCTCTGCAGATGGTTGCTCCCGGGTGGCTGTATACTCCCTCTGCAGATGGTCGCTCCCGGGTGGCTGTATACTCCCTCTGCAGATGGTTGCTCCCGGGTGGCTGTATACTCCCTCTGCAGATGGTCGCTCCCGGGTGGCTGTATACTCCCTCTGCAGATGGTCGCTCCCGGGTGGCTGTATACTCCCTCTGCAGATGGTCGCTCCCGGGTGGCTGTATACTGCCTCTGCAGATGGTCGCTCCCGGTTGGCTGTATACTCCCTCTGCAGATGGTCGCTCCCGGGTGGCTGTATACTCCCTCTGCAGATGGTCGCTCCCGGGTGGCTGTATACTCCCTCTGCAGATGGTCGCTCCCGGGTGGCTGTATACTCCCTCTGCAGATGGTCGCTCCCGGGTGGCTGTATACTCCCTCTGCAGATGGTCGCTCCCGGGTGGCTGTATACTCCCTCTGCAGATGGTCGCTCCCGGTTGGCTGTATACTGCCTCTGCAGATGGTCGCTCCCGGTTGGCAGTATACTCCCTCTGCAGATGGTTGCTCCCGGGTTGCTGTATACTCCCTCTACAGATGGTTGCTCCCGGGTGGCTGTATACTCCCTCTGCAGATGGTCGCTCCCGGGTGGCTGTATACTCCCTCTGCAGATGGTCGCTCCCGGGTGGCTGTATACTCCCTCTGCAGATGGTCGCTCCCGGGTGGCTGTATACTTCCTCTGCAGATGGTCGCTCCCGGGTGGCTGTATACTCCCTCTGCAGATGGTCGCTCCCGGTTGGCTGTATACTCCCTCTGCAGATGGTTGCTCCCGGGTGGCTGTATACTCCCTCTGCAGATGGTTGCTCCCGGTTGGCTGTATACTCCCTCTGCAGATGGTCGCTCCCGGGTGGCTGTATACTCCCTTTGCAGATGGTCGCTCCCGGGTGGCTGTATACTCCCTCTGCAGATGGTCGCTCCCGGGTGGCTGTATACTCCCTCTGCAGATGGTCGCTCCCGGGTGGCTGTATACTCCCTCTGCAGATGGTCGCTCCCGGGTGGCTGTATACTCCCTCTGCAGATGGTCGCTCCCGGTTGGCTGTATACTCCCTCTGCAGATGCTCGCTCCCGGGTGGCTGTATACTCCCTCTGCAGATGCTCGCTCCCGGGTGGCTGTATACTCCCTCTGCAGATGGTCGCTCCCGGGTGGCTGTATACTCCCTCTGCAGATGGTCGCTCCCGGGTGGCTGTATACTCCCTCTGCAGATGGTCGCTCCCGGATGGCTGTATACTCCCTCTGCAGATGGTCGCTCCCGGGTGGCTGTATACTCCCTCTGCAGATGGTCGCTCCCGGGTGGCTGTATACTCCCTCTGCAGATGGTCGCTCCCGGGTGGCTGTATACTCCCTCTGCAGATGGTCGCTCCCGGGTGGCTGTATACTCCCTCTGCAGATGGTCGCTCCCGGTTGGCTGTATACTCCCTCTGCAGATGGTCGCTCCCGGTTGGCTGTATACTCCCTCTGCAGATGCTCGCTCCCGGGTGGCTGTATACTCCCTCTGCAGATGCTCGCTCCCGGGTGGCTGTATACTCCCTCTGCAGATGGTCGCTCCCGGGTGGCTGTATACTCCCTCTGCAGATGGTCGCTCCCGGGTGGCTGTATACTCCCTCTGCAGATGGTCGCTCCCGGGTGGCTGTATACTCCCTCTGCAGATGGTCGCTCCCGGGTGGCTGTATACTCCCTCTGCAGATGGTTGCTCCCGGGTGGCTGTATACTCCCTCTGCAGATGGTCGCTCCCGGGTGGCTGTATACTCCCTCTGCAGATGGTCGCTCCCGGGTGGCTGTATACTCCCTCTGCAGATGGTTGCTCCCGGGTGGCTGTATACTCCCTCTGCAGATGGTCGCTCCCGGGTGGCTGTATACTCCCTCTGCAGATGGTTGCTCCCGGGTGGCTGTATACTCCCTCTGCAGATGGTCGCTCCCGGGTGGCTGTATACTCCCTCTGCAGATGGTCGCTCCCGGGTGGCTGTATGCTCCCTCTGCAGATGGTCGCTCCCGGGTGGCTGTATACTCCCTCTGCAGATGGTTGCTCCCGGGTGGCTGTATACTCCCTCTGCAGATGGTCGCTCCCGGGTGGCTGTATACTCCCTCTGCAGATGGTCGCTCCAGGGTGGCTGTATTCTCCCTCTGCAGATGGTCGCTCCCGGGTGGCTGTATACTCCCTCTGCAGATGGTCGCTCCCGGTTGGCTGTATACTGCCTCTGCAGATGGTCGCTCCCGGTTGGCAGTATACTCCCTCTGCAGATGGTTGCTCCCGGGTTGCTGTATACTCCCTCTACAGATGGTTGCTCCCGGGTGGCTGTATACTCCCTCTGCAGATGGTCGCTCCCGGGTGGCTGTATACTCCCTCTGCAGATGGTCGCTCCCGGGTGGCTGTATACTCCCTCTGCAGATGGTCGCTCCCGGGTGGCTGTATACTCCCTCTGCAGATGGTCGCTCCCGGGTGGCTGTATACTCCCTCTGCAGATGGTCGCTCCCGGTTGGCTGTATACTCCCTCTGCAGATGGTCGCTCCCGGGTGGCTCTATGCTCCCTCTGCAGATGGTCGCTCCCGGGTGGCTGTATACTCCCTCTGCAGATGGTCGCTCCCGGGTGGCTGTATACTCCCTCTGCAGATGGTTGCTCCCGGGTGGCTGTATACTCCCTCTGCAGATGGTCGCTCCCGGGTGGCTGTATACTCCCTCTGCAGATGGTCGCTCCCGGGTGGCTGTATACTCCCTCTGCAGATGTTTGCTCCCGGGTGGCTGTATACTCCCTCTGCAGATGGTTGTTCCCGGGTGGCTGTATACTCCCTCTGCAGATGGTCGCTCCCGGTTGGCTGTATACTCCCTCTGCAGATGGTCGTTCCCGGGTGGCTGTATACTCCCTGTGCAGATGGTTGCTCCCGGGTGGCTGTATACTCCCTCTGCAGATGGTTGCTCCCGGGTGGCTGTATACTCCCTCTGCAGATGGTCGCTCGCGGTTGGCTGTTTACTCCCTCTGCAGATGGTCGCTCCCGGGTGGCTGTATACTCCCTCTGCAGATGGTCGCTCCCGGGTGGCTGTATACTCCCTCTGCAGATGGTTGCTCCCGGGTGGCTGTATACTCCCTCTGCAGATGGTTGTTCCCGGGTGGCTGTATACTCCCTCTGCAGATGGTCGCTCCCGGTTGGCTGTATACTCCCTCTGCAGATGGTCGCTCCCGGTTGGCTGTATACTCCCTCTGCAGATGCTCGCTCCCGGGTGGCTGTATACTCCCTCTGCAGATGCTCGCTCCCGGGTGGCTGTATACTCCCTCTGCAGATGGTCGCTCCCGGGTGGCTGTATACTCCCTCTGCAGATGGTCGCTCCCGGGTGGCTGTATACTCCCTCTGCAGATGGTCGTGTAGCACCCTGAGGATTCGGCTGCTACAGGGGTATTGCACCTCAACCCAGAGGTGTGATATTCCACTCCCGGGTAAGGAAGGAGTGTGGACCTGAGCTCGGTAGGCTGCATGCACTACACACATCCCATTTCCGAGGAGCAGGCCGACGGCACTCCCACTTAGAAATGTGCAGGTGCGACCGAGTCTGTTCCTGGCTGGAGTGGGAGGGGGGAGGAACATCCCATGTAGTGTAGGGGCAGATAGGGGGAGCAGTCTGGGTAGTGGTAGGAGCTCATTGGGTGCTGGTCACCTGAGCTCACACATAGAGGGATATATAAGGAGGGCACCAACTAGGATCAGGGTCAGACGCAGAGGAGCCTGTCAGTCAGCTGCAGAGAGCAAGTCTGCTGCAGAGGAAGTCAGCCTGCAGCAAGGGAGCAGAGCAGACCTGAGCCTGAAGAGAGAGAGAGTGGAGTGCAGAAAGACCCAGAGGGGGACAAAGAAGGGACCCAAGAACCCAAATAAGAACACCGGGTGAGGAGTCAGCAGAAGGGTACCGGAACCCAAGCTGGTGGGGGTAAAGACATTCCCCAGCCAGAGACCGGAGACCGTGGGCAGAGTCTGTCACGGTCACCCACTACATTCACCCTGAAGGCAAACCACATGGAGGGTCAGGGAACCTGAGGCCAAAGGTTGCCCAACAGAAGGCCCGAGGGAGCTGGATTTAGGTGAATCACTGGTGGGGACGGCTGAAGGAAGGACAGAGGGAGAGCTCAGGGCCACGCTCCGGACTTGTTTGGGGGTTGGCCGGATCCAGGACCTGGTGGACGCAGCACGGCTCGGGAGGTCACTTGGAGCTAGAGTGACCAGGAACATCTGCAGTAAGTAAAGACCCTTAACTGCACTACCCGAGTCTGTCATCATTACCGGCTGCACCGCACCACCACAACCCCCATCCTCTGCGCCTGTCCCCTCTGAGGCTATACCCCTCCCGTTGGGGGTTATCCCACCAAGCTGCGCATCCACCATCAGCCTCAGCGGACCCTGCTGCAGCGGCGGCCACAGTGACCGCATCACAACGGGTGGCGTAGTCGACACAACGAACTTTAATAACATCAGTAAAGACTGCCACATAACCCTGAGCTTGACGCCCTGGGCACGGGACCGGGTCACAGCCGCTCGGAGACTACAACCCCCCCCATCTGATCCGGTGCCGGGTATTCCCCTCAAAAAGGAATATGTCCCAGGGGGCGCGTCAACTTTGGCGTAGTCGGCAGGATTACGTGCCCGCAACACCCGGGTACTGCGTGCCTGAAGAAAAGTGCAAGTTTACCTCAGAAAGAAGTCTCCCGCCGGTTCCGGAGGGTCCACGCCATCGGACTCCATCACCAGTCGTTTCCCGCCGATTGTCCGCCATTTCCAGCTTGTTCCCGCCATCTGCAGAGTTTCCCGCCACTGGGCGACGCTTCCCGCCAAAACCGCAGATTTCCCGCCTTGGAAGAGCAGCGGACGCCATTATGGGCGTACCAAAGGAGGGCAAGAGGCCACCTCCCATCGTGGGCCAGGACAGAAAATGGCGCCAAAAGTGGAAACCGCCCCCACCAACAGAGACTGTGATGCTGGAGGTGTCTGTCAGCGTGAAAGAACTACCCCTGGAGCTGACAGTCACCGAGTTGCCCCGGGACCGCCCTCGAAGTGGGAGGAGACGAAAGAAAAGAGCAAAGATGGGTGTCGCTTGGAGCAGTCTAGAACGAGCGCACCCGGAGGCGAGGTGTCCAGAGCAAGAGCACCCGGAGTCGAGGAGAGAAAGAGTAGACCCGGGAATGGAGCGGCAGCAGAGCAGCACCGGCCCGCTGGCCAGGAGCCTGCAGAAGGAAGAAGGAGGAGAGCAGAGCAGCACCGGCCCGCTGGCCAGGAGCCTGCCGGAAGCAGAGCAGAGCAGCACCGACCCGATGGTCAGGAGCCTGCTAGAGTCAACAACCCCGCTAGGCTTAGCGGAGATTCTGGCGCAGCTTCCCCGAGATCGGGAGTGCGCGCGGAGTGCCCTGGAGGGCCTCGCGGGAAGGATGGCCCGAGTGCAGAGGGAGATCCTGGCGGAGTGGGGCCGGGAGATGGCCCAGCAAGCTGGAATCCGCCCACGGAACCCGCTCCCTTGGAAGAAGACGTCGACTACCTCTGCGGATGACGCGGGAGGACCCAAGGCCGGAGACGGCGCAGAAGAGGGAGCGAGACGTATGGCAGCAGGTAAGGGGGACGCCTATACCCCATACCGGAAGACCACCCACCTGCCCCAGCTCCCCGTCGCAGAGCCCGAAAGTCCCCCTGCCGTACCCGAGACCGCCATGACACCGCCACCGACTAGGCCCCGACCGGAAGCCGCCGTCGCGACCCCAGTGACGTCACGCGTCGTGACCCGGAGCGTGGCGCAGGAAGAAGAGCCTCCGGCCTGGTCACAGGGCCTAGTGTTTCCGGGCGCCGCATCCAAAGCAGAGCCATCTACCTCCGCGGAGCCTCCGGCCTGGTCGCAAGGCCAGGTAACCCAGGGCGCCGCCGTCCTTACGGTGCCCTTCACCTTCCAGGTGCCCCAGGCCTGGCCGCAAGGCCTGGGCAACCCGGGCGCCATCACCACCGCGCCCGCGCCCGTAATACCAAGGGTGCCACACCTGGGGGAGGACCTCTTCGGCCAGCTCACATGGCCGGACGGGCGGCCCTTCATCTGGCCCGAAGGGTACCCTGAGCTAGAACGGCAGCAAAGACTAGGGCCCTTGTGTGAGCCCCTGATCCCGGCTCCAAAGCCCGTGACTCGGGTCTCGCCTCCACTCGAGGAAGCCCAGTTCGTGTGGGACCCCACGGGAGAAGATTTGATGGGGTTCACCGGAGAGACTCGGGCAGCTGCAGCAGAGCATACCGAGTGTTGCCGTCAACAGCTGGCAGAGTTCAAGAGAGAGCGGGAGGAGAGGCGGGCCAGAGAGCAATGGGCCCGGACCCGCAGCGCGGAGCAAAAGAGCCGGACCAGAAGGGACCCCCGTGCAGCAGATCGTCCCCGTACCATCGGGACGGTAATAAAGTTTAATGCGCAGCATGGGTGGGGCTTCATAAAGGACCAGAACACCATGGGTGACGTCTTCGTTACCCGACGGGATGTCGAGTCTCACCTGCCAGAGGGTCACAAAGGCCGTGACCTCTACGTCGGTGACGAGGTAACGTTCACCCGGCACAAGTGTGCCAAGGGACCTTACGCCCTCCACGTGCATCGCCTGACAGAGGAGGAGTTGCGGTGTAGGGAGGAAGAGCCAGAAGACCCGGACGGGTTCAAGGCTAGGAGGTACTACGATTAAGAACAGTAGTAAAGAAAAACTGTATATAGTTACCCGTCGGGGTACACAAGAAACCGTGGCTGCTTTAACGTTTAGTCCCCGTTGGGACCAGTGAACAGTTTAACCCGTGTGTCCCTTACCCAAACCAGGCTGAGGACTGTGAGCAGCCATCCCTTTCCCTTACCTGGCCGGGGACTGAGAACGGCCAAAACTTCCCTGTAAATAGTTGCGCTTCCTAAGGCGCCCCCTACTGGTTTTATAAGGAACTGCTTTTCAAAAGACTGTCGCACTTTACCTGGTCACGAGTTGCACGGTGACCAGAGGAGGAAGAAAGAAAGAGACGACGAGAATGTTATGATGATGTTTATATGAAAAAGTTTATATATATATAATATTTTATATGTTTTATATGTTTATAAAAATTTGTATGTTTGGTGTTTTTGTCTTTGCAGCCCGAGGACGTGCTGTGATTTACCAGGGGGGAATGTAGCACCCTGAGGATTCGGCTGCTACAGGGGTATTGCACCTCAACCCAGAGGTGTGATATTCCACTCCCGGGTAAGGAAGGAGTGTGGAACTGAGCTCAGATAGACTGCATGCACTACATACATCCCATTCCAGAGGAGCAGGCCGACGGCACTCCCACTTAGAAATGTGCAGGTGCGACCGAGCCTGTTCCTGGCTGGAGTGGGAGGGGGGAGGAACATCCCATGTAGTGTAGGGGCAGATAGGGGGAGCAGTCTGGGTAGTGGTAGGAGCTCATTGGGTGCTGGTCACCTGAGCTCACACATAGAGGGATATATAAGGAGGGCACCAACTAGGATCAGGGTCAGACGCAGAGGAGCCTGTCAGTCAGCTGCAGAGAGCAAGTCTGCTGCAGAGGAAGTCAGCCTGCAGCAAGGGAGCAGAGCAGACCTGAGCCTGAAGAGAGAGAGAGTGGAGTGCAGAAAGACCCAGAGGGGGACAAAGAAGGGACCCAAGAACCCAAATAAGAACACCGGGTGAGGAGTCAGCAGAAGGGTACCGGAACCCAAGCTGGTGGGGGTAAAGACATTCCCCAGCCAGAGACCGGAGACCGTGGGCAGAGTCTGTCACGGTCACCCACTACATTCACCCTGAAGGCAAACCACATGGAGGGTCAGGGAACCTGAGGCCAAAGGTTGCCCAACAGAAGGCCCGAGGGAGCTGGATTTAGGTGAATCACTGGTGGGGACGGCTGAAGGAAGGACAGAGGGAGAGCTCAGGGCCACGCTCCGGACTTGTTTGGGGGTTGGCCGGATCCAGGACCTGGTGGACGCAGCACGGCTCGGGAGGTCACTTGGAGCTAGAGTGACCAGGAACATCTGCAGTAAGTAAAGACCCTTAACTGCACTACCCGAGTCTGTCATCATTACCGGCTGCACCGCACCACCACAACCCCCATCCTCTGCGCCTGTCCCCTCTGAGGCTATACCCCTCCCGTTGGGGGTTATCCCACCAAGCTGCGCATCCACCATCAGCCTCAGCGGACCCTGCTGCAGCGGCGGCCACAGTGACCGCATCACAACGGGTGGCGTAGTCGACACAACGAACTTTAATAACATCAGTAAAGACTGCCACATAACCCTGAGCTTGACGCCCTGGGCACGGGACCGGGTCACAGCCGCTCGGAGACTACAACCCCCCCCATCTGATCCGGTGCCGGGTATTCCCCTCAAAAAGGAATATGTCCCAGGGGGCGCGTCAGTCGCTCCCGGGTGGCTGTATACTCCCTCTGCAGATGGTCGCTCCCGGGTGGCTGTATACTCCCTCTGCAGATGGTTGCTCCCGGGTGGCTGTATACTCCCTCTGCAGATGGTCGCTCCCGGGTGGCTGTATACTCCCTCTGCAGATGGTCGCTCCCGGGTGGCTGTATACTCCCTCTGCAGATGGTTGCTCCCGGGTGGCTGTATACTCCCTCTGCAGATGGTCGCTCCCGGGTGGCTGTATACTCCCTCTGCAGATGGTTGCTCCCGGGTGGCTGTATACTCCCTCTGCAGATGGTCGCTCCCGGGTGGCTGTATACTCCCTCTGCAGATGGTCGCTCCCGGGTGGCTGTATGCTCCCTCTGCAGATGGTCGCTCCCGGGTGGCTGTATACTCCCTCTGCAGATGGTTGCTCCCGGGTGGCTGTATACTCCCTCTGCAGATGGTCGCTCCCGGGTGGCTGTATACTCCCTCTGCAGATGGTCGCTCCCGGGTGGCTGTATTCTCCCTCTGCAGATGGTCGCTCCCGGGTGGCTGTATACTCCCTCTGCAGATGGTCGCTCCCGGTTGGCTGTATACTGCCTCTGCAGATGGTCGCTCCCGGTTGGCAGTATACTCCCTCTGCAGATGGTTGCTCCCGGGTTGCTGTATACTCCCTCTACAGATGGTTGCTCCCGGGTGGCTGTATACTCCCTCTGCAGATGGTCGCTCCCGGGTGGCTGTATACTCCCTCTGCAGATGGTCGCTCCCGGGTGGCTGTATACTCCCTCTGCAGATGGTCGCTCCCGGGTGGCTGTATACTCCCTCTGCAGATGGTCGCTCCCGGGTGGCTGTATACTCCCTCTGCAGATGGTCGCTCCCGGTTGGCTGTATACTCCCTCTGCAGATGGTCGCTCCCGGGTGGCTCTATGCTCCCTCTGCAGATGGTCGCTCCCGGGTGGCTGTATACTCCCTCTGCAGATGGTCGCTCCCGGGTGGCTGTATACTCCCTCTGCAGATGGTTGCTCCCGGGTGGCTGTATACTCCCTCTGCAGATGGTCGCTCCCGGGTGGCTGTATACTCCCTCTGCAGATGGTCGCTCCCGGGTGGCTGTATACTCCCTCTGCAGATGTTTGCTCCCGGGTGGCTGTATACTCCCTCTGCAGATGGTTGTTCCCGGGTGGCTGTATACTCCCTGTGCAGATGGTTGCTCCCGGGTGGCTGTATACTCCCTCTGCAGATGGTTGCTCCCGGGTGGCTGTATACAGGCATGGCCAAAAGTTTTGAGAATGACACCAAAATTATATTTTCACATGATCTGCTGGCCTCTGGTTTTTATTAGTGTTTGTCTGATGTTTATATCACATACAGAAATATAATTGCAATCATATTATGAGGACCAATAGGTTATATTGACAGTTAGAATGAGTTAATGCAGCAAGTCAATATTTGCAGTGTTGCCCCTTCTTCTTCAAGACCTCTGTAATTCTCCCTGGCTGCTCTCAATCAACTTTTGGACCAAATCCTGACTGATAGCAGTCCATTCTTGCATAATCAATGCTTGCATTTTGCCAGAATTTGTTGGTTTTTCTTTGTCCACCCGTCTCTTGATGATTGACCACAAGTTCACAATGGGATTAAGATCTGGGGAGTTTCCAGGCCATGGACCCAAAATCTCTATGTTTTGTTCCATGAGCTATTTAGTTATCACCTTTGCTTTATGGCAAGGTGCTCCATCATGCTGGAAAAGGCATTTTTGGGCGCCAAACTGCTCTTGGACGGTTGGGAGAAGTTGCTCTTGGAGGACATTCTGGTACCATTCTTTATTCATGGCTGTGTTTTTAGGCAAGACTGTGAGTGAGCCGATTCCCTTGGCTGAGAAGCAACCCCACACATGAATGGTTTCAGGATGCTTTACAGTTGGCATGAGACAAGACTGGTGGTAGCGCTCACCTCTTCTTCTCCGAATAAGCTGTTTTCCAGATGTCCCAAACAATCGAAAAGGGGATTCATCAGAGAAAATGACTTTGCCCCAGTCCTCAGCAGTCCACTCCCTGTACCTTTTGCAGAATATCAGTCGGTCCCTGATGTTTTTTGTGGAGAGAAGTGGCTTCTTTGCTGCCCTCCTTGAAACCAGCCCTTGCTCAAAGAGTCTCCGCCTCACAGTGCGTGCAGAAGCACTCACACCAGCCTGCTGCCATTCCTGAGCAAGCTCGGCACTGCTGGTAGTCCGATCCCGCAGCTGAAACAGTTTTAAGATACGGTCCTGGCGCTTGCTGGTCTTTCTTGGGGGCCCTGGAGCCTTTTTGACAACAATGGAAGCTCTCTCCTTGAAGTTCTTGATGATGCAATAGATTGTTGACTGAGGTGCAATCTTTGTAGCTGCGATACTCTTCCCTGTTAGGCCATTTTTGTGCAGTGAAATGATGGCTGCACGTGTTTCTTTAGAGATAACCATGGTTAACTGAAGAGAAACAATGATACCAAGAACCAGCCTCCTTTTAAAGGGTCCAGTGATGTCATTCTTACTTAATCATGACTGATTGATCGCCAGCCCTGTCCTCATCAACACCCACACCTGTGTTAATGGATCAATCACTAAAACGATGTTAGCTGCTCCTTTTAAGGCAGGACTGCAATGATGCTGAAATGTGTTTTAGGGGTTAAAGTTCATTTTCTGGGCAAATATTGACTTTGCAAGTACAGAAATTGCTGTTAAGCTGATCACTCTTTGACATTCAGGAGTATATGCAAATTGCCATTACAAAAAATGAAGCAGTAAACTTTGGAAAAATTACTATTTGTCTCATTCTCAATACTTTTGGCCATGACTGTACTCCCTCTGCAGATGGTTGCTCCCGGGTGCCTGTATACTACCTCTGCAGATGGTCGCTCCCGGTTGGCTGTATACTCCCTCTGCAGATGGTTGCTCCCGGGTGGCTGTATACTCCCTCTGCAGATGGTCGCTCGCGGTTGGCTGTTTACTCCCTCTGCAGATGGTCGCTCCCGGGTGGCTGTATACTCCCTCTGCAGATGGTCGCTCCCGGGTGGCTGTATACTCCCTCTGCAGATGGTTGCTCCCGGGTGGCTGTATACTCCCTCTGCAGATGGTTGTTCCCGGGTGGCTGTATACTCCCTCTGCAGATGGTTGCTCCCGGGTGGCTGTATACTCCCTCTGCAGATGGTTGCTCCCGGGTGGCTGTATACTCCCTCTGCAGATGGTTGCTCCCGGGTGGCTGTATACTGCCTCTGCAGATGGTCGCTCCCGGTTGGCTGTATACTCCCTCTGCAGATGGTTGCTCCCGGGTGGCTGTATACTCCCTCTGCAGATGGTTGCTCCCGGGTGGCTGTATACTCCCTCTGCAGATGGTCGCTCGCGGTTGGCTGTTTACTCCCTCTGCAGATGGTTGCTCCCGGGTGGCTGTATACTCCCTCTGCAGATGGTCGCTCGCGGTTGGCTGTTTACTCCCTCTGCAGATGGTCACTCCTGGTTGGCTGTATACTCCCTCTGCAGATGGTTGCTCCCGGGTGGCTGTATACTCCCTCTGCAGATGGTCGCTCCCGGTTGGCTGTATACTCCCTCTGCAGATGGTCGCTCCCGGTTGGCTGTATACTCCCTCTGCAGATGGTTGCTCCCGGGTGGCTGTATACTCCCTCTGCAGATGGTCGCTCGCGGTTGGCTGTTTACTCCCTCTGCAGATGGTTGCTCCCGGGTGGCTGTATACTCCCTCTGCAGATGGTCGCTCGCGGTTGGCTGTTTACTCCCTCTGCAGATGGTCGCTCCCGGTTGGCTGTATACTCCCTCTGCAGATGGTTGCTCCCGGGTGGCTGTATACTCCCTCTGCAGATGGTCGCTCGCGGTTGGCTGTTTACTCCCTCTGCAGATGGTCACTCCTGGTTGGCTGTATACTCCCTCTGCAGATGGTTGCTCCCGGGTGGCTGTATACTCCCTCTGCAGATGGTCGCTCCCGGTTGGCTGTATACTCCCTCTGCAGATGGTCGCTCCCGGTTGGCTGTATACTCCCTCTGCAGATGGTTGCTCCCGGGTGGCTGTATACTCCCTCTGCAGATGGTCGCTCGCGGTTGGCTGTTTACTCCCTCTGCAGATGGTTGCTCCCGGGTGGCTGTATACTCCCTCTGCAGATGGTCGCTCGCGGTTGGCTGTTTACTCCCTCTGCAGATGGTCGCTCCCGGTTGGCTGTATACTCCCTCTGCAGATGGTTGCTCCCGGGTGGCTGTATACTCCCTCTGCAGATGGTCGCTCGCGGTTGGCTGTTTACTCCCTCTGCAGATGGTTGCTCCCGGGTGACGTTACCTCTCTGCTGACGTTCGGCCTCCCTCTTTCTGTCTCTATAATGAGGACGTCTCCTTAATCTGCTGTGACATTCCCGATGTCTTCAGGCTTTTTCTCCTCGCTGCCGTCTGATACTGAGCGCGGGGTCTCGCTGTGTACGGCGGGCTGATACTGAGCGCGGGGTCGGGCTGTGTACGGCGGGCTGATACTGAGCGCGGGGCCGGGCTGTGTATGGCGGGCTGATACTGAGCGCGGGGCCGGGCTGTGTATGGCGGGCTGATACTGAGCGCGGGGCCGGGCTGTGTATGGCGGGCTGATACTGAGCGCGGGGCCGGGCTGTGTATGGCAGGCTGATACTGAGCGCGGGGCCGGGCTGTGTATGGCAGGCTGATACTGAGCACGGGGTCGGGCTGTGTGCGGCTGTGGCTGACCCTGGGCTGCGGCTGACCCTGGGCTGCGGCTGACTCCGGGCGGCGGCTGACCCCGGGCTGCGGTTGACTCCGGGCGGCGGCTGACCCTGGGCGGCGGCTGACCCCGGGCTGCGGTTGACTCCGGGCTGCGGCTGACCCCGGGCTGCGGTTGACTCCGGGCTGCGGTTGACTCCGGGCTGCGGCTGACCCCGGGCGGCGGCTGACCCCGGGCTGCGGTTGACTCCGGGCTGCGGCTGACCCCAGGCTGCGGCTGACCCCGGGCTGCGGTTGACTCCGGGCTGCGGCTGACCCCGGGCGGCGGCTGACCCCGGGCTGCGGTTGACTCCGGGCGGCGGCTGACCCCGGGCTGCGGTTGACTCCGGGCGGCGGCTGACCCCGGGCGGCGGCTGACCCCGGGCTGCGGTTGACTCCGGGCTGCGGCTGACCCCGGGCTGCGGTTGACTCCGGGCTGCGGTTGACTCCGGGCTGCGGCTGACCCCGGGCGGCGGCTGACCCCGGGCTGCGGTTGACTCCGGGCTGCGGCTGACCCCAGACTGCGGCTGACCCCGGGCTGCGGTTGACTCCGGGCTGCGGTTGACTCCGGGCTGCGGCTGACCCCGGGCGGCGGCTGACCCCGGGCTGCGGTTGACTCCGGGCTGCGGTTGACTCCGGGCTGCGGCTGACCCCGGGCGGCGGCTGACCCCGGGCTGCGGTTGACTCCGGGCTGCGGCTGACCCCAGGCTGCGGCTGACCCCAGACTGCGGCTGACCCCGGGCTGCGGTTGACTCCGGGCTGCGGTTGACTCCGGGCTGCGGCTGACCCCGGGCGGCGGCTGACCCCGGGCTGCGGTTGACTCCGGGCGGCGGCTGACCCCGGGCTGCGGTTGACTCCGGGCTGCGGTTGACTCCGGGCTGCGGCTGACCCCGGGCGGCGGCTGACCCCGGGCGGCGGCTGACCCCGGGCTGCGGTTGACTCCGGGCTGCGGCTGACCCCGGGCTGCGGTTGACTCCGGGCTGCGGTTGACTCCGGGCTGCGGCTGACCCCGGGCGGCGGCTGACCCCGGGCTGCGGTTGACTCCGGGCTGCGGCTGACCCCAGACTGCGGCTGACCCCGGGCTGCGGTTGACTCCGGGCTGCGGTTGACTCCGGGCTGCGGCTGACCCCGGGCGGCGGCTGACCCCGGGCTGCGGTTGACTCCGGGCTGCGGTTGACTCCGGGCGGCGGCTGACCCCGGGCTGCGGTTGACTCCGGGCTGCGGCTGACCCCAGGCTGCGGCTGACCCCAGACTGCGGCTGACCCCGGGCTGCGGTTGACTCCGGGCTGCGGTTGACTCCGGGCTGCGGCTGACCCCGGGCGGCGGCTGACCCCGGGCTGCGGTTGACTCCGGGCGGCGGCTGACCCCGGGCTGCGGTTGACTCCGGGCTGCGGTTGACTCCGGGCTGCGGCTGACCCCGGGCGGCGGCTGACCCCGGGCTGCGGTTGACTCCGGGCTGCGGTTGACTCCGGGCTGCGGCTGACCCCAGGCTGCGGCTGACCCCGGGCTGCGGTTGACTCCGGGCTGCGGCTGACCCCGGGCGGCGGCTGACCCCGGGCTGCGGTTGACTCCGGGCTGCGGCTGACCCCGGGCTGCGGTTGACTCCGGGCGGCGGCTGACCCTGGGCGGCGGCTGACCCCGGGCTGCGGTTGACTCCGGGCTGCGGCTGACCCCGGGCTGCGGTTGACTCCGGGCTGCGGTTGACTCCGGGCTGCGGCTGACCCCGGGCGGCGGCTGACCCCGGGCTGCGGTTGACTCCGGGCTGCGGCTGACCCCAGGCTGCGGCTGACCCCGGGCTGCGGTTGACTCCGGGCTGCGGTTGACTCCGGGCTGCGGCTGACCCCGGGCGGCGGCTGACCCCGGGCGGCGGCTGACCCCGGGCTGCGGTTGACCCCGGGCTGCGGTTGACTCCGGGCTGCGGCTGACCCCGGGCTGCGGTTGACTCCGGACTGCGGCTGACCCCGGGCTGCGGCTGACCCCGGGCTGCGGTTGACTCCGGGCTGCGGTTGACTCCGGGCTGCGGCTGACCCCGGGCGGCGGCTGACCCCGGGCTGCGGTTGACTCCGGGCTGCGGCTGACCCCAGGCTGCGGCTGACCCCGGGCTGCGGTTGACTCCGTTCTGCGGTTGACTCCGGGCTGCGGCTGACCCCGGGCGGCGGCTGACCCCGGGCTGCGGTTGACTCCGGGCGGCGGCTGACCCCGGGCTGCGGTTGACTCCGGGCGGCGGCTGACCCCGGGCTGCGGTTGACCCCGGGCTGCGGCTGACCCCGGGCTGCGGTTGACTCCGGGCTGCGGTTGACTCCGGGCTGCGGCTGACCCCGGGCGGCGGCTGACCCCGGGCTGCGGTTGACTCCGGGCGGCGGCTGACCCCGGGCTGCGGTTGACTCCGGGCTGCGGTTGACTCCGGGCTGCGGCTGACCCCGGGCGGCGGCTGACCCCGGGCTGCGGTTGACTCCGGGCTGCGGTTGACTCCGGGCTGCGGCTGACCCCAGGCTGCGGCTGACCCCGGGCTGCGGTTGACTCCGGGCTGCGGCTGACCCCGGGCGGCGGCTGACCCCGGGCTGCGGTTGACTCCGGGCTGCGGCTGACCCCGGGCTGCGGTTGACTCCGGGCGGCGGCTGACCCTGGGCGGCGGCTGACCCCGGGCTGCGGTTGACTCCGGGCTGCGGCTGACCCCGGGCTGCGGTTGACTCCGGGCTGCGGTTGACTCCGGGCTGCGGCTGACCCCGGGCGGCGGCTGACCCCGGGCTGCGGTTGACTCCGGGCTGCGGCTGACCCCAGGCTGCGGCTGACCCCGGGCTGCGGTTGACTCCGGGCTGCGGTTGACTCCGGGCTGCGGCTGACCCCGGGCGGCGGCTGACCCCGGGCGGCGGCTGACCCCGGGCTGCGGTTGACTCCGGGCTGCGGTTGACTCCGGGCTGCGGCTGACCCCGGGCTGCGGTTGACTCCGGACTGCGGCTGACCCCGGGCTGCGGCTGACCCCGGGCTGCGGTTGACTCCGGGCTGCGGTTGACTCCGGGCTGCGGCTGACCCCGGGCGGCGGCTGACCCCGGGCTGCGGTTGACTCCGGGCTGCGGCTGACCCCAGGCTGCGGCTGACCCCGGGCTGCGGTTGACTCCGTTCTGCGGTTGACTCCGGGCTGCGGCTGACCCCGGGCGGCGGCTGACCCCGGGCGGCGGTTGACTCCGGGCGGCGGCTGACCCCGGGCTGCGGTTGACTCCGGGCGGCGGCTGACCCCGGGCTGCGGTTGACCCCGGGCTGCGGCTGACCCCGGGCTGCGGTTGACTCCGGGCTGCGGTTGACTCCGGGCTGCGGCTGACCCCGGGCGGCGGCTGACCCCGGGCTGCGGTTGACTCCGGGCTGCGGCTGACTCCGGGCTGCGGTTGACTCCGGGCTGCGGCTGACCCCGGGCGGCGGCTGACCCCGGGCTGCGGTTGACTCCGGGCGGCGGCTGACCCCGGGCTGCGGTTGACTCCGGGCGGCGGCTGACCCTGGGCGGCGGCTGACCCCGGGCTGCGGTTGACTCCGGGCTGCGGCTGACCCCGGGCGGCGGCTGACCCCGGGCTGCGGTTGACCCCGGGCTGCGGCTGACCCCGGGCGGCGGCTGACCCCGGGCGGCGGCTGATCCCGGGCTGCTTATTACGCTCCTGTTGTGCGGATTTGAGGCTTGTAATATATGTGGCGCTCATCTCTATGTGCAGCGTGTGCTGTGCGGGGACACGGCAGCATCTCATGTTCACACGGTGTGATCCCGACGCTCTCGGCGTCTCTAATCATCGCTGCGGTCTCGGCACAGTCTGGTTTGCATTACTCTGTCGCTTTATGAGGCGCTGAGACCTGCGGAGACTGAGCGGAGTACAACTCCCGCCGTGGACGTCCTGCCCTGAGCAGACTGTCACCAGCTATCGTCCTGGGAGAAGGGCTGCAACAAAGGAAGTGACTGGAGGTCCGTCCTCCACCCAAACCAGAGCTGCACTGGTCACTGCCGATGGGGGTTGTCCTCCGCAGGGGCAGGCACCGCTCCGATGCATCACAGTGGTCTCGTCTTATGGCTGCATTCAGATGACCGTATAAATCTGTCTGAGATCAGATATGAAACTCTCCCTGAGCCGCCGTCCAGTCCGTGCATTGTGGGGTGTGTCAGGCAAAGTGTATTTTTGTACTAGTTTAAAAAATGAGAGATGGCTTAAATCTCCACCCCCTGCTCATATGGAAGAGGCTACATAGTACTCACTCGTACTTCCCCCAAAACCAGAAATTTTTATGAGTGCCATAAAGCCTCTGCCCAGAGCAAGCCTTCTGGTAAACTGGAAATTCCCTCCAAAAATCCTATTGTCTATCTGTACAAACGTTTAATGACGATTTTAATAATGCACATGACGGTCACAAACACAGGGACCACATTTTTGAGATGTTCACCTTTTTCCAATTGTGATGCTGTGGTTTTCGTGGCTGGGAGACCACCGGAAGCCCGGGAAATGGGTTCTGAGCTTCTGAGCATCATAGAGATATCATATTTGATATCTATCTTCATGAATATTGGTGACGGCAAGCATGATGTCTCCATCTTGGATGTGGGACTCCCCCATACCAAGATATGAAATCTGAAGGATTTTTATGTCTTCTGCAGCTGGGTGGGTTCACAAAACCAAGCCCCCGTGTTAGGTAAACAACAGGGGCGTCTCCCAATGTTTTGGCCCCTTACTAAAAACCAGAATGGCCATTTTTAAGTCATTCTTGCCAGGGACGTCAGACGCATGCACTCCTCGCTGCATGGAAGAATCACATCTAATTTCCGGGGAGCCCCCCCCCCCCCCAGAATCTGAGACCATCACCTCGTGGCGCAGGTTTTGCTATTACTTATCCCTTTTATTTTAATAACTGTTGATGCATACATGTAAATTGTCTCCTTTATAATATCTTGTATATATTTTGTAAACACTGCCCACCTTTTGGGAGTAAATCATTAATTATTTACCAGTTTCTTTCTTCTTGTCCTATGTCGAGCAAACACGTTCCTCACCCGCTAATTCACGTTACCTACCAGGTACCCGATCCACCTGTTAAGCGATCGGTGGTGGCAGTATACCAGTATTTATGTGATATTGTGGTTTGAGGGTGGCTGGTCGGAGGTATATATACGTTCCTGGAAGGAACTGGTGGTATATATACGTCCTGTCACATCACGTGCCGCAATAGTCGACATAAATTAGAGCAGCTGCGCCCGTGCTTATCCTCGGTCAATACCGTGTTTAACCAGCAGGATAAGGGGGCGCCAGAGGGCTGCCAAGTCTGACCAAGTGTGTTTCCCTGACAGTCTGATCTCAGACAGATTTATACGGTCATCTGAACGCCCTCGTCGTATGTCACAGATCAAATATCAGAGCGCTCCGTCTTACCGGAGAATGATCAGAGTGGTTTTGTCTGATTTCAAAGGGCATATAAGATGGGCCGTGCCTGGTGGGTACCACTTTGATGACACCTGTGGTGCGGGGAGTGCGCTCTACACCTCTGTACTCCTCGGGACTGTGCTGCATTTCTTTGCTTTTTCTGTGGTTTTTGCGCCGTGGTTTTTGCGCCGTGGTTTTTGCGCCGTGGTTTTTGCGCCGTGGTTTTTGCGCTGTGGTTTTTGCGCTGTGATTTTTTTGTGCTGTGATTTTTGCGCCGTGGTTTTTGCGCCGTGGTTTTTGCGCCGTGGTTTTTGCGCTGTGATTTTTGCGCTGTGATTTTTTTGTGCTGTGATTTTTGCGCCGTGGTTTTTGCGCTGTGGTTTTTGCGCTGTGGTTTTTGCGCCGTGGTTTTTGCGCTGTGGTTTTTGCGCTGTGGTTTTTTGCGCTGTGATTTTTTTGCGCTGTGATTTTTTTGTGCTGTGATTTTTGCGCTGTGGTTTTTTTGTGCTGTGATTTTTTTGTGCTGTGATTTTTGCGCCGTGGTTTTTGGGCCGTGGTTTTTGCGCCGTGGTTTTTGCGCCGTGGTTTTTGCACTGTGGTTTTTTGCGCTGTGATTTTTGCGCTGTGATTTTTTTTGTGCTGTGATTTTTGCGCCGTGGTTTTTGCGCTGTGATTTTTGCGCTGTGATTTTTTTTGTGCTGTGATTTTTGCGCCGTGGTTTTTGCGCTGTGGTTTTTGCGCCGTGGTTTTTGCGCCGTGGTTTTTGCGCCGTGGTTTTTGCACCGTGGTTTTTGCACCGTGGTTTTTGCGCTGTGATTTTTTTGCGCTGTGATTTTTTTGCGCTGTGATTTTTGCGCTGTGGTTTTTTTGTGCTGTGATTTTTTTGTGCTGTGATTTTTGCGCCGTGGTTTTTGGGCCGTGGTTTTTGCGCCGTGGTTTTTGCGCCGTGGTTTTTGCGCCGTGGTTTTTGCGCTGTGTTTTTTTGCGCTGTGATTTTTGCGCTGTGATTTTTTTTGTGCTGTGATTTTTGCGCCGTGGTTTTTGCGCTGTGGTTTTTGCGCCGTGGTTTTTGCGCCGTGGTTTTTGCGCCGTGGTTTTTGCGCCGTGGTTTTTGCGCCGTGGTTTTTGCACCGTGGTTTTTGCACTGTGGTTTTTGCGCCGTGGTTTTTGCGCTGTGGTTTTTTTCGCCGTGGTTTTTGCACTGTGGTTTTTGCGCCGTGGTTTTTGCGCTGTGGTTTTTGTGCTGCTCCTTGGAGCAGGTGTTTACTTCTCTTCTTCCTCTTCCTCTCACCTCCTTTGTGTCCATTGCAGAAAGCCGTACGAGTGACCACCATGATGAAGAGGCTGAGAGCTCCGGAGCAGACCGAGTCCAAGACCCCTTCACCATCTAACGAGAACGAGCTGACGCCAGGCCTGGCGACCCCAGCGCCATCACCAGCCAGCACACCGGCGGCCGGGGACACGCCAACTCTGCTGACTCCATCTCCAGACGAAACCGGCTGAGACCCCCCTGATAGAATAGAAAACCCAGCCCCCTCCTCACCACAGAGCATACTCTCATTAACCCTTCCTACCCCTCCGTTCGGGAGGGCTTCTCTGCAGTTATTTCATTAACATTGTTGCTGTCAGAGAGATCTGCACCTGATTGCAGCACAGAGCGACGCCAGACCCGCTGATTGCTAGACGGAAGCGCAGCACCGACCCCCATTGCATTAACCCCTTCACTGCTAGAGCAGAGCCTTTATTTTTATTCCGCATCCCTTAGTTGCTAGAACTTTGCGTCGTTAGAATAACGTTATTTCCCTCCCCCCGTTATGACGCTGAGTATAAGACCGCGCCTCGCACCCCAATCATCGCCTCTCGCCACAGATAAAAGCAAAGTTTATAAAACTTTTTATTGAAGTGTAACTTTTTTTCAGCCTCTTTGTGGCATTTTCTTATTACTTCCCCCAACAAGTATATAAAATGAGCATGATAAGAAGGCTTCCGCCTCGCCCCGGGGAGCCCCCATAAGACGAGCCATACACCCCTCCCCCACTTTACTACACGACGCTGCGGGTTTGACCGGTCCACTTTAAGCCTGTAGGAAGCGGCAAGCTTATATCTTCAGGTCGCCCCCTTGTTTCCTCGTCCTTTCCTGGACCCCCTTTGGTGGGACATATAATGTACAGACCTCTCCTCTGTGTTTTGTAAGCTTTATCTGAATAAATGTGCTGCTTATCCCATTTGTCGCAGTCTCCATGATGGGCGAAGGGTCCGAACATATAAAAACTACAACCTAGGAAAATAATGCTCTTACTGTGTACAGGTGGCGCTCCTCGGGGGTGGAGACTAAGCTAGGTCCCTCCCCCTGCCAGGCAGGACCACGCCCACACTCCCAACCACACCCACGAGGCTCCGCCTGGCTAAACGAACAGTAGAGCACATCGGCGGGGCCACAATCCAGCTATGAATCCTACATCAGCAGCCATGTTTCCACCTACTTAAGCTGCTAACAGGCTAATATAACCAGGAACTGTCTCAATTCTCCGCTCTTGAGAGGGTGGTGCCCTGGTAGCATTTAGCCAGCACTATAAGAACTAGAACCTCCTTTCCCTAGATTCCCAGCCTGCACTTCTCCTGCCATTGTCCAATGGTTTGTCAACTTAATGTTATGTACGGAGTGTCACGGATTACACTTCACGGGCTGCGGGGAGGAAGTCACACTGGAGGGCGATGCTCTGCGGAGAGGAAGTCACACTGGAGGGCGATGCTCTGCGGGGAGGAAGTCACACTGGAGGGCGATGCTCTGCGGGGAGGAAGTCACTGGAGGGCGATGCTCTGCGGGGAGGAAGTCACACTGGAGGGTGATGATCTGCGGGGAGGAAGTCACACTGGAGGGCGATGCTCTGCGGAGAGGAAGTCACACTGGAGGGCGATGCTCTGCGGAGAGGAAGTCACACTGGAGGGCGATGCTCTGCGGGGAGGAAGTCACACTGGAGGGCGATGCTCTACGAGAAGGAAGTCACACTGGAGGGCGATGCTCTGCGGGGAGGAAGTCACACTGGAGGGCGATGCTCTGCGAGAAGGAAGTCACACTGGAGGGCGATGCTCTGCGGAGAGGAAGTCACACTGGAGGGCGATGCTCTGCGGGGAGGAAGTCACACTGGAGGGCGATGCTCTGCGAGAAGGAAGTCACACTGGAGGGCGATGCTCTGCGGGGAGGAAGTCACACTGGAGGGTGATGATCTGCGGGGAGGAAGTCACAGTGGAGGGCGATGCTCTGCGGGGAGGAAGTCACAGTGGAGGGCGATGCTCTGCGGCTGCACATCGTCCCCTGCAGACTGGTTATTACTGTATCAGTTGCGATGCCGTTGTCTGAACGCACAGCAGTGACGGTGGCTGCAGGGACCCCGCGTCATCTGTCCCCCGATCTCCACACACTTTACACATCTGACGGGATTCCCAGATTCTTCCTCATGAGGCTACAAGGTCTCACCCCGCGATCAGTGACGGGATTCCCAGATTCTTCCTCATGAGGCTACAAGGTCTCACCCCGCGATCAGTGACGGGATTCCCAGATTCTTCCTCATGAGGCTACAAGGTCTCACCCCGCGATCAGTGACGGGATTCCCAGATTCTTCCTCATGAGGCTACAAGGTCTCACCCCGCGATCAGTGACGGGATTCCCAGATTCTTCCTCATGAGGCTACAAGGTCTCACCCCGCGATCAGTGACGGGATTCCCAGATTCTTCCTCATGAGGCTACAAGGTCTCCCCGCGATCAGTGACGGGATTCCCAGATTCTTCCTCATGAGGCTACAAGGTCTCACCCCGCGATCAGTGACGGGATTCCCAGATTCTTCCTCATGAGGCTACAAGGTCTCACCCCGCGATCAGTGACGGGATTCCCAGATTCTTCCTCATGAGGCTACAAGGTCTCACCCCGCGATCAGTGACTGGAGAGGAAAACATCTAGGAAGGAGAAGATATTCCAGAGTCTCAATAGTTATTGTGCGTCTTGTATAATCTACTGGAAAGTGATCAGAAAAGCAGAATAATCCGAGAACGCAGTGATACGGGCTATCCTGGTATAACCTGGGCATTTATATAGAGATATGGACCATGACGGTATAACCTGGGCATTTATATAGAGATATGGACCATGACGGTATAACCTGGGCATTTATATAGAGATATGGACCATGACGGTATAACCTGGGCATTTATATAGAGATATGGACCATGACGGTATAACCTGGGCATTTATATAGAGATATGGACCATGACGGTATAACCTGGGCATTTATATAGAGATATGGACCATGACGGTATAACCTGGGCATTTATATAGAGATATGGACCATGACGGTATAACCTGGGCATTTATATAGAGATATGGACCATGACGGTATAACCTGGGCATCTCCTGTCTATGATTGTATCAGCAGCCATCGCATGGAGCCATAACTCCTGCTGAGCTATGGATGGCGCTATGGCCAGTTTACAGCCTCATAGCGCCCCCTGCGGGGGGAACGCAGAAGATTCGGGACGTCTTGTGTTTTGGGACGTTACTGATTTTCTATGGATGGGGGTAAATGAGGCAGCGTTACATCTGCGGAGCTGTGATCTTTTCCCGCAGCTGTTCCTGTACACGGCTTGGCAGAAGCCTCCTGACAGGCCGCCGCCGTCCATCTAACATCGGAGCTCGGGGATTGATTGTGGGAGTTTTTGGAGAGTTTCTGGTTGAATGTCTTTGCCGGATGTCAGAATCTCGCTCAGAGCTGCTGATCTGATGTGATCGGCCCCCCACCCTCATAGATCTAATGCTGAGGACACTCCAAAGGTTCTCAGTAGGGCTGAGGTCAGGGGAGGGTGGTGGCCGCACCATGAGTTTCTCTCCTCTATGACTATAGCAGCCAATGACTCGGAGGTTTCTTTGCAGCATGAGATGGGACATTGTCAGCATGAAGAGGATTCTTCTACGGACGGCGCGGTTCTTCTGTTTATACAAAGGAAGAAAGTGGTCGGTCAGAAACTCTATAGACTTTGCCGAGGTCAATTTCACACCTTCAGGAACTCTAAAGGGGCGAACAGATCTCCCTATGACTCCGCCACCTCCTTGCTGACGTCGCAGCCTTGTTGGGACATAGAGGCCGTCCACCAACCATCCACTACTCCATGCATCTGGACCATCCAGGGTTACCGGCATCACCAGAAAACATGGCTGGTTTACAATGAGTCTTCATGTATGTCAGGGCCACTGCAGCTGTCTCTGCTTCTGAGCGCTGTTTAGGGGCGGCCAAAGAGTAGGATTATGCACAGCTGCAGCCTCTGGAGGATCCTACAGGTTTGCAGTCTCCAGAGGCTCCGGCAGCTTCACATAACTGACTGTTGCTTTGTAATGGGATTTTACTAGCTATATTCGTAATCTGATGAATTTATCTGCAGGAACCTTCCTCATTATGCCTTTATCTGCTGGAACCTTCCTCATTATGCCTTTGTCTGCACAAACTCGTCTGCTCTGTATCAGCCACAATTCTCTTCACAGTACAATGATCATGCTTAAGTTTCCGGGAAATATCTAATATTTTCATACCTTGTCCAAGGCATTACACTACATGACGCTTTTCAGCAGCAGAGAGATCCAGCACTGAGCAAGACACAGAAGTACAAGGTGTTCAGTGCTCAGACACAAGGCCGAAGTGAGGAGGCTAAACCCAACGACCACTGAAGAAGTCACAGAAGAGAAGCATCAGGACTGGGCCAAGATATACAGGGGCATCTCACAAAATTAGAATATAATCAAATAGTTAATTTATTTCAGTTCTTCAATGCAAAAAGTGAAGCTCATATATTATATAGAGTCATTACACACAGAGGGATCTATTATATAGAGTCATTACACGCAGAGGGATCTATTATATAGAGTCATTACACGCAGAGGGATCTATTATATAGAGTCATTACACGCAGAGGGATCTATTATATAGAGTCATTACACACAGTGATCTATTATATAGAGTCATTACACACAGGGATCTATTATATAGTCATTACACACAGGGATCTATTATATAGAGTCATTACACACAGAGGGATCTATTATATAGAGTCATTACACACAGAGGGATCTATTATATAGTCATTACACACAGAGGGATCTATTATATAGAGTCATTACACGCAGAGGGATCTATTATATAGAGTCATTACACACAGAGCGATCTATTATATAGAGTCATTACACACAGAGGGATCTATTATATAGAGTCATTACACACAGAGGGATCTATTATATAGAGTCATTACACACAGAGGGATCTATTATATAGAGTCATTACACGCAGAGGGATCTATTATATAGAGTCATTACACACAGAGCGATCTATTATATAGAGTCATTACACACAGAGCGATCTATTATATAGAGTCATTACACACAGGGATCTATTATATAGAGTCATTACACACAGAGGGATATATTATATAGAGTCATTACACACAGAGGGATCTATTATATAGAGTCATTACACACAGAGGGATGTATTATATAGTCATTACACACAGAGGGATCTATTATATAGAGTCATTACACACAGAGGGATCTATTATATAAAGTCATTACGCGCAGAGGGATCTATTATATAGAGTCATTACGCGCAGAGGGATCTATTATATAGAGTCATTACACACAGAGGGATCTATTATATAGAGTCATTACACACAGAGGGATCTATTATATAGAGTCATTACACACAGAGGGATCAATTATATAGAGTCATTACACACAGAGGGATCTATTATATAGAGTCATTACACACAGAGGGATCTATTATATAGAGTCATTACACACAGAGCGATCTATTATATAGAGGCATTACGCGCAGAGGGATCTATTATATAGAGTCCTTACACACAGAGGGATCTATTATATAGAGTCATTACGCACAGAGGGATCTATTATATAGTCATTACACACAGAGGGATCTATTATATAGAGTCATTACACACAGAGGGATCTATTATATAGAGTCATTACACACAGAGCGATCTATTATATAGAGTCATTACACGCAGAGCGATCTATTATATAGAGTCATTACACAGAGGGATCTATTATATAGAGTCATTACACAGAGGGATCTATTATATAGAGTCATTACACGCAGAGTGATCTATTATATAGAGTCATTACACACAGAGGGATCTATTATATAGAGTCATTACACACAGAGGGATCTATTATATAGAGTCATTACACGCAGAGGGATCTATTATATAGAGTCATTACACGCAGAGGGATCTATTATATAGAGTCATTAAACACAGATCGATCTATTATATAGAGTCATTACACACAGAGGGATCTATTATATAGAGTCATTACACACAGAGGGATCTATTATATAGAGTCATTACACACAGGGATCTATTATATAGAGTCATTACACGCAGAGGGATCTATTATATAGAGTCATTACACACAGAGGGATCTATTATATAGAGTCATTACACACAGAGGGATCTATTATATAGAGTCATTACACGCAGAGGGATCTATTATATAGAGTCATTACACGCAGAGGGATCTATTATATAGAGTCATTACACGCAGAGGGATCTATTATATAGAGTCATTACACACAGAGGGATCTATTATATAGAGTCATTACACACAGGGATCTATTATATAGAGTCATTACACACAGAGGGATCTATTATATAGAGTCATTACACACAGAGGGATCTATTATATAGAGTCATTACACACAGAGGGATCTATTATATAGTCATTACACGCAGAGCGATCTATTATATAGAGTCATTACACGCAGAGCGATCTATTATATAGAGTCATTACACACAGAGGGATCTATTATATAGAGTCATTACACACAGAGGGATCTATTATATAGAGTCATTACACGCAGAGGGATCTATTATATAGAGTCATTACACGCAGAGGGATCTATTATATAGAGTCATTACACACAGAGGGATCTATTATATAGAGTCATTACACACAGAGGGATCTATTATATAGAGTCATTACACACAGGGATCTATTATATAGAGTCATTACACGCAGAGGGATCTATTATATAGAGTCATTACACGCAGAGGGATCTATTATATAGAGTCATTACACGCAGAGGGATCTATTATATAGAGTCATTACACGCAGAGGGATCTATTATATAGTCATTACACGCAGAGCGATCTATTATATAGAGTCATTACACGCAGAGGGATCTATTATATAGAGTCATTACACGCAGAGGGATCTATTATATAGAGTCATTACACGCAGAGGGATCTATTATATAGAGTCATTACACGCAGAGGGATCTATTATATAGAGTCATTACACGCAGAGGGATCTATTATATAGAGACATTACACGCAGAGGGATCTATTATATAGAGTCATTACACGCAGAGGGATCTATTATATAGAGTCGTTACACACAGAGGGATCTATTATATAGAGTCGTTACACGCAGAGGGATCTATTATATAGAGTCGTTACACGCAGAGGGATCTATTATATAGAGTCATTACACGCAGAGCGATCTATTATATAGAGTCATTACACAGAGGGATCTATTATATAGAGTCATTACAGACAGAGGGATCTATTATATAGAGTCATTACACACAGAGGGATCTATTATATAGAGTCATTACACACAGAGCGATCTATTATATAGAGTCATTACACACAGAGCGATCTATTATATAGAGTCATTACACACAGAGCGATCTATTATATAGCGTCATTACACACAGAGGAATCTATTATATAGAGTCATTACACGCAGAGGGATCTATTATATACAGTCATTACACGCAGAGCGATCTATTATATAGAGTCATTACACACAGAGGGATCTATTATATACAGTCATTACACGCAGAGCGATCTATTATATAGAGTCATTACACACAGAGCGATCTATTATATAGAGTCATTACACAGAGGGATCTATTATATAGAGTCATTACAGACAGAGGGATCTATTATATAGAGTCATTACACACAGAGGGATCTATTATATAGAGTCATTACACACAGAGTGATCTATTATATAGGGTCATTACACACAGAGCGATCTATTATATAGAGTCATTACACACAGAGCGATCTATTATATAGAGTCATTACACAGAGGGATCTATTATATAGAGTCATTACACACAGAGGGATCTATTATATAGAGTCATTACACGCAGAGGGATCTATTATATAGAGTCATTACACAGAGGGATCTATTATATAGAGTCATTACACGCAGAGGGATCTATTATATAGAGTCATTACAGACAGAGGGATCTATTATATAGAGTCATTACACACAGAGGGATCTATTATATAGAGTCATTACACACAGAGGGATCTATTATATAGAGTCATTACACACAGAGGGATCTATTATATAGAGTCATTACACGCAGAGGGATCTATTATATAGAGTCATTACACACAGAGGGATCTATTATATAGAGTCATTACACACAGAGGGATCTATTATATAGAGTCATTACACACAGAGCGATCTATTATATAGAGTTATTACACGCAGAGGGATCTATTATATAGAGTCATTACACACAGAGGGATCTATTATATAGAGTCATTACACACAGAGGGATCTATTATATAGAGTCATTACACACAGAGTGATCTATTATATAGAGTCATTACACACAGGGATCTATTATATAGAGTCATTACACACAGAGGGATCTATTATATAGAGTCATTACACACAGAGGGATCTATTATATAGAGTCATTACACACAGGGATCTATTATATAGAGACATTACACACAGAGCGATCTATTATATAGAGACATTATACACAGAGGGATCTATTCTATAGAGTTATTACACACAGAGCGATCTATTATATAGAGTCATTACACACAGAGGGATCTATTCTATAGAGTCATTACACACAGAGCGATCTATTATATAGAGTCATTACACACAGAGGGATCTATTATATAGAGTCATTACACACAGAGGGATCTATTCTATAGAGTCATTACACACAGAGGGATCTATTATATAGAGTCATTACACACAGAGCTATCTATTATATAGAGTCATTACACACAGAAGGATCTATTATATAGAGTCATTACACACAGAGGGATCTATTCTATAGAGTCATTACACACAGAGGGATCTATTCTATAGAGTCATTACACACAGAGGGATCTATTCTATAGAGTCATTACACACAGAGTGATCTATTATATAGAGTCATTACACACAGAGGGATCTATTCTATAGAGTCATTACACACAGAGCGATCATTTATATAGAGTCATTACACACAGAGGGATCTATTCTATAGAGTCATTACACACAGAGCGATGTATTATATATAGTCATTACACACAGAGGGATCTATTATATAGAGTCATTACACGCAGAGGGATCTATTATATAGAGTCATTACACGCAGATGGATCTATTATATAGTCATTACACACAGAGGGATCTATTATATAGAGTCATTACACACAGAGCGATCTATTATATAGAGTCATTACACACAGGGATCTATTATATAGAGTCATTACACACAGAGGGATATATTATATAGAGTCATTACACACAGAGGGATCTATTATATAGAGTCATTACACACAGAGGGATGTATTATATAGTCATTACACACAGAGGGATCTATTATATAGAGTCATTACACACAGAGGGATCTATTATATAAAGTCATTACGTGCAGAGGGATCTATTATATAGAGTCATTACGCGCAGAGGGATCTATTATATAGAGTCATTACACACAGAGGGATCTATTATATAGAGTCATTACACACAGAGGGATCTATTATATAGAGTCATTACACACAGAGGGATCTATTATATAGAGTCATTACACACAGAGCGATCTATTATATAGAGGCATTACGCGCAGAGGGATCTATTATATAGAGTCCTTACACACAGAGGGATCTATTATATAGAGTCATTACGCACAGAGGGATCTATTATATAGTCATTACACACAGAGGGATCTATTATATAGAGTCATTACACACAGAGGGATCTATTATATAGAGTCATTACACACAGAGCGATCTATTATATAGAGTCATTACACGCAGAGCGATCTATTATATAGAGTCATTACACAGAGGGATCTATTATATAGAGTCATTACACAGAGGGATCTATTATATAGAGTCATTACACGCAGAGTGATCTATTATATAGAGTCATTACACACAGAGGGATCTATTATATAGAGTCATTACACACAGAGGGATCTATTATATAGAGTCATTACACGCAGAGGGATCTATTATATAGAGTCATTACACGCAGAGGGATCTATTATATAGAGTCATTAAACACAGATCGATCTATTATATAGAGTCATTACACACAGAGGGATCTATTATATAGAGTCATTACACACAGAGGGATCTATTATATAGAGTCATTACACACAGGGATCTATTATATAGAGTCATTACACGCAGAGGGATCTATTATATAGAGTCATTACACACAGAGGGATCTATTATATAGAGTCATTACACACAGAGGGATCTATTATATAGAGTCATTACACACAGAGGGATCTATTATATAGAGTCATTACACGCAGAGGGATCTATTATATAGAGTCATTACACGCAGAGGGATCTATTATATAGAGTCATTACACACAGAGGGATCTATTATATAGAGTCATTACACACAGAGGGATCTATTATATAGAGTCATTACACACAGAGGGATCTATTATATAGAGTCATTACACACAGAGGGATCTATTATATAGAGTCATTACACACAGAGGGATCTATTATATAGTCATTACACGCAGAGCGATCTATTATATAGAGTCATTACACGCAGAGCGATCTATTATATAGAGTCATTACACACAGAGGGATCTATTATATAGAGTCATTACACGCAGAGCGATCTATTATATAGAGTCATTACACGCAGAGGGATCTATTATATAGAGTCATTACACGCAGAGGGATCTATTATATAGAGTCATTACACACAGAGGGATCTATTATATAGAGTCATTACACACAGAGGGATCTATTATATAGAGTCATTACACGCAGAGGGATCTATTATATAGAGTCATTACACACAGAGGGATCTATTATATAGAGTCATTACACACAGAGGGATCTATTATATAGAGTCATTACACACAGGGATCTATTATATAGAGTCATTACACGCAGAGGGATCTATTATATAGAGTCATTACACGCAGAGGGATCTATTATATAGAGTCATTACACGCAGAGGGATCTATTATATAGAGTCATTACACGCAGAGGGATCTATTATATAGTCATTACACGCAGAGCGATCTATTATATAGAGTCATTACACGCAGAGCGATCTATTATATAGAGTCATTACACGCAGAGGGATCTATTATATAGAGTCATTACACGCAGAGGGATCTATTATATAGAGTCATTACACGCAGAGGAATCTATTATATAGAGTCATTACACGCAGAGGGATCTATTATATAGAGTCATTACACGCAGAGGGATCTATTATATAGAGTCATTACACGCAGAGGGATCTATTATATAGAGACATTACACGCAGAGGGATCTATTATATAGAGTCATTACACGCAGAGGGATCTATTATATAGAGTCATTACACACAGAGGGATCTATTATATAGAGTCGTTACACGCAGAGGGATCTATTATATAGAGTCGTTACACGCAGAGGGATCTATTATATAGAGTCATTACACGCAGAGCGATCTATTATATAGAGTCATTACACAGAGGGATCTATTATATAGAGTCATTACAGACAGAGGGATCTATTATATAGAGTCATTACACACAGAGGGATCTATTATATAGAGTCATTACACACAGAGCGATCTATTATATAGAGTCATTACACACAGAGCGATCTATTATATAGAGTCATTACACACAGAGCGATCTATTATATAGAGTCATTACACACAGAGGGATCTATTATATAGAGTCATTACACGCAGAGGTATCTATTATATAGAGTCATTACACACAGAGCGATCTATTATATAGCGTCATTACACGCAGAGGAATCTATTATATAGAGTCATTACACGCAGAGGGATCTATTATATACAGTCATTACACGCAGAGCGATCTATTATATAGAGTCATTACACGCAGAGGGATCTATTATATAGAGTCATTACACGCAGAGGGATCTATTATATAGAGTCATTACACACAGAGGGATCTATTATATAGAGTAATTACACACAGAGGGATCTATTATATAGAGTCATTACACGCAGAGGGATCTATTATATAGAGTCATTACACACAGAGGGATCTATTATATAGAGTCATTACACACAGAGTGATCTATTATATAGAGTCATTACACACAGGGATCTATTATATAGAGTCATTACACACAGAGGGATCTATTATATAGAGTCAATACACACAGAGGGATCTATTATATAGAGTCATTACACACAGAGCGATCTATTATATAGAGTCATTACACACAGATGGATCTATTATATAGAGTCATTACACACAGAGCGATCTATTATATAGAGTTATTACACGCAGAGGGATCTATTATATAGAGTCATTACACACAGAGGGATCTATTATATAGAGTCATTACACGCAGATGGATCTATTATATAGAGTCATTACACACAGAGGGATCTATTATATAGAGTCATTACACGCAGAGGGATCTATTATATAGAGTCATTACACGCAGAGCGATCTATTATATAGAGTCATTACACGCAGAGGGATCTATTATATAGAGTCATTACACGCAGAGGGATCTATTATATAGAGTCATTACACACAGAGGGATCTATTATATAGAGTCATTACACACAGAGGGATCTATTATATAGAGTCATTACACGCAGAGGGATCTATTATATAGAGTCATTACACACAGAGGGATCTATTATATAGAGTCATTACACACAGAGGGATCTATTATATAGAGTCATTACACACAGAGCGATCTATTATATAGAGTTATTACACGCAGAGGGATCTATTATATAGAGTCATTACACACAGAGGGATCTATTATATAGAGTCATTACACGCAGATGGATCTATTATATAGAGTCATTACACACAGAGGGATCTATTATATAGAGTCATTACACACAGAGGGATCTATTATATAGAGTCATTACACACAGAGTGATCTATTATATAGAGTCATTACACACAGGGATCTATTATATAGAGTCATTACACACAGAGGGATCTATTATATAGAGTCATTACACACAGAGGGATCTATTATATAGAGTCATTACACACAGGGATCTATTATATAGAGACATTACACACAGAGCGATCTATGATATAGAGTCATTATACACAGAGGGATCTATTCTATAGAGTCATTACACACAGAGCGATCTATTATATGGAGTCATTACACACAGAGGGATCTATTCTATAGAGTCATTACACACAGAGCGATCTATTATATAGAGTCATTACACACAGAGGGATCTATTATATAGAGTCATTACACACAGAGGGATCTATTCTATAGAGTCATTACACACAGAGGGATCTATTATATAGAGTCATTACACACAGAGCGATCTATTATATAGAGTCATTACACACAGAGGGATCTATTATATAGAGTCATTACACACAGAGGGATCTATTATATAGAGTCATTACACGCAGAGGTATCTATTATATAGAGTTATTACACACAGAGCGATCTATTATATAGCGTCATTACACGCAGAGGAATCTATTATATAGAGTCATTACACGCAGAGGGATCTATTATATACAGTCATTACACGCAGAGCGATCTATTATATAGAGTCATTACACACAGAGGGATCTATTATATAGAGTCATTACACGCAGAGGGATCTATTATATAGAGTCATTATACGCAGAGGGATCTATTATATAGAGTCATTACACACAGAGGGATCTATTATATAGAGTCATTACACGCAGAGGGATCTATTATATAGAGTCATTACACACAGAGGGATCTATTATATAGAGTCATTACACACAGAGGGATCTATTATATAGAGTCATTACACACAGAGCGATCTATTATATAGAGTTATTACACGCAGAGGGATCTATTATATAGAGTCATTACACGCAGAGGGATCTATTATATAGAGTCATTACACGCAGATGGATCTATTATATAGAGTCATTACACACAGAGGGATCTATTATATAGAGTCATTACACACAGAGGGATCTATTATATAGAGTCATTACACACAGAGTGATCTATTATATAGAGTCATTACACACAGGGATCTATTATATAGAGTCATTACACACAGAGGGATCTATTATATATTGTCATTACACACAGAGGGATCTATTATATAGAGTCATTACACACAGGGATCTATTATATAGAGACATTACACACAGAGCGATCTATTTTATAGAGACATTATACACAGAGGGATCTATTCTATAGAGTCATTACACACAGAGCGATCTATTATATAGAGTCATTACACACAGAGGGATCTATTCTATAGAGTCATTACACACAGAGCGATCTATTATATAGAGTCATTACACACAGAGGGATCTATTATATAGAGTCATTACACACAGAGGGATCTATTCTATAGAGTCATTACACACAGAGGGATCTATTCTATAGAGTCATTACACACAGAGGGATCTATTATATAGAGTCATTACACACAGAGCTATCTATTATATAGAGTCATTACACACAGAAGGATCTATTATATAGAGTCATTACACACAGAGGGATCTATTCTATAGAGTCATTACACACAGAGGGATCTATTCTATACAGTCATTACACACAGAGGGATCTATTCTATAGAGTCATTACACACAGAGTGATCTATTATATAGAGTCATTACACACAGAGGGATCTATTCTATAGAGTCATTACACACAGAGCGATCTTTTATATAGAGTCATTACACACAGAGGGATCTATTCTGTAGAGTCATTACACACAGAGCGATCTTTTATATAGAGTCATTACACACAGAGGGATCTATTCTGTAGAGTCATTACACACAGAGCGATCTATTATATATAGTCATTACACACAGAGGGATCTATTATATAGAGTCATTACACGCAGAGGAATCTATTATATAGAGTCATTACACGCAGAGGGATCTATTATATAGTCATTACACACAGAGGGATCTATTATATAGAGTCATTACACACAGAGGGATCTATTATATAGAGTCATTACACACAGAGGGATCTATTATATAGAGTCAATACACACAGAGGGATCTATTATATAGAGTCATTACACACAGAGCGATCTATTATATAGAGTCATTACACACAGATGGATCTATTATATAGAGTCATTACACACAGAGCGATCTATTATATAGAGTCATTACACGCAGAGGGATCTATTATATAGAGTCATTACACACAGAGGGATCTATTATATAGAGTCATTACACGCAGATGGATCTATTATATAGAGTCATTACACACAGAGGGATCTATTATATAGAGTCATTACACGCAGAGGGATCTATTATATAGAGTTATTACACGCAGAGGGATCTATTATATAGAGTCATTACACACAGAGGGATCTATTATATAGAGTCATTACACGCAGATGGATCTATTATATAGAGTCATTACACACAGAGGGATCTATTATATAGAGTCATTACACACAGAGGGATCTATTATATAGAGTCATTACACACAGAGTGATCTATTATATAGAGTCATTACACACAGGGATCTATTATATAGAGTCATTACACACAGAGGGATCTATTATATAGAGTCATTACACACAGAGGGATCTATTATATAGAGTCATTACACACAGGGATCTATTATATAGAGACATTACACACAGAGCGATCTATCATATAGAGTCATTATACACAGAGGGATCTATTCTATAGAGTCATTACACACAGAGCGATCTATTATATAGAGTCATTACACACAGAGGGATCTATTCTATAGAGTCATTACACACAGAGCGATCTATTATATAGAGTCATTACACACAGAGGGATCTATTATATAGAGTCATTACACACAGAGGGATCTATTCTATAGAGTCATTACACACAGAGGGATCTATTATATAGAGTCATTACACACAGAGCGATCTATTATATAGAGTCATTACACACAGAGGGATCTATTATATAGAGTCATTACACACAGAGGGATCTATTCTATAGAGTCATTACACACAGAGGGATCTATTCTATAGAGTCATTACACACAGAGGGATCTATTCTATAGAGTCATTACACACAGAGTGATCTATTATATAGAGTCATTACACACAGAGGGATCTATTCTATAGAGTCATTACACAGAGAGCGATCTTTTATATAGAGTCATTACACACAGAGGGATCTATTCTATAGAGTCATTACACACAGAGCGATCTATTATATATAGTCATTACACACAGAGGGATCTATTATATAGAGTCATTACACACAGAGGGATCTATTATATAGAGTCAATACACACAGAGGGATCTATTATATAGAGTCATTACACACAGAGCGATCTATTATATAGAGTCATCACACAGATGGATCTATTATTTAGAGTCATTACACACAGAGCGATCTATTATATAGAGTTATTACACGCAGAGGGATCTATTATATAGAGTCATTACACACAGAGGGATCTATTATATAGAGTCATTACACGCAGATGGATCTATTATATAGAGTCATTACACACAGAGGGATCTATTATATAGAGTCATTACACACAGAGGGATCTATTATATAGAGTCATTACACACAGAGTGATCTATTATATAGAGTCATTACACACAGGGATCTATTATATAGAGTCATTACACACAGAGGGATCTATTATATAGAGTCATTACACACAGAGGGATCTATTATATAGAGTCATTACACACAGGGATCTATTATATAGAGTCATTACACACAGGGATCTATTATATAGAGACATTACACACAGAGCGATCTATTCTATAGAGTCATTACACACAGAGCGATCTATTATATAGAGTCATTACACAGAGAGGGATCTATTCTATAGAGTCATTACACACAGAGCGATCTATTATATAGAGTCATTACACACAGAGGGATCTATTATATAGAGTCATTACACACAGAGGGATCTATTCTATAGAGTCATTACACACAGAGGGATCTATTATATAGAGTCATTACACACAGAGCGATCTATTATATAGAGTCATTACACACAGAGGGATCTATTATATAGAGTCATTACACACAGAGGGATCTATTCTATAGAGTCATTACACACAGAGGGATCTATTATATAGAGTCATTACACACAGAGCGATCTATTATATAGAGTCATTACACACAGAGGGATCTATTATATAGAGTCATTACACACAGAGGGATCTATTCTATAGAGTCATTACACACAGAGGGATCTATTCTATAGACTCATTACACACAGAGGGATCTATTCTATAGAGTCATTACACACAGAGGGATCTATTCTATATAGCCATTACACGCAGAGGGATCTATTATATAGAGTCATTACACACAGAGGGATCTATTATATAGAGTGATTACACACAGAGGGATCTATTATATAGAGTCATTACACACAGATTGATCTATTATATAGAGTCATTATACACAGAGGGATCTATTCTATAGAGTCATTTCACACAGAGCGATCTTTTATATAGAGTCATTACACACAGAGGGATCTATTATATAGAGTCATTACACACAGAGGGATCTATTATATAGAGTCATTACACACAGAGCGATCTATTATATATAGTCATTACACACAGAGGGATCTATTATATAGAGTCATTACACACAGACGGATCTATTATATAGAGTCATTACACGCAGAGGGATCTATTATATAGATTCATTAAACACAGAGCGATCTATTATATAGTCATTACACACAGAGTGATCTATTATATAGAGTCATTACACACAGGGATCTATTATATAGAGACATTACACACAGGGATCTATTATATAGAGTCATTACACACAGAGGGATCTATTATATAGAGTCGTTACACACAGAGCGATCTATTATATAGAGTCATTACACACAGAGGGATCTATTATATAGAGTTATTATACACAGAGGGATCTATTATATAGAGTCATTACACACAGAGGGATCTATTATATAGAGTCATTACACACAGAGCGATCTATTATATATAGTCATTACACACAGAGGGATCTATTCTATAAAGTCATTACACACAGAACGATCTATTATATAGAGTCATTGCACACAGAGGGATCTATTATATAGAGTCATTACACACAGAGGGATCTATTCTATAGAGTCATTACACACAGAGCGATCTATTATAGAGAGTCATTACACACAGAGTGATCTATTCTATAGAGTCATTATACACAGAGCGATCTATTATATAGAGTCATTACACACAGAGGGATCTATTCTATAGAGTCATTACACGCAGAGGGATCTATTATATAGAGTCATTACACGCAGAGGGATCTATTATATAGAGTCATTACACACAGAGGGATCTATTATATAGAGTCAATACACACAGAGGAATCTATTATATAGAGTCATTACACACAGAGGGATCTATTATATAGAGTCATTACACACAGAGTGATCTATTCTATAGAGTCATTACACACAGAGCGATCTATTATATATAGTCATTACACACAGAGTGATCTATTATATAGAGTCATTACACGCAGAGGGATCTATTATATAGAGTCATTACACGCAGAGGGATCTATTATATAGAGTCATTACACACAGAGGGATCTATTATATA
Organism: Phyllobates terribilis; assembly: GCF_046119375.1. Classification (NCBI taxonomy): domain Eukaryota; kingdom Metazoa; phylum Chordata; class Amphibia; order Anura; family Dendrobatidae; genus Phyllobates; species Phyllobates terribilis. The sequence continues at coordinate 390,341,082 of NW_027362768.1, read as the reverse complement.
GAGTCAATACACACAGAGGAATCTATTATATAGAGTCATTACACACAGAGGGATCTATTATATAGAGTCAATACACACAGAGGGATCTATTATATAGAGTCATTACACGCAGAGGGATCTATTATATAGAGTCATTACACACAGAGGGATCTATTCTATAGAGTCATTACACACAGAGCGATCTATTATATAGAGTCATTACACACAGAGGGATCTATTCTATAGAGTCATTACACACAGAGCGATCTATTATATAGAGTCATTACACACAGAGGGATCTATTATATAGAGTCATTACACACAGAGATCTATTATATAGAGTCATTACACACAGAGGGATCTATTCTATAGAGTCATTACACACAGAGCGATCTATTATATATAGTCATTACACACAGAGGGATCTATTATATAGAGTCATTACACGCAGAGGGATCTATTGTATAGAGTCATTACACGCAGAGGGATCTATTATATAGAGTCATTACACACAGAGGGATCTATTATATAGAGTCAATACACACAGAGGAATCTATTATATAGAGTCATTACACACAGAGCGATCTATTATATAGAGTTATTACACGCAGAGGGATCTATTATATAGAGTCATTACACACAGAGGGATCTATTATATAGAGTCATTACACGCAGATGGATCTATTATATAGAGTCATTACACACAGAGGGATCTATTATATAGAGTCATTACACGCAGAGGGATCTATTATATAGAGTCATTACACGCAGAGCGATCTATTATATAGAGTCATTACACGCAGAGGGATCTATTATATAGAGTCATTACACGCAGAGGGATCTATTATATAGAGTCATTACACACAGAGGGATCTATTATATAGAGTCATTACACACAGAGGGATCTATTATATAGAGTCATTACACACAGAGCGATCTATTATATAGAGTTATTACACGCAGAGGGATCTATTATATAGAGTCATTACACACAGAGGGATCTATTATATAGAGTCATTACACGCAGATGGATCTATTATATAGAGTCATTACACACAGAGGGATCTATTATATAGAGTCATTACACACAGATGGATCTATTATATAGAGTCATTACACACAGAGGGATCTATTATATAGAGTCATTACACACAGAGTGATCTATTATATAGAGTCATTACACACAGGGATCTATTATATAGAGTCATTACACACAGAGGGATCTATTATATAGAGTCATTACACACAGAGGGATCTATTATATAGAGTCATTACACACAGGGATCTATTATATAGAGACATTACACACAGAGCGATCTATTATATAGAGTCATTATACACAGAGGGATCTATTCTATAGAGTCATTACACATAGAGCGATCTATTATATAGAGTCATTACACACAGAGGGATCTATTCTATAGAGTCATTACACACAGAGCGATCTATTATATAGAGTCATTACACACAGAGGGATCTATTATATAGAGTCATTACACACAGAGGGATCTATTCTATAGAGTCATTACACACAGAGGGATCTATTATATAGAGTCATTACACACAGAGCGATCTATTATATAGAGTCATTACACACAGAGGGATCTATTATATAGAGTCATTACACACAGAGGGATCTATTCTATAGAGTCATTACACACAGAGGGATCTATTCTATAGAGTCATTACACACAGAGGGATCTATTCTATAGAGTCATTACACACAGAGTGATCTATTATATAGAGTCATTACACACAGAGGGATCTATTCTATAGAGTCATTACACAGAGAGCGATCTTTTATATAGAGTCATTACACACAGAGGGATCTATTCTATAGAGTCATTACACACAGAGCGATCTATTATATATAGTCATTACACACAGAGGGATCTATTATATAGAGTCATTACACACAGAGGGATCTATTATATAGAGTCAATACACACAGAGGGATCTATTATATAGAGTCATTACACACAGAGCGATCTATTATATAGAGTCATTACACACAGATGGATCTATTATATAGAGTCATTACACACAGAGCGATCTATTATATAGAGTTATTACACGCAGAGGGATCTATTATATAGAGTCATTACACACAGAGGGATCTATTATATAGAGTCATTACACGCAGATGGATCTATTATATAGAGTCATTACACACAGAGGGATCTATTATATAGAGTCATTACACACAGAGGGATCTATTATATAGAGTCATTACACACAGAGTGATCTATTATATAGAGTCATTACACACAGGGATCTATTATATAGAGTCATTACACACAGAGGGATCTATTATATAGAGTCATTACACACAGAGGGATCTATTATATAGAGTCATTACACACAGGGATCTATTATATAGAGTCATTACACACAGGGATCTATTATATAGAGACATTACACACAGAGCGATCTATTCTATAGAGTCATTACACACAGAGCGATCTATTATATAGAGTCATTACACAGAGAGGGATCTATTTTATAGAGTCATTACACACAGAGCGATCTATTATATAGAGTCATTACACACAGAGGGATCTATTATATAGAGTCATTACACACAGAGGGATCTATTCTATAGAGTCATTACACACAGAGGGATCTATTATATAGAGTCATTACACACAGAGCGATCTATTATATAGAGTCATTACACACAGAGGGATCTATTATATAGAGTCATTACACACAGAGGGATCTATTCTATAGAGTCATTACACACAGAGGGATCTATTATATAGAGTCATTACACACAGAGCAATCTATTATATAGAGTCATTACACACAGAGGGATCTATTATATAGAGTCATTACACACAGAGGGATCTATTCTATAGAGTCATTACACACAGAGGGATCTATTCTATAGACTCATTACACACAGAGGGATCTATTCTATAGAGTCATTACACACAGAGGGATCTATTCTATATAGCCATTACACGCAGAGGGATCTATTATATAGAGTCATTACACACAGAGGGATCTATTATATAGAGTGATTACACACAGAGGGATCTATTATATAGAGTCATTACACACAGATTGATCTATTATATAGAGTCATTATACACAGAGGGATCTATTCTATAGAGTCATTTCACACAGAGCGATCTTTTATATAGAGTCATTACACACAGAGGGATCTATTATATAGAGTCATTACACACAGAGGGATCTATTATATAGAGTCATTACACACAGAGCGATCTATTATATATAGTCATTACACACAGAGGGATCTATTATATAGAGTCATTACACACAGACGGATCTATTATATAGAGTCATTACACGCAGAGGGATCTATTATATAGATTCATTAAACACAGAGCGATCTATTATAAAGTCATTACACACAGAGTGATCTATTATATAGAGTCATTACACACAGGGATCTATTATATAGAGACATTACACACAGAGGGATCTATTATATAGAGTCATTACACGCAGAGGGATCTATTATATAGAGTCATTACACACAGAGGGATCTATTATATAGAGTCATTACACACAGAGGGATCTATTATATAGAGTCATTACACACAGAGCGATCTATTATATAGAGTTATTACACGCAGAGGGATCTATTATATAGAGTCATTACACACAGAGGGATCTATTATATAGAGTCATTACACGCAGATGGATCTATTATATAGAGTCATTACACACAGAGGGATCTATTATATAGAGTCATTACACACAGAGGGATCTATTATATAGAGTCATTACACACAGAGTGATCTATTATATAGAGTCATTACACACAGGGATCTATTATATAGAGTCATTACACACAGAGGGATCTATTATATAGAGTCATTACACACAGAGGGATCTATTATATAGAGTCATTACACACAGGGATCTATTATATAGAGACATTACACACAGAGCGATCTATTATATAGAGTCATTATACACAGAGGGATCTATTCTATAGAGTCATTACACACAGAGCGATCTATTATATAGAGTCATTACACACAGAGGGATCTATTCTATAGAGTCATTACACACAGAGCGATCTATTATATAGAGTCATTACACACAGAGGGATCTATTATATAGAGTCATTACACACAGAGGGATCTATTCTATAGAGTCATTACACACAGAGGGATATATTATATAGAGTCATTACACACAGAGCGATCTATTATATAGAGTCATTACACACAGAGGGATCTATTATATAGAGTCATTACACACAGAGGGATCTATTCTATAGAGTCATTACACACAGAGGGATCTATTCTATAGAGTCATTACACACAGAGGGATCTATTCTATAGAGTCATTACACACAGAGTGATCTATTATATAGAGTCATTACACACAGAGGGATCTATTCTATAGAGTCATTACACAGAGAGCGATCTTTTATATAGAGTCATTACACACAGAGGGATCTATTCTATAGAGTCATTACACACAGAGCGATCTATTATATATAGTCATTACACACAGAGGGATCTATTATATAGAGTCATTACACACAGAGGGATCTATTATATAGAGTCAATACACACAGAGGGATCTATTATATAGAGTCATTACACACAGAGCGATCTATTATATAGAGTCATTACACACAGATGGATCTATTATATAGAGTCATTACACACAGAGCGATCTATTATATAGAGTTATTACACGCAGAGGGATCTATTATATAGAGTCATTACACACAGAGGGATCTATTATATAGAGTCATTACACGCAGATGGATCTATTATATAGAGTCATTACACACAGAGGGATCTATTATATAGAGTCATTACACACAGAGGGATCTATTATATAGAGTCATTACACACAGAGTGATCTATTATATAGAGTCATTACACACAGGGATCTATTATATAGAGTCATTACACACAGAGGGATCTATTATATAGAGTCATTACACACAGAGGGATCTATTATATAGAGTCATTACACACAGGGATCTATTATATAGAGTCATTACACACAGGGATCTATTATATAGAGACATTACACACAGAGCGATCTATTCTATAGAGTCATTACACACAGAGCGATCTATTATATAGAGTCATTACACAGAGAGGGATCTATTCTATAGAGTCATTACACACAGAGCGATCTATTATATAGAGTCATTACACACAGAGGGATCTATTATATAGAGTCAATACACACAGAGGGATCTATTCTATAGAGTCATTACACACAGAGGGATCTATTATATAGAGTCATTACACACAGAGCGATCTATTATATAGAGTCATTACACACAGAGGGATTTATTATATAGAGTCATTACACACAGAGGGATCTATTCTATAGAGTCATTACACACAGAGGGATCTATTATATAGAGTCATTACACACAGAGCGATCTATTATATAGAGTCATTACACACAGAGGGATCTATTATATAGAGTCATTACACACAGAGGGATCTATTCTATAGAGTCATTACACACAGAGGGATCTATTCTATAGACTCATTACACACAGAGGGATCTATTCTATAGAGTCATTACACACAGAGGGATCTATTCTATATAGCCATTACACGCAGAGGGATCTATTATATAGAGTCATTACACACAGAGGGATCTATTATATAGAGTGATTACACACAGAGGGATCTATTATATAGAGTCATTACACACAGATTGATCTATTATATAGAGTCATTATACACAGAGGGATCTATTCTATAGAGTCATTTCACACAGAGCGATCTTTTATATAGAGTCATTACACACAGAGGGATCTATTATATAGAGTCATTACACACAGAGGGATCTATTATATAGAGTCATTACACACAGAGCGATCTATTATATATAGTCATTACACACAGAGGGATCTATTATATAGAGTCATTACACACAGACGGATCTATTATATAGAGTCATTACACGCAGAGGGATCTATTATATAGATTCATTAAACACAGAGCGATCTATTATATAGTCATTACACACAGAGTGATCTATTATATAGAGTCATTACACACAGGGATCTATTATATAGAGACATTACACACAGGGATCTATTATATAGAGTCATTACACACAGAGGGATCTATTATATAGAGTCGTCACACACAGAGCGATCTATTATATAGAGTCATTACACACAGAGGGATCTATTATATAGAGTTATTATACACAGAGGGATCTATTATATAGAGTCATTACACACAGAGGGATCTATTATATAGAGTCATTACACACAGAGCGATCTATTATATATAGTCATTACACACAGAGGGATCTATTCTATAGAGTCATTGCACACAGAGCGATCTATTATATAGAGTCATTACACACAGAGTGATCTATTCTATAGAGTCATTATACACAGAGCGATCTATTATATAGAGTCATTACACACAGAGGGATCTATTCTATAGAGTCATTACACGCAGAGGGATCTATTATATAGAGTCATTACACGCAGAGGGATCTATTATATAGAGTCATTACACACAGAGCGATCTATTATATAGAGTCATTACACGCAGAGTGATCTATTATATAGAGTCATTACACACAGAGGGATCTATTCTATAGAGTCATTACACGCAGAGGGATCTATTATATAGAGTCATTACACACAGAGGGATCTATTCTATAGAGTCATTACACACAGAGCGATCTATTATATAGAGTCATTACACACAGAGTGATCTATTCTATAGAGTCATTATACACAGAGCGATCTATTATATAGAGTCATTACACACAGAGGGATCTATTCTATAGAGTCATTACACGCAGAGGGATCTATTATATAGAGTCATTACACGCAGAGGGATCTATTATATAGAGTCATTACACACAGAGGGATCTATTATATAGAGTCAATACACACAGAGGAATCTATTATATAGAGTCATTACACACAGAGGGATCTATTATATAGAGTCATTACACACAGAGTGATCTATTCTATAGAGTCATTACACACAGAGCGATCTATTATATATAGTCATTACACACAGAGTGATCTATTATATAGAGTCATTACACGCAGAGGGATCTATTATATAGAGTCATTACACGCAGAGGGATCTATTATATAGAGTCATTACACACAGAGGGATCTATTATATAGAGTCAATACACACAGAGGAATCTATTATATAGAGTCATTACACACAGAGGGATCTATTATATAGAGTCAATACACACAGAGGGATCTATTATATAGAGTCATTACACGCAGAGGGATCTATTATATAGAGTCATTACACACAGAGGGATCTATTCTATAGAGTCATTACACACAGAGCGATCTATTATATAGAGTCATTACACACAGAGGGATCTATTCTATAGAGTCATTACACACAGAGCGATCTATTATATAGAGTCATTACACACAGAGGGATCTATTATATAGAGTCATTACACACAGAGATCTATTATATAGAGTCATTACACACAGAGGGATCTATTCTATAGAGTCATTACACACAGAGCGATCTATTATATATAGTCATTACACACAGAGGGATCTATTATATAGAGTCATTACACGCAGAGGGATCTATTGTATAGAGTCATTACACGCAGAGGGATCTATTATATAGAGTCATTACACACAGAGGGATCTATTATATAGAGTCAATACACACAGAGGAATCTATTATATAGAGTCATTACACACAGAGGGATCTATTATATAGAGTCATTACACGCAGAGGGATCTATTATATAGAGTCATTACACGCAGAGGGATCTATTATATAGAGTCATTACACGCAGAGGGATCTATTATATAGAGTCATTACACACAGAGGGATCTATTATATAGAGTCATTACACGCAGAGGGATCTATTATATAGAGTCATTAAACACAGAGCGATCTATTATATAGTCATTACACACAGAGGGATCTATTATATAGAGTCATTACACACAGGGATCTATTATATAGAGACATTACACACAGGGATCTATTACATAGAGTCATTACACACAGAGGGATCTATTATATAGAGTCATTACACACAAAGTGATCTATTATATAGTCATTACACACAGAGGGATCTATTATATAGAGTCATTACACACAGGGATCTATTATATAGAGACATTACACACAGGGATCTATTATATAGAGTCATTACACACAGAGGGATCTATTATATAGAGTCATTACACTCAGAGGGATCTATTATATAGAGACATTACACACAGAGGGATCTATTATGTAGAGTAATTACACGCAGAGGGATCTATTATATAGAGTCATTACACACAGAGGGATCTATTATATAGAGTCATTACATGCAGAGGGATCTATTATATAGAGTCATTACACGCAGAGGGATCTATTATATAGAGTCATTACACACAGAGGGATCTATTATATAGAGTCATTACACGCAGAGGGATCTATTATATAGAGTCATTACACGCAGAGGGATCTATTATATAGAGTCATTACACACAGAGGGATCTATTATATAGAGTCATTACACGCAGAGGGATCTATTATATAGAGTCATTACACACAGAGCGATCTATTATATAGATTAATTACACGCAGAGGGATCTATTATATAGAGTCATTAAACACAGAGCGGTCTATTATATAGTCATTACACACAGAGGGATCTATTATATAGAGTCATTACACACAGGGATCTATTATATAGAGTCATTACACACAGAGGGATCTATTATACAGAGTCATTACATACAGGGATCTATTATATAGAGACATTACACACAGGGATCTATTATATAGAGTCATTACACACAGAGGGATCTATTATATAGAGTCATTACACACAGAGCGATCTATTATATAGTCATTACACACAGGGGGATCAATTATATAGAGTCATTACACACAGAGGGATCTATTATATAGAGTCAATGCACAGAGGGATCTATTATATAGAGTCATTACACACAGAGGGATCTATTATATAGAGTCATTACATACAGAGGGCTCTATTATATAGAGTCATTACACACAGAGGGATCTATTATATAGAGTCATTACACGCAGAGGGATCTATTATATAGAGTCATTACACACAGAGGGATCTATTCTATAGAGTCATTACACACAGAGCGATCTATTATATAGAGTCATTACACACAGAGGGATCTATTCTATAGAGTCATTACACACAGAGCGATCTATTATATAGAGTCATTACACACAGAGGGATCTATTATATAGAGTCATTACACACAGAGATCTATTATATAGAGTCATTACACACAGAGGGATCTATTCTATAGAGTCATTACACACAGAGCGATCTATTATATATAGTCATTACACACAGAGGGATCTATTATATAGAGTCATTACACGCAGAGGGATCTATTGTATAGAGTCATTACACGCAGAGGGATCTATTATATAGAGTCATTACACACAGAGGGATCTATTATATAGAGTCAATACACACAGAGGAATCTATTATATAGAGTCATTACACACAGAGGGATCTATTATATAGAGTCATTACACGCAGAGGGATCTATTATATAGAGTCATTACACGCAGAGGGATCTATTATATAGAGTCATTACACGCAGAGGGATCTATTATATAGAGTCATTACACACAGAGGGATCTATTCTATAGAGTCATTACACACAGAGCGATCTATTATATAGAGTCATTACACACAGAGCGATCTATTATATAAAGTCATTACACACAGAGGGATCTATTATATAGAGTCATTACACACAGAGGGATCTATTATATAGAGTCAATACACAGAGGGATCTATTATATAGAGTCATTACACACAGAGGGATCTATTATATAGAGTCATTACATACAGAGGGATCTATTATATAGAGTCATTACACACAGAGGGATCTATTATATAGAGTCATTACACACAGAGGGATCTATTATATAGAGTCATTACACGCAGAGGGATCTATTATATAGAGTCATTAAACACAGAGCGATCTATTATATAGTCATTACACACAGAGGGATCTATTATATAGAGTCATTACACACAGGGATCTATTATATAGAGACATTACACACAGGGATCTATTACATAGAGTCATTACACACAGAGGGATCTATTATATAGAGTCATTACACACAAAGTGATCTATTATATAGTCATTACACACAGAGGGATCTATTATATAGAGTCATTACACACAGGGATCTATTATATAGAGACATTACACACAGGGATCTATTATATAGAGTCATTACACACAGAGGGATCTATTATATAGAGTCATTACACTCAGAGGGATCTATTATATAGAGACATTACACACAGAGGGATCTATTATGTAGAGTAATTACACGCAGAGGGATCTATTATATAGAGTCATTACACACAGAGGGATCTATTATATAGAGTCATTACATGCAGAGGGATCTATTATATAGAGTCATTACACGCAGAGGGATCTATTATATAGAGTCATTACACACAGAGGGATCTATTATATAGAGTCATTACACGCAGAGGGATCTATTATATAGAGTCATTACACGCAGAGGGATCTATTATATAGAGTCATTACACACAGAGGGATCTATTATATAGAGTCATTACACGCAGAGGGATCTATTATATAGAGTCATTACACACAGAGCGATCTATTATATAGATTAATTACACGCAGAGGGATCTATTATATAGAGTCATTAAACACAGAGCGGTCTATTATATAGTCATTACACACAGAGGGATCTATTATATAGAGTCATTACACACAGGGATCTATTATATAGAGTCATTACACACAGAGGGATCTATTATACAGAGTCATTACATACAGGGATCTATTATATAGAGACATTACACACAGGGATCTATTATATAGAGTCATTACACACAGAGGGATCTATTATATAGAGTCATTACACACAGAGCGATCTATTATATAGTCATTACACACAGGGGGATCAATTATATAGAGTCATTACACACAGAGGGATCTATTATATAGAGTCAATACACAGAGGGATCTATTATATAGAGTCATTACACACAGAGGGATCTATTATATAGAGTCATTACATACAGAGGGCTCTATTATATAGAGTCATTACACACAGAGGGATCTATTATATAGAGTCATTACACACAGAGGGATCTATTATATAGAGTCATTGCACGCAGAGGGATCTATTATATAGAGTCATTAAACACAGAGGGATCTATTATATAGAGTCATTACACACAGAGGGATCTATTATATAGAGTCATTACACACAGGGATCTATTATATAGCGACATTACACACAGGGATCTATTACATAGAGTCATTACACACAGAGGGATCTATTATATAGAGTCATTACACACAGAGCGATCTATTATATAGTCATTACACACAAAGGGATCTATTATATAGTGTCATTACACACAGAGGGATCTATTATATAGAGTCATTACACACAGAGGGATCTATTATATAGAGTCATTACACGCAGAGGGATCTATTATATAGAGTCATTACACACAGAGGGATCTATTATATAGAGTAATTACACACAGAGCGATCTATTATATAGAGTAATTACACGCAGAGGGATCTATTATATAGAGTCATTAAACACAGAGCGATCTATTATATAGTCATTACACACAGAGGGATCTATTATATAGAGTCATTACACACAGGGATCTATTATATAGAGACATTACACACAGGGATCTTTTATATAGAGTCATTACACAGAGAGGGATCTATTATATAGAGTCATTACACACAGAGCGATCTATTATATAGTCATTACACACAGAGGGATCTATTATATAGAGACATTACACACAGGGATCTATTATATAGAGTCATTACACACAGAGGGATCTATTCTATAGAGTCATTACACACAGAGCGATCTATTATATAGAGTCATTACACACAGAGCGATCTATTATATAAAGTCATTACACACAGAGGGATCTATTATATAGAGTCATTAAACACAAAGGGATCTATTATATAGAGTCAATACACAGAGGGATCTATTATATAGAGTCATTACACACAGAGGGATCTATTATATAGGGTCATTACATACAGAGGGATCTATTATATAGAGTCATTACACACAGAGGGATCTATTATATAGAGTCATTACACGCAGAGGGATCTATTATATAGAGTCATTAAACACAGAGCGATCTATTATATAGTCATTACACACAGAGGGTTCTATTATATAGAGTAATTACACACAGAGCGATCTATTATATAGAGTCATTACACGCAGAGGGATCTATTATATAGAGTCATTACACACAGAGGGATCTATTATATAGAGTAATTACACACAGAGCGATCTATTATATAGAGTCATTACACACAGAGAGATCTATTATATAGAGTCATTACACGCAGAGGGATCTATTATATAGAGTCATTAAACACAGAGCGATCTATTATATAGTCATTACACACAGAGGGATCTATTATATAGAGTCATTACACACAGGGATCTATTATATAGAGACATTACACACAGGGATCTTTTATATAGAGTCATTACACAGAGAGGGATCTATTATATAGAGTCATTACACACAGAGCGATCTATTATATAGTCATTACACACAGAGGGATCTATTATATAGAGACATTACACACAGGGATCTATTATATAGAGTCATTACACACAGAGGGATCTATTCTATAGAGTCATTACACACAGAGCGATCTATTATATAGAGTCATTACACACAGAGCGATCTATTATATAAAGTCATTACACACAGAGGGATCTATTATATAGAGTCATTAAACACAGAGGGATCTATTATATAGAGTCAATACACAGAGGGATCTATTATATAGAGTCATTACACACAGAGGGATCTATTATATAGAGTCATTACATACAGAGGGATTTATTATATAGAGTCATTACACACAGAGGGATCTATTATATAGAGTCATTACACACAGAGGGATCTATTATATAGAGTCATTACACGCAGAGGGATCTATTATATAGAGTCATTAAACACAGAGCGATCTATTATATAATCATTACACACAGAGGGTTCTATTATATAGAGTAATTACACACAGAGCGATCTATTATATAGAGTAATTACACGCAGAGGGATCTATTATATAGAGTCATTAAACACAGAGCGATCTATTATATAGTCATTACACACAGAGGGATCTATTATATAGACTCATTACATACAGGGATCTATTATATAGAGACATTACACACAGGTATCTTTTATATAGAGTCATTACACACAGAGGGATCTATTATATAGAGTGATTACACGCAGAGGGATCTATTATATAGTCATTACACACAGAGGGATCTATTATATAGTGTCATTACACACAGAGGGATCTATTATATAGAGTCATTACACACAGAGGGATCTATTATATAGAGTCATTACACGCAGAGCGATCTATTATATAGAGTCATTACACACAGAGGCATCTATTATATAGAGTAATTACACACAGAGCGATCTATTATATAGAGTAATTACACGCAGAGGGATCTATTATATAGAGTCATTAAACACAGAGCGATCTATTATATAGTCATTACACACAGAGGGATCTATTATATAGAGTCATTACACACAGAGGGACCTATTATATAGAGTCATTACACACAGAGGGATCTATTATATAGAGACATTACACACAGGGATCTTTTATATAGAGTCATTACACACAGAGGGATCTATTATATAGAGTCATTACACACAGAGCGATCTATTATATAGTCATTACACACAGAGGGATCTATTATATAGAGTCATTACACACAGGGATATATTATATAGAGACATTACACTCAGGGATCTATTATATAGAGTCATTACACACAGAGGGATCTATTATATAGAGTCATTACACGCAGAGGGATCTATTATATAGAGTCATTACACACAGAGGGATCTATTCTATAGAGTCATTACACACAGAGCGATCTATTATATAGAGTCATTACACACAGAGGGATCTATTCTATAGAGTCATTACACACAGAGCGATCTATTATATATAGTCATTACACACAGAGGGATCTATTATATAGAGTCATTACACACAGCGGGATCTATTATATAGAGTCAATACACACAGAGGGATCTATTATAGAGTCATTACACACAGAGGGATCTATTATATAGAGTCATTACATACAGATGGATCTATTATATAGAGTCATTACACACAGAGGGATCTATTATATAGAGTCATTACACACAGAGGGATCTATTCTATAGAGTCATTACACACAGAGGGATCTATTATATAGAGTCATTACACGGAGAGGGATCTATTATATAGAGTCGTTACACGCAGAGTGATCTATTATATAGAGTCATTACACACAGAGCGATCGAATATATAGAGTCATTACACGCAGAGGGATCTATTATATAGAGTCATTAAACACAGAGCGATCTATTATATAGTCATTACACACAGAGGGATCTAATATATAAAGTCATTACATACAGGGATCTATTATATAGAGACATTACACACAGGGATCTATTATATAGAGTCATTACACACAGAGGGATCTATTATATAGAGTCATTAAACACAGAGCGATCTATTATATAGTCATTACACACAGATTGATCTATTATATAGAGTCATTACATACAGGGATCTATTATATAGAGACATTACACACAGGGATCTATTATATAGAGTCATTACACACAGAGGGATCTATTATATAGAGTCATTACACACAGAGCGATCTATTATATAGTCATTACACACAGAGGGATCTATTATATAGAGTCATTACACACAGAGGGATCTATTATATAGAGTCATTAAACGCAGAGGGATCTATTACATAGAGTCATTACACACAGAGGGATCTTTTATATAGAGTAATTACACACAGAGCGATCTATTATATAGAGTAATTACACGCAGAGGGATCTATTATATAGAGTCATTAAACACAGAGCGATCTATTATATAGTCATTACACACAGAGGGATCTATTATATAGAGTCATTACACACAGGGATCTATTATAAAGAGACATTACACGCAGAGGGATCTATTATATAGAGTCATTACACACAGAGGGATCTATTATATAGAGTCATTACACGCAGAGGGATCTATTATATAGAGTCATTACACACAGAGGGATCTATTATATAGAGTCATTACACGCAGAGGGATCTATTATATAGAGTCATTACACGCAGAGGGATCTATTATATAGAGTTATTACACACAGAGGGATCTATTCTATAGAGTCATTACACACAGAGCGATATATTATATAGAGTCATTACACACAGAGCGATCTATTATATATAGTCATTACACACAGAGGGATCTATTATATAGAGTCATTACACACAGAGGGATCTATTATATAGAGTCAATACACAGAGGGATCTATTATATAGAGTCATTACACACAGAGGGATCTATTATATAGAGTCATTACATACAGAGGGATCTATTATATAGAGTTATTACACACAGAGGGATCTATTATATAGAGTCATTACACACAGAGGGATCTATTATATAGAGTCATTACACGCAGAGGGATCTATTATATAGAGTCATTAAACACAGAGCGATCTATTATATAGTCATTACACACAGAGGGATCTATTATATAGAGTCATTACACACAGGGATCTATTATATAGAGACATTACACACAGGGATCTATTACATAGAGTCATTACACACAGAGGGATCTATTATATAGAGTCATTACACACAGAGCGATCTATTATATAGAGTCATTACACACAGAGGGATCTATTATATAGAGTCATTACACGCAGAGGGATCTATTATATAGAGTCATTACACACAGAGGGATCTATTATATAGTGTCAATACACACAGAGGGATCTATTATATAGAGTCATTACACACAGAGGGATCTATTATATAGAGCCATTACATACAGAGGGATCTATTATATAGAGTCATTACACACAGAGGGATCTATTATATAGAGTCATTACACACAGAGGGATCTATTATATAGAGTCATTACACGCAGAGGCATCTATTATATAGAGTCATTAAACACAGAGCGATCTATTATATAGTCATTACACACAGAGGGATCTATTATATAGAGTCATTACACACAGAGGGATCTATTATATAGAGTCATTACACGCAGAGGGATCTATTATATAGAGTCATTACGCACAGAGGGATCTATTATATAGAGTCATTACATGCAGAGGGATCTATTATATAGAGTCATTACACGCAGAGGGATCTATTATATAGAGTCATTACACACAGAGGGATCTATTATATAGAGTCATTACACACAGAGGGATCTATTATATAGAGTAATTACACACAGAGCGATCTATTATATAGAGTAATTACACACAGAGCGATCTATTATATAGAGTCATTACACGCAGAGGGATCTATTATACAGAGTCATTAAACACAGAGCGATCTATTATATAGTCATTACACACAGAGGGATCTATTATATAGAGTCATTACACACAGAGGGATCTATTATATAGAGTTATTACACACAGAGGCATCTATTATATAGAGTAATTACACACAGAGCGATCTATTATATAGAGTAATTACACGCAGAGGGATCTATTATATAGAGTCATTACACACAGAGGCATCTATTATATAGAGTCATTACACACAGATGGATCTATTATATAGAGTCATTACACACAGAGGGATCTATTATATAGAGTCATTACACACAGAGGGATCTATTATATAGAGTCATTACACACAGAGGGATCTATTATATAGAGTCATTACACACAGAGGGATCTATTATATAGAGTCATTACACACAGAGGGATCTATTATATAGAGTCATTACACACAGAGGGATCTATTATATAGAGTCATTACACACAGAGGGATCTATTATATAGAGTCATTACACACAGAGGGATCTATTATATAGAGTTATTACACACAGAGGCATCTATTATATAGAGTAATTACACACAGAGCGATCTATTATATAGAGTCATTACACACAGAGGGATCTATTATATAGAGTCATTACACACAGAGGCATCTATTATATAGAGTAATTACACACAGAGTGATCTATTATATAGAGTAATTACACGCAGAGGGATCTATTATATAGAGTCATTAAACACAGAGCGATCTATTATATAGTCATTACACACAGAGGGATCTATTATATAGAGTCATTACACACAGGGATCTATTATATAGAGACATTACACACAGGGATCTTTTATATAGAGTCATTACACACAGAGGGATCTATTATATAGAGTCATTACACACAGAGCGATCTATTATATAGTCATTACACACAGAGGGATCTATTATATAGAGTCATTACACACAGGGATCTATTATATAGAGACATTACACACAGGGATCTATTATATAGAGTCATTACACACAGAGGGATCTATTATATAGAGTCATTACACGCAGAGGGATCTATTATATAGAGTCATTACACACAGAGGGATCTATTCTATAGAGTCATTACACACAGAGCGATCTATTATATAGAGTCATTACACACAGAGCGATCTATTATATATAGTCATTACACACAGAGGGATCTATTATATAGAGTCATTACACACAGAGGGATCTATTATATAGAGTCAATACACAGAGGGATCTATTATATAGAGTCATTACACACAGAGGGATCTATTATATAGAGTCATTACATACAGATGGATCTATTATATAGAGTCATTACACACAGAGGGATCTATTATGTAGTCATTACACACAGAGGGATCTATTATATAGAGTCATTACACGCAGAGGGATCTATTATATAGAGTCATTAAACACAGAGCGATCTATTATATAGTCATTACACACAGAGGGATCTATTATATAGAGTCATTACACACAGGGATCTATTATATAGAGACATTACACACAGGGATCTATTACATAGAGTCAGTACACACAGAGGGATCTATTATATAGAGTCATTACACACAGAGCGATCTATTATATAGTCATTACACACAGAGGGATCTATTATATAGAGTCATTACACACAGGGATCTATTATATAGAGACATTACACACAGGGATCTATTATATAGAGTCATTACACACAGAGGGATCTATTATATAGAGTCATTACACACAGAGGGATCTATTATATAGAGTCATTACACGCAGAGGGATCTATTATATAGAGTCATTACGCACAGAGGGATCTATTATATAGAGTCATTACATGCAGAGGGATCTATTATATAGAGTCATTACACGCAGAGGGATCTATTATATAGAGTCATTACACACAGAGGGATCTATTATATAGAGTCATTACACACAGAGGGATCTATTATATAGAGTAATTACACACAGAGCGATCTATTATATAGAGTAATTACACACAGAGCGATCTATTATATAGAGTCATTACACGCAGAGGGATCTATTATACAGAGTCATTAAACACAGAGCGATCTATTATATAGTCATTACACACAGAGGGATCTATTATATAGAGTCATTACACACAGAGGGATCTATTATATAGAGTTATTACACACAGAGGCATCTATTATATAGAGTAATTACACACAGAGCGATCTATTATATAGAGTAATTACACGCAGAGGGATCTATTATATAGAGTCATTACACACAGAGGCATCTATTATATAGAGTCATTACACACAGAGGGATCTATTATATAGAGTCATTACACACAGAGGGATCTATTATATAGAGTCATTACACACAGAGGGATCTATTATATAGAGTCATTACACACAGAGGGATCTATTATATAGAGTCATTACACACAGAGGGATCTATTATATAGAGTCATTACACACAGAGGGATCTATTATATAGAGTCATTACACACAGAGGGATCTATTATATAGAGTCATTACACACAGAGGGATCTATTATATAGAGTCATTACACACAGAGGGATCTATTATATAGAGTTATTACACACAGAGGCATCTATTATATAGAGTAATTACACACAGAGCGATCTATTATATAGAGTCATTACACACAGAGGGATCTATTATATAGAGTCATTACACACAGAGGCATCTATTATATAGAGTAATTACACACAGAGCGATCTATTATATAGAGTAATTACACGCAGAGGGATCTATTATATAGAGTCATTAAACACAGAGCGATCTATTATATAGTCATTACACACAGAGGGATCTATTATATAGAGTCATTACACACAGGGATCTATTATATAGAGACATTACACACAGGGATCTTTTATATAGAGTCATTACACACAGAGGGATCTATTATATAGAGTCATTACACACAGAGCGATCTATTATATAGTCATTACACACAGAGGGATCTATTATATAGAGTCATTACACACAGGGATCTATTATATAGAGACATTACACACAGGGATCTATTATATAGAGTCATTACACACAGAGGGATCTATTATATAGAGTCATTACACGCAGAGGGATCTATTATATAGAGTCATTACACACAGAGGGATCTATTCTATAGAGTCATTACACACAGAGCGATCTATTATATAGAGTCATTACACACAGAGCGATCTATTATATATAGTCATTACACACAGAGGGATCTATTATATAGAGTCATTACACACAGAGGGATCTATTATATAGAGTCAATACATAGAGGGATCTATTATATAGAGTCATTACACACAGAGGGATCTATTATATAGAGTCATTACATACAGATGGATCTATTATATAGAGTCATTACACACAGAGGGATCTATTATGTAGTCATTACACACAGAGGGATCTATTATATAGAGTCATTACACGCAGAGGGATCTATTATATAGAGTCATTAAACACAGAGCGATCTATTATATAGTCATTACACACAGAGGGATCTATTATATAGAGTCATTACACACAGGGATCTATTATATAGAGACATTACACACAGGGATCTATTACATAGAGTCAGTACACACAGAGGGATCTATTATATAGAGTCATTACACACAGAGCGATCTATTATATAGTCATTACACACAGAGGGATCTATTATATAGAGTCATTACACACAGGGATCTATTATATAGAGACATTACACACAGGGATCTATTATATAGAGTCATTACACACAGAAGGATCTATTATATAGAGTCATTACACACAGAGGGATCTATTATATAGAGTCATTACACGCAGAGGGATCTATTATATAGAGACATTACACACAGAGGGATCTATTATATAGAGTCATTACACGCAGAGGGATCTATTATATAGAGTCATTACACACAGAGGGATCTATTATATAGAGTCATTACACATAGAGGAATCTATTATATAGAGTCATTACACGCAGAGGGATCTATTATATAGAGTCATTACATACAGAGGGATCTATTATATAGAGTCATTACACGCAGAGGGATCTATTATATAGAGTCATTACACGCAGAGGGATCTATTATATAGAGTCATTACACACAGAGGGATCTATTATATAGAGTCATTACACGCAGAGGGATCTATTATATAGAGTCATTACACACAGAGGGATCTATTATATAGAGTAATTACACACAGAGCGATCTATTATATAGATTAATTACACGCAGAGGGATCTATTATATAGAGTCATTAAACACAGAGCGATCTATTATATAGTCATTACACACAGAGGGATCAATTATATAGAGTCATTACACACAGGGATCTATTATATAGAGTCATTACACGCAGAGGGATCTTTTATATAGAGTCATTACACACAGAGGGATCTATTATATAGAGTCATTACACGCAGAGGGATCTATTATATAGAGTCATTACACACAGAGGGATCTATTATATAGAGTCATTACACACAGAGGGATCTATTATATAGAGTCATTACACACAGAGCGATCTATTATATAGAGTCATTACACGCAGAGGGATCTATTATATAGAGTCATTAAACACAGAGCGATCTATTATATAGTCATTACACACAGAGGGATCTATTATATAGAGTCATTACATACAGGGATCTATTATATAGAGACATTACACACAGGGATCTATTATATAGAGTCATTACACACAGAGGGATCTATTATATAGAGTCATTACACACAGAGCGATCTATTATATAGTAATTACACACAGAGAGATCTATTATATAGAGTCATTACACACAGAGCGATCTATTATATAGTCATTACACACAGAGGGTTCTATTATATAGAGTCATTACACACAGAGGGATCTATTATATAGAGTCATTAAACGCAGAGGGATCTATTATATAGAGTCATTACACACAGAGGGATCTATTATATAGAGTAATTACACACAGAGCGATCTATTATATAGAGTAATTACACGCAGAGGGATCTATTATATAGAGTCATTAAACACAGAGCGATCTATTATATAGTCATTACACACAGAGGGATCTATTATATAGAGTCATTACACACAGGGATCTATTATATAGAGACATTACACACAGGGATCTATTATATAGAGTCATTACACACAGAGGGATCTATTATATAGAGTCATTACACGCAGAGGGATCTATTATATAGAGACATTACACACAGAGGGATCTATTATATAGAGTCATTACACGCAGAGTGATCTATTATATAGAGTCATTACACACAGAGGGATCTATTATATAGAGTCATTACACGCAGAGGGATCTATTATATAGAGTCATTACACGCAGAGGGATCTATTATATAGAGTCATTACACACAGAGGGATCTATTATATAGAGTCATTACACGCAGAGGGATCTATTATATAGAGTCATTACACGCAGAGGGATCTATTATATAGAGTCATTACACACAGAGCGATCTATTATATAGAGTAATTACACGCAGAGGGATCTATTATATAGAGTCATTAAACACAGAGCGATCTATTATATAGTCATTACACACAGAGGGATCTATTATATAGAGTCATTACACACAGGGATCTATTATATAGAGACATTACACGCAGAGGGATCTATTATATAGAGTCATTACACACAGAGGGATCCATTATATAGAGTCATTATACACAGAGGGATCTATTATATAGAGTCATTACACACAGAGGGATCTATTATATAGAGTCATTACATACAGAGGGATCTATTATATAGAGTTATTACACACAGAGGGATCTATTATATAGAGTCATTACACACAGAGGGATCTATTATATAGAGTCATTACACGCAGAGGGATCTATTATATAGAGTCATTAAACACAGAGCGATCTATTATATAGTCATTACACACAGAGGGATCTATTATATAGAGTCATTACACACAGGGATCTATTATATAGAGACATTACACACAGGGATCTATTATATAGAGTCATTACACACAGAGGGATCTATTATATAGAGTCATTACACGCAGAGGGATCTATTATATAGAGACATTACACACAGAGGGATCTATTATATAGAGTCATTACACACAGAGGGATCTATTATATAGAGTCATTACACACAGAGGGATCTATTATATAGAGTCATTACACACAGAGGGATCTATTATATAGAGTCATTACACGCAGAGGGATCTATTATATAGAGTCATTACACACAGAGGGATCTATTATATAGAGTCATTACACGCAGAGGGATCTATTATATAGAGTCATTACACGCAGAGGGATCTATTATATAGAGTCATTACACACAGAGGGATCTATTATATAGAGTCATTACACGCAGAGGGATCAATTATATAGAGTCATTACACACAGAGGGATCTATTATATAGAGTAATTACACACAGAGCGATCTATTATATAGATTAATTACACGCAGAGGGATCTATTATATAGAGTAATTAAACACAGAGCGATCTATTATATAGTCATTACACACAGAGGGATCTATTCTATAGAGTCATTACACACAGGGATCTATTATATAGAGTCATTACACGCAGAGGGATCTTTTATATAGAGTCATTACACACAGAGGGATCTATTATATAGAGTCATTACACGCAGAGGGATCTATTATATAGAGTCATTACACACAGAGGGATCTATTATATAGAGTCATTACATGCAGAGGGATCTATTATATAGAGTCACTACACACAGAGGGATCTATTATATAGAGTAATTACACACAGAGCGATCTATTATATAGAGTCATTACACGCAGAGGGATCTATTATATAGAGTCATTACACACAGAGGGATCTATTATATAGAGTCATTACACGCAGAGGGATCTATTATATAGAGTCATTACACACAGAGGGATCTATTATATAGAGTAATTACACACAGAGCGATCTATTATATAGAGTCATTACACGCAGAGGGATCTATTATATAGAGTCATTAAACACAGAGCGATCTATTATATAGTCATTACACACAGAGGGATCTATTATATTGAGTCATTACATACAGGGATCTATTATATAGAGACATTACACACAGGGATCTATTATATAGAGTCATTACACACAGAGGGATCTATTATATAGAGTCATTAAACACAGAGCGATCTATTATATAGTCATTACACACAGAGGGATCTATTATATAGAGTCATTACATACAGGGATCTATTATATAGAGACATTACACACAGGGATCTATTATATAGAGTCATTACACACAGAGGGATCTATTATATAGAGTCATTACACACAGAGCGATCTATTATATAGTCATTACACACAGAGGGATCTATTATATAGAGTCATTACACACAGAGCGATCTATTATATAGTCATTATACACAGAGCGATCTATTATATAGAGTCATTACACACAGAGGGATCTATTATATAGAGTCATTAAACGCAGAGGGATCTATTATATAGAGTCATTACACACAGAGGGATCTATTATATAGAGTAATTACACACAGAGCGATCTATTATATAGAGTAATTACACGCAGAGGGATCTATTATATAGAGTCATTAAACACAGAGCGATCTATTATATAGTCATTACACACAGAGGGACCTATTATATAGAGTCATTACACACAGGGATCTATTATATAGAGACATTACACGCAGAGGGATCTATTATATAGAGTCATTACACACAGAGGGATCTATTATATAGAGTCATTACACGCAGAGGGATCTATTATATAGAGTCATTACACACAGAGGGATCTATTATATAGAGTCATTACACGCAGAGGGATCTATTATATAGAGTCATTACACGCAGAGGGATCTATTATATAGAGTCATTACACACAGAGGGATCTATTCTATAGAGTCATTACACACAGAGCGATCTATTATATAAAGTCATTACACACAGAGCGATCTATTATATATAGTCATTACACACAGAGGGATCTATTATATAGAGTCATTACACACAGAGGGATCTATTATATAGAGACATTATACACAGAGGGACCTATTATATAGAGTCATTACACACAGAGGGATCTATTATATAGAGTCATTACATACAGAGGGATCTATTATATAGAGTTATTACACACAGAGGGATCTATTATATAGAGTCATTACACACAGAGGGATCTATTATATAGAGTCATTACACGCAGAGGGATCTATTATATAGAGTCATTAAACACAGAGCGATCTATTATATAGTCATTACACACAGAGGGATCTATTATATAGAGTCATTACACACAGGGATCTATTATATAGAGACATTACACATAGGGATCTATTACATAGAGTCATTACACACAGAGGGATCTATTATATAGAGTCACTACACACAGAGGGATCTATTATATAGAGACATTACACACAGAGGGATCTATTATATAGAGTCATTACACGCAGAGGGATCTATTATATAGAGTCATTACACACAGAGTGATCTATTATATAGAGTCATTACACACAGAGCGATCTATTATATAGTCATTACACACAGAGGGATCTATTATATAGAGTAATTACACACAGGGATCTATTATATAGAGACATTACACACAGGGATCTATTATATAGAGTCATTACACACAGAGGGATCTATTATATAGAGTCATTACACGCAGAGGGATCTATTATATAGAGACATTACACACAGAGGGATCTATTATATAGAGTCATTACACGCAGAGGGATCTATTATATAGAGTCATTACACACAGAGTGATCTATTATATAGAGTCATTACACGCAGAGGGATCTATTATATAGAGTCATTACACGCAGAGGGATCTATTATATAGAGTCATTACACACAGAGGGATCTATTATATAGAGTCATTACACGCAGAGGGATCTATTATATAGAGTCATTACACGCAGAGGGATCTATTATATAGAGTCATTACACACAGAGCGATCTATTATATAGAGTAATTACACGCAGAGGGATCTATTATATAGAGTCATTAAACACAGAGCGATCTATTATATAGTCATTACACACAGAGGGATCTATTATATAGAGTCATTACACACAGGGATCTATTATATAGAGACATTAGACGCAGAGGGATCTATTATATAGAGTCATTACACACAGAGCGATCTATTATATAGAGTCATTATACGCAGAGGGATCTATTATATAGAGTCATTATACACAGAGGGATCTATTATATAGAGTCATTACACACAGAGGGATCTATTATATAGAGTCATTACATACAGAGGGATCTATTATATAGAGTTATTACACACAGAGGGATCTATTATATAGAGTCATTACACACAGAGGGATCTATTATATAGAGTCATTACACGCAGAGGGATCTATTATATAGAGTCATTAAACACAGAGCGATCTATTATATAGTCATTACACACAGAGGGATCTATTATATTGAGTCATTACATACAGGGATCTATTATATAGAGACATTACACACAGGGATCTATTATATAGAGTCATTACACACAGAGGGATCTATTATATAGAGTCATTAAACACAGAGCGATCTATTATATAGTCATTACACACAGAGGGATCTATTATATAGAGTCATTACATACAGGGATCTATTATATACAGACATTACACACAGGGATCTATTATATAGAGTCATTACACACAGAGGGATCTATTATATAGAGTCATTACACACAGAGCGATCTATTATATAGTCATTACACACAGAGGGATCTATTATATAGAGTCATTACACACAGAGCGATCTATTATATAGTCATTATACACAGAGCGATCTATTATATAGAGTCATTACACACAGAGGGATCTATTATATAGAGTCATTAAACGCAGAGGGATCTATTATATAGAGTCATTACACACAGAGGGATCTATTATATAGAGTAATTACACACAGAGCGATCTATTATATAGAGTAATTACACGCAGAGGGATCTATTATATAGAGTCATTAAACACAGAGCGATCTATTATATAGTCATTACACACAGAGGGACCTATTATATAGAGTCATTACACACAGGGATCTATTATATAGAGACATTACACGCAGAGGGATCTATTATATAGAGTCATTACACACAGAGGGATCTATTATATAGAGTCATTACACGCAGAGGGATCTATTATATAGAGTCATTACACACAGAGGGATCTATTATATAGAGTCATTACACGCAGAGGGATCTATTATATAGAGTCATTACACGCAGAGGGATCTATTATATAGAGTCATTACACACAGAGGGATCTATTCTATAGAGTCATTACTCACAGAGCGATCTATTATATATAGTCATTACACACAGAGGGATCTATTATATAGAGTCATTACACACAGAGGGATCTATTATATAGAGACATTATACACAGAGGGATCTATTATATAGAGTCATTACACACAGAGGGATCTATTATATAGAGTCATTACATACAGAGGGATCTATTATATAGAGTTATTACACACAGAGGGATCTATTATATAGAGTCATTACACACAGAGGGATCTATTATATAGAGTCATTACACGCAGAGGGATCTATTATATAGAGTCATTAAACACAGAGCGATCTATTATATAGTCATTACACACAGAGGGATCTATTATATAGAGTCATTACACACAGGGATCTATTATATAGAGACATTACACATAGGGATCTATTACATAGAGTCATTACACACAGAGGGATCTATTATATAGAGTCATTACACACAGAGCGATCTATTATATAGTCATTACACACAGAGGGATCTATTATATAGAGTAATTACACACAGGGATCTATTATATAGAGACATTACACACAGGGATCTATTATATAGAGTCATTACACACAGAGGGATCTATTATATAGAGTCATTACACGCAGAGGGATCTATTATATAGAGACATTACACACAGAGGGATCTATTATATAGAGTCATTACACGCAGAGGGATCTATTATATAGAGTCATTACACACAGAGTGATCTATTATATAGAGTCATTACACGCAGAGGGATCTATTATATAGAGTCATTACACGCAGAGGGATCTATTATATAGAGTCATTACACACAGAGGGATCTATTATATAGAGTCATTACACGCAGAGGGATCTATTATATAGAGTCATTACACGCAGAGGGATCTATTATATAGAGTCATTACACACAGAGCGATCTATTATATAGAGTAATTACACGCAGAGGGATCTATTATATAGAGTCATTAAACACAGAGCGATCTATTATATAGTCATTACACACAGAGGGATCTATTATATAGAGTCATTACACACAGGGATCTATTATATAGAGACATTACACGCAGAGGGATCTATTATATAGAGTCATTACACACAGAGCGATCTATTATATAGAGTCATTATACGCAGAGGGATCTATTATATAGAGTCATTATACACAGAGGGATCTATTATATAGAGTCATTACACACAGAGGGATCTATTATATAGAGTCATTACATACAGAGGGATCTATTATATAGAGTTATTACACACAGAGGGATCTATTATATAGAGTCATTACACACAGAGGGATCTATTATATAGAGTCATTACACGCAGAGGGATCTATTATATAGAGTCATTAAACACAGAGCGATCTATTATATAGTCATTACACACAGAGGGATCTATTATATAGAGTCATTACACACAGGGATCTATTATATAGAGACATTACACACAGGGATCTATTACATAGAGTCATTACACACAGAGGGATCTATTATATAGAGTCATTACACACAGAGCGATCTATTATATAGTCATTACACACAGAGGGATCTATTATATAGAGTCATTACACACAGGGATCTATTATATAGAGACATTACACACAGGGATCTATTATATAGAGTCATTACACACAGAGGGATCTATTATATAGAGTCATTACACGCAGAGGGATCTATTATATAGAGACATTACACACAGAGGGATCTATTATATAGAGTCATTACACGCAGAGGGATCTATTATATAGAGTCATTACACACAGAGGGATCTATTATATAGAGTCATTACACGCAGAGGGATCTATTATATAGAGTCATTACACACAGAGCGATCTATTATATAGAGTCATTATACGCAGAGGGATCTATTATATAGAGTCATTATACACAGAGGGATCTATTATATAGAGTCATTACACACAGAGGGATCTATTATATAGAGTCATTACATACAGAGGGATCTATTATATAGAGTTATTACACACAGAGGGATCTATTATATAGAGTCATTACACACAGAGGGATCTATTATATAGAGTCATTACACGCAGAGGGATCTATTATATAGAGTCATTAAACACAGAGCGATCTATTATATAGTCATTACACACAGAGGGATCTATTATATTGAGTCATTACATACAGGGATCTATTATATAGAGACATTACACACAGGGATCTATTATATAGAGTCATTACACACAGAGGGATCTATTATATAGAGTCATTAAACACAGAGCGATCTATTATATAGTCATTACACACAGAGGGATCTATTATATAGAGTCATTACATACAGGGATCTATTATATAGAGACATTACACACAGGGATCTATTATATAGAGTCATTACACACAGAGGGATCTATTATATAGAGTCATTACACACAGAGCGATCTATTATATAGTCATTACACACAGAGGGATCTATTATATAGAGTCATTACACACAGAGCGATCTATTATATAGTCATTATACACAGAGCGATCTATTATATAGAGTCATTACACACAGAGGGATCTATTATATAGAGTCATTAAACGCAGAGGGATCTATTATATAGAGTCATTACACACAGAGGGATCTATTATATAGAGTAATTACACACAGAGCGATCTATTATATAGAGTAATTACACGCAGAGGGATCTATTATATAGAGTCATTAAACACAGAGCGATCTATTATATAGTCATTACACACAGAGGGACCTATTATATAGAGTCATTACACACAGGGATCTATTATATAGAGACATTACACGCAGAGGGATCTATTATATAGAGTCATTACACACAGAGGGATCTATTATATAGAGTCATTACACGCAGAGGGATCTATTATATAGAGTCATTACACACAGAGGGATCTATTATATAGAGTCATTACACGCAGAGGGATCTATTATATAGAGTCATTACACGCAGAGGGATCTATTATATAGAGTCATTACACACAGAGGGATCTATTCTATAGAGTCATTACTCACAGAGCGATCTATTATATATAGTCATTACACACAGAGGGATCTATTATATAGAGTCATTACACACAGAGGGATCTATTATATAGAGACATTATACACAGAGGGATCTATTATATAGAGTCATTACACACAGAGGGATCTATTATATAGAGTCATTACATACAGAGGGATCTATTATATAGAGTTATTACACACAGAGGGATCTATTATATAGAGTCATTACACACAGAGGGATCTATTATATAGAGTCATTACACGCAGAGGGATCTATTATATAGAGTCATTAAACACAGAGCGATCTATTATATAGTCATTACACACAGAGGGATCTATTATATAGAGTCATTACACACAGGGATCTATTATATAGAGACATTACACATAGGGATCTATTACATAGAGTCATTACACACAGAGGGATCTATTATATAGAGTCATTACACACAGAGCGATCTATTATATAGTCATTACACACAGAGGGATCTATTATATAGAGTAATTACACACAGGGATCTATTATATAGAGACATTACACACAGGGATCTATTATATAGAGTCATTACACACAGAGGGATCTATTATATAGAGTCATTACACGCAGAGGGATCTATTATATAGAGACATTACACACAGAGGGATCTATTATATAGAGTCATTACACGCAGAGGGATCTATTATATAGAGTCATTACACACAGAGTGATCTATTATATAGAGTCATTACACGCAGAGGGATCTATTATATAGAGTCATTACACGCAGAGGGATCTATTATATAGAGTCATTACACACAGAGGGATCTATTATATAGAGTCATTACACGCAGAGGGATCTATTATATAGAGTCATTACACGCAGAGGGATCTATTATATAGAGTCATTACACACAGAGCGATCTATTATATAGAGTAATTACACGCAGAGGGATCTATTATATAGAGTCATTAAACACAGAGCGATCTATTATATAGTCATTTCACACAGAGGGATCTATTATATAGAGTCATTACACACAGGGATCTATTATATAGAGACATTACACGCAGAGGGATCTATTATATAGAGTCATTACACACAGAGCGATCTATTATATAGAGTCATTATACGCAGAGGGATCTATTATATAGAGTCATTATACACAGAGGGATCTATTATATAGAGTCATTACACACAGAGGGATCTATTATATAGAGTCATTACATACAGAGGGATCTATTATATAGAGTTATTACACACAGAGGGATCTATTATATAGAGTCATTACACACAGAGGGATCTATTATATAGAGTCATTACACGCAGAGGGATCTATTATATAGAGTCATTAAACACAGAGCGATCTATTATATAGTCATTACACACAGAGGGATCTATTATATAGAGTCATTACACACAGGGATCTATTATATAGAGACATTACACACAGGGATCTATTACATAGAGTCATTACACACAGAGGGATCTATTATATAGAGTCATTACACACAGAGCGATCTATTATATAGTCATTACACACAGAGGGATCTATTATATAGAGTCATTACACACAGGGATCTATTATATAGAGACATTACACACAGGGATCTATTATATAGAGTCATTACACACAGAGGGATCTATTATATAGAGTCATTACACGCAGAGGGATCTATTATATAGAGACATTACACACAGAGGGATCTATTATATAGAGTCATTACACGCAGAGGGATCTATTATATAGAGTCATTACACACAGAGGGATCTATTATATAGAGTCATTACACGCAGAGGGATCTATTATATAGAGTCATTACACGCAGAGGGATCTATTATATAGAGTCATTACAGACAGAGGGATCTATTATATAGAGTCATTACATGCAGAGGGATCTATTATATAGAGTCATTACACGCAGAGGGATCTATTATATAGAGTCATTACACACAGAGCGATCTATTATATAGAGTAATTACACGCAGAGGGATCTATTATATAGAGTCATTAAACACAGAGCGATCTATTATATAGTCATTACACACAGAGGGATCTATTATATAGAGTCATTACACACAGGGATCTATTATATAGAGACATTACACGCAGAGGGATCTATTATATAGAGTCATTACACACAGAGGGATCTATTATATAGAGTCATTACACGCAGAGGGATCTATTATATAGAGTCATTACACACAGAGGGATCTATTATATAGAGTCAATACACGCAGAGGGATCTATTATATAGAGTCATTACACGCAGAGGGATCTATTATATAGAGTCATTACACACAGAGGGATCTATTCTATAGAGTCATTACACACAGAGCGATCTATTATATAGAGTCATTACACACAGAGCGATCTATTATATATAGTCATTACACACAGAGGGATCTATTATATAGAGTCATTACACACAGAGGGATCTATTATATAGAGTCAATACACAGAGGGATCTATTATATAGAGTCATTACACACAGAGGGATCTATTATATAGAGTCATTACATACAGAGGGATCTATTATATAGAGTTATTACACACAGAGGGATCTATTATATAGAGTCATTACACACAGAGGGATCTATTATATAGAGTCATTACACGCAGAGGGATCTATTATATAGAGTCATTAAACACAGAGCGATCTATTATATAGTCATTACACACAGAGGGATCTATTATATAGAGTCATTACACACAGGGATCTATTATATAGAGACATTACACACAGGGATCTATTACATAGAGTCATTACTCACAGAGGGATCTATTATATAGAGTCATTACACACAGAGCGATCTATTATATAGTCATTACACACAGAGGGATCTATTATATAGAGTCATTACACACAGGGATCTATTATATAGAGACATTACACACAGGGATCTATTATATAGAGTCATTACACACAGAGGGATCTATTATATAGAGTCATTACACGCAGAGGGATCTATTATATAGAGACATTACTCACAGAGGGATCTATTATATAGAGTCATTACACGCAGAGGGATCTATTATATAGAGTCATTACACACAGAGGGATCTATTATATAGAGTCATTACACGCAGAGGGATCTATTATATAGAGTCATTACACGCAGAGGGATCTATTATATAGAGTCATTACACACAGAGGGATCTATTATATAGAGTCATTACACGCAGAGGGATCTATTATATAGAGTCATTACACGCAGAGGGATCTATTATATAGAGTCATTACACACAGAGGGATCTATTATATAGAGTCATTACACGCAGAGGGATCAATTATATAGAGTCATTACACACAGAGGGATCTATTATATAGAGTAATTACACACAGAGCGATCTATTATATAGATTAATTACACGCAGAGGGATCTATTATATAGAGTCATTAAACACAGAGCGATCTATTATATAGTCATTACACACAGAGGGATCTATTCTATAGAGTCATTACACACAGGAATCTATTATATAGAGTCATTACACGCAGAGGGATCTTTTATATAGAGTCATTACACACAGAGGGATCTATTATATAGAGTCATTACACGCAGAGGGATCTATTATATAGAGTCATTACACACAGAGGGATCTATTATATAGAGTCATTACATGCAGAGGGATCTATTATATAGAGTCATTACACACAGAGGGATCTATTATATAGAGTAATTACACACAGAGCGATCTATTATATAGAGTCATTACACACAGAGGGATCTATTATATAGAGTCATTAAACACATAGCGATCTATTATATAGTCATTACACACAGAGGGATCTATTATATAGAGTCATTACATACAGGGATCTATTATATAGAGACATTACACGCAGAGGGATCTATTATATAGAGTCATTACACACAGAGGGATCTATTATATAGAGTCATTACATGCAGAGGGATCTATTATATAGAGTCATTACACACAGAGGGATCTATTATATAGAGTAATTACACACAGAGCGATCTATTATATAGAGTCATTACACGCAGAGGGATCTATTATATAGAGTCATTAAACACATAGCGATCTATTATATAGTCATTACACACAGAGGGATCTATTATATAGAGTCATTACATACAGGGATCTATTATATAGAGACATTACACACAGGGATCTATTATATAGAGTCATTACACACAGAGGGATCTATTATATAGAGTCATTACACACAGAGCGATCTATTATATAGTCATTACACACAGAGGGATCTATTATATAGAGTCATTACACACAGAGCGATCTATTATATAGTCATTACACACAGAGGGATCCATTATATAGAGTCATTACACACAGAGGGATCTATTATATAGAGTCATTAAACGCAGAGGGATCTATTATATAGAGTCATTACACACAGAGTGATCTATTATATAGAGTAGTTACACACAGAGTGATCTATTATATAGAGTAATTACACGCAGAGGGATCTATTATATAGAGTCATTAAACACAGAGCGATCTATTATATAGTCATTACACACAGAGGAATCTATTATATAGAGTCATTACACACAGGGCTCTATTGTATAGAGACATTACACACAGGGATCTATTATATAGAGTCATTACACACAGAGCGATCTATTATATAGTCATTACACACAGAGGGATCTATTATATAGAGTCATTACACACAGGGATCTATTATATAGAGACATTACACACAGGGATCTATTATATAGAGTCATTACACACAGAGGGATCTATTATATAGAGTCATTACACGCAGAGGGATCTATTATATAGAGTCATTACACACAGAGGGATCTATTCTATAGAGTCATTACACACAGAGCGATCTATTATATAGAGTCATTACACACAGAGGGATCTATTCTATAGAGTCATTACACACAGAGCGATCTATTATATATAGTCATTACACACAGAGGGATCTATTATATAGAGTCATTACACACAGAGGGATCTATTATATAGAGTCAATACACACAGAGGGATCTATTATATAGAGTCATTACACACAGAGGGATCTCTTATATATATAGTCATTACATACAGAGGGATCTATTATATAGAGTCATTACACATAGAGGGATCTATTATATAGAGTCATTACACACAGAGGGATCTATTATATAGAGTCATTACACGCAGAGGGATCTATTATATAGAGTCATTAAACACAGAGCGATCTATTATATAGTCATTACACACAGAGGGATCTATTATATAGAGTCATTACACACAGGGATCTATTATATAGAGTCATTACACGCAGAGGGATCTATTATATAGAGTCATTACACACAGAGGGATCTATTATATAGAGTCATTACACGCAGAGGGATCTATTTTATAGAGTCATTACACACAGAGGGATCTATTATATAGAGTCATTACACGCAGAGGGATCTATTATATAGAGTCATTACACACAGAGGGATCTATTATATAGAGTAATTACACACAGAGCGATCTATTATATAGAGTCATTACACGCAGAGGGATCTATTATATAGAGTCATTAAACACAGAGCGATCTATTATATAGTCATTACACACAGAGGGATCTATTATATAGAGTCATTACATACAGGGATCTATTATATAGAGACATTACACACAGGGATCTATTATATAGAGTCATTACACACAGAGGGATCTATTATATAGAGTCATTACACACAGAGCGATCTATTATATAGTCATTACACACAGAGGGATCTATTATATAGAGTCATTACACACAGAACGATCTATTATATAGTCATTACACACAGAGGGTTCTATTATATAGTGTCATTACACACAGATGGATCTATTATATAGAGTCATTAAACGCAGAGGGATCTATTATATAGAGTCATTACACTCAGAGGGATCTATTATATAGAGTAATTACACACAGAGCGATCTATTATATATAGTCATTACACACAGAGGGATCTATTATATAGAGTCATTACACACAGAGGGATCTATTATATAGAGTCAATACACACAGAAGGATCTATTATATAGAGTCATTACACACAGAGGGATCTATTATATAGAGTCATTACATACATAGGGATCTATTATATAGAGTCATTACACACAGAGGGATCTATTATATAGAGTCATTACACACAGAGGGATCTATTATATAGAGTCATTACACGCAGAGGGATCTATTATATAGAGTCATTAAACACAGAGCGATCTATTATATAGTCATTACACACAGAGGGATCTATTATATAGAGTCATTACACACAGGGATCTATTATATAGAGTCATTACACGCAGAGGGATCTATTATATAGAGTCATTACACACAGAGGGATCTATTATATAGAGTCATTACACGCAGAGGGATCTATTATATAGAGTCATTACACACAGAGGGATCTATTATATAGAGTCATTACACGCAGAGGGATCTATTATATAGAGTCATTACACACAGAGGGATCTATTATATAGAGTAATTACACACAGAGCGATCTATTATATAGAGTCATTACACGCAGAGGGATCTATTATATAGAGTCATTAAACACAGAGCGATCTATTATATAGTCATTACACACAGAGGGATCTATTATATAGAGTCATTACATACAGAGATCTATTATATAGAGACATTACACACAGGGATGTATTATATAGAGTCATTACACACAGAGGGATCTATTATATAGAGTCATTAAACACAGAGCGATCTATTATATAGTCATTACACACAGAGGGATCTATTATATAGAGTCATTACATACAGGGATCTATTATATAGAGACATTACACACAAGGATCTATTATATAGAGTCATTACACACAGAGGGATCTATTATATAGAGTCATTACACAGAGAGGGATCTATTATATAGAGTCATTACACGCAGAGGGATCTATTATATAGAGTCATTAAACACAGAGCGATCTATTATATAGTCATTACACACAGAGGGATCTATTATATAGAGTCATTACACACAGGGATCTATTATATAGAGTCATTACACGCAGAGGGATCTATTATATAGAGTCATTACACACAGAGGGATCTATTATATAGAGTCATTACACGCAGAGGGATCTATTTTATAGAGTCATTACACACAGAGGGATCTATTATATAGAGTCATTACACGCAGAGGGATCTATTATATAGAGTCATTACACACAGAGGGATCTATTATATAGAGTAATTACACACAGAGCGATCTATTATATAGAGTCATTACACGCAGAGGGATCTATTATATAGAGTCATTACACGCAGAGGGATCTATTATATAGAGTCATTAAACACAGAGCGATCTATTATATAGTCATTACACACAGAGGGATCTATTATATAGAGTCATTACACACAGGGATCTATTATATAGAGACATTACACACAGGGATCTATTACATAGAGTCATTACTCACAGAGGGATCTATTATATAGAGTCATTACACACAGAGCGATCTATTATATAGTCATTACACACAGAGGGATCTATTATATAGAGTCATTACACACAGGGATCTATTATATAGAGACATTACACACAGGGATCTATTATATAGAGTCATTACACACAGAGGGATCTATTATATAGAGTCATTACACGCAGAGGGATCTATTATATAGAGACATTACTCACAGAGGGATCTATTATATAGAGTCATTACACGCAGAGGGATCTATTATATAGAGTCATTACACACAGAGGGATCTATTATATAGAGTCATTACACGCAGAGGGATCTATTATATAGAGTCATTACACGCAGAGGGATCTATTATATAGAGTCATTACACACAGAGGGATCTATTATATAGAGTCATTACACGCAGAGGGATCTATTATATAGAGTCATTACACGCAGAGGGATCTATTATATAGAGTCATTACACACAGAGGGATCTATTATATAGAGTCATTACACGCAGAGGGATCAATTATATAGAGTCATTACACACAGAGGGATCTATTATATAGAGTAATTACACACAGAGCGATCTATTATATAGATTAATTACACGCAGAGGGATCTATTATATAGAGTCATTAAACACAGAGCGATCTATTATATAGTCATTACACACAGAGGGATCTATTCTATAGAGTCATTACACACAGGAATCTATTATATAGAGTCATTACACGCAGAGGGATCTTTTATATAGAGTCATTACACACAGAGGGATCTATTATATAGAGTCATTACACGCAGAGGGATCTATTATATAGAGTCATTACACACAGAGGGATCTATTATATAGAGTCATTACATGCAGAGGGATCTATTATATAGAGTCATTACACACAGAGGGATCTATTATATAGAGTAATTACACACAGAGCGATCTATTATATAGAGTCATTACACACAGAGGGATCTATTATATAGAGTCATTAAACACATAGCGATCTATTATATAGTCATTACACACAGAGGGATCTATTATATAGAGTCATTACATACAGGGATCTATTATATAGAGACATTACACGCAGAGGGATCTATTATATAGAGTCATTACACACAGAGGGATCTATTATATAGAGTCATTACATGCAGAGGGATCTATTATATAGAGTCATTACACACAGAGGGATCTATTATATAGAGTAATTACACACAGAGCGATCTATTATATAGAGTCATTACACGCAGAGGGATCTATTATATAGAGTCATTAAACACATAGCGATCTATTATATAGTCATTACACACAGAGGGATCTATTATATAGAGTCATTACATACAGGGATCTATTATATAGAGACATTACACACAGGGATCTATTATATAGAGTCATTACACACAGAGGGATCTATTATATAGAGTCATTACACACAGAGCGATCTATTATATAGTCATTACACACAGAGGGATCTATTATATAGAGTCATTACACACAGAGCGATCTATTATATAGTCATTACACACAGAGGGATCCATTATATAGAGTCATTACACACAGAGGGATCTATTATATAGAGTCATTAAACGCAGAGGGATCTATTATATAGAGTCATTACACACAGAGTGATCTATTATATAGAGTAGTTACACACAGAGTGATCTATTATATAGAGTAATTACACGCAGAGGGATCTATTATATAGAGTCATTAAACACAGAGCGATCTATTATATAGTCATTACACACAGAGGAATCTATTATATAGAGTCATTACACACAGGGATCTATTATATAGAGACATTACACACAGGGATCTATTATATAGAGTCATTACACACAGAGCGATCTATTATATAGTCATTACACACAGAGGGATCTATTATATAGAGTCATTACACACAGGGATCTATTATATAGAGACATTACACACAGGGATCTATTATATAGAGTCATTACACACAGAGGGATCTATTATATAGAGTCATTACACGCAGAGGGATCTATTATATAGAGTCATTACACACAGAGGGATCTATTCTATAGAGTCATTACACACAGAGCGATCTATTATATAGAGTCATTACACACAGAGGGATCTATTCTATAGAGTCATTACACACAGAGCGATCTATTATATATAGTCATTACACACAGAGGGATCTATTATATAGAGTCATTACACACAGAGGGATCTATTATATAGAGTCAATACACACAGAGGGATCTATTATATAGAGTCATTACACACAGAGGGATCTCTTATATATATAGTCATTACATACAGAGGGATCTATTATATAGAGTCATTACACATAGAGGGATCTATTATATAGAGTCATTACACACAGAGGGATCTATTATATAGAGTCATTACACGCAGAGGGATCTATTATATAGAGTCATTAAACACAGAGCGATCTATTATATAGTCATTACACACAGAGGGATCTATTATATAGAGTCATTACACACAGGGATCTATTATATAGAGTCATTACACGCAGAGGGATCTATTATATAGAGTCATTACACACAGAGGGATCTATTATATAGAGTCATTACACGCAGAGGGATCTATTTTATAGAGTCATTACACACAGAGGGATCTATTATATAGAGTCATTACACGCAGAGGGATCTATTATATAGAGTCATTACACACAGAGGGATCTATTATATAGAGTAATTACACACAGAGCGATCTATTATATAGAGTCATTACACGCAGAGGGATCTATTATATAGAGTCATTAAACACAGAGCGATCTATTATATAGTCATTACACACAGAGGGATCTATTATATAGAGTCATTACATACAGGGATCTATTATATAGAGACATTACACACAGGGATCTATTATATAGAGTCATTACACACAGAGGGATCTATTATATAGAGTCATTACACACAGAGCGATCTATTATATAGTCATTACACACAGAGGGATCTATTATATAGAGTCATTACACACAGAACGATCTATTATATAGTCATTACACACAGAGGGTTCTATTATATAGTGTCATTACACACAGATGGATCTATTATATAGAGTCATTAAACGCAGAGGGATCTATTATATAGAGTCATTACACTCAGAGGGATCTATTATATAGAGTAATTACACACAGAGCGATCTATTATATATAGTCATTACACACAGAGGGATCTATTATATAGAGTCATTACACACAGAGGGATCTATTATATAGAGTCAATACACACAGAAGGATCTATTATATAGAGTCATTACACACAGAGGGATCTATTATATAGAGTCATTACATACATAGGGATCTATTATATAGAGTCATTACACACAGAGGGATCTATTATATAGAGTCATTACACACAGAGGGATCTATTATATAGAGTCATTACACGCAGAGGGATCTATTATATAGAGTCATTAAACACAGAGCGATCTATTATATAGTCATTACACACAGAGGGATCTATTATATAGAGTCATTACACACAGGGATCTATTATATAGAGTCATTACACGCAGAGGGATCTATTATATAGAGTCATTACACACAGAGGGATCTATTATATAGAGTCATTACACGCAGAGGGATCTATTATATAGAGTCATTACACACAGAGGGATCTATTATATAGAGTCATTACACGCAGAGGGATCTATTATATAGAGTCATTACACACAGAGGGATCTATTATATAGAGTAATTACACACAGAGCGATCTATTATATAGAGTCATTACACGCAGAGGGATCTATTATATAGAGTCATTAAACACAGAGCGATCTATTATATAGTCATTACACACAGAGGGATCTATTATATAGAGTCATTACATACAGAGATCTATTATATAGAGACATTACACACAGGGATGTATTATATAGAGTCATTACACACAGAGGGATCTATTATATAGAGTCATTAAACACAGAGCGATCTATTATATAGTCATTACACACAGAGGGATCTATTATATAGAGTCATTACATACAGGGATCTATTATATAGAGACATTA
Organism: Phyllobates terribilis; assembly: GCF_046119375.1. Classification (NCBI taxonomy): domain Eukaryota; kingdom Metazoa; phylum Chordata; class Amphibia; order Anura; family Dendrobatidae; genus Phyllobates; species Phyllobates terribilis. Next base: position 390,300,111 of record NW_027362768.1, on the reverse strand, counting down.
CACACAAGGATCTATTATATAGAGTCATTACACACAGAGGGATCTATTATATAGAGTCATTACACACAGAGGGATCTATTATATAGAGTCATTACACGCAGAGGGATCTATTATATAGAGTCATTAAACAGAGCGATCTATTATATAGTCATTACACACAGAGGGATCTATTATATAGAGTCATTACACACAGGGATCTATTATATAGAGTCATTACACGCAGAGGGATCTATTATATAGAGTCATTACACACAGAGGGATCTATTATATAGAGTCATTACACGCAGAGGGATCTATTTTATAGAGTCATTACACACAGAGGGATCTATTATATAGAGTCATTACACGCAGAGGGATCTATTATATAGAGTCATTACACACAGAGGGATCTATTATATAGAGTAATTACACACAGAGCGATCTATTATATAGAGTCATTACACGCAGAGGGATCTATTATATAGAGTCATTAAACACAGAGCGATCTATTATATAGTCATTACACACAGAGGGATCTATTATATAGAGTCATTACATACAGGGATCTATTATATAGAGACATTACACACAGGGATCTATTATATAGAGTCATTACACACAGAGGGATCTATTATATAGAGTCATTACACACAGAGCGATCTATTATATAGTCATTACACACAGAGGGATCTATTATATAGAGTCATTACATACAGGGATCTATTATATAGAGACATTACACACAGGGATCTATTATATAGAGTCATTACACACAGAGGGATCTATTATATAGAGTCATTACACACAGAGCGATCTATTATATAGTCATTACACACAGAGGGATCTATTATATAGAGTCATTACACACAGAGCGATCTATTATATAGTCATTATACACAGAGCGATCAATTATATAGAGTCATTACACACAGAGGGATCTATTATATAGAGTCATTAAACGCAGAGGGATCTATTATATAGAGTCATTATACACAGAGGGATCTATTATATAGAGTAATTACACACAGAGCGATCTATTATATAGAGTAATTACACGCAGAGGGATCTATTATATAGAGTCATTAAACACAGAGCGATCTATTATATAGTCATTACACACAGAGGGATCTATTATATAGAGTCATTACACACAGGGATCTATTATATAGAGACATTACACGCAGAGGGATCTATTATATAGAGTCATTACACACAGAGGGATCTATTATATAGAGTCATTACACGCAGAGGGATCTATTATATAGAGTCATTACACACAGAGGGATCTATTATATAGAGTCATTACACGCAGAGGGATCTATTATATAGAGTCATTACACGCAGAGGGATCTATTATATAGAGTCATTACACACAGAGGGATCTATTCTATAGAGTCATTACACACAGAGCGATCTATTATATAGAGTCATTACACACAGAGCGATTTATTATATATAGTCATTACACACAGAGGGATCTATTATATAGAGTCATTACACACACAGGGATCTATTATATAGAGTCATTATACACAGAGGGATCTATTATATAGAGTCATTACACACAGAGGGATCTATTATATAGAGTCATTACATACAGGGATCTATTATATAGAGACATTACACACAGGGATCTATTATATAGAGTCATTACACACAGGGATCTATTATATAGAGTCATTACACACAGAGCGATCTATTATATAGTCATTACACACAGAGGGATCTATTATATAGAGTCATTACACACAGAGCGATCTATTATATAGTCATTATACACAGAGCGATCTATTATATAGAGTCATTACACACAGAGGGATCTATTATATAGAGACATTACACACAGAGGGATCTATTATATAGAGTCATTACACGCAGAGGGATCTATTATATAGAGTCATTACACACAGAGGGATCTATTATATAGAGTCATTACACGCAGAGGGATCTATTATATAGAGTCATTACACGCAGAGGGATCTATTATATAGAGTCATTACACACAGGGATCTATTATATAGAGACATTACACACAGGGATCTATTACATAGAGTCATTACACACAGAGGGATCTATTATATAGAGTCATTACACACAGAGCGATCTATTATATAGTCATTACACACAGAGGGATCTATTATATAGAGTCATTACACACAGGGATCTATTATATAGAGACATTACACACAGGGATCTATTATATAGAGTCATTACACACAGAGGGATCTATTATATAGAGTCATTACACACAGAGGGATCTATTATATAGAGACATTACACACAGAGGGATCTATTATATAGAGTCATTACACGCAGAGGGATCTATTATATAGAGTCATTACACACAGAGGGATCTATTATATAGAGTCATTACACGCAGAGGGATCTATTATATAGAGTCATTACACGCAGAGGGATCTATTATATAGAGTCATTACACACAGAGGGATCTATTATATAGAGTCATTACACGCAGAGGGATCTATTATATAGAGTCATTACACGCAGAGGGATCTATTATATAGAGTCATTACACACAGAGCGATCTATTATATAGAGTAATTACACGCAGAGGGATCTATTATATAGAGTCATTAAACACAGAGCGATCTATTATATAGTCATTACACACAGAGGGATCTATTATATAGAGTCATTACACACAGGGATCTATTATATAGAGACATTACACGCAGAGGGATCTATTATATAGAGTCATTACACACAGAGCGATCTATTATATAGAGTCATTACACACAGAGCGATCTATTATATATAGTCATTACACACAGAGGGATCTATTATATAGAGTCATTACACACAGAGGGATCTATTATATAGAGTCAATACACAGAGGGATCTATTATATAGAGTCATTACACACAGAGGGATCTATTATATAGAGTCATTACATACAGAGGGATCTATTATATAGAGTTATTACACACAGAGGGATCTATTATATAGAGTCATCACACACACAGGGATCTATTATATAGAGTCAATACACGCAGAGGCATCTATTATATAGAGTCATTAAACACAGAGCGATCTATTATATAGTCATTACACACAGAGGGATCTATTATATAGAGTCATTACACACAGGGATCTATTATATAGAGACATTACACACAGGGATCTATTACATAGAGTCATTACTCACAGAGGGATCTATTATATAGAGTCATTACACACAGAGCGATCTATTATATAGTCATTACACACAGAGGGATCTATTATATAGAGTCATTACACACAGGGATCTATTATATAGAGACATTACACACAGGGATCTATTATATAGAGTCATTACACACAGAGGTATCTATTATATAGAGTCATTACACGCAGAGGGATCTATTATATAGAGACATTACACACAGAGGGATCTATTATATAGAGTCATTACACGCAGAGGGATCTATTATATAGAGTCATTACACACAGAGGGATCTATTATATAGAGTCATTACACACAGAGGGATCTATTATATAGAGTCATTACACGCAGAGGGATCTATTATATAGAGTCATTACACACAGAGGGATCTATTATATAGAGTCATTACACGCAGAGGGATCTATTATATAGAGTCATTACACGCAGAGGGATCTATTATATAGAGTCATTACACACAGAGGGATCTATTATATAGAGTCATTACACGCAGAGGGATCAATTATATAGAGTCATTACACACAGAGGGATCTATTATATAGAGTAATTACACACAGAGCGATCTATTATATAGATTAATTACACGCAGAGGGATCTATTATATAGAGTCATTAAACACAGAGCGATCTATTATATAGTCATTACACACAGAGGGATCTATTCTATAGAGTCATTACACACAGGGATCTATTATATAGAGTCATTACACGCAGAGGGATCTTTTATATAGAGTCATTACACACAGAGGGATCTATTATATAGAGTCATTACACGCAGAGGGATCTATTATATAGAGTCATTACACACAGAGGGATCTATTATATAGAGTCATTACATGCAGAGGGATCTATTATATAGAGTCATTACACACAGAGGGATCTATTATATAGAGTAATTACACACAGAGCGATCTATTATATAGAGTCATTACACGCAGAGGGATCTATTATATAGAGTCATTAAACACATAGCGATCTATTATATAGTCATTACACACAGAGGGATCTATTATATAGAGTCATTACATACAGGGATCTATTATATAGAGACATTACACACAGGGATCTATTATATAGAGTCATTACACACAGAGGGATCTATTATATAGAGTCATTACACACAGAGCGATCTATTATATAGTCATTACACACAGAGGGATCTATTATATAGAGTCATTACACACAGAGCGATCTATTATATAGTCATTACACACAGAGGGATCTATTATATAAAGTCATTACACACAGAGGGATCTATTATATAGAGTCATTAAACGCAGAGGGATCTATTATATAGAGTCATTACACACAGAGTGATCTATTATATAGAGTAATTACACACAGAGCGATCTATTATATAGAGTAATTACACGCAGAGGGATCTATTATATAGAGTCATTAAACACAGAGCGATCTATTATATAGTCATTACACACAGAGGGATCTATTATATAGAGTCATTACACACAGGGATCTATTATATAGAGACATTACACACAGGGATCTATTATATAGAGTCATTACACACAGAGGGATCTATTATATATAGTCATTACACACAGAGCGATCTATTATATAGTCATTACACACAGAGGGATCTATTATATAGAGTCATTACACACAGGGGTCTATTATATAGAGACATTACACACAGGGATCTATTATATAGAGTCATTACACACAGAGGGATCTATTATATAGAGTGATTACACGCAGAGGGATCTATTATATAGAGTCATTACACACAGAGGGATCTATTCTATAGAGTCATTACACACAGAGCGATCTATTATATAGAGTCATTACACACAGAGGGATCTATTCTATAGAGTCATTACACACAGAGCGATCTATTATATAGAGTCATTACACACAGAGGGATCTATTATATAGAGTCATTACACACAGAGGGATCTATTATATAGAGTCAATACACACAGAGGGATCTATTATATAGAGTCATTACACACAGAGGGATCTCTTATATATATAGTCATTACATACAGAGGGATCTATTATATAGAGTCATTACACACAGAGGGATCTATTATATAGAGTCATTACACACAGAGGGATCTATTATATAGAGTCATTACACGCAGAGGGATCTATTATATAGAGTCATTAAACACAGAGCGATCTATTATATAGTCATTACACACAGAGGGATCTATTATATAGAGTCATTACACACAGGGATCTATTATATAGAGTCATTACACGCAGAGGGATCTATTATATAGAGTCATTACACACAGAGGGATCTATTATATAGAGTCAATACACACAGAGGGATCTATTATATAGAGTCATTACACACAGAGGGATCTATTATATAGAGTCATTAAACGCAGAGGGATCTATTATATAGAGTCATTACACTCAGAGGGATCTATTATATAGAGTAATTACACACAGAGCGATCTATTATATATAGTCATTACACACAGAGGGATCTATTATATAGAGTCATTACACACAGAGGGATCTATTATATAGAGTCAATACACACAGAGGGATCTATTATATAGAGTCATTACACACAGAGGGATCTATTATATAGAGTCATTACATACAGAGGGATCTATTATATAGAGTCATTACACACAGAGGGATCTATTATATAGAGTCATTACACACAGAGGGATCTATTATATAGAGTCATTACACGCAGAGGGATCTATTATATAGAGTCATTAAACACAAAGTGATCTATTATATAGTCATTACACACAGAGGGATCTATTATATAGAGTCATTACACACAGGGATCTATTATATAAAGTCATTACACGCAGAGGGATCTATTATATAGAGTCATTACACACAGAGGGATCTATTATATAGAGTCATTACACGCAGAGGGATCTATTATATAGAGTCATTACACACAGAGGGATCTATTATATAGAGTCATTACACGCAGAGGGATCTATTATATAGAGTCATTACACACAGAGGGATCTATTATATAGAGTAATTACACACAGAGCGATCTATTATATAGAGTCATTACACGCAGAGGGATCTATTATTTAGAGTCATTAAACACAGAGCGATCTATTATATAGTCATTACACACAGAGGGATCTATTATATAGAGTCATTACATACAGGGATCTATTATATAGAGACATTACACACAGGGATCTATTATATAGAGTCATTACACACAGAGGGATCTATTATATAGAGTCATTAAACACAGAGCGATCTATTATATAGTCATTACACACAGAGGGATCTATTATATAGAGTCATTACATACAGGGATCTATTATATAGAGACATTACACACAGGGATCTATTATATAGAGTCATTACACACAGAGGGATCTATTATATAGAGTCATTACACACAGAGCGATCTATTATATAGTCATTACACACAGAGGGATCTATTATATAGAGTCATTACACACAGAGCGATCTATTACATAGTCATTATACACAGAGGGATCTATTATATAGAGTCATTACACACAGAGGGATCTATTATATAGAGTCATTAAACGTAGAGGGATCTATTATATAGAGTCATTACACACAGAGGGATCTATTATATAGAGTAATTACACACAGAGCGATCTATTATATAGAGTAATTACACGCAGAGGGATCTATTATATAGGGTCATTAAACACAGAGCGATCTATTATATAGTCATTACACACAGAGGGATCTATAATATAGAGTCATTACACACAGGGATCTATTATATAGAGACATTACACGCAGAGGGATCTATTATATAGAGTCATTACACACAGAGGGATCTATTATATAGAGTCATTACACGCAGAGGGATCTATTATATAGAGTCATTACACACAGAGGGATCTATTATATAGAGTCATTACACTCAGAGGGATCTATTATATAGAGTAATTACACGCAGAGGGATCTATTATATAGAGTCATTACACACAGAGGGATCTATTCTATAGAGTCATTACACACAGATCGATCTATTATATAGAGTCATTACACATAGAGCGATCTATTATATATAGTCATTACACACAGAGGGATCTATTATATAGAGTCATTACACACAGAGGGATCTATTATATAGAGTCAATACACAGAGGGATCTATTATATAGAGTCATTACACACAGAGGGATCTATTATATAGAGTCATTACATACAGAGGGATCTATTATATAGAGTTATTACACACAGAGGGATCTATTATATAGAGTCATTACACACAGAGGGATCTATTATATAGAGTCATTACACGCAGAGGGATCTATTATATAGAGTCATTAAACACAGAGCGATCTATTATATAGTCATTACACACAGAGGGATCTATTATTTAGAGTCATTACACGCAGAGGGATCTATTATATAGAGTCATTACACGCAGAGGGATCTATTATATAGAGTCATTACACACAGAGGGATCTATTATATAGAGTCATTACATGCAGAGGGATCTATTATATAGAGTCATTACACACAGAGGGATCTATTATATAGAGTCATTACACGCAGAGGGATCTATTATATAGAGTCATTAAACACATAGCGATCTATTATATAGTCATTACACACAGAGGGATCTATTATATAGAGTCATTACATACAGGGATCTATTATATAGAGACATTACACACAGGGATCTATTATATAGAGTCATTACACACAGAGGGATCTATTATATAGAGTCATTACACACAGAGCGATCTATTATATAGTCATTACACACAGAGGGATCTATTATATAGAGTCATTACACACAGAGCGATCTATTATATAGTCATTACACACAGAGGGATCTATTATATAGAGTCATTACACACAGAGGGATCTATTATATAGAGTCATTAAACGCAGAGGGATCTATTATATAGAGTCATTACACACAGAGGGATCTATTATATAGAGTAATTACACAAAGAGCGATCTATTATGTAGAGTAATTACACGCAGAGGGATCTATTATATAGAGTCATTAAACACAGAGCGATCTATTATATAGTCATTACACACAGAGGGATCTATTATATAGAGTCATTACACACAGGGATCTATTATATAGAGACATTACACACAGGGAACTATTATATAGAGTCATTACACACAGAGGGATCTATTATATAGAGTCATTACACACAGAGCGATCTATTATATAGAGTCATTACACGCAGAGGGATCTATTATATAGAGTCATTAAACACATAGCTATCTATTATATAGTCATTACACACAGAGGGATCTATTATATAGAGTCATTACATACAGGGATCTATTATATAGAGACATTACACACAGGGATCTATTATATAGAGTCATTACACACAGAGCGATCTATTATATAGTCATTACACACAGAGGGATCTATTATATAGAGTCATTACACACAGAGGGATCTATTATATAGAGTCATTAAACGCAGAGGGATCTATTATATAGAGTCATTACACACAGAGGGATCTATTATATAGAGTAATTACACACAGAGCGATCTATTATATAGAGTAATTACACGCAGAGGGATCTATTATATAGAGTCATTAAACACAGAGCGATCTATTATATAGTCATTACACACAGAGGGATCTATTATATAGAGTCATTACATACAGGGATCTATTATATAGAGACATTACACACAGGGATCTATTATATAGAGTCATTACACACAGAGGGATCTATTATATAGAGTCATTACACACAGAGCGATCTATTATATAGTCATTACACACAGAGGGATCTATTATATAGAGTCATTACATACAGGGATCTATTATATAGAGACATTACACACAGGGATCTATTATATAGAGTCATTACACACAGAGGGATCTATTATATAGAGTCATTACACACAGAGCGATCTATTATATAGTCATTACACACAGAGGGATCTATTATATAGAGTCATTACACACAGAGCGATCTATTATATAGTCATTATACACAGAGCGATCTATTATATAGAGTCATTACACACAGAGGGATCTATTATATAGAGTCATTAAACGCAGAGGGATCTATTATATAGAGTCATTACACACAGAGGGATCTATTATATAGAGTAATTACACACAGAGCGATCTATTATATAGAGTAATTACACGCAGAGGGATCTATTATATAGAGTCATTAAACACAGAGCGATCTATTATATAGTCATTACACACAGAGGGATCTATTATATAGAGTCATTACACACAGGGATCTATTATATAGAGACATTACACGCAGAGGGATCTATTATATAGAGTCATTACACACAGAGGGATCTATTATATAGAGTCATTACACGCAGAGGGATCTATTATATAGAGTCATTACACACAGAGGGATCTATTATATAGAGTCATTACACGCAGAGGGATCTATTATATAGAGTCATTACACGCAGAGGGATCTATTATATAGAGTCATTACACACAGAGGGATCTATTCTATAGAGTCATTACACACAGAGCGATCTATTATATAGAGTCATTACACACAGAGCGATCTATTATATATAGTCATTACACACAGAGGGATCTATTATATAGAGTCATTACACACACAGGGATCTATTATATAGAGTCATTATACACAGAGGGATCTATTATATAGAGTCATTACACACAGAGGGATCTATTATATAGAGTCATTACATACAGGGATCTATTATATAGAGACATTACACACAGGGATCTATTATATAGAGTCATTACACACAGGGATCTATTATATAGAGTCATTACACACAGAGCGATCTATTATATAGTCATTACACACAGAGGGATCTATTATATAGAGTCATTACACACAGAGCGATCTATTATATAGTCATTATACACAGAGCGATCTATTATATAGAGTCATTACACACAGAGGGATCTATTATATAGAGACATTACACACAGAGGGATCTATTATATAGAGTCATTACACGCAGAGGGATCTATTATATAGAGTCATTACACACAGAGGGATCTATTATATAGAGTCATTACACGCAGAGGGATCTATTATATAGAGTCATTACACGCAGAGGGATCTATTATATAGAGTCATTACACACAGGGATCTATTATATAGAGACATTACACACAGGGATCTATTACATAGAGTCATTACACACAGAGGGATCTATTATATAGAGTCATTACACACAGAGCGATCTATTATATAGTCATTACACACAGAGGGATCTATTATATAGAGTCATTACACACAGGGATCTATTATATAGAGACATTACACACAGGGATCTATTATATAGAGTCATTACACACAGAGGGATCTATTATATAGAGTCATTACACACAGAGGGATCTATTATATAGAGACATTACACACAGAGGGATCTATTATATAGAGTCATTACACGCAGAGGGATCTATTATATAGAGTCATTACACACAGAGGGATCTATTATATAGAGTCATTACACGCAGAGGGATCTATTATATAGAGTCATTACACGCAGAGGGATCTATTATATAGAGTCATTACACACAGAGGGATCTATTATATAGAGTCATTACACGCAGAGGGATCTATTATATAGAGTCATTACACGCAGAGGGATCTATTATATAGAGTCATTACACACAGAGCGATCTATTATATAGAGTAATTACACGCAGAGGGATCTATTATATAGAGTCATTAAACACAGAGCGATCTATTATATAGTCATTACACACAGAGGGATCTATTATATAGAGTCATTACACACAGGGATCTATTATATAGAGACATTACACGCAGAGGGATCTATTATATAGAGTCATTACACACAGAGCGATCTATTATATAGAGTCATTACACACAGAGCGATCTATTATATATAGTCATTACACACAGAGGGATCTATTATATAGAGTCATTACACACAGAGGGATCTATTATATAGAGTCAATACACAGAGGGATCTATTATATAGAGTCATTACACACAGAGGGATCTATTATATAGAGTCATTACATACAGAGGGATCTATTATATAGAGTTATTACACACAGAGGGATCTATTATATAGAGTCATCACACACACAGGGATCTATTATATAGAGTCATTACACGCAGAGGGATCTATTATATAGAGTCATTAAACACAGAGCGATCTATTATATAGTCATTACACACAGAGGGATCTGTTATATAGAGTCATTACACACAGGGATCTATTATATAGAGACATTACACACAGGGATCTATTACATAGAGTCATTACTCACAGAGGGATCTATTATATAGAGTCATTACACACAGAGCGATCTATTATATAGTCATTACACACAGAGGGATCTATTATATAGAGTCATTACACACAGGGATCTATTATATAGAGACATTACACACAGGGATCTATTATATAGAGTCATTACACACAGAGGTATCTATTATATAGAGTCATTACACGCAGAGGGATCTATTATATAGAGACATTACACACAGAGGGATCTATTATATAGAGTCATTACACGCAGAGGGATCTATTATATAGAGTCATTACACACAGAGGGATCTATTATATAGAGTCATTACACACAGAGGGATCTATTATATAGAGTCATTACACGCAGAGGGATCTATTATATAGAGTCATTACACACAGAGGGATCTATTATATAGAGTCATTACACGCAGAGGGATCTATTATATAGAGTCATTACACGCAGAGGGATCTATTATATAGAGTCATTACACACAGAGGGATCTATTATATAGAGTCATTACACGCAGAGGGATCAATTATATAGAGTCATTACACACAGAGGGATCTATTATATAGAGTAATTACACACAGAGCGATCTATTATATAGATTAATTACACGCAGAGGGATCTATTATATAGAGTCATTAAACACAGAGCGATCTATTATATAGTCATTACACACAGAGGGATCTATTCTATAGAGTCATTACACACAGGGATCTATTATATAGAGTCATTACACGCAGAGGGATCTTTTATATAGAGTCATTACACACAGAGGGATCTATTATATAGAGTCATTACACGCAGAGGGATCTATTATATAGAGTCATTACACACAGAGGGATCTATTATATAGAGTCATTACATGCAGAGGGATCTATTATATAGAGTCATTACACACAGAGGGATCTATTATATAGAGTAATTACACACAGAGCGATCTATTATATAGAGTCATTACACGCAGAGGGATCTATTATATAGAGTCATTAAACACATAGCGATCTATTATATAGTCATTACACACAGAGGGATCTATTATATAGAGTCATTACATACAGGGATCTATTATATAGAGACATTACACACAGGGATCTATTATATAGAGTCATTACACACAGAGGGATCTATTATATAGAGTCATTACACACAGAGCGATCTATTATATAGTCATTACACACAGAGGGATCTATTATATAGAGTCATTACACACAGAGCGATCTATTATATAGTCATTACACACAGAGGGATCTATTATATAAAGTCATTACACACAGAGGGATCTATTATATAGAGTCATTAAACGCAGAGGGATCTATTATATAGAGTCATTACACACAGAGTGATCTATTATATAGAGTAATTACACACAGAGCGATCTATTATATAGAGTAATTACACGCAGAGGGATCTATTATATAGAGTCATTAAACACAGAGCGATCTATTATATAGTCATTACACACAGAGGGATCTATTATATAGAGTCATTACACACAGGGATCTATTATATAGAGACATTACACACAGGGATCTATTATATAGAGTCATTACACACAGAGGGATCTATTATATATAGTCATTACACACAGAGCGATCTATTATATAGTCATTACACACAGAGGGATCTATTATATAGAGTCATTACACACAGGGGTCTATTATATAGAGACATTACACACAGGGATCTATTATATAGAGTCATTACACACAGAGGGATCTATTATATAGAGTGATTACACGCAGAGGGATCTATTATATAGAGTCATTACACACAGAGGGATCTATTCTATAGAGTCATTACACACAGAGCGATCTATTATATAGAGTCATTACACACAGAGGGATCTATTCTATAGAGTCATTACACACAGAGCGATCTATTATATAGAGTCATTACACACAGAGGGATCTATTATATAGAGTCATTACACACAGAGGGATCTATTATATAGAGTCAATACACACAGAGGGATCTATTATATAGAGTCATTACACACAGAGGGATCTCTTATATATATAGTCATTACATACAGAGGGATCTATTATATAGAGTCATTACACACAGAGGGATCTATTATATAGAGTCATTACACACAGAGGGATCTATTATATAGAGTCATTACACGCAGAGGGATCTATTATATAGAGTCATTAAACACAGAGCGATCTATTATATAGTCATTACACACAGAGGGATCTATTATATAGAGTCATTACACACAGGGATCTATTATATAGAGTCATTACACGCAGAGGGATCTATTATATAGAGTCATTACACACAGAGGGATCTATTATATAGAGTCAATACACACAGAGGGATCTATTATATAGAGTCATTACACACAGAGGGATCTATTATATAGAGTCATTAAACGCAGAGGGATCTATTATATAGAGTCATTACACTCAGAGGGATCTATTATATAGAGTAATTACACACAGAGCGATCTATTATATATAGTCATTACACACAGAGGGATCTATTATATAGAGTCATTACACACAGAGGGATCTATTATATAGAGTCAATACACACAGAGGGATCTATTATATAGAGTCATTACACACAGAGGGATCTATTATATAGAGTCATTACATACAGAGGGATCTATTATATAGAGTCATTACACACAGAGGGATCTATTATATAGAGTCATTACACACAGAGGGATCTATTATATAGAGTCATTACACGCAGAGGGATCTATTATATAGAGTCATTAAACACAGAGTGATCTATTATATAGTCATTACACACAGAGGGATCTATTATATAGAGTCATTACACACAGGGATCTATTATATAAAGTCATTACACGCAGAGGGATCTATTATATAGAGTCATTACACACAGAGGGATCTATTATATAGAGTCATTACACGCAGAGGGATCTATTATATAGAGTCATTACACACAGAGGGATCTATTATATAGAGTCATTACACGCAGAGGGATCTATTATATAGAGTCATTACACACAGAGGGATCTATTATATAGAGTAATTACACACAGAGCGAACTATTATATAGAGTCATTACACGCAGAGGGATCTATTATTTAGAGTCATTAAACACAGAGCGATCTATTATATAGTCATTACACACGGAGGGATCTATTATATAGAGTCATTACATACAGGGATCTATTATATAGAGACATTACACACAGGGATCTATTATATAGAGTCATTACACACAGAGGGATCTATTATATAGAGTCATTAAACACAGAGCGATCTATTATATAGTCATTACACACAGAGGGATCTATTATATAGAGTCATTACATACAGGGATCTATTATATAGAGACATTACACACAGGGATCTATTATATAGAGTCATTACACACAGAGGGATCTATTATATAGAGTCATTACACACAGAGCGATCTATTATATAGTCATTACACACAGAGGGATCTATTATATAGAGTCATTACACACAGAGCGATCTATTACATAGTCATTATACACAGAGGGATCTATTATATAGAGTCATTACACACAGAGGGATCTATTATATAGAGTCATTAAACGTAGAGGGATCTATTATATAGAGTCATTACACACAGAGGGATCTATTATATAGAGTAATTACACACAGAGCGATCTATTATATAGAGTAATTACACGCAGAGGGATCTATTATATAGGGTCATTAAACACAGAGCGATCTATTATATAGTCATTACACACAGAGGGATCTATAATATAGAGTCATTACACACAGGGATCTATTATATAGAGACATTACACGCAGAGGGATCTATTATATAGAGTCATTACACACAGAGGGATCTATTATATAGAGTCATTACACGCAGAGGGATCTATTATATAGAGTCATTACACACAGAGGGATCTATTATATAGAGTCATTACACACAGGGATCTATTATATAGAGACATTACACACAGGGAACTATTATATAGAGTCATTACACACAGAGGGATCTATTATATAGAGTCATTACACACAGAGCGATCTATTATATAGAGTCATTACACGCAGAGGGATCTATTATATAGAGTCATTAAACACATAGCTATCTATTATATAGTCATTACACACAGAGGGATCTATTATATAGAGTCATTACATACAGGGATCTATTATATAGAGACATTACACACAGGGATCTATTATATAGAGTCATTACACACAGAGCGATCTATTATATAGTCATTACACACAGAGGGATCTATTATATAGAGTCATTACACACAGAGGGATCTATTATATAGAGTCATTAAACGCAGAGGGATCTATTATATAGAGTCATTACACACAGAGGGATCTATTATATAGAGTAATTACACACAGAGCGATCTATTATATAGAGTAATTACACGCAGAGGGATCTATTATATAGAGTCATTAAACACAGAGCGATCTATTATATAGTCATTACACACAGAGGGATCTATTATATAGAGTCATTACATACAGGGATCTATTATATAGAGACATTACACACAGGGATCTATTATATAGAGTCATTACACACAGAGGGATCTATTATATAGAGTCATTACACACAGAGCGATCTATTATATAGTCATTACACACAGAGGGATCTATTATATAGAGTCATTACATACAGGGATCTATTATATAGAGACATTACACACAGGGATCTATTATATAGAGTCATTACACACAGAGGGATCTATTATATAGAGTCATTACACACAGAGCGATCTATTATATAGTCATTACACACAGAGGGATCTATTATATAGAGTCATTACACACAGAGCGATCTATTATATAGTCATTATACACAGAGCGATCTATTATATAGAGTCATTACACACAGAGGGATCTACTATATAGAGTCATTAAACGCAGAGGGATCTATTATATAGAGTCATTACACACAGAGGGATCTATTATATAGAGTAATTACACACAGAGCGATCTATTATATAGAGTAATTACACGCAGAGGGATCTATTATATAGAGTCATTAAACACAGAGCGATCTATTATATAGTCATTACACACAGAGGGATCTATTATATAGAGTCATTACACACAGGGATCTATTATATAGAGACATTACACGCAGAGGGATCTATTATATAGAGTCATTACACACAGAGGGATCTATTATATAGAGTCATTACACGCAGAGGGATCTATTATATAGAGTCATTACACACAGAGGGATCTATTATATAGAGTCATTACACGCAGAGGGATCTATTATATAGAGTCATTACACGCAGAGGGATCTATTATATAGAGTCATTACACACAGAGGGATCTATTCTATAGAGTCATTACACACAGAGCGATCTATTATATAGAGTCATTACACACAGAGCGATCTATTATATATAGTCATTACACACAGAGGGATCTATTATATAGAGTCATTACACACACAGGGATCTATTATATAGAGTCATTATACACAGAGGGATCTATTATATAGAGTCATTACACACAGAGGGATCTATTATATAGAGTCATTACATACAGGGATCTATTATATAGAGACATTACACACAGGGATCTATTATATAGAGTCATTACACACAGGGATCTATTATATAGAGTCATTACACACAGAGCGATCTATTATATAGTCATTACACACAGAGGGATCTATTATATAGAGTCATTACACACAGAGCGATCTATTATATAGTCATTATACACAGAGCGATCTATTATATAGAGTCATTACACACAGAGGGATCTATTATATAGAGACATTACACACAGAGGGATCTATTATATAGAGTCATTACACGCAGAGGGATCTATTATATAGAGTAATTACACACAGAGGGATCTATTATATAGAGTCATTACACGCAGAGGGATCTATTATATAGAGTCATTACACGCAGAGGGATCTATTATATAGAGTCATTACACACAGGGATCTATTATATAGAGACATTACACACAGGGATCTATTACATAGAGTCATTACACACAGAGGGATCTATTATATAGAGTCATTACACACAGAGCGATCTATTATATAGTCATTACACACAGAGGGATCTATTATATAGAGTCATTACACACAGGGATCTATTATATAGAGACATTACACACAGGGATCTATTATATAGAGTCATTACACACAGAGGGATCTATTATATAGAGTCATTACACACAGAGGGATCTATTATAAAGAGACATTACACACAGAGGGATCTATTATATAGAGTCATTACACGCAGAGGGATCTATTATATAGAGTCATTACACACAGAGGGATCTATTATATAGAGTCATTACACGCAGAGGGATCTATTATATAGAGTCATTACACGCAGAGGGATCTATTATATAGAGTCATTACACACAGAGGGATCTATTATATAGAGTCATTACACGCAGAGGGATCTATTATATAGAGTCATTACACGCAGAGGGATCTATTATATAGAGTCATTACACACAGAGCGATCTATTATATAGAGTAATTACACGCAGAGGGATCTATTATATAGAGTCATTAAACACAGAGCGATCTATTATATAGTCATTACACACAGAGGGATCTATTATATAGAGTCATTACACACAGGGATCTATTATATAGAGACATTACACGCAGAGGGATCTATTATATAGAGTCATTACACACAGAGCGATCTATTATATAGAGTCATTACACACAGAGCGATCTATTATATATAGTCATTACACACAGAGGGATCTATTATATAGAGTCATTACACACAGAGGGATCTATTATATAGAGTCAATACACAGAGGGATCTATTATATAGAGTCATTACACACAGAGGGATCTATTATATAGAGTCATTACATACAGAGGGATCTATTATATAGAGTTATTACACACAGAGGGATCTATTATATAGAGTCATCACACACACAGGGATCTATTATATAGAGTCATTACACGCAGAGGGATCTATTATATAGAGTCATTAAACACAGAGCGATCTATTATATAGTCATTACACACAGAGGGATCTATTATATAGAGTCATTACACACAGGGATCTATTATATAGAGACATTACACACAGGGATCTATTACATAGAGTCATTACTCACAGAGGGATCTATTATATAGAGTCATTACACACAGAGCGATCTATTATATAGTCATTACACACAGAGGGATCTATTATATAGAGTCATTACACACAGGGATCTATTATATAGAGATATTACACACAGGGATCTATTATATAGAGTCATTACACACAGAGGTATCTATTATATAGAGTCATTACACGCAGAGGGATCTATTATATAGAGACATTACACACAGAGGGACCTATTATATAGAGTCATTACACGCAGAGGGATCTATTATATAGAGTCATTACACACAGAGGGATCTATTATATAGAGCCATTACACACAGAGGGATCTATTATATAGAGTCATTACACGCAGAGGGATCTATTATATAGAGTCATTACACACAGAGGGATCTATTATATAGAGTCATTACACGCAGAGGGATCTATTATATAGAGTCATTACACGCAGAGGGATCTATTATATAGAGTCATTACACACAGAGGGATCTATTATATAGAGTCATTACACGCAGAGGGATCAATTATATAGAGTCATTACACACAGAGGGATCTATTATATAGAGTAATTACACACAGAGCGATCTATTATATAGATTAATTACACGCAGAGGGATCTATTATATAGAGTCATTAAACACAGAGCGATCTATTATATAGTCATTACACACAGAGGGATCTATTCTATAGAGTCATTACACACAGGGATCTATTATATAGAGTCATTACACGCAGAGGGATCTTTTATATAGAGTCATTACACACAGAGGGATCTATTATATAGAGTCATTACACGCAGAGGGATCTATTATATAGAGTCATTACACACAGAGGGATCTATTATATAGAGTCATTACATGCAGAGGGATCTATTATATAGAGTCATTACACACAGAGGGATCTATTATATAGAGTAATTACACACAGAGCGATCTATTATATAGAGTCATTACACGCAGAGGGATCTATTATATAGAGTCATTAAACACATAGCGATCTATTATATAGTCATTACACACAGAGGGATCTATTATATAGAGTCATTACATACAGGGATCTATTATATAGAGACATTACACACAGGGATCTATTATATAGAGTCATTACACACAGAGGGATCTATTATATAGAGTCATTACACACAGAGCGATCTATTATATAGTCATTACACACAGAGGGATCTATTATATAGAGTCATTACACACAGAGCGATCTATTATATAGTCATTACACACAGAGGGATCTATTATATAAAGTCATTACACACAGAGGGATCTATTATATAGAGTCATTAAACGCAGAGGGATCTATTATATAGAGTCATTACACACAGAGTGATCTATTATATAGAGTAATTACACACAGAGCGATCTATTATATAGAGTAATTACACGCAGAGGGATCTATTATATAGAGTCATTAAACACAGAGCGATCTATTATATAGTCATTACACACAGAGGGATCTATTATATAGAGTCATTACACACAGGGATCTATTATATAGAGACATTACACACAGGGATCTATTATATAGAGTCATTACACACAGAGGGATCTATTATATATAGTCATTACACACAGAGCGATCTATTATATAGTCATTACACACAGAGGGATCTATTATATAGAGTCATTACACACAGGGGTCTATTATATAGAGACATTACACACAGGGATCTATTATATAGAGTCATTACACACAGAGGGATCTATTATATAGAGTGATTACACGCAGAGGGATCTATTATATAGAGTCATTACACACAGAGGGATCTATTCTATAGAGTCATTACACACAGAGCGATCTATTATATAGAGTCATTACACACAGAGGGATCTATTCTATAGAGTCATTACACACAGAGCGATCTATTATATAGAGTCATTACACACAGAGGGATCTATTATATAGAGTCATTACACACAGAGGGATCTATTATATAGAGTCAATACACACAGAGGGATCTATTATATAGAGTCATTACACACAGAGGGATCTCTTATATATATAGTCATTACATACAGAGGGATCTATTATATAGAGTCATTACACACAGAGGGATCTATTATATAGAGTCATTACACACAGAGGGATCTATTATATAGAGTCATTACACGCAGAGGGATCTATTATATAGAGTCATTAAACACAGAGCGATCTATTATATAGTCATTACACACAGAGGGATCTATTATATAGAGTCATTACACACAGGGATCTTTTATATAGAGTCATTACACGCAGAGGGATCTATTATATAGAGTCATTACACACAGAGGGATCTATTATATAGAGTCAATACACACAGAGGGATCTATTATATAGAGTCATTACACACAGAGGGATCTATTATATAGAGTCATTAAACGCAGAGGGATCTATTATATAGAGTCATTACACTCAGAGGGATCTATTATATAGAGTAATTACACACAGAGCGATCTATTATATATAGTCATTACACACAGAGGGATCTATTATATAGAGTCATTACACACAGAGGGATCTATTATATAGAGTCAATACACACAGAGGGATCTATTATATAGAGTCATTACACACAGAGGGATCTATTATATAGAGTCATTACATACAGAGGGATCTATTATATAGAGTCATTACACACAGAGGGATCTATTATATAGAGTCATTACACACAGAGGGATCTATTATATAGAGTCATTACACGCAGAGGGATCTATTATATAGAGTCATTAAACACAGAGTGATCTATTATATAGTCATTACACACAGAGGGATCTATTATATAGAGTCATTACACACAGGGATCTATTATATAAAGTCATTACACGCAGAGGGATCTATTATATAGAGTCATTACACACAGAGGGATCTATTATATAGAGTCATTACACGCAGAGGGATCTATTATATAGAGTCATTACACACAGAGGGATCTATTATATAGAGTCATTACACGCAGAGGGATCTATTATATAGAGTCATTACACACAGAGGGATCTATTATATAGAGTAATTACACACAGAGCGAACTATTATATAGAGTCATTACACGCAGAGGGATCTATTATTTAGAGTCATTAAACACAGAGCGATCTATTATATAGTCATTACACACAGAGGGATCTATTATATAGAGTCATTACATACAGGGATCTATTATATAGAGACATTACACACAGGGATCTATTATATAGAGTCATTACACACAGAGGGATCTATTATATAGAGTCATTAAACACAGAGCGATCTATTATATAGTCATTACACACAGAGGGATCTATTATATAGAGTCATTACATACAGGGATCTATTATATAGAGACATTACACACAGGGATCTATTATATAGAGTCATTACACACAGAGGGATCTATTATATAGAGTCATTACACACAGAGCGATCTATTATATAGTCATTACACACAGAGGGATCTATTATATAGAGTCATTACACACAGAGCGATCTATTACATAGTCATTATACACAGAGGGATCTATTATATAGAGTCATTACACACAGAGGGATCTATTATATAGAGTCATTAAACGTAGAGGGATCTATTATATAGAGTCATTACACACAGAGGGATCTATTATATAGAGTAATTACACACAGAGCGATCTATTATATAGAGTAATTACACGCAGAGGGATCTATTATATAGGGTCATTAAACACAGAGCGATCTATTATATAGTCATTACACACAGAGGGATCTATAATATAGAGTCATTACACACAGGGATCTATTATATAGAGACATTACACGCAGAGGGATCTATTATATAGAGTCATTACACACAGAGGGATCTATTATATAGAGTCATTACACGCAGAGGGATCTATTATATAGAGTCATTACACACAGAGGGATCTATTATATAGAGTCATTACACTCAGAGGGATCTATTATATAGAGTAATTACACGCAGAGGGATCTATTATATAGAGTCATTACACACAGAGGGATCTATTCTATAGAGTCATTACACACAGATCGATCTATTATATAGAGTCATTACACATAGAGCGATCTATTATATATAGTCATTACACACAGAGGGATCTATTATATAGAGTCATTACACACAGAGGGATCTATTATATAGAGTCAATACACAGAGGGATCTATTATATAGAGTCATTACACACAGAGGGATCTATTATATAGAGTCATTACATACAGAGGGATCTATTATATAGAGTTATTACACACAGAGGGATCTATTATATAGAGTCATTACACACAGAGGGATCTATTATATAGAGTCATTACACGCAGAGGGATCTATTATATAGAGTCATTAAACACAGAGCGATCTATTATATAGTCATTACACACAGAGGGATCTATTATTTAGAGTCATTACACGCAGAGGGATCTATTATATAGAGTCATTACACGCAGAGGGATCTATTATATAGAGTCATTACACACAGAGGGATCTATTATATAGAGTCATTACATGCAGAGGGATCTATTATATAGAGTCATTACACACAGAGGGATCTATTATATAGAGTCATTACACGCAGAGGGATCTATTATATAGAGTCATTAAACACATAGCGATCTATTATATAGTCATTACACACAGAGGGATCTATTATATAGAGTCATTACATACAGGGATCTATTATATAGAGACATTACACACAGGGATCTATTATATAGAGTCATTACACACAGAGGGATCTATTATATAGAGTCATTACACACAGAGCGATCTATTATATAGTCATTACACACAGAGGGATCTATTATATAGAGTCATTACACACAGAGCGATCTATTATATAGTCATTACACACAGAGGGATCTATTATATAGAGTCATTACACACAGAGGGATCTATTATATAGAGTCATTACACACAGAGGGATCTATTATATAGAGTCAATACACACAGAGGGATCTATTATATAGAGTCATTACACACAGAGGGATCTATTATATAGAGTCATTACATACAGAGGGATCTATTATATAGAGTCATTACACACAGAGGGATCTATTATATAGAGTCATTACACACAGAGGGATCTATTATATAGAGTCATTACACGCAGAGGGATCTATTATATAGAGTCATTAAACACAGAGTGATCTATTATATAGTCATTACACACAGAGGGATCTATTATATAGAGTCATTACACACAGGGATCTATTATATAAAGTCATTACACGCAGAGGGATCTATTATATAGAGTCATTACACACAGAGGGATCTATTATATAGAGTCATTACACGCAGAGGGATCTATTATATAGAGTCATTACACACAGAGGGATCTATTATATAGAGTCATTACACGCAGAGGGATCTATTATATAGAGTCATTACACACAGAGGGATCTATTATATAGAGTAATTACACACAGAGCGAACTATTATATAGAGTCATTACACGCAGAGGGATCTATTATTTAGAGTCATTAAACACAGAGCGATCTATTATATAGTCATTACACACAGAGGGATCTATTATATAGAGTCATTACATACAGGGATCTATTATATAGAGACATTACACACAGGGATCTATTATATAGAGTCATTACACACAGAGGGATCTATTATATAGAGTCATTAAACACAGAGCGATCTATTATATAGTCATTACACACAGAGGGATCTATTATATAGAGTCATTACATACAGGGATCTATTATATAGAGACATTACACACAGGGATCTATTATATAGAGTCATTACACACAGAGGGATCTATTATATAGAGTCATTACACACAGAGCGATCTATTATATAGTCATTACACACAGAGGGATCTATTATATAGAGTCATTACACACAGAGCGATCTATTACATAGTCATTATACACAGAGGGATCTATTATATAGAGTCATTACACACAGAGGGATCTATTATATAGAGTCATTAAACGTAGAGGGATCTATTATATAGAGTCATTACACACAGAGGGATCTATTATATAGAGTAATTACACACAGAGCGATCTATTATATAGAGTAATTACACGCAGAGGGATCTATTATATAGGGTCATTAAACACAGAGCGATCTATTATATAGTCATTACACACAGAGGGATCTATAATATAGAGTCATTACACACAGGGATCTATTATATAGAGACATTACACGCAGAGGGATCTATTATATAGAGTCATTACACACAGAGGGATCTATTATATAGAGTCATTACACGCAGAGGGATCTATTATATAGAGTCATTACACACAGAGGGATCTATTATATAGAGTCATTACACTCAGAGGGATCTATTATATAGAGTAATTACACGCAGAGGGATCTATTATATAGAGTCATTACACACAGAGGGATCTATTCTATAGAGTCATTACACACAGATCGATCTATTATATAGAGTCATTACACATAGAGCGATCTATTATATATAGTCATTACACACAGAGGGATCTATTATATAGAGTCATTACACACAGAGGGATCTATTATATAGAGTCAATACACAGAGGGATCTATTATATAGAGTCATTACACACAGAGGGATCTATTATATAGAGTCATTACATACAGAGGGATCTATTATATAGAGTTATTACACACAGAGGGATCTATTATATAGAGTCATTACACACAGAGGGATCTATTATATAGAGTCATTACACGCAGAGGGATCTATTATATAGAGTCATTAAACACAGAGCGATCTATTATATAGTCATTACACACAGAGGGATCTATTATTTAGAGTCATTACACGCAGAGGGATCTATTATATAGAGTCATTACACGCAGAGGGATCTATTATATAGAGTCATTACACACAGAGGGATCTATTATATAGAGTCATTACATGCAGAGGGATCTATTATATAGAGTCATTACACACAGAGGGATCTATTATATAGAGTCATTACACGCAGAGGGATCTATTATATAGAGTCATTAAACACATAGCGATCTATTATATAGTCATTACACACAGAGGGATCTATTATATAGAGTCATTACATACAGGGATCTATTATATAGAGACATTACACACAGGGATCTATTATATAGAGTCATTACACACAGAGGGATCTATTATATAGAGTCATTACACACAGAGCGATCTATTATATAGTCATTACACACAGAGGGATCTATTATATAGAGTCATTACACACAGAGCGATCTATTATATAGTCATTACACACAGAGGGATCTATTATATAGAGTCATTACACACAGAGGGATCTATTATATAGAGTCATTAAACGCAGAGGGATCTATTATATAGAGTCATTACACACAGAGGGATCTATTATATAGAGTAATTACACACAGAGCGATCTATTATATAGAGTAATTACACGCAGAGGGATCTATTATATAGAGTCATTAAACACAGAGCGATCTATTATATAGTCATTACACACAGAGGGATCTATTATATAGAGTCATTACACACAGGGATCTATTATATAGAGACATTACACACAGGGAACTATTATATAGAGTCATTACACACAGAGGGATCTATTATATAGAGTCATTACACACAGAGCGATCTATTATATAGAGTCATTACACGCAGAGGGATCTATTATATAGAGTCATTAAACACATAGCTATCTATTATATAGTCATTACACACAGAGGGATCTATTATATAGAGTCATTACATACAGGGATCTATTTTATAGAGACATTACACACAGGGATCTATTATATAGAGTCATTACACACAGAGCGATCTATTATATAGTCATTACACACAGAGGGATCTATTATATAGAGTCATTAGACACAGAGGGATCTATTATATAGAGTCATTAAACGCAGAGGGATCTATTATATAGAGTCATTACACACAGAGGGATCTATTATATAGAGTAATTACACACAGAGCGATCTATTATATAGAGTAATTACACGCAGAGGGATCTATTATATAGAGTCATTAAACACAGAGCGATCTATTATATAGTCATTACACACAGAGGGATCTATTATATAGAGTCATTACACACAGGGATCTATTATATAGAGTCATTACACGCAGAGGGATCTATTATATAGAGTCATTACACACAGGGATCTATTATATAGAGACATTACACACAGGGATCTATTATATAGAGTCATTACACACAGAGGGATCTATTATATAGAGTCATTACACACAGAGGGATCTATTATATAGAGTCATTACACGCAGAGGGATCTATTATATAGAGTCATTACACACAGAGGGATCTATTATATAGAGTAATTACACACAGAGCGATCTATTATATAGAGTCATTACACGCAGAGGGATCTATTATTTAGAGTCATTAAACACAGAGCGATCTATTATATAGTCATTACACACAGAGGGATCTATTATATAGAGTCATTACATACAGGGATCTATTATATAGAGACATTACACACAGGGATCTATTATATAGAGTCATTACACACAGAGGGATCTATTATATAGAGTCATTAAACACAGAGCGATCTATTATATAGTCATTACACACAGAGGGATCTATTATATAGAGTCATTACATACAGGGATCTATTATATAGAGACATTACACACAGGGATCTATTATATACAGTCATTACACACAGAGGGATCTATTATATAGAGTCATTACACACAGAGCGATCTATTATATAGTCATTACACACAGAGGGATCTATTATATAGAGTCATTACACACAGAGCGATCTATTATATAGTCATTATACACAGAGGGATCTATTATATAGAGTCATTACACACAGAGGGATCTATTATATAGAGTAATTACACACAGAGCGATCTATTATATAGAGTAATTACACGCAGAGGGATCTATTATATAGGGTCATTAAACACAGAGCGATCTATTATATAGTCATTACACACAGAGGGATCTATAATATAGAGTCATTACACACAGGGATCTATTATATAGAGACATTACACGCAGAGGGATCTATTATATAGAGTCATTACACACAGAGGGATCTATTATATAGAGTCATTACACGCAGAGGGATCTATTATATAGAGTCATTACACACAGAGGGATCTATTATATAGAGTCATTACACTCAGAGGGATCTATTATATAGAGTAATTACACGCAGAGGGATCTATTATATAGAGTCATTACACACAGACGGATCTATTCTATAGAGTCATTACACACAGATCGATCTATTATATAGAGTTATTAGACATAGAGCGATCTATTATATATAGTCATTACACACAGAGGGATCTATTATATAGAGTCATTACACACAGAGGGATCTATTATATAGAGTCAATACACAGAGGGATCTATTATATAGAGTCATTACACACAGAGGGATCTATTATATAGAGTCATTACATACAGAGGGATCTATTATATAGAGTTATTACACACAGAGGGATCTATTATATAGAGTCATTACACACAGAGGGATCTATTATATAGAGTCATTACACGCAGAGGGATCTATTATATAGAGTCATTAAACACAGAGCGATCTATTATATAGTCATTACACACAGAGGAATCTATTATATAGAGTCATTACACGCAGAGGGATCTATTATATAGAGTCATTACACGCAGAGGGATCTATTATATAGAGTCATTACACACAGAGGGATCTATTATATAGAGTCATTACATGCAGAGGGATCTATTATATAGAGTCATTACACACAGAGGGATCTATTATATAGAGTAATTACACACAGAGCGATCTATTATATAGAGTCATTACACGCAGAGGGATCTATTATATAGAGTCATTAAACACATAGCGATCTATTATATAGTCATTACACACAGAGGGATCTATTATATAGAGTCATTACATACAGGGATCTATTATATAGAGACATTACACACAGGGATCTATTATATAGAGTCATTACACACAGAGCGATCTATTATATAGTCATTACACACAGAGGGATCTATTATATAGAGTCATTACACACAGAGCGATCTATTATATAGTCATTACACACAGAGGGATCTATTATATAGAGTCATTACACACAGAGGGATCTATTATATAGAGTCATTAAACGCAGAGGGATCTATTATATAGAGTCATTACACACAGAGGGATCTATTATATAGAGTAATTACACACAGAGCGATCTATTATATAGAGTAATTACACGCAGAGGGATCTATTATATAGAGTCATTAAACACAGAGCGATCTATTATATAGTCATTACACACAGAGGTATCTATTATATAGAGTCATTACACACAGGGATCTATTATATAGAGACATTACACACAGGGATCTATTATATAGAGTCATTACACACAGAGGGATCTATTATATAGAGTCATTACACACAGAGCGATCTATTATATAGAGTCATTACACGCAGAGGGATCTATTATATAGAGTCATTAAACACATAGCTATCTATTATATAGTCATTACACACAGAGGGATCTATTATATAGAGTCATTACATACAGGGATCTATTATATAGAGACATTACACACAGGGATCTATTATATAGAGTCATTACACACAGAGGGATCTATTATATAGAGTCATTACACACAGAGCGATCTATTATATAGTCATTACACACAGAGGGATCTATTATATAGAGTCATTACACACAGAGCGATCTATTATATAGTCATTACACACAGAGGGATCTATTATATAGAGTCATTACACACAGAGGGATCTATTATATAGAGTCATTAAACGCAGAGGGATCTATTATATAGAGTCATTACACACAGAGGGATCTATTATATAGAGTAATTACACACAGAGCGATCTATTATATAGAGTAATTACACGCAGAGGGATCTATTATATAGAGTCATTAAACACAGAGCGATCTATTATATAGTCATTACACACAGAGGGATCTATTATATAGAGTCATTACACACAGGGATCTATTATATAGAGTCATTACACGCAGATGGATCTATTATATAGAGACATTACACACAGGGATCTATTATATAGAGTCATTACACACAGAGGGATCTATTATATAGAGTCATTACACACAGAGCGATCTATTATATAGTCATTACACACAGAGGGATCTATTATATAGAGTCATTACACACAGAGCGATCTATTATATAGTCATTACACACAGAGGGATCTATTATATAGAGTCATTACACACAGAGGGATCTATTATATAGAGTCATTAAACGCAGAGGGATCTATTATATAGAGTCATTACACACAGAGGGATCTATTATATAGAGTAATTACACACAGAGCGATCTATTATATAGAGTAATTACACGCAGAGGGATCTATTATATAGAGTCATTAAACACAGAGCGATCTATTATATAGTCATTACACACAGAGGGATCTATTATATAGAGTCATTACACACAGGGATCTATTATATAGAGACATTACACACAGGGATCTATTATATAGAGTCATTACACACAGAGGGATCTATTATATAGAGTCATTACACACAGAGCGATCTATTATATAGAGCCATTACACGCAGAGGGATCTATTATATAGAGTCATTAAACACATAGCTATCTATTATATAGTCATTACACACAGAGGGATCTATTATATAGAGTCATTACATACAGGGATCTATTATATAGAGACATTACACACAGGGATCTATTATATAGAGTCATTACACACAGAGGGATCTATTATATAGAGCCATTACACACAGAGCGATCTATTATATAGTCATTACACACAGAGGGATCTATTATATAGAGTCATTACACACAGAGCGATCTATTATATAGAGTCATTACACACAGAGGGATCTATTATATAGAGTCATTACACACAGAGGGATCTATTATATAGAGTCATTACACGCAGAGTGATCTATTATATAGAGTCATTACACACAGAGGGATCTATTATATAGAGTCATTACACGCAGAGGGATCTATTATAAAGAGTCATTACACACAGAGGGATCTATTATATAGAGTCATTACACACAGAGGGATCTATTATATAGAGTAATTACACACAGAGCGATCTATTATATAGAGTAATTACATGCAGAGGGATCTATTATATAGAGTCATTAAACACATAGGGATCTATTATATAGAGTCATTACACACAGAGGGATCTATTATATAGTCATTACACACAGAGGGATCTATTATATAGAGTAATTACACGCAGAGGGATCTATTATATAGAGTCATTAAACGCAGAGGGATCTATTATATAGAGTCATTACACACAGAGGGATCTATTATATAGAGTCATTAAACGCAGAGGGATCTATTATATAGAGTCATTACACACAGAGGGATCTATTATATAGAGTAATTACACACAGAGCGATCTATTATATAGAGTAATTACACGCAGAGGGATCTATTATATAGAGTCATTAAACACAGAGCGATCTATTATATAGTCATTACACACAGAGGGATCTATTATATAGAGTCATTACACACAGGGATCTATTATATAGAGTCATTACACGCAGATGGATCTATTATATAGAGTCATTACACACAGGGATCTATTATATAGAGTCATTACACACAGAGGGATCTATTATATAGAGTCATTAAACGCAGAGGGATCTATTATATAGAGTCATTACACACAGAGGGATCTATTATATAGAGTAATTACACACAGAGCGATCTATTATATAGAGTAATTACACGCAGAGGGATCTATTATATAGAGTCATTAAACACAGAGCGATCTATTATATAGTCATTACACACAGAGGGATCTATTATATAGAGTCATTACACACAGGGATCTATTATATAGAGTCATTACACGCAGATGGATCTATTATATAGAGTCATTACACACAGGGATCTATTATATAGAGTCATTACACACAGAGGGATCTATTATATAGAGTAATTACACACAGAGCGATCTATTATATAGAGTAATTACATGCAGAGGGATCTATTATATAGAGTCATTAAACACATAGGGATCTATTATATAGAGTCATTACACACAGAGGGATCTATTATATAGTCATTACACACAGAGGGATCTATTATATAGAGTAATTACACGCAGAGGGATCTATTATATAGAGTCATTAAACGCAGAGGGATCTATTATATAGAGTCATTACACACAGAGGGATCTATTATATAGAGTCATTAAACGCAGAGGGATCTATTATATAGAGTCATTACACACAGAGGGATCTATTATATAGAGTAATTACACACAGAGCGATCTATTATATAGAGTAATTACACGCAGAGGGATCTATTATATAGAGTCATTAAACACAGAGCGATCTATTATATAGTCATTACACACAGAGGGATCTATTATATAGAGTCATTACACACAGGGATCTATTATATAGAGTCATTACACGCAGATGGATCTATTATATAGAGTCATTACACACAGGGATCTATTATATAGAGTCATTACACACAGAGGGATCTATTATATAGAGTCATTACACACAGAGCGATTGTCAGGCAAAAGGTATTTTTGCCCGAGTTTTTAAAAATGAGAGATGTTTTAAAAAAGAAAAAAAAAAACACCCCCTATCTGTTTGTAAGTGAAGACATAGAACTCACTTTTGCTTTTCCCCAAACCAGGAATTTTTATGACCCGCCATAAAACCTCAGTCCAGGGCAAGCACTGGTACAAACCGGAAAATCCCTCCAATAAATCCCATTGTTTAATTGTACAAACGTTTTATGCCAATTTTAATCATGCACAGGTCTGACAGAAACATCGGAACCACGTTTTTTGAATGCTTACCTTTTTCCCATTACAATAGTATAACTTGCATAACTGAGGAATGACCGGGAACTGAGATAATGGATTCTGAGCTTCTGAGCGTCATAGAGGTTTCATATTTAATATCTATCTTCATGAATATTGGTGACGGTCAAGATGATGTCTCCCTCTTGGATGTGGGACCCCCCCACACCAAGATATGGAATCTGAAGGATTTTTTAGGTCTTCTGCAGCTGGGTGGGCTCGCAAAGCCGAGCCCCCCTTGTAAGGTAAATAAGGGGTGTTCCCCAGAGTTTTGGCTGCTTGCTAAAAACCAGATCGGCCATTTTTCAAGCCATTCCAACCAGGGACACAGACGCATGCACTACACGCTGCGTCAAGGAATCAAGTCTAATTTCCGGGGAGCCGTCCCCCCCACAGAATCTGAGACCATCACCTTGTGAAGCAGGTTTTGCTATTACTTATACCTTTTATTTTAATAACTGTTTATGCATACATGTAAATTGTCTCCTTTATATTATCTTGTATATATGTTGTAAACACTGCCCACCTTTTGGGAGTAAATCATTAATTATTTACCAGTTTCTTTCTTCTTGTCCTATGTCGAGCAAACACGTTCCTCACTCGCTAATTCACGTTACCTACCAGGTACCCGATCCACCTGTCAAGCGATCGGTGGTGGCAGTATACCAGTATTTATGTGATATTGTGGTTTGAGGGTGGCTGGTCGGAGGTATATATACGTTCCTGGAAGGAACTGGTGGTATATATACGTCCTGTCACATCACGTGCCGCAATAGTCGACATAAATTAGAGCAGCTGCACCCGTGCTTATCCTCTGTCAATACCGTGTTTGACCAGCAGGATAAGGGGGCGCCAGAGAGCTGCAAGGTCTGACCCAAGAGTGGGTGTTGTTTTCATGACAAATTGGTGGCAGCGGTGGGATCATAGGACATTAGTGATCTGGTTTGAGCAATCATTCCTCTCACTAAAAACTTGCACAAAAGTTTTGAAGATCGAACTCAGTGTTTATTAGATCTGAGACAATACTGTATGTGTAGCAGTTACCCCTACCCTTCTTCGCTTTTTCTTTTCTATTTTTATTTTGGTGATCATGGTCGTAGTTGGGGAGTCCTGGTATCACCAGCAGAAAAAGGACACTCTTACTGGAATATGTATAACCAAAGGCATTGACCCCCACGGCAAAAGCAAAGAACAAATGATTTCTGAACTGTTACAAGATGCTGCAGAGCCCGTCCGACAGCAGAGCCCTGATGAGGGGGCGGCTAGCCAGGGCCCGGATGGCGCTGCTGCAGGGGTCCAACCTGTAATTGCCAGCCATACCCGCAACCAGGGTAGTGTGGACCCCCACCTGCAGATGACCTTGGAGGAGCTCGCCACAGACAATCATGATGGACGACTGGAGCTGATCCTGAAATTCCAGGAGCGGGCTGAGCGACAAGCCCAAGCTGACCGAGAGGCTGCTGAGCGACAAGCTGACCGAGAGACTGCTGAGCGACAAGCTGACCGACAACACCAGCTGGAGCTAGCCCGGATTCAGAAGGAGTCGCCCTCTACGCAGACCCGTGAGTCCAACAGTGCCAGCTGCTTTAAACCTCGTCCTGAGCACTTCCCTGTGATGGAAAAGGATGGGGACTTGGACACATTTCTGCGAGGCTTTGAAAAGGCCTGCAGGCAGTATCAGCTGCCCATGGACCAATGGGCAAGATATTTGACTCCAGGGCTCCGAGGAAAAGCTTTGGAGGTGTTTGCTTCCCTCCCTCGAGAGCAGGATGGAGACTATGAGGCCGTCAAGCAGGCCCTGATAAAAAAGTACCAGCTGACTCCGGAGGTTTACCGGAAAAAATTCAGAACCCTCCAACGTGGACCACAGGACACCTACCGTGATGTGTTAGACGGGCTCAGAACCAACTTTGAGCAGTGGATCCAAGGACTGTCAGCGACCACCTTTGAGCAGCTAAAGGACCTGATGGTGAAAGACCAGTTCCTGCATCTGTGTCCGACTGAGGTACGGCAGTTCGTGATGGATCGGGAGCCACCTGATGCCAATAAAGCAGCGCAGATCGCAGACACCTACGAGGCCAACCGGAGACCAGAGGTGCGGAAGCCGGTCGTCGCCAGCTGGAAAGGGGGTAAGCCATCAACCACCATCCCTGCCCCTGCCAGCCGACCTTCCGGAGGCCTTTTTCCCATTGCCAAGGCCCTGCCTGCATCTGATGCCCGCAGGTGTTATTCCTGCAACCAGACTGGTCATCTCAGCACCACTTGCCCAGAGAAGCAGAGGAAGAACCCCCCATCCAAGGCCCCAGGGCCTAATGCCTCAGTTCTTTTGGTGGGAGGGCCGGTTGGGAGGGCCTGTGAAAACTTTCAGTCTGTCAGGGTGGGGGACACTCTCACTGTAGGCCTCAAGGACACTGGGGCCGAACGAACCCTCATCCGACCCGAACTGGTGTCCCCTGAAGCGCTTATTCCAGGAAAGACCCTGACTGTCACTGGGATTGGGGGCGTCCGATGCCCCTTGCCCATGGCCCGGGTTTTTATTGATTGGGGTGCGGGGAGTGGGGTGAAGGAAGTGGGAGTATCCAAAAACCTACCTGCAAATGTTTTGTTGGGAACTGATTTGGGGAGGATGTTTGCTTATTATGTCCCTGACACCCCTCCCCGATCTGATACGGTTGGTAAGGTTAATGCTGATAATGTGAATGTCAATGCTTTACCTGATGATGATGATGATGATGATGATGTTGTTGTATTGGAAGGTGCAGGAGACCTCAGCCATGTCACTCTGCGGGGTGATGTTGCTGAGGATCCCCTAGCAGGAGCAAAGGTCAGTGCCAAGGGTAATGGGGAGAGGCACGAGGACCATGGCGCAGGTGGGGCTGTGCCAGTGACCAGTGTCACAACAGATGGTGACCTGGCTGATAGTCGCTGCCCCATACGTAGCACTGTGCCTGAGGTAATGGAGGATGATGGAGAAGTAGTTCTCATGGCCTCGACGGCTAATGTGACGGGGTTATTCCCCGGGGAGACGGCCTATATAGCCGCTGTTACCCGCAGTCAGAGTGCCCAGAACGCAAGTAACGCCCTGCCTTCTGGACCCTCCTCGAACAGAGGAATAACTGAATCAGGTATGGACCCAGAGTCGGGCCCAGAGGGTCCCAGTGAGGACGTGGCCTTAACCTCACTTCTGGCTTCCTCCAGCCAGGAGTTTCAGGCAGCTTTGCACTCAGATGCTAGCCTGGAGACGTTAAGGAGCCTCGCTGAGAAACCCACCTCCGAGTCGGATAAGGAGAGGGTATTCTGGGACCAAGGGAGGTTGTACCGGGAGACAGTTCCCTGTACACCCCAACAGGAGTGGCTGAGGGAAAGACAGCTGGTCGTCCCCTACCCATTCAGGGATGAGTTGTTGTGGATCGCCCATGAAATTCCACTCGCTGGACACTTGGGGGTCAGCAAAACCAAGGCCCGGCTGTCTCATCACTTTTATTGGCCCAAAATGAGGACAGATGTGGTGAACTACTGTCGATCCTGTACCACGTGTCAAAGAGTGGGAAAGTCAGGGCCGGCCCCCAAAGCCCCCCTGATCTCTTTGCCAGTGATAGAGGAGCCTTTCCAGAGGATTGCTGTGGACATTGTGGGACCACTGGCCATACCCAGCAGCTCTGGAAAATGATTCATCCTTACCGTGGTAGACTATGCTACCTGGTATCCGGAGGCAGTAGCCCTGTCCTCAATTAGGGCGGATAAGGTGGCGGACGCCCTCTTGGCCATCTTTTCGCGAGTAGGATTTCCCAGGGAGATGCTTACCGACCAGGGGACTCAGTTCATGTCACGCTTAATGGAGGCCCTATGTAAGAAAATGCAGGTGCAGCATCTGGTATCGAGTGCGTATCACCCACAGACCAATGGTTTGTGTGAGCGATTCAACGGTACCCTCAAACAGATGTTAAAAATGCTGGTTGAGACCCAGGGTCGCGACTGGGAGCGTTACCTCCCACACCTGCTATTTGCTTACAGAGAGGTTCCACAGGCCTCGACGGGGTTTTCCCCCTTTGAGCTCCTGTATGGCAGGCGTGTCCGAGGACCCATTGGGTTCATAAGGGAATTCTAGGAAGAAGAGCCGACCTCCCCAGGAATGTCCATCGTGGAGTATGTCATGCGCTTCCGTGACAAGATGCAGACCTTGACGCAGTTGGTGCATGACAACATGGCGCAAGCCCAGGCTGACCAGAAGCATTGGTACGACCAGAACGCCCGAGAACGGACCTACCAGGTGGGTCAGAAGGTGTGGGTGCTGGTCCCCGTACCAAAGGACAAGCTTCAGGCGGCCTGGGAAGGCCCGTACGTCATTCACCAACAGCTCAACCCGGTCACCTACGTGATCACACTTGACCACGAGCGGGGTAGGCGGAAGGCGTTTCACGTTAATATGATGAAGGCTCATCAAGAACGTGGAACCTGCGTCCTACCGGTCTGCAACCTGCCCGAGGATGGGGAGGATGACCCCCTCTTGGACATGCTCGCCCAAGCGAAGGCCAGCGGGTCCCTAGAGGATGTAGAGCTAAGCGACTTGCTATCCGCAGACCAGAGGTCTCAGATGCAAGCAGTGCTGAAACCCTTCCAAGCAGTGTTCACCAACCTGCCTGGCAGGACTGAAGTGGCGGTCCATGAAGTGGACACCGGGAATCATGCCCCACTCCGGCGGACAGCCTATCGAATCTCCGACGAGGTGCAGCATGTCATGCGCCAGGAGGTCGAGGAGATGCTGCAGTTGGGGGTGATTAAGCGGTCCAAGAGCGCGTGGGCCTCACCTGTAGTCCTGGTGCCTAAGAAGGACAGGACCACCCGGTTCTGTGTGGACTACAGGGGGCTCAACGCTATCACCGCCTCTGACGCACAACCAATGCCACGCATTGAGGAGCTGCTGGAGCGGTTAGCCAGCGCGAGCTATCTCTCCATTATGGATTTGAGTCGGGGATATTGGCAGATTCCCTTGAGCCCCGGGGCCCAGGAGAAGTCCGCCTTTATCACCCCCTTCGGATTGTATGAATCCACGGTCATGCCCTTCGGCATGAAAAATGCCCCTGCCACGTTCCAGCGAATGGTCAACCACCTGCTCCAGGGACTGGAGAGGTACGCAGTAGCGTACCTGGATGACATTGCCATCTTCAGTCCCACCTGGGAGGATCACCTCGAGCATCTGCAGCAGGTGCTCGGGCGTATTCACCAGGCGGGCTTGACCATCAAGCCGGGAAAGTGCCAGATGGGCATGAACGAGGTCCACTACCTGGGGCACCGGGTAGGTGGGGGTACTCTGAAGCCAGAGCCTGGGAAGGTGGACGCTATCGTGTCCTGGCCCACCCCCAGGACCAAGAAGCAGGTGCAGTCCTTCTTGGGCACCGCAGGGTACTATAGACGCTTTGTGCAGGACTATAGTAGCCTTGCGAAGCCCTTGACAGACCTCACCAGGAAGAGCCTACCCCATTCCGTCAAATGGACGGATGAATGCGAGGTGGCCTTTAGGGCTTTGAAGACTGCCCTGAGCAGCTCTCCTGTACTAAAGGCGGTCGACGGCACACGGCCACTCTTAGTACAGACCGACGCCAGTGAGTTTGGCCTCGGTGCTGTACTCAGCCAGGTCGACTCGGGGAACCAAGAACACCCCGTGTTGTACCTAAGCCGGAAACTGCTGCCGAGGGAAGTGGCCTATTCCACCATAGAGAAGGAGTGCCTGGCCATTGTATGGGCCCTCAACCGCTTACAGCCTTACTTGTACGGGCGCCCCTTCACTGTCGTGACTGACCACAACCCCCTGAGTTGGCTGCACACCATGTCAGGTGCCAACGGAAGGTTGTTACGCTGGAGCCTCACCCTCCAGCAGTACGACTTTACCGTTCAACACCGCAAGGGCAGCGAGCATGGCAATGCCGATGGGTTGTCCCGGCGAGGGGAGCCTCCAGACATACGCTTGGAGGAGTACCAGAAGGTCCTACCTCCATAGCGCAGTCAAAAAGGGGGAGGTGTCAGGCAAAAGGTATTTTTGCCCGAGTTTTTAAAAATGAGAGATGTTTTAAAAAAGGAAAAAAAAAACCCACCCCCTATCTGTTTGTAAGTGAAGACATAGAACTCACTTTTGCTTTTCCCCAAACCAGGAATTTTTATGACCCGCCATAAAACCTCAGTCCAGGGCAAGCGCTGGTACAAACCGGAAAATCCCTCCAAAAAAAAAATCCCATTGTTTAATTGTACAAACGTTTTATGCCAATTTTAATCACGCACAGGTCTGACAGAAACATCGGAACCACGTTTTTTGAATGCTCACCTTTTTCCCATTACAATAGTATAACTTGCATAACTGAGGAATGACCGGGAACTGAGATAATGGATTCTGAGCTTCTGAGCGTCATAGAGGTTTCATATTTAATATCTATCTTCATGAATATTGGTGACGGTCAAGATGATGTCTCCCTCTTGGATGTGGGACCCCCCCACACCAAGATATGGAATCTGAAGGATTTTTTAGGTCTTCTGCAGCTGGGTGGGCTCGCAAAGCCGAGCCCCCTTGTAAGGTAAATAAGGGGTGTTCCCCAGAGTTTTGGCTGCTTGCTAAAAAACAGATCGGCCATTTTTCAAGCCATTCCAACCAGGGACGCAGACGCATGCACTACACGCTGCGTGAAGGAATCAAGTCTCATTTCCGGGGAGCCGTCCCCCCCACAGAATCTGAGACCATCACCTTGTGAAGCAGGTTTTGCTATTACTTATCCCTTTTATTTTAATAACTGTTTATGCATACATGTAAATTGTCTCCTTTATAATATCTTGTATATATTTTGTAAACACTGCCCACCTTTTGGGAGTAAATCATTAATTATTTACCAGTTTCTTTCTTCTTGTCCTATGTCGAGCAAACACGTTCCTCACCCGCTAATTCACGTTACCTACCAGGTACCCGATCCACCTGTTAAGCGATCGGTGGTGGCAGTATACCAGTATTTATGTGATATTGTGGTTTGAGGGTGGCTGGTCGGAGGTATATATACGTTCCTGGAAGGAACTGGTGGTATATATACGTCCTGTCACATCACGTGCCGCAATAGTCGACATAAATTAGAGCAGCGGCACCCGTGCTTATCCTCTGTCAAAACCGTGTTTGACCAGCAGGATAAGGGGGCGCCAGAGAGCTGCAAGGTCTGACCCAAGAGTGGGTGTTGTTTTCATGACAGGATCTATTATATAGAGTCATTACACACAGAGGGATCTATTACATAGAGTCATTACACACAGCGTGATCTATTATATAGAGTCATTACACACAGGGATCTATTATATAGAGTCATTACACACAGAGGGATCTATTATATAGAGTCATTACACACAGAGGGATCTATTATATAGAGTCATTACACACAGGGATCTATTATATAGAGTCATTACACACAGAGGGATCTATTATATAGAGTCATTACACGCAGAGGGATGTATTATATAGAGTCATTACACACAGAGGGATCTATTATATAGAGTCATTACACACAGAGGGATCTATTATATAGAGTCATTACACACAGAGGGATCTATTATATATAGTCATTACACACAGAGGGATCTATTATATAGAGTCATTACACACAGGGATCTATTATATAGAGTCATTACACACAGGGATCTATTATATAGAGTCATTACACGCAGAGCGATCTATTATATAGAGTCATTACACACAGAGGGATCTATTATATAGAGTCATTACACACAGGGATCTATTATATAGAGTCATTACACACAGGGATCTATTATATACAGTCATTACACGCAGAGGGATCTATTATATAGTCATTACATACAGAGGGATCTATTATATAGAGTTATTACACACAGAGTGATCTATTATATAGAGTCATTACACACAGAGGGATCTATTATATAGTCATTACACACAGAGAGATCTATTGTATAGTCATTACACACAGAGGGATCTATTATATAGTCATTACACAGAGGGATCTATTATATAGAGTCATTACACACAGGGATCTATTATATAGAGTCATTACACACAGGGATCTATTATATAGAGTCATTACACGCAGAGGGATCTATTATATAGTCATTACATACAGAGGGATCTATTATATAGAGTCATTACACGCAGAGGGATCTATTATATAGAGTCATTACACACAGATGGATCTATTATATAGAGTCATTACACGCAGAGGGATCTATTATATAGAGTCATTACACGGAGAGGGATCTATTATATAGAGTCATTACACGCAGAGTGATCTATTATATAGAGTCATTACACACAGAGGGATCTATTATATAGAGTCATTACACGCAGAGTGATCTATTATATAGAGTCATTACACGCAGAGTGATCTATTATATAGAGTCATTACACACAGAGGGATCTATTATATAGTCATTACACACAGAGGGATCTATTATATAGAGTCATTACACACAGAGGGATCTATTATATAGAGTCATTACACACAGAGGGATCTATTATATAGAGTCATTACACACAGAGGGATCTATTATATAGAGTCATTACACGCAGAGTGATCTATTATATAGAGTCATTACACACAGAGGGATCTATTATATAGTCATTACACACAGAGGGATCTATTATATAGAGTCATTACACAGGGATCTATTATATAGTTACATAGTTACATAGTTAGTAAAACCGAATAAAGACTTGCGTCCATCAAGTTCGACCTGTTAGTTCTGTAATTGCTAAAGTTGATCCAGAGGAGGCAAAAACCCCAAATGATTTGGCCAATCTTCACCTGAGGAAAAATTCCCTCCCGACTCTGAAACCAGCAGTGAGAATAAATCCCTGTATCAACCTACTATTTTATTTTATTTTTAAGTATATGCTGAAATCTGCCTGGTATCTAGAAATGCATCCAGTCCCCGCTTGAACTGGTTTAGTGAATCTGACATTACCGTCTCCTCACTCAGTGAATTCCATATTCTCACTGCTCTTACCGTAAAGAACCCCTTCCTATGCTGCTGCTGAAACCTTTTCTCTTCCAGTCTTAGTGAGTGCCCTCTTGTTACCGTAATATCCCTCCTTTTGAACAAATCCCGGGCAAGGTCTCTATACTGTCCCCTAACATATTTGTACACATTTATTATGTCCCCCCTCAACCTTCTCTTTTCCAGGCTGAATAGTCCTAGTTTTGCCAACCTCTCTGGGTATTGCAGTCCCTCCATTCCCTTTATTAATTTTGTTGCCCTCCTTTGCACCTTTTCAAGCTCATTTCTATCCTTTCTATATATTGGGGCCCATAACTGAGCACAGTATTCCAAGTGTGGTCTGACCAGTGCTTTGTACAGTGGAAGAACAATGTTCTCCTCCTTTGCAGCTATACCTCTTCTGATACATCCCATTACCCTGTTTGCCCTTACAGCAGCCGCCTGACTTTGGGCACTCCAATTTAGTTTGCTATCAATCAAGATGCCCAAGTCCTTCTCCATCTCTGAATTCCCCAATGGTTTCCCATTCAGTGAGTACTGGTGACTTCCATTTTTCCTTCCCATATGTATGACCTTACATTTCTCCTCGTTAAACCTCATTTGCCATTTAATGCTCCACCTACCCAGCTTATCCAGATCCCTCTGTAGGTCTGCACTGTCCTCTTTTGTATTAATTGTTTTACATAACTTTGTGTCATCTGCAAATATAGATATTTTACTATTTATCCCGTTGACTATGTCGTTAATAAAGATATTAAATAACATTGGGCCTAGTACAGACCCCT
Organism: Phyllobates terribilis; assembly: GCF_046119375.1. Classification (NCBI taxonomy): domain Eukaryota; kingdom Metazoa; phylum Chordata; class Amphibia; order Anura; family Dendrobatidae; genus Phyllobates; species Phyllobates terribilis. Next base: position 390,258,217 of record NW_027362768.1, on the reverse strand, counting down.
GTGGTACCCCACTAGTGACGCTTACCCAATCTGAGTATATTCCATTTATAACCACCCTCTGCCTTCTATCCTTTAGCCAGTTAGCTACCCACTTGCAGACATTTTCCCCCAGCCCCATCATTCTCATTTTGTATACCAACCTATTATGTGGCACGCTATCGAACGCTTTTGAGAAGTCGAGATACACGATATCCACTGGTTCCCCCTGATCTACTCGAGAGCTCACCTCCTCGTAGAAGTCAATCAGGTTTGTTTGGCAGGAGCGATTCCTCATGAATCCATGTTGGTTCGGGATTAAAAGATTATTAGCATCAAGATGCTCCATGATTGCCTCTTTAATGAAGCTTTCAAAAATTTTGCCCACAACGGACGTCAGACTCACCGGCCGATAGTTTCCGGCGTCACTTTTTGCTCCCTTTTTGAATATTGGCACTACATTCGCCTGTCGCCAATCAAGTGGCACAGACCCAGTCTCAACAGAGTCCTTAAATATAAGATATAACGGTCTGTCTATCACATGACTTAGTTCCCTTAGTACCCGTGGGTGTATGCCATCAGGTCCTGGTGATTTGTTTTAATGTTACTGAGGCGTTTCTGTACCCCAGCTTGGGTTAGATTTGTCATACTTAGTGGAGGATTAAGCTTGTCACTTCTCATTTCTCCTGTTAGTTCTTTTTCCTTTGTGAAAGTTGACGAAAAAAATGTGTTTAATAGATTAGCTTTATCCTCATCTTTCTCTATGATTTTGCCTTCATCACTTTTTATCGGTCCAATATTATCCGATTTAATCCTTTTACTATTTATATACGTAAAGAACAGTTTGGGATTTGATCTACTTTCCCTAGCAATACGTCTCTCTGTTTCCTCCTTTGCTATTTTTATTTGTTTTTTGCAGGTTCTCGTTTTTTCCTTGTAACACATTAGTGCCTCCTTACTGTTTTCCTGTTTTAATCTCTTGAATGCCTCTTTTTTGCTATTTAACGCCCCTTTTACGTTCTTGTTCAACCATATTGGTTTCCTCTTATTTCTGGCCCTTTTATTCCCATACGGTATATACAGTGCCTACAAGTAGTATTCACCCCCCTGCAGATTTAGCTGGTTGACACATGCGGAATTAACTTGGCATTGTGACATTTGTACTGTAGATCAGCCTGGAAGTGGGAAATGCTCTGCAGCAAATTTTTTTTTTTTTTTTTTTTTTTTTTAAAACGTTAAAAGTTAATTCAGAGTGTCATTTATTATTCAACCCCTCAAACCACAAGAATTCTGTTTGGTCCCCCAAAAGTATTAAGAAGTAGTTCAGGCACCAAGAATAATGAGCTTCACATGTGTGGATTAAAGATCTCTTTTGCCAGCCTTTTCTGACTATTTAAGACCCTCCCCAAACTTGTGAACAGCACTCAGACATGGTCAACATGGGAAAGACAAAGGAGCATTCCAAGGCCATCAGAGACAAGATCGTGGAGGGTCACAAGGCTGGCAAGGGGTGCAAAACCCTTTCCAAGGAGTTGGGCCTACCTGTCTCCACTGTTGGGAGCATCATCCGTAAGTGGAAGGCTTATGGAACTACTGTTAGCCTTCCACGGCCTGGACAGCCTTTGAAAGTGTCCTCCCGTGCCGAGGCCAGGCTTGTCCGAAGAGTCAAGGCTAACCCAAGGACAACAAGGAAGGAGCTCCGGGAAGATCTCATGGCAGTGGGGACATTGGTTTCAGTCAATACCATAAGTAACGTACTCCACCGCAATGGTCTCCGTTCCAGACGAGCCCGTAAGGTACCTTTACTTTCAAAGCGTCATGTCAAGGCTCGTCTACAGTTTGCTCTTGATCACTTGGAGGACTCTGAGACAGACTGGTTCAAGGTTCTATGGTCTGATGAGACCAAGATCGAGATCTTTGGTGCCAACCACACACGTGACGTTTGGAGACTGGATGGCACTGCATACGACCCCAAGAATACCATCCCTACTGTCAAGCATGGTGGTGGCAGCATCATGCTGTGGGGCTGTTTCTCTGCCAAGGGGCCTGGCCATCTGGTCCGCATCCATGGGAAGATGGATAGCACGGCCTACCTGGAGATTTTGGCCAAGAACCTCCGCTCCTCCATCAAGGATCTTAAGATGGGTCGTAATTTCATCTTCCAACAAGACAACGACCCAAAGCACACAGCCAAGAAAACCAAGGCCTGGTTCAAGAGGGAAAAAGTCAAGGTGTTGGAGTGGCCTAGTCAGTCTCCTGACCTTAACCCAATTGAAAACTTGTGGAAGGAGCTCAAGAATAAAGTCCACATGAGACACCCAAAGAACCGAGATAACTTGGAGAAGATCTGCATGGAGGAGTGGGCCAAGATAACTCCACAGACCTGTGCCGGCCTGATCAGGTCTTATAAAAGACGATTATTAGCTGTAATTGCAAACAAGGGTTATTCCACAAAATATTAAACATAGGGGTTGAATAATAATTGACCCACACTTTTATGTTTAAAATTTAATAAAATTCAACTGAGCAACATAACTTTTTGGTTTGTAAGATTTATGCTTCTGTTCATAAAACCTACTCTCGTTTGCAGTTTGAAGGCTCTAACTTATTTGCATCTTATCAAACCAGCTAAATCTGCAGGGGGTTGAATACTACTTGTAGGCACTGTACCTCTCGCACTGAGTATTCAGAATTCTTTTGAAGGTTTCCCATTTACTATTCGTATTCCTTTGATTAAGAACTTTGTCCCAGTCTATAAGTTGAAGGTTTTCTATCAGCTGATCAAACTTCGCCCTCCTAAAGTTTAATGTTTTAGTTGTTCCCTTATTGATAACCCTACTGAAGGGCATTTTGAAGTCGATAATATTATGATCACTATTACCTAGGTGCCCCCCTATCTGTACCTCAGTTATTCTATCAGGCCTATTAGTCAATATTAAGTCCAACACGGCCTTCCCTCTCGTTGGTTCCTGCACTAGTTGGGAGAGATAATTATCCTTAATATTTGTCAAGAACCTTTTTCCTTTCTGCGATCTACAGGTTTCTGTTTCCCAGTCAATATCCGGGTAGTTGAAATCCCCCATTACAATCACTTCATTATGTTTTGCTACTTTGTCTATTTGTCCTAATAGCAGATTCTCATTCTCCTCTGTTATATTGGGTGGCTTATAGCAGACCCCCAGTAATATTTTATTATTATTTTTTGCCCCCTCTATCTCTACCCACATGGACTCGACCCCCTCTTCTCCCTCTCCTATTTCTTCCCTTAGTCTGGGTTTTACACATGACTTTACATATAAGCAGACTCCTCCGCCCTTCCCCTGTTTCCGGTCCCTTCTAAATAAACTATAATCTGTTAAATTTACCGCCCAGTCGTAGCTATCGTCTAGCCAAGTCTCTGTTATACCTACGATGTCATACCTCTCCTCCGATATAAGCGCCCTCAGCTCATCCGCCTTATTGGTCAGGCTTCTTGCGTTGGTCAGCATGCAAGATAAAACTTTGGGGTTATTTAGCATCCTATTCTTCTCTAATGATCTAACTGTACTATCCCCACCCCCCTCTCCACCCTCATTATATTCACTTCTCCCCTTCCCCCTTGCTTGCCTCACATCCCACCTATTTCCTTGGTTTCCCCCCCCCCGTCTCTAGTTTAAAAACTCCTCCAACCTATTAGCTATCTTCTTCCCCAGCACCGCTGCACCCTCCCCATTGAGGTGCAGCACGTCCCTACGGTAGAGCCTGTAGCCGACCGCGAAGTCGGCCCAGTTCTCCATGAACCCAAACCCTTCTGCCTTGCACCAACTCTTTAGCCACTTATTCACCTCCCTAACCTCCCGTTGGCGCTCCTGTGTGGCTCGCGGGATTGGTAGTATTTCTGAGAAAACTACCTTGGAGGTCCTTGCCCTAAGCTTCCTACCTAGGCCCCTGAAATCATTTTTAAGGACCCTCCATCTACCACTCACTTTGTCATTGGTGCCGATGTGGACCATGACCGCTGGGTCTTCGCCAGCCCCACCCAGTAACCTGTCAACCCGATCCGCGATGTGCCGGACTCGAGCGCCAGGGAGGCAGCACACCGTTCGGCGATCCCGGTCTTTGTGACAGATTGCCCTGTCTGTCCCCCTAATAATAGAGTCACCCACTACCAGGACCTGTCTTGCCTGCCCTACACTTCCCCCCTCCCCCTCATTACTGGAGCATACACTCCCCCGGCGGTCAGAGGATCTGTCGTGCTCCAATAATGCCGGTTCTGAACCAGCCTTCCTATACTTCTTCCCTCTATCCCTCCTAACTGTTATCCAGCTCCCTGCCTGTTCAGCCTGCACTTCCCCTCTATGCTCCACCCCCAGTATTGACCCATTGAGTGTCTGCTCGGTGAGCAGCAAACTCCGTTCCATGTTGTCGATGCTCCTCAGTACCGCTATCTGAGCACTTAGATCCAGGATTTGGGCTTCCAAGTGCACGATATGCTCACATCTCTCGCAGCAGTATGGATCCCTGAGCGGTAGCTCAGGGAATGCATACATTGCGCAAGATGTACACTGCACGGCTCCGGCCAACATGGACGTCATTCTAAATATGGGAATACAGTCAGTATATATATACAAGTACAAAACACAATTATTTATATATAGGTGTATGGACGGGGATCAATTAGGGATGTGCAAGTGTATCAATTAGATATCGGCGCGGGATCAGTTAAGTATGGACAGGGGATCAATTAAGTATCAAGTATGGACGGGGGAATCAGCTAAGTAGGTCAGGTGGATTAATTAAGTAAAAAGTAAAGTAAAGAAAGAATGAAATACAGTCAGCAATTCAGTCCTAAATCCTCCCTTCCAAACTCCCTGAATCCAAAGTCACTGAAAAACAAGTCACACACTTACTTTCGTTCGCACTTACGCTCTGGACACCCGCAGCTCGTTCACACTCGCAAACTAAGAGATTTAAAGAGTTTTTTTTTTTTTTTTTTCCTTTTCCAGCAATGTACCCTTCACCTCAATGCACTTCCAAAGGACTTGATGCCCAACCAGCTGCCCCTTATAAACCCTTAATTATGACCCTTTCCCCTTAATTAACCCCTTGTGAGTAAATCTACACCTCAGGATTTTAGTGCAATGTAGTTAACCCTTAAATACACAGGTAGTAAACTAAGAAACTAAAACTGTAGTGAGAAAATAGATTTTAAAAAGCCCAATAAATCTAAACAGGTAGAAAAGCACTCAGCAGGTCACAATGCAGCACTCACCGCAATTCACACAGGTATTTTCTGCAGGATTCCCAAATACCTCTTCACTGAAAAACAAGTCACACACTTACTTTCGTTCGCACTTACGCTCTGGACACACGCAGCTCGTTCACACTCGCAAACTAAGAGATTTAAAGAGTTTTTTTTTTTTTTTTTCCAGCAATGTACCCTTCACCTCAATGCACTTCACCTCAATGCACTGCCAAAAGGCATGACCATGGATTCATACAATCCGAAGGGGGTGATAAAGGTGGACTTCTCCTGGGCCCCGGGGCTCAAGGGAATCTGCCAATATCCCCGACTCAAATCCATAATGGAGAGATAGCTCGCGCTGGCTAACCGCTCCAGCAGCTCCTCAATGCGTGGCATTGGTTGTGCGTCAGAGGCGGTGATAGCGTTGAGCCCCCTGTAGTCCACACAGAACCGGGTGGTCCGGTCCTTCTTTGGCACCAGGACTACAGGTGAGGCCCACGCGCTCTTGGACCGCTTAATCACCCCCAGCTTCAGCATCTCCTCGACCTCCTGGCGCATGACATGCTGCACCTCATCGGAGATTCGATAGGCTGTCCGCCGGAGTGGGGCATGATTCCCGGTGTCCACTTCATGGACCGCCACTTCAGTCCTGCCAGGCAGGTTGGTGAACACTGCTTGGAAGGGTTTCAGCACTGCTCGCATCTGAGACCTCTGGTCTGCGGATAGCAAGGCGCTTATCTCTACATCCTCTAGGGACCCGCTGGCCTTCACTTGGGCGAGCATGTCCAAGAGGGGGTCATCCTCCCCATCCTCGGGCAGGTTGCAGACCGGTAGGACGCAGGTTCCACGTTCTTGATGAGCCTTCATCATATTAACGTGAAAAGCCTTCCGCCTACCCTGCGCGTGGTCAAGAGTGATCACGTAGGTGACCGGGTTGAGCTGTTGGTGAATGACGTACGGGCCTTCCCAGGCAGCCTGAAGCTTGTCCTTTGGTACGGGGACCAGCACCCACACCTTCTGAACCACCTGGTAGGTCCGTTCCCGGGCGTTCTGGTCGTACCAATGCTTCTGGTCAGCCTGGGCTTGCGCCATGTTGTCATGCACCAACTGCGTCAATGTCTGCATCTTGTCACGGAAGCGCATGACATACTTCACGATGGACACTCCTGGGGAGCTCGGCTCTTCTTCCCAGAATTCCCTTATCAACCCAAGGGGTCCTCGGACACGTCTGCCATACAGGAGCTCAAAGGGGAGAACCCCGTCAAGGCCTGTGGAACCTCTCTGTAAGCAAATAGCAGGTGTGGGAGGGAACGCTCCCAGTCGCGACCCTGGGTCTCAACCAGCATTTTTAACATCTGTTTGAGGGTACCGTTGAATCGCTCACACAAACCATTGGTCTGTGGGTGATACGCGCTCGATACCAAATGCTGCACCTGCATTTTCTTACATAGGGCCTCCATTAAGCGTGACATGAACTGGGTCCCCTGGTCGGTAAGCATCTCCCTGGGAAAGCCTACTCGCGAAAAGATGGCCAAGAGGGCATCCGCCACCTTATCCGCCCTAATTGAGGACAGGGCGACTGCCTCCAGATACCGGGTAGCATAGTCTACCACGGTAAGGATGAATCGTTTTCCAGAGCTGCTGGGTATGGCCAGTGGTCCCACAATGTCCACAGCAATCCTCTGGAAAGGCTCCTCTATCACTGGCAAAGAGATCAGGGGGGTCGGCCCAGACTTTCCCACTCTTTGACACGTGGTACAGGAGCGACAGTAGTTCACCACATCCGTCCTCATTTTGGGCCAATAAAAGTGATGAGACAGCCGGGCCTTGGTTTTGCTGACCCCCAAGTGTCCAGCGAGTGGAATTTCATGGGCGATCCGCAACAACTCGTCCCTGAATTGGTAGGGGACAACCAGCTGTCTTTCCCTCAGCCACTCCTGTTGGGGTGTACAGGGAACTGTCTCCTGGTACAACCTCCCTTGGTCCCAGAATACCCTCTCCTTATCCGACTCGGAGGTGGGTTTCTCAGCGAGGCTCCTTAACGTCTCCAGGCTAGCATCTGAGTGCAGAGCTGCCTGAAACTCCTGGCTGGAGGAAGCCAGAAGTGAGGTTAAGGCCACGTCCTCACTGGGACCCTCTGGGACCGGCTCTGGGTCCATGGATCCTGTTATTCCTCTGTCCGAGGAGGGTCCAGAAGGCAGGGCGTTACTTGCGTTCTGGGCACTCTGACTGCGGGTAACAGCGGCTTTATAAGCTGTCTCCCCGGGGAATAACACCATCCCATCAGCCTGCGCGGCTATGAGTACTACTTCCCCATCCTTCCCCATTACCTCAGGCACAGTGCTACGTATGGGGCAGCTACCATCAGCCAGGTCACCATCTGTTGTGACACTGGTCGCTGGCACAGCACCACCTGCTTCATGGTCCTCGTGCCTCTCCCCATTACCCTTAGCACTGACACTTGCTCCTGCTAGGGGATCCTCAGCAACATCACCCCGCAGAGTGACATGGCTGAGTTCTCCCGTACCTTCCAATACAACATCATCATCATCATCATCATCATCATGTAAAGCATTGACATTCACAGTATCAGCATTAACCTTACCAACCGTATCAGATCGGGGAGGGGTGTCAGGGACATAATAAGCAAACATCCTCCCCAAATCAGTCCCTAACAAAACATTTGCAGGTAGGTTTTCAGATATTCCCACTTACTTCACCCCACTCCCCGCACCCCAATCAATAAAAACCAGGGCCATGGGCAAGGGGCATCGGACGCCCCCAATCCCAGTGACAGTCAGGGTCTTTCCCGGAATAAGCTCTTCAGTAGACACCAGTTCGGGTCGGATGAGGGTTCGTTCGGCCCCAGTGTCCTTGAGGCCTACAGTGACAGTGTCCCCCACCTTGACAGACTGCAAGTTTTCACAGGCCCTTCCAACCGGCCCACCCACCAAAAGAACTGATGCATTAGGCCCTGGGGCCTTGGATGGGGGGTTCTTCCTCTGCTTCTCTGGGCAAGTGGCGCTGAGATGACCAGTCTGGTTGCAGAAATAACACCTGCGGGCATCAGATGCCGGCAGGGCCTTGGTAACGGGAAAAAGGCCTCCGGAAGGTCGGCTGGCAGGGGCAGGGATGGTGGTTGACGGCTTACCCCCTTTCCAGCTGGTGACGACCGGCTTCCGCACCTCCGGTTGGCCTCCTAGGTGTCTGCGATCTGCACTGCTTTATGGGCATCTGGTGGCTCCCGATCCATCACGAACTGCCGTACCTCAGTCGGACACAGATGCAGGAACTGGTCTTTCACCATCAGATCCTTTAGCTGCTCAAAGGTGGTCGCTGACAGTCCTTGGATCCACTGCTCAAAGTTGGTTCGGAGCCCATGCACCACATCGCTGTAACTGTCGTGCGGTCCACGTTGGAGGTTCCGGAACTTTTTACGGTACACCTCAGGAGTCAGTTGGAACCTCTGGATTAGGGCCTGCTTAATGGCATCATAGTTCCCATCGAGGCTCTGAGGAAGAGCCACAAACACATCCAGAGCTTTGCCTCGCAGCCCTGCAGTTAAGTATCGCGCCCACTGGCCCTCAGGCATCTGGTACTGTCTGCAAGTCTTTTCAAAACCCCTCAGAAAGGTGTCAAGGTCGCCGTCCTTTTCCATCACAGGAAAATGCTCTGGACGGGGCTTAAACAGGGTCGCATTGTTGGTCTCACCGTTCCGTGAGGTGGATGCTGGGATCCCGAGTTGGGCCATCTGCAGTTCATGGGCCCTCTGAGCTTGGGCCTCTCGCTGGGCTCTCTCGGCCTCTCGCTGGGCTCTCTCGGCCTCTCGCTCAGCTCGCTCGGCTCTCTCGGCCTCTCGCTGGGCTCTCTCGGCCTCTCGCTGGGCTCTCTCGGCCTCTCTCTCGGCCTCTCGCTCGGCTCGCTCGGCCTCTCGCTGGGCTCGCTCGGCTCTCTCGTGCTGCTGAATTACTTTCAGCCGTCCTTCATGATCCTCTGCAGGCAGTTGCTGTAGAGCCATCTGCAGATAGGGGTCCACGCTGCCCTGGTTGCTGACGCGGCGTGCGTCTACCGATGGGACCCCTGCAGCAGTACTGTCCATATCTCGGCTGACCCCTGGCCCTGCTGAGGTCTGGAGAAGGGCTTGCTCGGTCTCCAGCTGCGCCAGTGCAGCAGCCATTTGTTCTTTGTTTTTGCCGAGGGGGTCAATGCCTTTGGTTATACATATTCCAATAAGAGTGTCCTTTTTCTGCTGGCTGTACCAGAAATCCTCAACTACAGTATTGTCTCAGATCTAATAAACACTGAGTTCGATCTTCAAAACTTTTGTGCAGGGTCCAGGTAAGAACCGTGCAAGTTTTTAGTGAGAGGAATGATTGCTCAAACCAGATCACTAATGTCCTATGATCCCACCGCTGCCACCAATTGTCATGGAAAGCACACTTGATCAGACCTTGCAGCCCTCTGGCGCCCCCTTATCCTGCTGGTCAAACACGGTATTGACCGAAGATATACAACAGGGCGCAGCGGCTCTAATTTATGTCGCCTATTGTGGCACGTGATGTGACAGGACGTATATATACCACCTGTTCCTTCCAGAAACGTATATATACCTCCGTCCAGCCACCCTCAATCTACAATATCACATAAATACTGGTATACTGCCACCACCGATCGCTTAACAGGTGGATCGGGTACCCGTTAGGTAACGTGAATTAGCGGGTGAGGAACGTGTTTGCTCGACATAGGACAAGAAGAACGAAGCTGGTAAATAATAATGATTTACTCCCGAAAGTGGGCAGTGTTTACAAAAGATATACAAGATATTATAAAAGAGACAATTTACATATATGCATAAAACAGTTATTAAAATAAAAGGGATAAGTAATAGCAAAACCTGCGCCACGAGGTGATGGTCTCAGATTCTGTGTGGGGACGGCTCCCCGGAAATTGGATGTGATTCTTACACGCAGCGAGGAGTACATGCGTCTGACGTCCCGGGTAAGAATGAAGTAAAATGGCCGTTCTGGTTTTTAGTAAGGGGCCAAAACTCTAGGAGACACCCATGTTGTTTACCTCTGTCAGGCAAAAGGTATTTTTGCCCGAGTTTTAAAAATGAGAGATGTTTTAAAAAGGAAAAAAAACCCACCCCCTATCTGTTTGTAAGAGAAGACATAGAACTCACTTTTGCTTTTCCCCAAACCAGGAATCTTTATGACCCGCCATAAAACCTCAGTCCAGGGCAAGCACTGGTACAAACCGGAAAATCCCTCCAAAAAATCCCATTGTTTAATTGTACAAACGTTTTATGCCAATTTTAATCACGCACAGGTCTGACAGAAACATCGGAACCACGTTTTTTGAATGCTTACCTTTTTCCCATTACAATAGTATAACTTGCATAACTGAGGAATGACCGGGAACTGAGATAATGGATTCTGAGCTTCTGAGCGTCATAGAGGTTTCATATTTAATATCTATCTTCATGAATATTGGTGACGGTCAAGATGATGTCTCCCTCTTGGATGTGGGACCCCCCCACACCAAGATATGGAATCTGAAGGATTTTTTTAGGTCTTCTGCAGCTGGGTGGGCTCGCAAAGCCGAGCCCCCTTGTAAGGTAAATAAGGGGTGTTCCCCAGAGTTTTGGCTGCTTGCTAAAAATCAGATCGGCCATTTTTCAAGCCATTCCAACCAGGGACACAGACGCATGCACTACATGCTGCGTGAAGGAATCAAGTCTAATTTCCGGGGAGCCGTCCCCCCCACAGAATCTGAGACCATCACCTTGTGAAGCAGGTTTTGCTATTACTTATCCCTTTTATTTTAATAACTGTTGATGCATATATGTACATTGTCTCTTTTATAATATCTTGTATATATTTTGTAAACACTGCCCCCTTTTGGGAGTAAATCATAATTATTTACCAGTTTCTTTCTTCTTGTCCTATGTCGAGCAAACACGTTCCTCACCCGCTAATTCACGTTACCTACCAGGTACCCGATCCACCTGTTAAGCGATCGGTGGTGGCAGTATACCAGTATTTATGTGATATTGTGGTTTGAGGGTGGCTGGTCGGAGGTATATATACGTTCCTGGAAGGAACTGGTGGTATATATACGTCCTGTCACATCACGTGCCGCAATAGTCGACATAAATTAGAGCAGCTGCACCCGTGCTTATCCTCTGTCAATACCGTGTTCGACCAGCAGGATAAGGGGGCGCCAGAGAGCTGCAAGGTCTGACCCAAGAGTGGGTGTTGTTTTCATGACAAATTGGTGGCAGCGGTGGGATCATAGGACATTAGTGATCTGGTTTGAGCAATCATTCCTCTCACTAAAAACTTGCACAAAAGTTTTGAAGATCGAACTCAGTGTTTATTAGATCGGAGACAATACTGTATGTGTAGCAGTTACCCCTACCCTTCTTCGTTTTTCTTTTTTATTTTTATTTTGGTAATCATGGTCGTAGTTGGGGAGTCCTGGTATCACCAGCAGAAAAAGGACACTCTTACTGGAATATGTATAATCAAAGGCATTGACCCCCACGGCAAAAGCAAAGAACAAATGATTTCTGAACTGTTACAAGATGCTGCAGAGCCCGTCCGACAGCAGAGCCCTGATGAGGGGGCGGCTGCCGGGGTCCAACCGGTGATTGCCAGCCATACCCGCAACCAGGGTAGTGTGGACCCCCACCTGCAGATGGCCTTGGAAGAGCTCGCCACAGACAATCATGATGGACGACTGGAGCTGATCCTGAAATTCCAGGAGCGGGCTGAGCGACAAGCCCAAGCTGACCGAGAGGCTGCTGAGCGACAAGCCCAAGCTGACCGAGAGGCTGCTGAGCGACAAGCTGACCGACAACACCAGCTGGAGCTAGCCCGGATTCAGAAGGAGTCGCCCTCTACGCAGACCCGTGAGTCCAACAGTGCCAGCTGCTTTAAACCTCGTCCTGAGCACTTCCCTGTGATGGAAAAGGATGGGGACTTGGACACATTTCTGCGAGGCTTTGAAAAGGCCTGCAGGCAGTATCAGCTGCCCATCGACCAATGGGCAAGATATTTGACTCCAGGGCTCCGAGGAAAAGCTTTGGAGGTGTTTGCTTCCCTCCCTCGAGAGCAGAATGGAGACTATGAGGCCGTCAAGCAGGCCCTGATAAAAAAGTACCAGCTGACTCCGGAGGTTTACCGGAAAAAATTCAGAACCCTCCAACGTGGACCACAGGACACCTACCGTGATGTGGTAGACGGGCTCAGAACCAACTTTGAGCAGTGGATCCAAGGACTGTCAGCGACCACCTTTGAGCAGCTAAAGGACCTGATGGTGAAAGACCAGTTCCTGCATCTGTGTCCGACTGAGGTACGGCAGTTCGTGATGGATCGGGAGCCACCTGATGCCAATAAAGCAGCGCAGATCGCAGACACCTACGAGGCCAACCGGAGACCAGAGGTGCGGAAGCCGGTCGTCGCCAGCTGGAAAGGGGGTAAGCCATCAACCACCATCCCTGCCCCTGCCAGCCGACCTTCTGGAGGCCTTTTTCCCGTTGCCAAGGCCCTGCCTGCATCTGATGCCCGCAGGTGTTATTCCTGCAACCAGACTGGTCATCTCAGCACCACTTGCCCAGAGAAGCAGAGGAAGAACCCCCCCATCCAAGGCCCCCGGGCCTAATGCATCAGTTCTTTTGGTGGGTGGGCCGGTTGGGAGGGCCTGTGAAAACTTTCAGTCTGTCAGGGTGGGGAACACTCTCACTGTAGGCCTCAAGGACACTGGGGCCGAACGAACCCTCATCCGACCCGAACTGGTGTCCCCTGAAGCGCTTATTCCAGGAAAGACCCTGACTGTCACTGGGATTGGGGGCGTCCGATGCCCCTTGCCCATGGCCCGGGTTTTTATTGATTGGAGTGCGGGGAGTGGGGTGAAGTAAGTGGGAGTATCCAAAAACCTACCTGCAAATGTTTTGTTGGGAACTGATTTGGGGAGGATGTTTGCTTATTATGTCCCTGACACCCCTCCCCGATCTGATACGGTTGGTAAGGTTAATGCTGATAATGTGAATGTCAATGCTTTACATGATGATGATGATGATGATGATGATGATGTTGTTGTATTGGAAGGTGCAGGAGACCTCAGCCATGTCACTCTGCGGGGTGATGTTGCTGAGGATCCCCTAGCAGGAGCAACGGTCAGTGCCAAGGGTAATGGGGAGAGGCACGAGGACCATGGCGCAGGTGGTGCTGTGCCAGTGACCAGTGTCACAACAGATGGTGACCTGGCTGATAGTCGCTGCCCCATACGTAGCACTGTGCCTGAGGTAATGGAGGATGATGGAGAAGTAGTTCTCATGGCCTCGACGGCTAATGTGACGGGGTTATTCCCCGGGGAGACGGCCTATATAGCCGCTGTTACCCGCAGTCAGAGTGCCCAGAACGCAAGTAACGCCCTGCCTTCTGGACTCTCCTCGAACAGAGGAATAACTGAATCAGGTATGGACCCAGAGCCGGTCCCAGAGGGTCCCAGTGAGGACGTGGCCTTAACCTCACTTCTGGCTTCCTCCAGCCAGGAGTTTCAGGCAGCTCTGCACTCAGATGCTAGCCTGGAGACGTTAAGGAGCCTCGCGGAGAAACCCACCTCCGAGTCGGATAAGGAGAGGGTATTCTGGGACCAAGGGAGGTTGTACCGGGAGACAGTTCCCTGTACGCCCCAACAGGAGTGGCTAAGGGAAAGACAGCTGGTCGTCCCCTACCAATTCAGGGATGAGTTGTTGCGGATTGCCCATGAAATTCCACTCGCTGGACACTTGGGGGTCAGCAAAACCAAGGCCCGGCTGTCTCATCACTTTTATTGGCCCAAAATGAGGACAGATGTGGTGAACTACTGTCGATCCTGTACCACGTGTCAAAGAGTGGGAAAGTCAGGGCCGGCCCCCAAAGCCCCCCTGACCTCTTTGCTAGTGATAGAGGAGCCTTTCCAGAGGATTGCTGTGGACATTGTGGGACTACTGGCCATACCCAGCAGCTCTGGAAAACGATTCATCCTTACCGTGGTAGACTATGCTACCCGGTATCCGGAGGCGGTAGCCCTGTCCTCAATTAGGGCGGATAAGGTGGCGGACGCCCTCTTGGCCATCTTTTCGCGAGTAGGATTTCCCAGGGAGATGCTTACCGACCAGGGGACTCAGTTCATGTCACGCTTAATGGAGGCCCTATGTAAGAAAATGCAGGTGCAGCATGTGGTATCGAGTGCGTATCACCCACAGACCAATGGTTTGTGTGAGCGATTCAACGGTACCCTCAAACAGATGTTAAAAATGCTGGTTGAGACCCAGGGTCGCGACTGGGAGCGTTACCTCCCACACCTGCTATTTGCTTACAGAGAGGTTCCACAGGCCTCAACGGGGTTCTCCCCCTTTGAGCTCCTGTATGGCAGGCGTGTCCGAGGACCCCTTGGGTTGATAAGGGAATTCTGGGAAGAAGAGCCGAGCTCCCCAGGAGTGTCCATCGTGGAGTATGTCATGCGCTTCCGTGACAAGATGCAGACCTTGACGCAGTTGGTGCATGACAACATGGCGCAAGCCCAGGCTGACCAGAAGCATTGGTACGACCAGAACGCCCGAGAACGGACCTACCAGGTGGTTCAGAAGGTGTGGGTGCTGGTCCCCGTACCAAAGGACAAGCTTCAGGCGGCCTGGGAAGGCCCGTACGTCATTCACCAACAGCTCAACCCGGTCACCTACGTGATCACACTGGACCACGAGCGGGGTAGGCGGAAGGCGTTTCACGTTAATATGATGAAGGCTCATCAAGAACGTGGAACCTGCGTCCTACCGGTCTGCAACCTGCCCGAGGATGGGGAGGATGACCCCCTCTTGGACATGCTCGCCCAGGCGAAGGCCAGCAGGTCCCTAGAGGATGTAGAGCTAAGCGACTTGCTATCCGCAGACCAGAGGTCTCAGATGCAAGCAGTGCTGAAACCCTTCCAAGCAGTGTTCACCAACTTGCCTGGCAGGACTGAAGTGGCGGTCCATGAAGTGGACACTGGGAATCATGCCCCACTCCGGCGGACAGCCTATCGAATCTCCGACGAGGTGCAGCATGTCATGCACCAGGAGGTCGAGGAGATGCTGCAGTTGGGGGTGATTAAGCGGTCCAAGAGCGCGTGGGCCTCACCTGTAGTCCTGGTGCCTAAGAAGGACCGGACCACCCGGTTCTGTGTGGACTACAGGGGGCTCAACGCTATCACCGCCTCTGACGCACAACCAATGCCACGCATTGAGGAGCTGCTGGAGCGGTTAGCCAGCGCGAGCTATCTCTCCATTATGGATTTGAGTCGGGGATATTGGCAGATTCCCTTGAGCCCCGGGGCCCAGAAGAAGTCCGCCTTTATCACCCCCTTCGGATTGTATGAATCCACGGTCATGCCCTTCGGCATGAAAAATGCCCCTGCCACGTTCCAGCGAATGGTCAACCACCTGCTCCAGGGACTGGAGAGGTACGCAGTGGCGTACCTGGATGACATTGCCATCTTCAGTCCCACCTGGGAGGATCACCTCGAGCATCTGCAGCAGGTGCTCGGGCGCATTCACCAGGCGGGCTTGACCATCAAGCCGGGAAAGTGCCAGATGGGCATGAACGAGGTCCACTACCTGGGGCACCGGGTAGGTGGGGGTACTCTGAAGCCAGAGCCAGGGAAGGTGGACGCTATCGTGTCCTGGCCCACCCCCAGGACCAAGAAGCAGGTGCAGTCCTTCTTGGGCACCGCAGGGTACTATAGACGCTTTGTGTAGGACTATAGTAGCCTTGCGAAGCCCTTGACAGACCTCACCAGGAAGAGCCTACCCCATTCCGTCAAATGGACGGATGAATGCGAGGTGGCCTTTAGGGCTTTGAAGACTGCCCTGAGCAGCTCTCCTGTACTAAAGGCGGTCGACGGCACACGGCCACTCTTAGTACAGACCGACGCCAGTGAGTTTGGCCTCGGTGCTGTACTCAGCCAGGTCGACTCGGGGAACCAAGAACACCCCGTGTTGTACCTAAGCCGGAAACTGCTGCCGAGGGAAGTGGCCTATTCCACCATAGAGAAGGAGTGCCTGGCCATTGTATGGGCCCTCAACCGCTTACAGCCTTACTTGTACGGGCGCCCCTTCACTGTCGTGACTGACCACAACCCCCTGAGTTGCCTGCACACCATGTCAGGTGCCAACGGAAGGTTGTTACGCTGGAGCCTCACCCTCCAGCAGTACGACTTTACCGTTCAACACCGCAGGGGCAGCGAGCATGGCAATGCCGATGGGTTGTCCCGGCGAGGGGAGCCTCCAGACATACGCTTGGAGGAGTACCAGAAGGTCCTACCTCCATAGCGCAGTCAAAAAGGGGGAGATGTCAGGCAAAAGGTATTTTTGCCCGAGTTTTAAAAAATGAGAGATGTTTTAAAAAAGAAAAAAAAAAACACCCCCTATCTGTTTGTAAGTGAAGACATAGAACTCACTTTTGCTTTTCCCCAAACCAGGAATTTTTATGACCCGCCATAAAACCTCAGCCCAGGGCAAGCGCTGGTACAAACCGGAAAATCCCTCCAAAAAATCCCATTGTTTAATTGTACAAACGTTTTATGCCAATTTTAATCACGCACAGGTCTGACAGAAACATCGGAACCACGTTTTTTGAATGCTTACCTTTTTCCCATTACAATAGTATAACTTGCATAACTGAGGAATGACCGGGAACTGAGATAATGGATTCTGAGCTTCTGAGCGTCATAGAGGTTTCATATTTAATATCTACCTTCATGAATATTGCTGACGGTCAAGATGATGTCTCCCTCTTGGATGTGGGACCCCCCCACACCAAGATATGGAATCTGAAGGATTTTTTAGGTCTTCTGCAGCTGGGTGGGCTCGCAAAGCCGAGCCCCCTTGTAAGGTAAATAAGGGGTGTTCCCCAGAGTTTTGGCTGCTTGCTAAAAACCAGATCGGCCATTTTTCAAGCCATTCCAACCAGGGACGCAGACGCATGCACTACACGCTGTGTGAAGGAATCAAGTCTAATTTCCGGGGAGCCGTCCCCCCCACAGAATCTGAGACCATCACCTTGTGAAGCAGGTTTTGCTATTACTTATCCCTTTTATTTTAACAACTGTTTATGCATACATGTAAATTGTCTCCTTTATAATATCTTGTATATATTTTGTAAACACTGCCCCCTTTTGGGAGTAAATCATTAATTATTTACCAGTTTCGTTCTTCTTGTCCTATGTCGAGCAAACACGTTCCTCACTCGCTAATTCACGTTACCTACCAGGTACCCGATCCACCTGTTAAGCGATCGGTGGTGGCAGTATACCAGTGTTTATGTGATATTGTGGTTTGAGGGTGGCTGGTCGGAGGTATATATACGTTCTTGGAAGGAACTGGTGGTATATATACGTCCTGTCACATCACGTGCCGCAATAGTCGACATAAATTAGAGCAGCTGCACCCGTGCTTATCCTCTGTCAATACCGTGTTTGACCAGCAGGATAAGGGGGCGCCAGAGAGCTGCAAGGTCTGACCCAAGAGTGGGTGTTGTTTTCATGACAATCCCTCTGTGTGTAATGACTCTATATAATAGATCCCTCTGTGTGTAATGACTCTATATAATAGATCCCTCTGTGTGTAATGACTCTATATAATAGATCCCTCTGTGTAATTACTCTATATAATAGATCCCTCTGTGTGTAATCACTCTATATAATAGATCGCTCTGTGTGTAATGACTCTATATAATAGATCCCTCTGTGTGTAATGACTATATAATAGATCCTCTGTGTGTAATGACTCTATATAATAGATCAATCTGCGTGTAATGACTATATAATAGATCCCTCTGTGTGTAATGACTCTATATAATAGATCTCTCTGTGTGTAATGACTCTATATAATAGATCCATCTGTGTGTAATGACTCTATATAATAGATCCCTCTGTGTGTAATGACTATATAATAGATCCCTCTGTGTGTAATGACTCTATATAATAGATCCCTCTGTGTGTAATGACTCTATATAATAGATGGCTCTGTGTGTAATGACTCTATATAATAGATCCCTCTGTGTGTAATGACTATATAATAGATCCCTCTGTGTGTAATGACTGTATATAATAGATTCCTCTGTGTGTAATAACTCTATATAATAGATGGCTCTGTGTGTAATGACTCTATATAATAGATCCCTCTGTGTGTAATGACTATATAATAGATCCCTCTGTGTGTAATGACTCTATATAATAGATCCCTCTGCGTGTAATGACTCTATATAATAGATCTCTCTGTGTGTAATGACTCTATATAATAGATCCCTCTGTGTGTAATGACTCTATATAATAGATCCCTCTGTGTGTAATGACTCTATATAATAGATCCCTCTACGTGTAATGACTCTATATAATAGATCCCTCTGCGTGTAATGACTCTATATAATAGATCCCTCTGCGTGTAATGACTCTATATAATAGATCCCTCTGTGTGTAATGGCTCTATATAATAGATCCATCTGTGTGTATTGACTCTATATAATAGATCCCTCTGTGTGTAATGACTCTATATAATAGATCCCTCTGTGTAATTACTCTATATAATAGTTCCCTCTGTGTGTAATGACTCTATATAATAGATCGCTTTGTGTGTAATGACTCTATATAATAGATCCCTCTGTGTGTAATGACTATATAATAGATCCCTCTGTGTGTAATGACTCTATATAATAGATCCCTCTGCGTGTAATGACTCTACATAATAGATCCCTCTGTGTGTAATGACTCTATATAATAGATCTCTCTGTGTGTAATGACTCTATATAATAGATCCATCTGTGTGTAATGACTCTATATAATAGATCGCTCTGTGTGTAATGACTATATAATAGATCCCTCTGTGTGTAATGACTCTATATAATAGATCCCTCTGTGTGTAATGTCTCTATATAATAGATCGCTCTGTGTGTAATGACTCTATATAATAGATCCCTCTGTGTGTAATGACTATATAATAGATCCCTCTGTGTGTAATGACTCTATATAATAGATCCCTCTGTGTGTAATGACTCTATATAATAGATGGCTCTGTGTGTAATGACTCTATATAATAGATCCCTCTGTGTGTAATGACTATATAATAGATCCCTCTGTGTGTAATGACTCTATATAATAGATCCCTCTGCGTGTAATGACTCTATATAATAGATCCCTCTGCGTGTAATGACTCTATATAATAGATCTCTCTGTGTGTAACAACTCTATATAATAGATCCCTCTGTGTGTAATGACTCTATATAATAGATCCCTCTGTATGTAATGACTCTATATAATAGATCCCTCTGCGTGTAATGACTCTATATAATAGATCCCTCTGTGTGTAATGACTCTATATAATAGATCCCTCTGCGTGTAATGACTCTATATAATAGATCCCTCTGTGTGTAATGACTCTATATAATAGATCCCTCTGTGTGTAATGACTCTATATAATAGATCCCTCTGTGTAATTACTCTATATAATAGATCGATCTGTGTGTAATGACTCTATATAATAGATCCCGCTGTGTGTAATGACTCTATATAATAGATCCCTCTGTGTAATTACTCTATATAATAGATCCCTCTGTGTGTAATGACTCTATATAATAGATCCCGCTGTGTGTAATGACTCTACATAATAGATCGCTCTGTGTGTAATGACTCTATATAATAGATCCCTCTGTGTGTAATGACTTTATAATAGATCCCTCTGTGTGTAATGACTCTATATAATAGATCCCTCTGTGTGTAATGACTCTATATAATAGATCCCTCTGTGTGTAATGACTCTATATAATAGATCCATCTGTGTGTAATGACTCTATATAATAGATCCCTCTGTGTGTAATGACTATATAATAGATCCCTCTGTGTGTAATGACTCTATATAATAAATCCCTCTGTGTGGAATGACTCTATATAATAGATGACTCTGTGTGTAATGACTCTATATAATAGATCCCTCGGTGTGTAATGACTATATAATAGATCCCTCTGTGTGTAATGACTGTATATAATAGATCCCTCTGTGTGTAATGACTCTATATAATAGATGGCTCTGTGTGTAATGACTCTATATAATAGATCCCTCTGTGTATAATGACTATATAATTGATTCCTCTGTGTGTAATGACTCTATATAATAGATCCCTCTGCGTGTAATGACTCTATATAATAGATCCCTCTGCGTGTAATGACTCTATATAATAGATCTCTCTGTGTGTAATGACTCTATATAATAGATCCCTCTGTGTGTAATGACTCTATATAATAGATCCCTCTGTGTGTAATGACTCTATATAATAGATCCCTCTGCGTGTAATGACTCTATATAATAGATCCCTCTGCGTGTAATGACTCTATATAATAGATCTCTCTGTGTGTAACGACTCTATATAATAGATCCCTCTGTGTGTAATGACTCTATATAATAGATCCCTCTGTATGTAATGACTCTATATAATAGATCCCTCTGCGTGTAATGACTCTATATAATAGATCCCTCTGTGTGTAATGACTCTATATAATAGATCCCTCTGCATGTAATGACTCTATATAATAGATCCCTCTGTGTGTAATGACTCTATATAATAGATCCCTCTGTGTGTAATGACTCTATATAATAGATCCCTCTGTGTAATTACTCTATATAATAGATCGCTCTGTGTGTAATGACTCTATATAATAGATCCCGCTGTGTGTAATGACTCTATATAATAGATCCCTCTGTGTAGTTACTCTATATAATAGATCCCTCTGTGTGTAATGACTCTATATAATAGATCCCGCTGTGTGTAATGACTCTATATAATAGATCGCTCTGTGTGTAATGACTCTATATAATAGATCCCTCTGTGTGTAATGACTCTATATAATAGATCCATCTGTGTGTAATGACTATATAATAGATCCCTCTGTGTGTAATGACTATATAATAGATCCCTCTGTGTGTAATGACTCTATATAATAAATCCCTCTGTGTGGAATGACTCTATATAATAGAAGACTCTGTGTGTAATGACTCTATATAATAGATCCCTCGGTGTGTAATGACTATATAATAGATCCCTCTGTGTGTAATGACTGTATATAATAGATCCCTCTGTGTGTAATGACTCTATATAATAGATGGCTCTGTGTGTAATGACTCTATATAATAGATCCCTCTGTGTGTAATGACTATGTAATAGATCCCTCTGTGTGTAATGACTCTATATAATAGATCCCTCTGCGTGTAATGACTCTATATAATAGATCCCTCTGCGTGTAATGACTCTATATAATAGATCTCTCTGTGTGTAATGACTCTATATAATAGATCCCTCTGTGTGTAATGACTCTATATAATAGATCCCTCTTTGTGTAATGACTCTATATAATAGATCCCTCTGCGTGTAATGACTCTATATAATAGATCCCTCTGCGTGTAATGACTCTATATAATAGATCCCTCTTCGTGTAATGACTCTATATAATAGATCCCTCTGTGTGTAATGGCTCTATATAATAGATCCATCTGTGTGTAATGACTCTATATAATAGATCCCTCTGTGTGTAATGACTCTATATAATAGATCCCTCTGTGTGTAATGACTCTATATAATAGATCCCTCTATGTAATTACTCTATATAATAGATCGCTATGTGTGTAATGACTCTATATAATAGATCGCTCTGTGTGTAATGACTCCATATAATAGATCCCTCTGTGTGTAATGACTATATAATAGATCCCTCTGTGTGTAATGACTCTATCTAATAGATCCCTCTGCGTGTAATGACTCTACATAATAGATCCCTCTGTGTGTAATGACTCTATATAATAGATCTCTCTGTGTGTAATAACTCTATATAATAGATCCATCTGTGTGTAATGACTCTATATAATAGATCCCTCTGTGTGTAATGACTATATAATAGATCCCTCTGTGTGTAATGACTCTATATAATAGATCACTCTGTGTGTAATGACTCTATATAATAGATCACTCTGTGTGTAATGACTCTATATAATAGATTCCTGTATGTTATGACTCTATATAATAGATCCCTCTGTGTGTAATGACTCTATATAATAGATCCCTCTGCGTGTAATGACTCTATATAATAGATCCCTCTGCGTGTAATGACTCTATATAATAGATCCCTCTGCGTGTAATGACTCTATATAATAGATCCCTCTGTGTGTAATGGCTCTATATAATAGATCCATCTGTGTGTAATGACTCTATATAATAGATCCCTCTGTGTGTAATGACTCTATATAATAGATCCCTCTGTGTAATTACTCTATATAATAGATCCCTCTGTGTGTAATGACTCTATATAATAGATCGCTCTGTGTGTAATGACTCTATATAATAGATCCCTCTGTGTGTAATGACTATATAATAGATCCCTCTGTGTGTAATGATTCTATATAATAGATCCCTCTGCGTGTAATGACTCTACATAATAGATCCCTCTGTGTGTAATGACTCTATATAATAGATCTCTCTGTGTGTAATGACTCTATATAATAGATCCATCTGTGTGTAATGACTCTATATAATAGATCCCTCTGTGTGTAATGACTATATAATAGATCCCTCTGTGTGTAATGACTCTATATAATAGATCCCTCTGTGTGTAATGTCTCTATATAATAGATCGCTCTGTGTGTAATGACTCTATATAATAGATCCCTCTGTGTGTAATGACTATATAATAGATCCCTCTGTGTGTAATGACTCTATATAATAGATCCCTCTGTGTGTAATGACTCTATATAATAGATGGCTCTGTGTGTAATGACTCTATATAATAGATCCCTCTGTGTGTAATGACTATATAATAGATCCCTCTGTGTGTAATGACTCTATATAATAGATCCCTCTGCATGTAATGACTCTATATAATAGATCCCTCTGCGTGTAATGACTCTATATAATAGATCTCTCTGTGTGTAACGACTCTATTTAATAGATCCCTCTGTGTGTAATGACTCTATATAATAGATCCCTCTGTATGTAATGACTCTATATAATAGATCCCTCTGCGTGTAATGACTCTATATAATAGATCCCTCTGTGTGTAATGACTCTATATAATAGATCCCTCTGCGTGTAATGACTCTATATAATAGATCCCTCTGTGTGTAATGACTCTATATAATAGATCCCTCTGTGTGTAATGACTCTATATAATAGATCCCTCTGTGTAATTACTCTATATAATAGATCGATCTGTGTGTAATGACTCTATATAATAGATCCCGCTGTGTGTAATGACTCTATATAATAGATCCCTCTGTGTAATTACTCTATATAATAGATCCCTCTGTGTGTAATGACTCTATATAATAGATCCCGCTGTGTGTAATGACTCTATATAATAGATCGCTCTGTGTGTAATGACTCTATATAATAGATCCCTCTGTGTGTAGTGACTTTCTAATAGATCCCTCTGTGTGTAATGACTCTATATAATAGATCCCTCTGCGTGTAATGACTCTATATAATAGATCCCTCTGCGTGTAATGACTCTATATAATAGATCCCTCTGCGTGTAATGACTCTATATAATAGATCCCTCTGTGTGTAATGACTCTATATAATAGATCCATCTGTGTGTAATGACTCTATATAATAGATCCCTCTGTGTGTAATGACTATATAATAGATCCCTCTGTGTGTAATGACTCTATATAATAAATCCCTCTGTGTGGAATGACTCTATATAATAGATGACTCTGTGTGTAATGACTCTATATAATAGATCCCTCGGTGTGTAATGACTATATAATAGATCCCTCTGTGTGTAATGACTGTATATAATAGATCCCTCTGTGTGAAATGACTCTATATAATAGATCCCTCTGCGTGTAATGACTCTATATAATAGATCCCTCTGCGTGTAATGACTCTATATAATAGATCTCTCTGTGTGTAATGACTCTATATAATAGATCCCTCTGTGTGTAATGACTCTATATAATAGATCCCTCTGAGTGTAATGACTCTATATAATAGATCCCTCTGCGTGTAATGACTCTATATAATAGATCCCTCTGCGTGTAATGACTCTATATAATAGATCTCTCTCTGTGTAACGACTCTATATAATAGATCTCTCTCTGTGTAACGACTCTATATAATAGATCCCTCTGTGTGTAATGACTCTATATAATAGATCCCTCTGTATGTAATGACTCTATATAATAGATCCCTCTGCGTGTAATGACTCTATATAATAGATCCCTCTGTGTGTAATGACTCTATATAATAGATCCCTCTGCGTGTAATGACTCTATATAATAGATCCCTCTGTGTGTAATGACTCTATATAATAGATCCCTCTGTGTGTAATTACTCTATATAATAGATCCCTCTGTGTAATTACTCTATATAATAGATCGCTCTGTGTGTAATGACTCTATATAATAGATCCCGCTGTGTGTAATGACTCTATATAATAGATCCCTCTGTGTAATTACTCTATATAATAGATCCCTCTGTGTGTAATGACTCTATATAATAGATCCCGCTGTGTGTAATGACTCTATATAATAGATCGCTCTGTGTGTAATGACTCTATATAATAGATCCCTCTGTGTGTAATGACTTTATAATAGATCCCTCTGTGTGTAATGACTCTATATAATAGATCCCTCTGCGTGTAATGACTCTATATAATAGATCCCTCTGCGTGTAATGACTCTATATAATAGATCTCTCTGTGTGTAACGACTCTATATAATAGATCCCTCTGTGTGTAATGACTCTATATAATAGATCCCTCTGTATGTAATGACTCTATATAATAGATCCCTCTGCGTGTAATGACTCTATATAATAGATCCCTCTGTGTGTAATGACTCTATATAATAGATCCCTCTGCGTGTAATGACTCTATATAATAGATCCCTCTGTGTGTAATGACTCTATATAATAGATCCCTCTGTGTGTAATGACTCTATATAATAGATCCCTCTGTGTAATTACTCTATATAATAGATCGATCTGTGTGTAATGACTCTATATAATAGATCCCGCTGTGTGTAATGACTCTATATAATAGATCCCTCTGTGTAATTACTCTATATAATAGATCCCTCTGTGTGTAATGACTCTATATAATAGATCCCGCTGTGTGTAATGACTCTATATAATAGATCGCTCTGTGTGTAATGACTCTATATAATAGATCCCTCTGTGTGTAATGACTTTATAATAGATCCCTCTGTGTGTAATGACTCTATATAATAGATCCCTCTGCGTGTAATGACTCTATATAATAGATCCCTCTGTGTGTAATGACTCTATATAATAGATCCATCTGTGTGTAATGACTCTATATAATAGATCCCTCTGTGTGTAATGACTATATAATAGATCCCTCTGTGTGTAATGACTCTATATAATAAATCCCTCTGTGTGGAATGACTCTATATAATAGATGACTCTGTGTGTAATGACTCTATATAATAGATCCCTCGGTGTGTAATGACTATATAATAGATCCCTCTGTGTGTAATGACTGTATATAATAGATCCCTCTGTGTGTAATGACTCTATATAATAGATGGCTCTGTGTGTAATGACTCTATATAATAGATCCCTCTGTGTGTAATGACTATATAATAGATCCCTCTGTGTGTAATGACTCTATATAATAGATCCCTCTGCGTGTAATGACTCTATATAATAGATACCTCTGCGTGTAATGACTCTATATAATAGATCTCTCTGTGTGTAATGACTCTATATAATAGATCCCTCTGTGTGTCATGACTCTATATAATAGATCCCTCTGTGTGTAATGACTCTATATAATAGATCCCTCTGCGTGTAATGACTCTATATAATAGATCCCTCTGCGTGTAATGACTCTATATAATAGATCTCTCTGTGTGTAACGACTCTATATAATAGATCCCTCTGTGTGTAATGACTCTATATAATAGATCCCTCTGTATGTAATGACTCTATATAATAGATCCCTCTGCGTGTAATGACTCTATATAATAGATCCCTCTGTGTGTAATGACTCTATATAATAGATCCCTCTGCGTGTAATGACTCTATATAATAGATCCCTCTATGTGTAATGACTCTATATAATAGATCCCTCTGTGTGTAATGACTCTATATAATAGATCCCTCTGTGTAATTACTCTATATAATAGATCGCTCTGTGTGTAATGACTCTATATAATAGATCCCGCTGTGTGTAATGACTCTATATAATAGATCCCTCTGTGTAATTACTCTATATAATAGATCCCTCTGTGTGTAATGACTCTATATAATAGATCCCTCTGTGTGTAATGACTCTATATAATAGATCCCTCTGTGTGTAATGACTCTATATAATAGATCCCTCTGTGTAATTACTCTATATAATAGATCGATCTGTGTGTAATGACTCTATATAATAGATCCCGCTGTGTGTAATGACTCTATATAATAGATCCCTCTGTGTAATTACTCTATATAATAGATCCCTCTGTGTGTAATGACTCTATATAATAGATCCCGCTGTGTGTAATGACTCTATATAATAGATCGCTCTGTGTGTAATGACTCTATATAATAGATCCCTCTGTGTGTAGTGACTTTCTAATAGATCCCTCTGTGTGTAATGACTCTATATAATAGATCCCTCTGCGTGTAATGACTCTATATAATAGATCCCTCTGCGTGTAATGACTCTATATAATAGATCCCTCTGCGTGTAATGACTCTATATAATAGATCCCTCTCTGTGTAATGACTCTATATAATAGATCCATCTGTGTGTAATGACTCTATATAATAGATCCCTCTGTGTGTAATGACTATATAATAGATCCCTCTGTGTGTAATGACTCTATATAATAAATCCCTCTGTGTGGAATGACTCTATATAATAGATGACTCTGTGTGTAATGACTCTATATAATAGATCCCTCGGTGTGTAATGACTATATAATAGATCCCTCTGTGTGTAATGACTGTATATAATAGATCCCTCTGTGTGAAATGACTCTATATAATACATCCCTCTGCGTGTAATGACTCTATATAATAGATCCCTCTGCGTGTAATGACTCTATATAATAGATCTCTCTGTGTGTAATGACTCTATATAATAGATCCCTCTGTGTGTAATGACTCTATATAATAGATCCCTCTGAGTGTAATGACTCTATATAATAGATCCCTCTGCGTGTAATGACTCTATATAATAGATCCCTCTGCGTGTAATGACTCTATATAATAGATCTCTCTCTGTGTAACGACTCTATATAATAGATCTCTCTCTGTGTAACGACTCTATATAATAGATCCCTCTGTGTGTAATGACTCTATATAATAGATCCCTCTGTATGTAATGACTCTATATAATAGATCCGTCTGCGTGTAATGACTCTATATAATAGATCCCTCTGTGTGTAATGACTCTATATAATAGATCCCTCTGCGTGTAATGACTCTATATAATAGATCCCTCTGTGTGTAATGACTCTATATAATAGATCCCTCTGTGTGTAATTACTCTATATAATAGATCCCTCTGTGTAATTACTCTATATAATAGATCGCTCTGTGTGTAATGACTCTATATAATAGATCCCGCTGTGTGTAATGACTCTATATAATAGATCCCTCTGTGTAATTACTCTATATAATAGATCCCTCTGTGTGTAATGACTCTATATAATAGATCCCGCTGTGTGTAATGACTCTATATAATAGATCGCTCTGTGTGTAATGACTCTATATAATAGATCCCTCTGTGTGTAATGACTTTATAATAGATCCCTCTGTGTGTAATGACTCTATATAATAGATCCCTCTGCGTGTAATGACTCTATATAATAGATCCCTCTGCGTGTAATGACTCTATATAATAGATCTCTCTGTGTGTAACGACTCTATATAATAGATCCCTCTGTGTGTAATGACTCTATATAATAGATCCCTCTGTATGTAATGACTCTATATAATAGATCCCTCTGCGTGTAATGACTCTATATAATAGATCCCTCTGTGTGTAATGACTCTATATAATAGATCCCTCTGCGTGTAATGACTCTATATAATAGATCCCTCTGTGTGTAATGACTCTATATAATAGATCCCTCTGTGTGTAATGACTCTATATAATAGATCCCTCTGTGTAATTACTCTATATAATAGATCGATCTGTGTGTAATGACTCTATATAATAGATCCCGCTGTGTGTAATGACTCTATATAATAGATCCCTCTGTGTAATTACTCTATATAATAGATCCCTCTGTGTGTAATGACTCTATATAATAGATCCTGCTGTGTGTAATGACTCTATATAATAGATCGCTCTGTGTGTAATGACTCTATATAATAGATCCCTCTGTGTGTAATGACTTTATAATAGATCCCTCTGTGTGTAATGACTCTATATAATAGATCCCTCTGCGTGTAATGACTCTATATAATAGATCCCTCTGTGTGTAATGACTCTATATAATAGATCCATCTGTGTGTAATGACTCTATATAATAGATCCCTCTGTGTGTAATGACTATATAATAGATCCCTCTGTGTGTAATGACTCTATATAATAAATCCCTCTGTGTGGAATGACTCTATATAATAGATGACTCTGTGTGTAATGACTCTATATAATAGATCCCTCGGTGTGTAATGACTATATAATAGATCCCTCTGTGTGTAATGACTGTATATAATAGATCCCTCTGTGTGTAATGACTCTATATAATAGATGGCTCTGTGTGTAATGACTCTATATAATAGATCCCTCTGTGTGTAATGACTATATAATAGATCCCTCTGTGTGTAATGACTCTATATAATAGATCCCTCTGCGTGTAATGACTCTATATAATAGATACCTCTGCGTGTAATGACTCTATATAATAGATCTCTCTGTGTGTAATGACTCTATATAATAGATCCCTCTGTGTGTCATGACTCTATATAATAGATCCCTCTGTGTGTAATGACTCTATATAATAGATCCCTCTGCGTGTAATGACTCTATATAATAGATCCCTCTGCGTGTAATGACTCTATATAATAGATCTCTCTGTGTGTAACGACTCTATATAATAGATCCCTCTGTGTGTAATGACTCTATATAATAGATCCCTCTGTATGTAATGACTCTATATAATAGATCCCTCTGCGTGTAATGACTCTATATAATAGATCCCTCTGTGTGTAATGACTCTATATAATAGATCCCTCTGCGTGTAATGACTCTATATAATAGATCCCTCTATGTGTAATGACTCTATATAATAGATCCCTCTGTGTGTAATGACTCTATATAATAGATCCCTCTGTGTAATTACTCTATATAATAGATCGCTCTGTGTGTAATGACTCTATATAATAGATCCCGCTGTGTGTAATGACTCTATATAATAGATCCCTCTGTGTAATTACTCTATATAATAGATCCCTCTGTGTGTAATGACTCTATATAATAGATCCCGCTGTGTGTAATGACTCTATATAATAGATCGCTCTGTGTGTAATGACTCTATATAATAGATCCCTCTGTGTGTAATGACTTTATAATAGATCCCTCTGTGTGTAATGACTCTATATAATAGATCCCTCTGCGTGTAATGACTCTATATAATAGATCCCTCTGTGTGTAATGACTCTATATAATAGATCCATCTGTGTGTAATGACTCTATATAATAGATCCCTCTGTGTGTAATGACAATATAATAGATCCCTCTGTGTGTAATGACTCTATATAATAAATCCCTCTGTGTGGAATGACTCTATATAATAGATGACTCTGTGTGTAATGACTCTATATAATAGATCCCTCGGTGTGTAATGACTATATAATAGATCCCTCTGTGTGTAATGACTGTATATAATAGATGGCTCTGTGTGTAATGACTCTATATAATAGATGGCTCTGTGTGTAATGACTCTATATAATAGATCCCTCTGTGTGTAATGACTATATAATAGATCCCTCTGTGTGTAATGACTCTATATAATAGATCCCTCTGCGTGTAATGACTCTATATAATAGATCTCTCTGTGTGTAATGACTCTATATAATAGATCCCTCTGTGTGTAATGACTCTATATAATAGACGGCTCTGTGTGTAATGACTCTATATAATAGATCCCTCTGTGTGTA
Organism: Phyllobates terribilis; assembly: GCF_046119375.1. Classification (NCBI taxonomy): domain Eukaryota; kingdom Metazoa; phylum Chordata; class Amphibia; order Anura; family Dendrobatidae; genus Phyllobates; species Phyllobates terribilis. The sequence continues at coordinate 390,227,833 of NW_027362768.1, read as the reverse complement.
ATGACTATATATAATAGATCCCTCTGTGTGTAATGACTATATAATAGATCCCTCTCTGTGTAATGACTCTATATAATAGATCCCTCTGTGTGTAATGACTCTATATAATAGACGGCTCTGTGTGTAATGACTCTATATAATAGTTCCCTCTGTGTGTAATGACTCTATATAATAGATCCCTCTGTGTGTAATGACTATATATAATAGATCCCTCTGTGTGTAATGACTATATAATAGATCCCTCTGTGTGTAATGACTCTATATAATAGATCCCTCTGTGTGTAATGACTCTATATAATAGACGGCTCTGTGTGTAATGACTCTATATAATAGATCCCTCTGTGTGTAATGACTCTATATAATAGATGGCTCTGTGTGTAATGACTCTATATAATAGATCCCTCTGTGTGTAATGACTATATAATAAATCCCTCTGTGTGTAATGACTCTATATAATAGATCCCTCTGCGTGTAATGACTCTATATAATAGATCCCTCTGTGTGTAATGACTCTATATAATAGATCTCTCTGTGTGTAATGACTCTATATAATAGATCCCTCTGTGTGTAATGACTCTATATAATAGATCCCTCTGTGTGTAATGACTCTATATAATAGATCCCTCTGCGTGTGATGACTCTATATAATAGATCCCTCTGTGTGTAATGCCTCTATATAATAGATCTCTCTGTGTGTAATGACTCTATATAATAGATCCCTCTGTGTGTAATGACTCTATATAATAGATCCCTCTGTGTGTAATGACTATATAATAGATCCCTCTGTGTGTAATGACTCTATATAATAGATCCCTCTGTGTGTAATGACTCTATATAATAGACGGCTCTGTGTGTAATGACTCTATATAATAGTTCCCTCTGTGTGTAATGACTCTATATAATAGATCCCTCTGTGTGTAATGACTCTATCTAATAGATGGCTCTGTGTGTAATGACTCTATATAATAGATCCCTCTGTGTGTAATGACTATATAATAAATCCCTCTGTGTGTAATGACTCTATATAATAGATCCCTCTGCGTGTAATGACTCTATATAATAGATCCCTCTGTGTGTAATGACTCTATATAATAGATCTCTCTGTGTGTAATGACTCTATATAATAGATCCCTCTGTGTGTAATGACTCTATATAATAGATCCCTCTGTGTGTAATGACTCTATATAATAGATCCCTCTGCGTGTAATGACTCTATATAATAGATCCCTCTGCGTGTAATGACTCTATATAATAGATCCCTCTGCGTGTAATGACTCTATATAATAGATCCCTCTGTGTGTAATGACTCTATATAATAGATCCCTCTGTGTAATTACTCTATATAATAGATCCATCTGTGTGTAATGACTCTATATAATAGATCGCTCTGTGTGTAATGACTCTATATAATAGATCCCTCTGTGTGTAATGACTATATAATAGATCCCTCTGTGTGTAATGACTCTATATAATAGATCTCTCTGCGTGTAATGACTCTACATAATAGATCCCTCTGTGTGTAATGACTCTATATAATAGATCTCTCTGTGTGTAATGACTCTACATAATAGATCCATCTGTGTGTAATGACTCTATATAATAGATCGCTCTGTGTGTAATGACTATATAATAGATCCCTCTGTGTGTAATGACTCTATATAATAGATCCCTCTGTGTGTAATGACTCTATATAATAGATCGCTCTGTGTGTAATGACTCTATATAATAGATCCCTCTGTGTGTAATGACTATATAATAGATCCCTCTGTGTGTAATGACTCTATTTAATAGATCCCTCTGTGTGTAATGACTCTATATAATAGATGGCTCTGTGTGTAATGACTGTATACAATAGATCCCTCTGCGTGTAATGACTCTATATAATAGATCCCTCTGTGTGTAATGACTCTATATAATAGATCCCTCTGTGTGTAATGACTATATAATAGATCCCTCTGTGTGTAATGACTCTATATAATAGATCCCTCTGCGTGTAATGACTCTATATAATAGATCCCTCTGCGTGTAATGACTCTATATAATAGATCTCTCTGTGTGTAATAACTCTATATAATAGATCCCTCTGTGTGTAATGACTCTATATAATAGATCCCTCTGTATGTAATGACTCTATATAATAGATGCCTCTGCGTGTAATGACTCTATATAATAGATCCCTCTGCGTGTAATGACTCTATATAATAGATCTCTCTGTGTGTAATGACTCTATATAATAGATCCCTCTGTGTGTAATGACTCTATATAATAGATCCCTCTGTGTGTAATGACTATATAATAGATCCCTCTGTGTGTAATGACTCTATATAATAGATCCCTCTGTGTGTAATGACTCTATATAATAGATGGCTCTGTGTGTAATGACTCTATATAATAGATCCCTCTGTGTGTAATGACTCTATATAATAGATCCCTCTGTGTGTAATGACTCTATATAATAGATAGCTCTGTGTGTAATGACTCTATATAATAGATCCCTCTGTGTGTAATGACTATATAATAAATCCCTCTGTGTGTAATGACTCTATATAATAGATCCCTCTGCGTGTAATGACTCTATATAATAGATCCCTCTGTGTGTAATGACTCTATATAATAGATCTCTCTGTGTGTAATGACTCTATATAATAGATCCCTCTGTGTGTAATGACTCTATATAATAGATCACTCTGTGTGTAATGACTCTATATAATAGATCCCTCTGCGTGTAAAGACTCTATATAATAGATCCCTCTGCGTGTAATGACTCTATATAATAGATCCCTCTGTGTGTAATGACTCTATATAATAGATCCCTCTGTGTGTAATGACTCTATATAATAGATCCCTCTGTGTAATTACTCTATATAATAGATCCCTCTGTGTGTAATGACTCTATATAATAGATCGCTTTGTGTGTAATGACTCTATATAATAGATCCCTCTGTGTGTAATGACTATATAATAGATCCCTCTGTGTGTAATGACTCTATATAATAGATCCCTCTGTATGTAATTACTCTATATAATAGATCCCTCTGCGTGTAATGACTCTATATAATAGATCCCTCTGTGTGTAATGACTCTATATAATAGATCCCTCTGTGTGTAATGACTCTATATAACAAATCCCTCTGTGTGTAATGACTCTATATAATAGATCCCTCTGCGTGTAATGACTCTATATAATAGATCCCTTTGTGTGTAATTACTCTATATGATAGATCCCTCTGTGTGTAATGACTCTATATAATAGATCCCTCTGTGTGTAATGACTCTATATAATAGATCCCTCTGTGTGTAATAACTCTATATAATAGATCCCTCTGTGTGTATTGACTGTATATAATAGATCCATCTGTGTGTAATGACTCTATATAATAGATCCCTCTGCGTGTAATGACTCTATATAATAGATCACTCTGTGTGTAATGACTCTATATAATAGATCCCTCTGTGTGTAATGACTCTATATAATAGATCGCTCTGTGTGTAATGACTCTATATAATAGATCCCTCTGTGTGTAATGACTCTATATAATAGATCCCTCTGTGTGTAGTGACCCTATATAATAGATCCCTCTGTGTGTAATGACTATATAATAGATCACTCTGTGTGTAATGACTCTATATAATAGATCCCTCTGTGTGTAATGACTGTATATAATAGATCCCTCTGCGTGTAATGACTGTATATAATAGATCCCTCTGCGTGTAATGACTCTATGTAATAGATCCCTCTGTGTGTAATGACTCTATATAATAGATCGCTCTGTGTGTAATGACTCTATATAATAGATCCCTCTGTGTGTAATGACTCTATATAATAGATTCCTTTTTTTGTGCATTGACTATATAATAGATCACTCTGTGTGTAATGACTCTATATAATAGATCCCTCTCTGTGTAATGACTCTATATAATAGATCCCTCTGCGTGTAATGACTCTATATAATAGATCCCTCTGTGTGTAATGGCTCTATATAATAGATCCATCTGTGTGTAATGACTCTATATAATAGATCCATCTGTGTGTAATGACTCTATATAATATATCCCTCTGTGTGTAATGACTCTATATAATAGATCCCTCTGTGTAATTACTCTATATAATAGATCCCTCCGTGTGTAATGACTCTATATAATAGATCGCTCTGTGTGTAATGACTCTATATAATAGATCCCTCTGTGTGTAATGACTATATAATAGATCCCTCTGTGTGTAATGACTCTATATAATAGATCCCTCTGCGTGTAATGACTCTATATAATAGATCCCTCTGCGTGTAATGACTCTATATAATAGATCCCTCTGTGTGTAATGACTCTATATAATAGATCGCTCTGTGTGTAATGACTCTATATAATAGATCCCTCTGTGTGTAATGACTCTATATAATAGATCCCTCTGTGTGTAATGACTCTATATAATAGATCGCTCTGTGTGTAATGACTGTATATAATAGATCCCTCTGTGTTATGACTCTATATAATAGATCACTCTGTGTGCAATGACTCTATATAATAGATCCCTCTGTGTGTAATGACTCTATATAATAGATCACTCTGTGTGTAATGACTCTATATAATAGATCACTCTGTGTGTAATGACTCTATATAATAGATTCCTATGTGTTATGACTCTATATAATAGATCACTCTGCGTGTAATGACTCTATATAATAGATCCCTCTGCGTGTAATGACTCTATATAATAGATCGCTCTGTGTGTAATGACTCTATATAATAGATCCATCTGTGTGTAATGACTCTATATAATAGATCCCTCTGCGTGTAATGACTCTATATAATAGATCCCTCTGCGTGTAATGACTCTATATAATAGATCCATCTGCGTGTAATGACTCTATGTAATAGATCCCTCTGTGTGTAATTACTCTATATGATAGATCCCTCTGTGTGTAATGACTCTATATAATAGATCCCTCTGTGTGTAATGACTCTATATAATAGATCAATCTGTGTGTAATGACTCTATATAATAGATCCCTCTGCGTGTAATGACTCTATATAATAGATCACTCTGTGTGTAATGACTCTATATAATAGATCCCTCTGTGTGTAATGACTCTATATAATAGATCGCTCTGTGTGTAATGACTCTATATAATAGATCCCTCTGTGTGTAATGACTCTATATAATAGATCCATCTGTGTGTAATGACCCTATATAATAGATCCCTCTGTGTGTAATGACTATATAATAGATCACTCTGTGTGTAATGACTCTATATAATAGATCCCTCTGCGTGTAATGACTCTATATAATAGATCACTCTGTGTGTAATGACTCTATATAATAGATGGCTCTGTGTGTAATGACTCTATATAATAGATCCCTCTGCGTGTAATGACTCTATATAATAGATCCCTCTGCGTGTAATGACTCTATATAATAGATCCCTCTGTGTGTAATGACTCTATATAATAGATCCCTCTGTGTGTAATGACTCTATATAATAGATCCCTCTGTGTGTAATGACTCTATATAATTGATCCCTCTGCGTGCAATGACTTTATATAATAGATCGCTCTGCGTGTAGTGACTCTATATAACAGATCCCTCTGCGTTTAATGACTCTATATAATAGATCGCTGTGTGTAATGACTCTATATAATAGATCCCTCTGTGTGTAATGACTCTATATAATAGATCCCTCTGTGTGTAATGACTATATAATAGATCCCCCTGTGTGTAATGACTCTATATAATAGATCCCTCTGTGTGTAATGACTTTATATAATAGATGGCTCTGTGTGTAATGACTCTATATAATAGATCCCTCTGTGTGTAATGACTATATAATAGATCCCTCTGTGTGTAATCACTCTATATAATAGATCCCTCTGTGTGTAATGACTCTATATAATAGATGGCTCTGTGTGTAATGACTCTATATAATAGATCCCTCTGTGTGTAATTACTATATAATAGATCGATCTGTGTGTAATGACTCTATATTATAGAACCCTCTCCGTGTAATGACTCTATATAATAGATCCCTCTGCGTGTAATGACTCTATATAATAGATCCCTCTGCGGGTAATGACTCTATATAATAGATCCCTCTGCGTGTAATGACTCTATATAATAGATCCCCCTGCGTGTAATGACTCTATATAATAGATCCCTCTGCGTGTAATGACTCTATAAAATAGATCCCTCTGTGTGTAATGACTCTATATAATAGATCCCTCTGCGTGTAATGACTCTATATAATAGATCCCTCTGCGTGTAATGACTCTATATAATAGATCCCTCTGTGTGTAATGACTCTATATAATAGATCCCTCTGCGTGTAATGACTCTATATAATAGATCACTCTGCGTTTAATGACTCTATATAATAGATCGCTGTGTGTAATGACTCTATATAGTAGATTGCTCTGTGTGTAATGACTCTATATAATATATCACTGTGTGTAATGACTCTATATAATAGATCCCTCTTTGTGTAATGACTCTATATAATAGATCCCTCTGCATGTAATGACTCTATAACAGATCACTCTGCGTGTAATGACTCTATATAATAGATCCCTCTGTGTGTAATGACTCTATATAATAGATCCCTCTGCGTATAATTACTCTATATAATAGATCCCTCTGTGTGTAATGAATCTATATAATATATCTCTCTGCGTGTAATGACTCTATATAATAAATCCCTCTGTGTGTAATGACTCTATATAATAGATCCCTCTGTGTGTAATGACTCTATATAATAGATCCCTCAGCGTGTAATGACTCTATATAATAGATCCCTCTGTGTGTAATGACTCTATATAATAGATCCCTCTGCGTGTATTGACTCTATATAATAGATCCCTCTGTGTGTAATGACTATATAATAGATCCCTCTGTGTGTAATGACTCTATATAATAGATCCCTCTGTGTGTAATGACTCTAGATAATAGATCCCTCTGTGTAATTACTCTATATAATAGATCCCTCTGTGTGTAATGACTCTATATAATAGATCACTCTGTGTGTAATGACTCTATATAATAGATCCCTCTGTGTGTAATGACTATATAATAGATCCCTCTGTGTGTAATGACTCTATATAATAGATCCCTCTGCGTGTAATGACTCTATATAATAGATCACTCTGTGTGTAATGACTATATAATAGATCCCTCTGTGTGTAATGACTCTATATAATAGATCCCTCTGTGTGTAATGACTCTATATAATAGATCCCTCTGTGTGTAATGACTATATAATAGATCCCTCTGTGTGTAATGACTGTATATAATAGATCCCTCTGTGTGTAATGACTATATAATAGATCCCTCTGTGTGTAATGACTCTATATAATAGATCCCTCTGCGTGTAATGACTCTATATAATAGATCACTCTGTGTGTAATGACTCTATATAATAGATCCCTCTGTGTGTAATGACTCTATATAATAGATCGCTCTGTGTGTAATGACTCTATATAATAGATCCCTCTGTGTGTAATGACTCTATATAATAGATCCCTCTGTGTGTAATGACCCTATATAATAGATCCCTCTGTGTGTAATGACTATATAATAGATCACTCTGTGTGTAATGACTCTATATAATAGATCCCTCTGCGTGCAATGACTCTATATAATAGATCCCTCTGTGTGTAATGACTCTATATAATAGATCTCTCTGTGTGTAATGACTCTATATAATAGATCCCTCTGTGTGTAATGACTCTATATAATAGATGGCTCTGTGTGTAATGACTCTATATAATAGATCCCTCTGTGTGTAACGACTCTATATAATAGATCCCTCTGTGTGTAATGACTCTATATAATAGATGGCTCTGTGTGTAATGACTCTATATAATAGATCCCTCTGCGTGTAATGACTCTATATAATAGATCCCTCTGCGTGTAATGACTCTATATAATAGATCCCTCTGTGTGTAATGACTCTATATAATAGATCTCTCTGTGTGTAATGACTCTATATAATAGATCCCTCTGTGTGTAATGACTCTATATAATAGATCCCTCTGTGTGTAATGACTCTATATAATAGATCCATCTGTGTGTAATGACTCTATATAATAGATCGCTCTGTGTGTAATGACTGTATATAATAGATCCCTCTGTGTTATGACTCTATATAATAGATCACTCTGTGTGCAATGACTCTATATAATAGATCCCTCTGTGTGTAATGACTCTATATAATAGATCACTCTGTGTGTAATGACTCTATATAATAGATCACTCTGTGTGTAATGACTCTATATAATAGATTCCTGTGTGTTATGACTCTATATAATAGATCACTCTGCGTGTAATGACTCTATATAATGGATCCCTCTGCGTGTAATGACTCTATATAATAGATCGCTCTGTGTGTAATGACTCTATATAATAGATCCATCTGTGTGTAATGACTCTATATAATAGATCCCTCTGCGTGTAATTACTCTATATAATAGATCCCTCTGCGTGTAATGACTCTATATAATAGATCCCTCTGCGTGTAATGACTCTATATAATAGATCCATCTGCGTGTAATGACTCTATGTAATAGATCCCTCTGTGTGTAATGACCCTATATAATAGATCCCTCTGTGTGTAATGACTATATAAGAGATCACTCTGTGTGTAATGACTCTATATAATAGATCCCTCTGTGTGTAATGACTGTATATAATAGATCCCTCTGCGTGTAATGACTGAATATAATAGATCCCTCTGCGTGTAATGACTCTATATAATAGATCCCTCTGTGTGTAATGACTCTATATAATAGATCGCTCTGTGTGTAATGACTCTATATAATAGATCCCTCTGTGTGTAATGACTCTATATAATAGATCCCTTTGTGTGTAATGACTATATAATAGATCACTATGTGTGTAATGACTCTATATAATAGATCCCTCTGTGTGTAATGACTCTATATAATAGATCCCTCTGCGTGTAATGACTCTATATAATAGATCCCTCTGTGTGTAATGGCTCTATATAATAGATCCCTCTGTGTGTAATGACTCTATATAATAGATCCATCTGTGTGTAATGACTCTATATAATAGATCCCTCTGTGTGTAATGACTCTATATAATAGATCCCTCTGTGTAATTATTCTATATAATAGATCCCTCCGTGTGTAATGACTCTATATAATAGATCGCTCTGTGTGTAATGACTCTATATAATAGATCCCTCTGTGTGTAATGACTATATAATAGATCCCTCTGCGTGTAATGGCTCTATATAATAGATCCCTCTGCGTGTAATGACTCTATAAAATAGACCCCTCTGCGTGTAATGACTCTATATAATAGATCTCTCTGTGTGTAATGACTCTATATAATAGATCCCTCTGTGTGTAATGACTCTATATAATAGATCCCTCTGTGTGTAATGACTATATAATAGATCCCTCTGTGTGTAATGACTATATAATAGATCCCTCTGTGTGTAATGACTCTATATAATAGATCCCTCTGTGTGTAATGACGATATAATAAATCCCTCTGCGTGTAATGACTCTATATAATAGATCTCTCTGTGTGTAATGACTCTATATAATAGATCCCTCTGTGTGTAATGACTCTATATAATAGATCCCTCTGTGTGTAATGACTCTATATAATAGATCCCTCTGCGTGTAATGACTCTATATAATAGATCCCTCTTCGTGTAATGACTCTATATAATAGATCCTTCTGCGTGTAATGACTATATATAATAGATCCCTCTGCGTGTAATGATTCTATATAATAGATCCCTCTGCGTGTAATGACTCTATATAATAGATCCCTCTGCGTGTAATGACTCTATATAATAGATCCCTCTGCGTGTAATGACTCTATATAATAGATCCCTCTGCGTGTAATGACTCTATATAATAGATCCCTATGCGTGTAATGACTCTATATAATAGATCCCTCTGCGTGTAATGACTCTATATAATAGATCCCTCTGCGTGTAATGACTCTATAATAGATCCCTCTGCGTGTAATGACTCTATATAATAGATCCCTCTGTGTGTAATGACTCTATATAATAGATCCCTCTGCGTGTAATGACTCTATATAATAGATCGCTCTGCGTGTAGTGACTCTATATAACAGATCCCTCTGTGTGTAATGACTCTATATAATAGATCCCTCTGTGTGTAATGACTCTATATAATAGATCCCTCTGTGTGTAATGACTCTATATAATAGATCCCTCTGTGTGTAATGACTATATAATAGATCCCCCTGTGTGTAATGACTCTATATAATAGATCCCTCTGTGTGTAATGACTTTATATAATAGATGGCTCTGTGTGTAATGACTCTATATAATAGATCCCTCTGTGTGTAATGACTATATAATAGATCCCTCTGTGTGTAATCACTCTATATAATAGATCCCTCTGTGTGTAATGACTCTATATAATAGATGGCTCTGTGTGTAATGACTCTATATAATAGATCCCTCTGTGTGTAATGACTATATAATAGATCCCTCTGTGTGTAATGACTCTATATTATACAACCCTCTGCGTGTAATGACTCTATATAATAGTTCTCTTTGTGTGTAATGACTCTATATAATAGATCCCTCTGTGTGTAATGACTCTATATAATAGATCCCTCTGCGTGTAATGACTCTATATAATAGATCCCTCTGCGTGTAATGACTCTATATAATAGATCCCCCTGCGTGTAATGACTCTATATAATAGATCCCTCTGCGTGTAGTGACTCTATAAAATAGATCCCTCTGTGTGTAAAGACTCTATATAATAGATCCCTCTGCGTGTAATGACTCTATATAATAGATCCCTCTGCGTGTAATGACTCTATATAATAGATCCCTCTGTGTGTAATGACTCTATATAATAGATCCCTCTGCGTGTAATGACTCTATATAATAGATCACTCTAAGTTTAATGACTCTATATAATAGATCGCTGTGTGTAATGACTCTATATAGTAGATTGCTCTGTGTGTAATGACTCTATATAATAGATCACTGTGTGTAATGACTCTATATAATAGATCCCTCTTTGTGTAATGACTCTATATAATAGATCCCTCTGCGTGTAATGACTCTATAACAGATCACTCTGCGTGTAATGACTCTATATAATAGATCCCTCTGTGTGTAATGACTCTATATAATAGATCCCTCTGTGCGTAATGACTCTATATAATAGATCCCTCTGCGTGTAATTACTCTATATAATAGATCCCTCTGTGTGTAATGAATCTATATAATATATCTCTCTGCGTGTAATGACTCTATATAATAAATCCCTCTGTGTGTAATGACTCTATATAATAGATCCCTCTGTGTGTAATGACTCTATATAATAGATCCCTCTGCGTGTAATGACTCTATATAATAGATCCCTCTGTGTGTAATGACTCTATATAATAGATCCCTCTGCGTGTATTGACTCTATATAATAGATCCCTGTCACGAAAACAACACCCACTCTTGGGTCAGACCTTGCAGCTCTCTGGCGCCCCCTTATCCTGCTGGTCAAACACGGTATTGACAGAGGATAAGCACGGGTGCAGCTGCTCTAATTTATGTCGACTATTGCGGCACGTGATGTGACAGGACGTATATATACCACCAGTTCCTTCCAGGAACGTATATATAGCTCCGACCAGCCACCCTCAAACCACAATATCACATAAACACTGGTATACTGCCACCACCGATCGCTTAACAGGTGGATCGGGTACCTGGTAGGTAACGTGAATTAGCGGGTGAGGAACGTGTTTGCTCGACATAGGACAAGAAGAAAGAAACTGGTAAATAATTAATGATTTACTCCCAAAAGGTGGGCAGTGTTTACAAAATATATACAAGATATTATAAAGGAGACAATTTACATGTATGCATCAACAGTTATTAAAATAAAAGGTATAAGTAATAGCAAAACCTGCGCCACAAGGTGATGGTCTCAGATTCTGTGGGAGGGACGGCTCCCCGGAAATTAGAGGTGATTCTTCTTACGCCGCGTGATGTGCGTGCGTTCGACGTCCCTGAGAAGAATGACCTGAAAATGGCCGATTTGCTTTTTAGTAAGCAGCCAAAACTCTGGGGAACACCCCTTATTTACCTTACAAGGGGGGCTCGGCTTTGCGAGCCCACCCAGCTGCAGAAGACCCAAAAGATCCCTCAGATTCCATATCTTGGTGTGGGGGGGTCCCACATCCAAGAGGGAGACATCATCTTGACCGTCACCAATATTCATGAAGATAGATATTAAATATGAAACCTCTATGACGCTCAGAAGCTCAGAATCCATTATCTCAGTTCCCGGTCATTCCTCAGTTATGCAAGTTATACTATTGTAATGGGAAAAAGGTAAGCATTCAAAAAACGTGGTTCCGATGTTTCTGTCAGACCTGTGCGTGATTAAAATTGGCATAAAACGTTTGTACAATTAAACAATGGGATTTTTTGGAGGGATTTTCCGGTTTGTACTAGCGCTTGCCCTGGACTGAGGTTTTATGGCGGGTCATAAAAATTCCTGGTTTGGGGAAAAGCAAAAGTGAGTTCTGTGTCTTCACTTACAAACAGATAGGGGGTGGGGTTTTTTTTTTTCCTTTTTTAAAACATCTCTCATTTTTAAAAACTCGGGCAAAAATACCTTTTGCCTGACACCTCCCCCTTTTTGACTGCGCTATGGAGGTAGGACCTTCTGGTACTCCTCCAAGCGTATGTCTGGAGGCTCCCCTCGCCGGGACAACCCATCGGCATTGCCATGCTCGCTGCCCTTGCGGTGTTGAACAGTAAAGTCGTACTGCTGGAGGGTGAGGCTCCAGCGTAACAACCTTCCGTTGGCACCTGACATGGTGTGCAGCCAACTCAGGGGGTTGTGGTCAGTCACGACAGTGAAGGGGCGCCCGTACAAGTAAGGCTGTAAGCGGTTGAGGGCCCATACAATGGCCAGGCACTCCTTCTCTATGGTGGAATAGGCCACTTCCCTCGGCAGCAGTTTCCGGCTTAGGTACAACACGGGGTGTTCGTGGTTCCCCGAGTCGACCTGGCTGAGTACAGCACCGAGGCCAAATTCACTGGCGTCGGTCTGTACTAAGAGTGGCCGTGTGCCGTCGACCGCCTTTAGTACAGGAGAGCTGCTCAGGGCAGTCTTCAAAGCCCTAAAGGCCACCTCGCATTCATCCGTCCATTTGACGGAATGGGGTAGGCTCTTCCTGGTGAGGTCTGTCAAGGGCTTCGCAAGGCTACTATAGTCCTGCACAAAGCGTCTATAGTACCCTGCGGTGCCCAAGAAGGACTGCACCTGCTTCTTGGTCCTGGGGGTGGGCCAGGACACGATAGCGTCCACCTTCCCAGGCTCTGGCTTCAGAGTACCCCCACCTACCCGGTGCCCCAGGTAGTGGACCTCGTTCATGCCCATCTGGCACTTTCCCGGCTTGATGGTCAAGCCCGCCTGGTGAATGCGCCCGAGCACCTGCTGCAGATGCTCGAGGTGATCCTCCCAGGTGGGACTGAAGATGGCAATGTCATCCAGGTACGCTACTGCGTACCTCTCCAGTCCCTGGAGCAGGTGGTTGACCATTCGCTGGAACGTGGCAGGGGCATTTTTCATGCCGAAGGGCATGACCGTGGATTCATACAATCCGAAGGGGGTGATAAAGGCGGACTTCTCCTGAGCCCCGGGGCTCAAGGGAATCTGCCAATATCCCCGACTCAAATCCATAATGGAGAGATAGCTCGCGCTGGCTAACCGCTCCAGCAGCTCCTCAATGCGTGGCATTGGTTGTGCGTCAGAGGCGGTGATAGCGTTGAGCCCCCTGTAGTCCACACAGAACCGGGTGGTCCGGTCCTTCTTAGGCACCAGGACTACAGGTGAGGCCCACGCGCTCTTGGACCGCTTAATCACCCCCAACTGCAGCATCTCCTCGACCTCCTGGCGCATGACATGCTGCACCTCGTCGGAGATTCGATAGGCTGTCCGCCGGAGTGGGGCATGATTCCCGGTGTCCACTTCATGGACCGCCACTTCAGTCCTGCCAGGCAGGTTGGTGAACACTGCTTGGAAGGGTTTCAGCACTGCTTGCATCTGAGACCTCTGGTCTGCGGATAGCAAGTCGCTTAGCTCTACATCCTCTAGGGACCCGCTGGCCTTCGCTTGGGCGAGCATGTCCAAGAGGGGGTCATCCTCCCCATCCTCGGGCAGGTTGCAGACCGGTAGGACGCAGGTTCCACGTTCTTGATGAGCCTTCATCATATTAACGTGAAACGCCTTCCGCCTACCCCGCTCGTGGTCAAGGGTGATCACGTAGGTGACCGGGTTGAGCTGTTGGTGAATGACGTACGGGCCTTCCCAGGCCGCCTGAAGCTTGTCCTTTGGTACGGGGACCAGCACCCACACCTTCTGACCCACCTGGTAGGTCCGTTCTCGGGCGTTCTGGTCGTACCAATGCTTCTGGTCAGCCTGGGCTTGCGCCATGTTGTCATGCACCAACTGCGTCAAGGTCTGCATCTTGTCACGGAAGCGCATGACATACTCCACGATGGACACTCCTGGGGAGCTCGGCTCTTCTTCCCAGAATTCCCTTATCAACCCAAGGGGTCCTCGGACACGCCTGCCATACAGGAGCTCAAAGGGGGAGAACCCCGTCGAGGCCTGTGGAACCTCTCTGTAAGCAAATAGCAGGTGTGGGAGGTAACGCTCCCAGTCGCGACCCTGGGTCTCAACCAGCATTTTTAACATCTGTTTGAGGGTACCGTTGAATCGCTCACACAAACCATTGGTCTGTGGGTGATACGCACTCGATACCAGATGCTGCACCTGCATTTTCTTACATAGGGCCTCCATTAAGCGTGACATGAACTGAGTCCCCTGGTCGGTAAGCATCTCCCTGGGAAATCCTACTCGCGAAAAGATGGCCAAGAGGGCGTCCGCCACCTTATCCGCCCTAATTGAGGACAGGGCTACTGCCTCCGGATACCGGGTAGCATAGTCTACCACGGTAAGGATGAATCGTTTTCCAGAGCTGCTGGGTATGGCCAGTGGTCCCACAATGTCCACAGCAATCCTCTGGAAAGGCTTCTCTATCACTGGCAAAGAGATCAGGGGGGCTTTGGGGGCCGGCCCTGACTTTCCCACTCTTTGACACGTGGTACAGGATCGACAGTAGTTCACCACATCTGTCCTCATTTTGGGCCAATAAAAGTGATGAGACAGCCGGGCCTTGGTTTTGCTGACCCCCAAGTGTCCAGCGAGTGGAATTTCATGGGCGATCCGCAACAACTCATCCCTGAATGGGTAGGGGACGACCAGCTGTCTTTCCCTCAGCCACTCCTGTTGGGGTGTACAGGGAACTGTCTCCCGGTACAACCTCCCTTGGTCCCAGAATACCCTCTCCTTATCCGACTCGGAGGTGGGTTTCTCCGCGAGGCTCCTTAACGTCTCCAGGCTAGCATCTGAGTGCAGAGCTGCCTGAAACTCCTGGCTGGAGGAAGCCAGAAGTGAGGTTAAGGCCACGTCCTCACTGGGACCCTCTGGGACCGGCTCTGGGTCCATACCTGATCCTGTTATTCCTCTGTCCGAGGAGGGTCCAGAAGGCAGGGCGTTACTTGCATTCTGGGCACTCTGACTGCGGGTAACAGCGGCTATATAGGCCGTCTCCCCGGGGAATAACACCGTCTCATTAGCCTGAGAGGCCATGAGAACTACTTCTCCATCATCCTCCATTACCTCAGGCACAGTGCTACGTATGCGGCAGCTACCATCAGCCAGGTCACCTTCTGTTGTGACACTGGTCACTGGCACAGCACCACCTGCTTCATGGTCCTCGTGCCTCTCCCCATTACCCTTGGCACTGACATTTGCTCCTGCTAGGGGATCCTCAGCAACATCACCCCGCAGAGTGACATGGCTGAGTTCTCCTGCACCTTCCAATACAACAACATCATCATCATCATCATCATCATCATCATCATCATCATCATCATCATCACCATCATCATGTAAAGCATTGACATTCACATTATTAGCATTAACCTTACCAACCGTATCAGATCGGGGAGGGGTGTCAGGGACATAATAAGCAAACATCCTCCCCAAATCAGTTCCCAACAAAACATTTGCAGGTAGGTTTTTGGATACTCCCACTTCCTTCACCCCACTCCCCGCACCCCAATCAATAAAAACCCGGGCCATGGGCAAGGGGCATCGGACGCCCCCAATCCCAGTGACAGTCAGGGTCTTTCCTGGAATAAGCGCTTCAGGGGACACCAGTTCGGGTCGGATGAGGGTTCGTTCGGCCCCAGTGTCCTTGAGGCCTACAGTGAGAGTGTCCCCCACCCTGACAGACTGAAAGTTTTCACAGGCCCTCCCAACCGGCCCACCCACCAAAAGAACTGAAGCATTAGGCCCTGGGGCCTTGGATGGGGGGTTCTTCCTCTGCTTCTCTGGGCAAGTGGCGCTGAGATGACCAGTCTGGTTGCAGGAATAACACCTGCGGGCATCGGATGCAGGCAGGGCCTTGGCAACGGGAAAAAGGCCTCCGGAAGGTCGGCTGGCAGGGGCAGGGATGGTGGTTGATGGCTTACCCCCTTTCCAGCTGGCGACGACCGGCTTCCGCACCTCTGGTCTCCGGTTGGCCTCGTAGGTGTCTGCGATCTGCGCTGCTTTATTGGCATCAGGTGGCTCCCGATCCATCACGAACTGCCGTACCTCAGTCGGACACAGATGCAGGAACTGGTCTTTCACCATCAGGTCCTTTAGCTGCTCAAAGGTGGTCGCTGACAGTCCTTGGATCCACTGCTCAAAGTTGATTCTGAGCCCGTCTACCACATCACGGTAGGTGTCCTGTGGTCCACGTTGGAGGGTTCTGAATTTTTTCCGGTAAACCTCCGGAGTCAGCTGGTACTTTTTTATCAGGGCCTGCTTGACGGCCTCATAGTTTCCATCCTGCTCTCGAGGGAGGGAAGCAAACACCTCCAAAGCTTTTCCTCGGAGCCCTGGAGTCAAATATCTTGCCCATTGGTCCATGGGCAGCTGATACTGCCTGCAGGCCTTTTCAAAGCCTCGCAGAAATGTGTCCAAGTCCCCATCCTTTTCCATCACAGGGAAGTGCTCAGGACGAGGTTTAAAGCAGCTGGCACTGTTGGACTCACGGGTCTGCGTAGAGGGCGACTCCTTCTGAATCCGGGCTAGCTCCAGCTGGTGTTGTCGGTCAGCTTGTCGCTCAGCAGCCTCTCGGTCAGCTTGGGCTTGTCGCTCAGCAGCCTCTCGGTCAGCTTGGGCTTGTCGCTCAGCCCGCTCCTGGAATTTCAGGATCAGCTCCAGTCGTCCATCATGATTGTCTGTGGCGAGCTCCTCCAAGGCCATCTGCAGGTGGGGGTCCACACTACCCTGGTTGCGGGTATGGCTGGCAATCACCGGTTGGACCCCGGCAGCAACACCATCCGGGCCCTGGCTGGCCGCCCCCTCATCAGGGCTCTGCTGTCGGACGGGCTCTGCAGCACCTTGTAACAGTTCAGAAATCATTTCTTCTTTGCTTTTGCCGTGGGGGTCAATGCCTTTGGTTATACATATTCCAGTAAGAGTGTCCTTTTTCTGCTGGTGATACCAGGACTCCCCAACTACGACCATGATCACCAAAATAAAAATAGAAAAGAAAAAGCGAAGAAGGGTAGGGGTAACTGCTACACATACAGTATTGTCTCAGATCTAATAAACACTGAGTTCGATCTTCAAAACTTTTGTGCAAGTTTTTAGTGAGAGGAATGATTGCTCAAACCAGATCACTAATGTCCTATGATCCCACCGCCTGCCACCAATTTGTCACGAAAACAACACCCACTCTTGGGTCAGACCTTGCAGCTCTCTGGCGCCCCCTTATCCTGCTGGTCAAACACGGTATTGACAGAGGATAAGCACGGGTGCAGCTGCTCTAATTTATGTCGACTATTGTGGCACGTGATGTGACAGGACGTATATATACCACCAGTTCCTTCCAGGAACGTATATATACCTCCGACCAGCCACCCTCAAACCACAATATCACATAAACACTGGTATACTGCCACCACCGATCGCTTAACAGGTGGATCGGGTACCTGGTAGGTAACGTGAATTAGCGGGTGAGGAACGTGTTTGCTCGACATAGGACAAGAAGAAAGAAACTGGTAAATAATTAATGATTTACTCCCAAAAGGTGGGCAGTGTTTACAACATATATACAAGATATTATAAAGGAGACAATTTACATGTATGCATCAACAGTTATTAAAATAAAAGGTATAAGTAATAGCAAAACCTGCGCCACAAGGTGATGGTCTCAGATTCTGTGGGAGGGACGGCTCCCCGGAAATTAGAGGTGATTCTTCTTACGCCGCGTGATGTGCGTGCGTTCGACGTCCCTGAGAAGAATGACCTGAAAATGGCCGATTTGCTTTTTAGTAAGCAGCCAAAACTCTGGGGAACACCCCTTATTTACCTTACAAGGGGGGCTCGGCTTTGCGAGCCCACCCAGCTGCAGAAGACCCAAAAGATCCCTCAGATTCCATATCTTGGTGTGGGGGGGTCCCACATCCAAGAGGGAGACATCATCTTGACCGTCACCAATATTCATGAAGATAGATATTAAATATGAAACCTCTATGACGCTCAGAAGCTCAGAATCCATTATCTCAGTTCCCGGTCATTCCTCAGTTATGCAAGTTATACTATTGTAATGGGAAAAAGGTAAGCATTCAAAAAACGTGGTTCCGATGTTTCTGTCAGACCTGTGCGTGATTAAAATTGGCATAAAACGTTTGTACAATTAAACAATGGGATTTTTTGGAGGGATTTTCCGGTTTGTACTAGCGCTTGCCCTGGACTGAGGTTTTATGGCGGGTCATAAAAATTCCTGGTTTGGGGAAAAGCAAAAGTGAGTTCTATGTCTTCACTTACAAACAGATAGGGGGTGGGGTTTTTTTTTTTCCTTTTTTAAAACATCTCTCATTTTTAAAAACTCGGGCAAAAATACCTTTTGCCTGACAATCCCTCTGTGTGTAATGACTATATAATAGATCCCTCTGTGTGTAATGACTCTATATAATAGATTGCTCTGTGTGTAATGACTGTATATAATAGATCACTGTGTGTAATGACTCTATATAATAGATCCCTCTGTGTGTAATGACTCTATATAATAGATCCCTCTGCGTGTAATGACTCTATATAATAGATCCCTCTGTGTGTAATGACTCTATATAATAGATCCCTCTGTGTGTAATGACTCTATATAATAGATCCCTCTGTGTGTAATGACTCTATATAATAGATCCCTCTGTGTAATTACTCTATATAATAGATCCCTCTGTGTGTAATGACTCTATATAATAGATGGCTCTGTGTGTAATGACTCTATATAATAGATCCCTCTGTGTGTAATGACTCTATATAATAGATCCCTCTGCGTGTAATGACTCTATATAATAGATCCCTCTGTGTGTAATGACTATATAATAGATCCCTCTGTGTGTAATGACTCTATATAATAGATCCCTCTGTGTGTAATGACTCTATATAATAGATCCCTCTGTGTGTAATGACTATATAATAGATCCCTCTGTGTGTAATGACTCTATATAATAGATCCCTCTGTGTGTAATGACTATATAATAGATCCCTCTGTGTGTAATGACTCTATATAATAGATCCCTCTGCGTGTATTGACTCTATATAATAGATCCCTCTGTGTGTAATGACTATATAATAGATCGCTCTGTGTGTAATGACTCTATATAATAGATCCCTCTGTGTGTAATGACTATATAATAGATCCCTCTGTGAGTAATGAATTTATATAATAGATCACTCTGCGTGTAATGACTCTATATAATAGATCCCTCTGCGTGTAATGACTCTATATAATAGATCCCTCTGTGTGTAATGACTCTAAATAATAGATCCATCTGTGTGTAATGACTCTATATAATAGATCCCTCTGTGTGTAATGACTATATAATAGATCCCTCTGCGTGTAATGACTCTATATAATAGATCCCTCTGCGTGTAATGACTCTATATAATAGATCCCTCTGCGTGTAATGACTCTATATAATAGATCCCTCTGCGTGTAATGACTCTATATAATAGATCCCTCTGTGTGTAATGACTCTATATAATAGATCCCTCTGCGTGTAATGACTCTATATAATAGATCCCTCTGCATTTAATGACTCTATATAATAGATCCCTCTGTGTGTAATGACTCTATATAATAGATCCCTCTGCATGTAATGACTCTATATAATAGATCACTCTGCGTTTAATGACTCTTTATAATAGATCGCTGTGTGTAATGACTCTATATAAAAGATTGATCTGTGTGTAATGACTCTATATAATAGATCACTGTGTGTAATGACTCTATATAATAGATCCCTCTGTGTGTAATGACTCTATATAATAGATCCCTCTGCATGTAATGACTCTATAATAGATCACTCTGCATGTAATGACTCTATATAATAGATCCCTCTGTGTGCAATTACTCTATATAATAGATTCCTCTGTGTGTAATGACTCTACATAATAGATCCCTCTGCGTGTAATTACTCTATATAATAGATCGCTCTGCGTGTTATGACTGTATATAATAGATCCCTCTGCATGTAATGACTCTATATAATAGATCCCTCTGTGTGTAATGACTCTATATAATAGATCCCTCTGCATGTAATGACTCTATATAATAGATCCCTCTGCGTGTAATGACTCTATATAATAGATCCCTCTGTGTGTAATGACTCTATATAATAGATCCCTCTGTGTGTAATGACTCTATATAATAGATCGCTCTGTGTGTAATGACTCTATATAATAGATCCCTCTGTGTGTAATGACTATATAATAGATCCCTCTGTGTGTAATGACTCTATATAATAGATCCCTCTGCGTGTAATGACTCTATATAATAGATCCCTCTGTGTGTAATGACTATATAATAGATCCCTCTGTGTGTAATGACTCTATATAATAGATCTCTCTGTGTGTAATGACTCTATATAATAGATACCTCTGTGTGTAATGACTCTATATAATAGATCCCTGTGTGTAATGACTCTATATAATAGATCCCTCTGCGTGTAATGACTCTATATAATAGATCCCTCTGCGTGTAATGACTCTATATAATAGATCCCTCTGCGTGCAATGACTCTATATAATAGATCGCTCTGCGTGTAGTGACTCAATATAACAGATCCCTCTGCGTTTAATGACTCTATATAATAGATCCCTCTGCGTGTAATGACTCTATATAATAGATCCCTCTGTGTGTAATGACTCTATATAATAGATACCTCTGCGTGTAATGACTCTATATAATAGATTGCTCTGTGTGTAATGACTCTATATAATAGATCGCTGTGTGTAATGACTCTATATAATAGATCCCTCTGTGTGTAATGACTCTATATAATAGATCCCTCTGCGTGTAATGACTCTATATAATAGATCGCTGTGTGTAATGACTCTATATAATAGATCCCTCTGTGTGTAATAACTCTATATAATAGATCCCTCTGCGTGTAATGACTCTATATAATAGATCCCTCTGCGTGTAATGACTCTATATAATAGATCCCTCTGCGTGTAATGACTCTATATAATAGATCCCTCTGTGTGTAATGACTCTATATAATAGATCCCTCTGCGTGTAATGACTCTATATAATAGATCGCTCTGCGGTAGTGACTCTATATAACAGATCCCTCTGCGTTTAATGACTCTATATAATAGATCCCTCTGCGTGTAATGACTCTATATAATAGATCCCTCTGTGTGTAATGACTCTATATAATAGATCCCTCTGCGTGTAATGACTCTATATAATAGATTGCTCTGTGTGTAATGACTCTATATAATAGATCGCTGTGTGTAATGACTCTATATAATAGATCCCTCTGTGTGTAATGACTCTATATAATAGATCCCTCTGCGTGTAATGACTCTATATAATAGATCGCTGTGTGTAATGACTCTATATAATAGATTGCTCTGTGTGTAAGGACTCTATATAATAGATCGCTGTGTGTAATGACTCTATATAATAGATCTCTCTGTGTGTAATGACTCTATATAATAGATCTCTCTGCGTGTAATGACTCAATATAATAGATCCCTCTGTGTGTAATGACTCTATATAATAGATCCCTCTGTGTGTAATGACTCTATATAATAGATCCCTCTGTGTGTAATGACTCTATATAATAGATTGCTCTGTGTGTAATGACTCTATATAATAGATCGCTGTGTGTAATGACTCTATATAATAGATCCCTCTGTGTGTAATGACTCTATATAATAGATCCCTCTGCGTGTAATGACTCTATATAATAGATCGCTGTGTGTAATGACTCTATATGATAGATCCCTCTGTGTGTAATGACTCTATATAATAGATTGCTCTGTGTGTAATGACTCTATATAATAGATCGCTGTGTGTAATGACTCTATATAATAGATCCCTCTGTGTGTAATGACTCTATATAATAGATCCCTCTGCGTGTAATGACTCTATATAATAGATCACTCTGCGTTTAATGACTCTATATAATAGATCGCTGTTTGTAATGACTCTATATAATAGATCACTGTGTGTAATGACTCTATATAATAGATCCCTCTGTGTGTAATGACTCTATATAATAGATCCCTCTGCGTGTAATGACTCTATAATAGATCACTCTGCGTGTAATGACTCTATATAATAGATCCCTCTGTGTGTAATGACTCTATATAATAGATCCCTCTGTGTGTAATGACTCTATATAATAGATCCCTCTGCGTGTAATGACTCTATATAATAGATCCCTCTGCGTGTAATGGCTCTATATAATAGATCCTTCTGTGTGTAATGACTCTATATAATCGATCCCTCTGTGTGTAATGACTCTATATAATAGATCCCTCTGTGTGTAATGACTCTATATAATAGATCCCTCTGCGTGTAATGACTCTATATAATAGATCCCTCTGCGTGTAATGACTCTATATAATAGATCCCTCTGCGTGTAATGACTCTATATAATAGATCCCTCTGCGTGTAATGACTCTATATAATAGATCCCTCTGCGTGTAATGACTCTATATAATAGATCCCTCTGCGTGTAATGACTCTATATAATAGATCCCTCTGCGTGTAATGACTCTATATAATAGATCCCTCTGCGTGTAATGACTCTATATAATAGATCGCTCTGCGTGTAGTGACTCTATATAACAGATACCTCTGCATTTAATGACTCTATATAATAGATCCCTCTGCGTGTTATGACTCTATATAATAGATCCCTCTGTGTGTAATGACTCTATATAATAGATCCCTCTGCGTGTAATGACTCTATATAATAGATTGCTCTGTGTGTAATGACTCTATATAATAGATCGCTGTGTTTAATGACTCTATATAATAGATCCCTCTGTGTGTAATGACTCTATATAATAGATCCCTCTGCGTGTAATGACTCTATATAATAGATCGCTGTGTGTAATGACTCTATATAATAGATCCCTCTGTGTGTAATAACTCTATATAATAGATCCCTCTGCGTGTAATGACTCTATATAATAGATCCCTCTGCGTGTAATGACTCTATATAATAGATCCCTCTGCGTGTAATGACTCTATATAATAGATCCCTCTGTGTGTAATGACTCTATATAATAGATCCCTCTGTGTGTAATGACTCTATATAATAGATCCCTCTGCATGTAATGACTCTATATAATAGATCACTCTGCGTTTAATGACTCTATATAATAGATCGCTGTGTGTAATGACTCTATATAAAAGATTGATCTGTGTGTAATGACTCTATATAATAGATCACTGTGTGTAATGACTCTATATAATAGATCCCTCTGTGTGTAATGACTCTATATAATAGATCCCTCTGCATGTAATGACTCTATAATAGATCACTCTGCATGTAATGACTCTATATAATAGATCCCTCTGTGTGCAATTACTCTATATAATAGATTCCTCTGTGTGTAATGACTCTACATAATAGATCCCTCTGCGTGTAATTACTCTATATAATAGATCGCTCTGCGTGTTATGACTGTATATAATAGATCCCTCTGCATGTAATGACTCTATATAATAGATCCCTCTGTGTGTAATGACTCTATATAATAGATCCCTCTGCATGTAATGACTCTATATAATAGATCCCTCTGCGTGTAATGACTCTATATAATAGATCCCTCTGTGTGTAATGACTCTATATAATAGATCCCTCTGTGTGTAATGACTCTATATAATAGATCGCTCTGTGTGTAATGACTCTATATAATAGATCCCTCTGTGTGTAATGACTATATAATAGATCCCTCTGTGTGTAATGACTCTATATAATAGATCCCTCTGCGTGTAATGACTCTATATAATAGATCCCTCTGTGTGTAATGACTATATAATAGATCCCTCTGTGTGTAATGACTCTATATAATAGATCTCTCTGTGTGTAATGACTCTATATAATAGATACCTCTGTGTGTAATGACTCTATATAATAGATCCCTGTGTGTAATGACTCTATATAATAGATCCCTCTGCGTGTAATGACTCTATATAATAGATCCCTCTGCGTGTAATGACTCTATATAATAGATCCCTCTGCGTGCAATGACTCTATATAATAGATCGCTCTGCGTGTAGTGACTCTATATAACAGATCCCTCTGCGTTTAATGACTCTATATAATAGATCCCTCTGCGTGTAATGACTCTATATAATAGATCCCTCTGTGTGTAATGACTCTATATAATAGATCCCTCTGCGTGTAATGACTCTATATAATAGATTGCTCTGTGTGTAATGACTCTATATAATAGATCGCTGTGTGTAATGACTCTATATAATAGATCCCTCTGTGTGTAATGACTCTATATAATAGATCCCTCTGCGTGTAATGACTCTATATAATAGATCGCTGTGTGTAATGACTCTATATAATAGATCCCTCTGTGTGTAATAACTCTATATAATAGATCCCTCTGCGTGTAATGACTCTATATAATAGATCCCTCTGCGTGTAATGACTCTATATAATAGATCCCTCTGCGTGTAATGACTCTATATAATAGATCCCTCTGTGTGTAATGACTCTATATAATAGATCCCTCTGCGTGTAATGACTCTATATAATAGATCGCTCTGCGGTAGTGACTCTATATAACAGATCCCTCTGCGTTTAATGACTCTATATAATAGATCCCTCTGCGTGTAATGACTCTATATAATAGATCCCTCTGTGTGTAATGACTCTATATAATAGATCCCTCTGCGTGTAATGACTCTATATAATAGATTGCTCTGTGTGTAATGACTCTATATAATAGATCGCTGTGTGTAATGACTCTATATAATAGATCCCTCTGTGTGTAATGACTCTATATAATAGATCCCTCTGCGTGTAATGACTCTATATAATAGATCGCTGTGTGTAATGACTCTATATAATAGATTGCTCTGTGTGTAAGGACTCTATATAATAGATCGCTGTGTGTAATGACTCTATATAATAGATCTCTCTGTGTGTAATGACTCTATATAATAGATCTCTCTGCGTGTAATGACTCAATATAATAGATCCCTCTGTGTGTAATGACTCTATATAATAGATCCCTCTGTGTGTAATGACTCTATATAATAGATCCCTCTGTGTGTAATGACTCTATATAATAGATCCCTCTGTGTGTAATGACTCTATATAATAGATCCCTCTGCGTGTAATGACTCTATATAATAGATCGCTGTGTGTAATGACTCTATATGATAGATCCCTCTGTGTGTAATGACTCTATATAATAGATTGCTCTGTGTGTAATGACTCTATATAATAGATCGCTGTGTGTAATGACTCTATATAATAGATCCCTCTGTGTGTAATGACTCTATATAATAGATCCCTCTGCGTGTAATGACTCTATATAATAGATCACTCTGCGTTTAATGACTCTATATAATAGATCGCTGTTTGTAATGACTCTATATAATAGATCACTGTGTGTAATGACTCTATATAATAGATCCCTCTGTGTGTAATGACTCTATATAATAGATCCCTCTGCGTGTAATGACTCTATAATAGATCACTCTGCGTGTAAAGACTCTATATAATAGATCCCTCTGTGTGTAATGACTCTATATAATAGATCCCTCTGTGTGTAATGACTCTATATAATAGATCCCTCTGCGTGTAATGACTCTATATAATAGATCCCTCTGCGTGTAATGGCTCTATATAATAGATCCTTCTGTGTGTAATGACTCTATATAATCGATCCCTCTGTGTGTAATGACTCTATATAATAGATCCCTCTGTGTGTAATGACTCTATATAATAGATCCCTCTGCGTGTAATGACTCTATATAATAGATCCCTCTGCGTGTAATGACTCTATATAATAGATCCCTCTGCGTGTAATGACTCTATATAATAGATCCCTCTGCGTGTAATGACTCTATATAATAGATCCCTCTGCGTGTAATGACTCTATATAATAGATCCCTCTGCGTGTAATGACTCTATATAATAGATCCCTCTGCGTGTAATGACTCTATATAATAGATCCCTCTGCGTGTAATGACTCTATATAATAGATCGCTCTGCGTGTAGTGACTCTATATAACAGATCCCTCTGCATTTAATGACTCTATATAATAGATCCCTCTGCGTGTTATGACTCTATATAATAGATCCCTCTGTGTGTAATGACTCTATATAATAGATCCCTCTGCGTGTAATGACTCTATATAATAGATTGCTCTGTGTGTAATGACTCTATATAATAGATCGCTGTGTGTAATGACTCTATATAATAGATCCCTCTGTGTGTAATGACTCTATATAATAGATCCCTCTGCGTGTAATGACTCTATATAATAGATCACTGTGTGTAATGACTCTATATAATAGATCCCTCTGTGTGTAATAACTCTATATAATAGATCCCTCTGCGTGTAATGACTCTATATAATAGATCCCTCTGCGTGTAATGACTCTATATAATAGATCCCTCTGCGTGTAATGACTCTATATAATAGATCCCTCTGTGTGTAATGACTCTATATAATAGATCCCTCTGCGTGTAATGACTCTATATAATAGATCGCTCTGCGGTAGTGACTCTATATAACAGATCCCTCTGCGTTTAATGACTCTATATAATAGATCCCTCTGCGTGTAATGACTCTATATAATAGATCCCTCTGTGTGTAATGACTCTATATAATAGATCCCTCTGCGTGTAATGACTTCATATAATAGATTGCTCTGTGTGTAATGACTCTATATAATAGATCGCTGTGTGTAATGACTCTATATAATAGATCCCTCTGTGTGTAATGACTCTATATAATAGATCCCTCTGCGTGTAATGACTCTATATAATAGATCGCTGTGTGTAATGACTCTATATAATAGATTGCTCTGTGTGTAATGACTCTATATAATAGATCGCTATGTGTAATGACTCTATATAATAGATCCCTCTGTGTGTAATGACTCTATATAATAGATCTCTCTGCGTGTAATGACTCAATATAATAGATCCCTCTGTGTGTAATGAGTCTATATAATAGATCCCTTTGTGTGTAATGACTCTATATAATAGATCCCTCTGTGTGTAATGACTCTATATAATAGATTGCTCTGTGTGTAATGACTCTATATAACAGATCGCTGTGTGTAATGACTCTATATAATAGATCCCTCTGTGTGTAATGACTCTATATAATAGATCCCTCTGCGTGTAATGACTCTATATAATAGATCGCTGTGTGTAATGACTCTATATAATAGATCCCTCTGTGTGTAATGACTCTATATAATAGATTGCTCTGTGTGTAATGACTCTATATAATAGATCGCTGTGTGTAATGACTCTATATAATAGATCCCTCTGTGTGTAATGACTCTATATAATAGATCCCTCTGCGTGTAATGACTCTATATAATAGATCACTCTGCGTTTAATGACTCTATATAATAGATCGCTGTTTGTAATGACTCTATATAATAGATCACTGTGTGTAATGACTCTATATAATAGATCCCTCTGTGTGTAATGACTCTATATAATAGATCCCTCTGCGTGTAATGACTCTATAATAGATCACTCTGCGTGTAATGACTCTATATAATAGATCCCTCTGTGTGTAATGACTCTATATAATAGATCCCTCTGTGTGTAATGACTCTATATAATAGATCCCTCTGCGTGTAATGACTCTATATAATAGATCCCTCTGCGTGTAATGGCTCTATATAATAGATCCTTCTGTGTGTAATGACTCTATATAATCGATCCCTCTGTGTGTAATGGCTCTATATAATAGATCCCTCTGTGTGTAATGGCTCTATATAATAGATTACTTTGCGTGCAATGACTCTATATAATAGATCCCTGTCTGTGTAATGACTCTATATAATAGATCGCTCTGTGTGTAATGACTCTATATAATAGATCCCTCTGTGTGTAATGACTCTATATAATAGATCCCTCTGTGTGTAATGACTCTATATAATAGATCCCTCTGTGTGTAATGACTCTATATAATAGATCCCTCTGTGTGTAATGACTCTATATAATAGATCCCTTTGTGTTATGACTCTATATAATAGATCACTCTGTGTGCAATGACTCTATATAATAGATCCCTCTGTGTGTAGTGACTCTATATAATAGATCACTCTGTGTGTAATGACTCTATATAATAGATTCCTCTGTGTTATGACTCTATATAATAGATCACTCTGCGTGTAATGACTCTATATAATAGATCCCTCTGCGTGTAATGACTCTATATAATAGATCGCTCTGTGTGTAATGACTCTATAATAGATCCATCTGTGTGTAATGACTCTATATAATAGATCACTCTGTGTGTAATGACTCTATATAATAGATCCCTCTGCGTGTAATGACTCTATATAATAGATCCCTCTGTGTGTAATGACTCTATATAATAGATCCATCTGTGTGTAATGACTCTATATAATAGATCCCTCTGCGTGTAATGACTCTATATAATAGATCACTCTGTGTGTAATGACTCTATATAATAGATCCCTCTGTGTGTAATGACTCTATAGAATAGATCCCTCTGTGTGTAATGACTCTATATAATAGATCCCTCTGTGTGTAATGACTCTATATAATAGATCGCTCTGTGTGTAATGACTATATAATAGATTCATCTGTGTGTAATGACTCTATATAATAGATCCCTCTGCATGTAATCACTCTATATAATAGATCCCTCTGTGTGTAATGACTCTATATAATAGATTGCTCTGTGTGTAATGACTCTATATAATAGATCCCTCTGTGTGTAATGACTCTATATAATAGATTCCTGTGTGTAATGACTCGATATAATAGATCCCTCTGTGTGTAATGACTCTATATAATAGATCCCTCTGCATGTAATGACTCTATATAATAGATCCCTCTGCGTGTAATGACTCTATATAATAGATCCCTCTGCGTGTAATGACTCTATATAATAGATCCCTCTGTGGGTAATGACTCTATATAATAGATCCCTCTGTGTGTAATGACTCTATATAATAGATCACTCTGTGTGTAATGACTCTATATAATAGATCCCTCTGTGTGTAATGACTCTATATAATAGATCCCTCTGTGTGTAATGACTCTATATAATAGATCCTTCTGTGTGTAATGACTCTATATAATAGATCCCTCTGCGTGTAATGACTCTATATAATAGATCGCTCTGCGTATAATGACTCTATATAACAGATCCCTCTGTGTGTAATGACTCTATATAATAGATCCCTCTGCGTGTAATGACTCTATATAATAGATCCCTCTGTGTGTAATAACTCTATATAATAGATCGCTGTGTGTAATGACTCTATATAATAGATCCCTCTGTGTGTAATGACTCTATATAATAGATCCCTCTGCGTGTAATGACTCTATATAATAGATCGCTCTGTGTAATGACTCTATATAATAGATCGCTCTGCGTGTAATGACTCTATATAATAGATCGCTCTGCGTGTAATGACTCTATATAACAGATCACTCTGTGTGTAATGACTCTATATAATAGATCCCTCTG
Source organism: Phyllobates terribilis (assembly GCF_046119375.1). Lineage (NCBI taxonomy): Eukaryota > Metazoa > Chordata > Amphibia > Anura > Dendrobatidae > Phyllobates > Phyllobates terribilis. The sequence goes on along the minus strand of NW_027362768.1, from coordinate 390,197,712 downwards.
TGTGTAATGACTCTATATGATAGATCCCTCTGCGTGTAATGACTCTATATAATAGATCGATCTGTGTAATGACTCTATATAATAGATCGCTCTGCGTGTAATGACTGTATATAATAGATCGCTCTGTGTGTAATGACTCTATATAATAGATTACTCTGTGTGTAATGACTCTATATAATAAATCCCTCTGTGTAATGACTCTATATAATAGATCGCTCTGCGTGTAATGACTCTATATAATAGATCCCTCTGCGTGTAATGACTCTATATAATAGATCCCTCTGTGTGTAATGACTCTATATAATAGATCCCTCTGTGTGTAATGACTCTATATAATAGATCCCTCTGTGTGTAATGACTCTATATAATAGATCTCTCTGTGTGTAATGACTCTATATAATAGATCCCTCTGTGTGTAATGACTCTATATAATAGATTGCTCTGCGTGTAATGACTGTATATAATAGATCGCTCTGTGTGTAATGACTCTATATAATAGATCACTCTGTGTGTAATGACTCTATATAATAAATCCCTCTGTGTGTAATGACTCTATATAATAGATCGCTCTGCGTGTAATGACTCTATATAATAGATCCCTCTGCGTTTAATGACTCTATATAATAGATCGCTGTTTGTAATGACTCTATATAATAGATCACTGTGTGTAATGACTCTATATAATAGATCCCTCTGTGTGTAATGACTGTATATAATAGATCCCTCTGCGTGTAATGACTCTATAATAGATCACTCTGCGTGTAATGACTCTATATAATAGATCCCTCTGTGTGTAATGACTCTATATAATAGATCCCTCTGTGTGTAATGACTCTATATAATAGATCCCTCTGCGTGTAATGACTCTATATAATAGATCCCTCTGCGTGTAATGGCTCTATATAATAGATCCTTCTGTGTGTAATGACTCTATATAATCGATCCCTCTGTGTGTAATGGCTCTATATAATAGATCCCTCTGTGTGTAATGGCTCTATATAATAGATTACTCTGCGTGTAATGACTCTATATAATAGATCCCTCTGTGTGTAATGACTCTATATAATAGATTGCTCTGTGTGTAATGACTCTATATAATAGATCCCTCTGTGTGTAATGACTCTATATAATAGATCCCTTTGTGTGTAATGACTCTATATAATAGATCCCTCTGTGTGTAATGACTCTATATAATAGATCACTCTGCGTGTAATGACTCTATATAATAGATCCCTCTGTGTATAATGACTCTATATAATAGATCGCTCTGTGTGTAATGACTCTATATAATAGATCCCTCTGTGTTATGACTCTATATAATAGATCACTCTGTGTGCAATGACTCTATATAATAGATCCCTCTGTGTGTAGTGGCTCTATATAATAGATCACTCTGTGTGTAATGACTCTATATAATAGATTACTCTGTGTTATGACTCTATATAATAGAACACTCTGCGTGTAATGACTCTATATAATAGATCCCTCTGCGTGTAATGACTCTATATAATAGATCGCTCTGTGTGTAATGACTCTATATAATAGATCCATCTGTGTGTAATGACTCTATATAATAGATCACTCTGTGTGTAATGACTCTATATAATAGATCCCTCTGCGTGTAATGACTCTATATAATAGATCCCTCTGTGTGTAATGACTCTATATAATAGATCCATCTGTGTGTAATGACTCTATATAATAGATCCCTCTGCGTGTAATGACTCTATATAATAGATCACTCTGTGTGTAATGACTCTATATAATAGATCCCTCTGTGTGTAATGACTCTATATAATAGATCGCTCTGTGTGTAATGACTCTATATAATAGATCCCTCTGTGTGTAATGACTCTATATAATAGATCCCTCTGTGTGTAATGACCCTATATAATAGATCCCTCTGTGTGTAATGACTATATAATAGATCCCTCTGTGTGTAATGACTCTATATAATAGATCCCTCTGTGTGTAATGACTCTATATAATAGATCCCTCTGCGTGTAATGACTGTATATAATAGATCCCTCTGCGTGTAAAGACTCTATATAATAGATCCCTCTGTGTGTAATGACTCTATATAATAGATCGCTCTGTGTGTAATGACTCTATATAATAGATCGCTCTGTGTGTAATGACTCTATATAATAGATCCCTTTGTGTGTAATGACTATATAATAGATCACTCTGTGTGTAATGACTCTATATAATAGATCCCTCTGCGTGTAATGACTCTATATAATAGATCCCTCTGCGTGTAATTACTCTATATAATAGATCCCTCTGTGTGTAATGGCTCTATATAATAGATCCATCTGTGTGTAATGACTCTATATAATAAATCCCTCTGTGTGTAATGACTCTATATAATAGATCCCTCTGTGTGTATTGACTCTATATAATAGATCCCTCTGTGTAATTACTCTATATAATAGATCCCTCTGTGTGTAATGACTCTATGTAATAGATTGCTCTGTGTGTAATGACTCTATATAATAGATCCCTCTGTGTGTAATGACTATATAATAGATCCCTCTGTGTGTAATGACTCTATGTAATAGATTGCTCTGTGTGTAATGACTCTATATAATAGATCACTCTGCGTGTAATGACTCTATATAATATATCCCTCTGTGTGTAATGACTCTATATAATAGATCGCTCTGTGTGTAATGACTCTATAATAGATCCCTCTGTGTTATGACTTTATATAATAGATCACTCTGTGTGCAATGACTCTATATAATAGATCCCTCTGTGTGTAATGACTCTATATAATAGATCACTCTGTGTGTAATGACTCTATATAATAGATTCCTCTGTGTTATGACTCTATATAATAGATCACTCTGCGTGTAATGACTCTATATAATAGATCCCTCTGCGTGTAATGACTCTATATAATAGATCGCTCTGTGTGTAATGACTCTATATAATAGATCCATCTGTGTGTAATGACTCTATATAATAGATCACTCTGTGAGTAATGACTCTATATAATAGATCCCTCTGCGTGTAATGACTCTATATAATAGATCCCTCTGTGTGTAATGACTCTATATAATAGATCCATCTGTGTGTAATGACTCTATATAATAGATCCCTCTGCGTGTAATGACTCTATATAATAGATCACTCTGTGTGCAATGACTCTATATAATAGATCCCTCTGTGTGTAATGACTCTATATAATAGATCGCTCTGTGTGTAATTACTCTATATAATAGAGCCCTCTGTGTGTAATGACTCTATATAATAGATCCCTCTCTGTGTAATGACCCTATATAATAGATCCCTCTGTGTGTAATGACTCTATATAATAGATCCCTCTGTGTGTAATGACTCTATATAATAGATCCCTCTGTGTGTAATGACTCTATATAATAGATCCCTCTGTGTGTAATGACTGTATATAATAGATCCCTCTGCGTGTAATGACTCTATATAATAGATCCCTCTGTGTGTAATGACTCTATATAATAGATCGCTCTGTGTGTAATGACTCTATATAATAGATCGCTCTGTGTGCAATGACTCTATATAATAGATCCCTCTGTGTGTAATGACTCTATATAATAGATCGCTCTGTGTGTAATTACTCTATATAATAGATCCCTCTGTGTGTAATGACTCTATATAATAGATCCCTCTGTGTGTAATGACCCTATATAATAGATCCCTCTGTGTGTAATGACTATATTATAGATCCCTCTGTGTGTAATGACTCTATATAATAGATCCCTCTGTGTGTAATGACTCTATATAATAGATCCCTCTGCGTGTAATGACTGTATATAATAGATCCCTCTGCGTGTAATGACTCTATATAATAGATCCCTCTGTGTGTAATGACTCTATATAATAGATCGCTCTGTGTGTAATGACTCTATATAATAGATCGCTCTGTGTGTAATGACTCTATATAATAGATCCCTTTGTGTGTAATGACTATATAATAGATCACTCTGTGTGTAATGACTCTATATAATAGATCCCTCTGCGTGTAATGACTCTATATAATAGATCCCTCTGCGTGTAATGACTCTATATAATAGATCCCTCTGCGTGTAATTACTCTATATAATAGATCCCTCTGTGTGTAATGGCTCTATATAATAGATCCCTCTGCGTGTAATGACTCTATATAATAAATCCCTCTGTGTGTAGTGACTCTATATAATAGATCCCTCTGTGTGTAATGACTCTGTATAATAGATCCCTCTGTGTAATTACTCTATATAATAGATCCCTCTGTGTGTAATGACTCTACGTAATAGATCGCTCTGTGTGTAATGACTCTATATAATAGATCCCTCTGTGTGTAATGACTATATAATAGATCCCTCTGTGTGTAATGACTCTATATAATAGATCCCTCTGCGTGTAATGACTCTATATAATAGATCTCTCTGTGTGTAATGACTCTATATTATAGATCGCTCTGTGTGTAATGACTCTATATAATAGATCGCTCTGTGTGTAATGACTCTATATAATAGATCCCTTTGTGTGTAATGACTATATAATAGATCACTCTGTGTGTAATGACTCTATATAATAGATCCCTCTGCGTGTAATGACTCTATATAATAGATCCCTCTGTGTGTAATTACTCTATATAATAGATCCCTCTGTGTGTAATGACTCTATATAATAGATGGCTCTGTGTGTAATGACTCTATATAATAGATCCCTCTGTGTGTAATGACTATATAATAGATCCCTCTGTGTGTAATGACTCTATATAATAGATCCCTCTGCGTGTAATGACTCTATATAATAGATCCCTCTGTGTGTAATGACTCTATATAATAGATCTCTCTGTGTGTAATGACTCTATATAATACATCCCTCTGTGTGTAATGACTCTATATAATAGATCCCTCTGCGTGTAATGACTCTATATAATAGATCCCTCTGCGTGTAATGACTCTATATAATAGATCCCTCTGCGTGTAATGACTCTATATAATAGATCCCTCTGTGTGTAATGACTCTATATAATAGATCCCTCTGCGTGTAATGACTCTATATAATAGATCCCTCTGCGTGTATTGATCCTATATAATAGATCCCTCTGCGTGTAATGACTCTATATAATAGATCCCTCTGCGTGTAATGACTCTATATAATAGATCCCTCTGCGTGTAATGACTCTATATAATAGATCCCTCTGCGTGTAATGACTCTATATAATAGATCCCTCTGCGTGTAATGACTCTATATAATAGATCCCTCTGCGTGTAATGACTCTATATAAAAGATCCCTCTGTGTGTAATGACTCTATATAATAGATCCCTCTGCGTGTAATGACTCTATATAATAGATCCCTCTGCGTGTAATGACTCTATATAATAGATCCCTCTGCGTGTAATGACTCTATATAATAGATCCCTCTGCGTGTAATGACTCTATATAATAGATCCCTCTGTGTGTAATGACTCTATATAATAGATCCCTCTGCGTGTAATGACTCTATATAATAGATTGCTCTGTGTGTAATGACTCTATATAATAGATCGCTGTGTGTAATGACTCTATATAATAGATCCCTCTGTGTGTAATGACTCTATATAATAGATACCTCTGCGTGTAATGACTCTATATAATAGATCCCTCTGTGTGTAATGACTCTATATAATAGATCCCTCTGTGTGTAATGACTCTATATAATAGATCCCTCTGTGTGTAATGACTCTATATAATAGATTGCTCTGTGTGTAATGACTCTATATAATAGAACGCTGTGTGTAATGACTCTATATAATAGATTCCTCTGTGTGTAATGACTCTATATAATAGATCCCTCTGCGTGTAATGACTCTATATAATAGATCCCTCTGCATGTAATCACTCTATATAATAGATCCCTCTGAGTGTAATGACTCTATATAATAGATCGCTCTGTGTGTAATGACTATATAATAGATTCATCTGTGTGTAATGACTCTATATAATAGATCCCTCTGAATGTAATCACTCTATATAATAGATCCCTCTGTGTGTAATGACTCTATATAATAGATTGCTCTGTGTGTAATGACTCTATATAATAGATCCCTCTGTGTGTAATGACTCTATATAATAGATTCCTGTGTGTAATGACTCTATATAATAGATCCCTCTGTGTGTAATGACTCTATATAATAGATCCCTCTGCATGTAATGACTCTATATCATAGATCCCTCTGCGTGTAGTGACTCTATATAACAGATCCCTCTGCGTGTAATGACTCTATATAATAGATCCCTCTGTGTGTAATGACTCTATATAATAGATCCCTCTGCGTGTAATGACTCTATATAATAGATTGCTCTGTGTGTAATGACTCTATATAATAGATCGCTGTGTGTAATGACTCTATATAATAGATCCCTCTGTGTGTAATGACTCTATATAATAGATACCTCTGCGTGTAATGACTCTATATAATAGATCCCTCTGTGTGTAATGACTCTATATAATAGATCCCTCTGTGTGTAATGACTCTATATAATAGATCCCTCTGTGTGTAATGACTCTATATAATAGATTGCTCTGTGTGTAATGACTCTATATAATAGAACGCTGTGTGTAATGACTCTATATAATAGATCCCTCTGTGTGTAATGACTCTACATAATAGATCCCTCTGCGTGTAATGACTCTATATAATAGATCGCTGTGTGTAATGACTCTATATAATAGATCCCTTTGTGTGTAATGACTCTATATAATAGATCCCTCTGCGTGTAATGACTCTATATAATAGATCGCTGTGTGTAATGACTCTATATAATAGATCCCTCTGTGTGTAATGACTCTATATAATAGATCCCTCTGCGTGTAATGACTCTATATAATAGATCCCTCTGCATGTAATCACTCTATATAATAGATCCCTCTGTGTGTAATGACTCTATATAATAGATCGCTCTGTGTGTAATGACTATATAATAGATTCATCTGTGTGTAATGACTCTATATAATAGATTCCTCTGCATGTAATCACTCTATATTATAGATCCCTCTGTGTGTAATGACTCTATATAATAGATTGCTCTGTGTGTAATGACTCTATATAATAGATCCCTCTGTGTGTAATGACTCTATATAATAGATTCCTGTGTGTAATGACTCTATATAATAGATCCCTCTGTGTGTAATGACTCTATATAATAGATCCCTCTGCATGTAATGACTCTATATAATAGATCCCTCTGCGTGTAATGACTCTATATAATAGATCCCTCTGCGTGTAATGACTCTATATAATAGATCCCTCTGTGGGTAATGACTCTATATAATAGATCCCTCTGTGTGTAATGACTCTATATAATAGATCACTCTGTGTGTAATGACTCTATATAATAGATCCCTCTGTGTGTAATGACTCTATATAATAGATCCCTCTGTGTGTAATGACTCTATATAATAGATACTTCTGTGTGTAATGACTCTATATAATAGATTCCTCTGCGTGTAATGACTCTATATAATAGATCGCTCTGCGTGTAATGACTCTATATAATAGATCCCTCTGTGTGTAATGACTCTATATAATAGATCCCTCTGCATGTAATGACTCTATATAATAGATCCCTCTGTGTGTAATGACTCTATATAATAGATCGCTGTGTGTAATGACTCTATATAATAGATCCCTCTGTGTGTAATGACTCTATATAATAGATCCCTCTGCGTGTAATGACTCTATATAATAGATCGCTCTGTGTAATGACTCTATATAATAGATCGCTCTGCGTGTAATGACTCTATATAATAGATCGCTCTGCGTGTAATGACTCTATATAATAGATCGCTGTGTGTAATGACTCTATATAATAGATCCCTCTGTGTGTAATGACTCTATATAATAGATACCTCTGCGTGTAATGACTCTATATAATAGATCCCTCTGTGTGTAATCACTCTATATAATAGATCCCTCTGTGTGTAATGACTCTATATAATAGATCCCTCTGTGTGTAATGACTCTATATAATAGATTGCTCTGTGTGTAATGACTCTATATAATACATCGCTGTGTGTAATGACTCTATATAATAGATCCCTCTGTGTGTAATGACTCTACATAATAGATCCCCCTGCGTGTAATGACTCTATATAATAGATCGCTGTGTGTAATGACTCTATATAATAGATCCCTTTGTGTGTAATGACTCTATATAATAGATCCCTCTGCGTGTAATGACTCTATATAATAGATCGCTGTGTGTAATGACTCTATATAATAGATCCCTCTGTGTGTAATGACTCTATATAATAGATCCCTCTGCGTGCAATGACTCTATATAATAGATCGCTCTGCATGTAATCACTCTATATAATAGATCCCTCTGTGTGTAATGACTCTATATAATAGAACGCTCTGTGTGTAATGACTATATAATAGATTCATCTGTGTGTAATGACTCTATATAATAGATCCCTCTGCATGTAATCACTCTATATAATAGATCCCTCTGTGTGTAATGACTCTATATAATAGATCCCTCTGTGTGTAATGACTCTATATAATAGATCCCTCTGCGTGTAATGACTGTATATAATAGATCCCTCTGCGTGTAATGACTCTATATAATAGATCCCTCTGTGTGTAATGACTCTATATAATAGATCGCTCTGTGTGTAATGACTCTATATAATAGATCGCTCTGTGTGTAATGACTCTATATAATAGATCCCTTTGTGTGTAATGACTATATAATAGATCACTCTGTGTGTAATGACTCTATATAATAGATCCCTCTGCGTGTAATGACTCTATATAATAGATCCCTCTGCGTGTAATTACTCTATATAATAGATCCCTCTGTGTGTAATGGCTCTATATAATAGATCCATCTGTGTGTAATGACTCTATATAATAAATCCCTCTGTTTGTAATGACTATATAATAGATCCCTCTGTGTGTAATGACTCTATATAATAGATCCCTCTGTGTAATTGCTCTATATAATAGATCCCTCTGTGTGTAATGACTCTATGTAATAGATCGCTCTGTGTGTAATGACTCTATATAATAGATCCCTCTGTGTGTAATGACTATATAATAGATCCCTCTGTGTGTAATGACTCTATATAATAGATCCTTCTGTGTGTAATGACTCTATATAATAGATCCCTCTGCGTGTAATGACTCTATATAATAGATCTCTCTGTGTGTAATGACTCTATATAATAGATCCCTCTGTGTGTAATGACTCTATATAATAGATCCCTCTGTGTGTAATGACTATATAATAGATCCCTCTGTGTGTAATGACTCTATATAATAGATCCCTCTGTGTGTAATGACTCTATATAATAGATGGCTCTGTGTGTAATGACTCTATATAATAGATCCCTCTGTGTGTAATGACTCTATATAATAGATCCCTCTGCGTGTAATGACTCTATATAATAGATCCCTCTGCGTGTAATGACTCTATATAATAGATCCCTCTGCGTGTAATGACTCTATATAATAGATCCCTCTGCGTGTAATGACTCTATATAATAGATCCCTCTGTGTGTAATGACTCTATATAATAGATCCCTCTGCGTGTAATGACTCTATATAATAGATCCCTCTGTGTGTATTGACTCTATATAATAGATCTCTCTGTGCGTAATGACTCTATATAATAGATCCCTCTGTGTGCAATGACTCTATATAATAGATCCCTCTGTGTGTAATGACTATATAATAGATCCCTCTGTGTGTAATGACTCTATATAATAGATCCCTCTGTGTGCAATGACTCTATATAATAGATGGCTGTGTGTGTTGACTCTATATAATAGATCCCTCTGTGTGTAATGACTATATAATAGATCCCTCTGTGTGTAATGACCCTATATAATAGATCCCTCTGCGTGTAATGACTCTATATAATAGATCCCTCTGTGTGCAATGACTCTATATAATAGATCTATCTGTGTGTAATGACTCTATATAATAGATCCCTCTGTGTGTAATGACTCTATATAATAGATCCCTCTGTGTGTAATGACTCTATATAATAGATCCCTCTGCGTGTAATGACTCTATATAATAGATCCCTCTGTGTGTAATTATTCTATATAATAGATCCCTCTGTGTGTAATGACTCTATATAATAGATCCCTCTGCGTGTAATGACTCTATATAATAGATCCCTCTGCGTGTAATGACTCTATATAATAGATCCCTCTGCGTGTAATGACTCTATATAATAGATCCCTCTGCGTGTAATGACTCTATATAATAAATCACTCTGTGTGTAATGACTCTATATAATAGATCGCTCTGCGTGTAATGACCCTATATAATAGATCCCTCTGCATGTAATGACTCTATATAATAGATCCCTCTGTGTGTAATGACTCTATATAATAGATCCCTCTGTGTGTAATGACTCTATATAATAGATCCCTCTGTGTGTAATGACTCTATATAATAGATCTCTCTGTGTGTAATGACTCTATATAATAGATCCCTCTGTGTGTAATGACTCTATATAATAGATCCCTCTGTGTGTAATGACTATATAATAGATCCCTCTGTGTGTAATCACTCTATATAATAGATCCCTCTGTGTGCAATGACTCTATATAATAGATGGCTGTGTGTGTTGACTCTATATAATAGATCCCTCTGTGTGTAATGACTATATAATAGATCCCTCTGTGTGTAATGACTCTATATAATAGATCCCTCTGCGTGTAATTACTCTATATAATAGATCCCTCTGTGTGTAATGACTATATAATAGATCCCTCTGTGTGTAATGACCCAATATAATAGATCCCTCTGCGTGTAATGACTCTATATAATAGATCCCTCTGTGTGCAATGACTCTATATAATAGATCTATCTGTGTGTAATGACTCTATATAATAGATCCCTCTGTGTGTAATGACTCTATATAATAGATCCCTCTGTGTGTAATGACTCTATATAATAGATCCCTCTGCGTGTAATGACTCTATATAATAGATCCCTCTGTGTGTAATTATTCTATATAATAGATCCCTCTGTGTGTAATGACTCTATATAATAGATCCCTCTGCGTGTAATGACTCTATATAATAGATCCCTCTGCGTGTAATGACTCTATATAATAGATCCCTCTGCGTGTAATGACTCTATATAATAGATCCCTCTGCGTGTAATGACTCTATATAATAAATCACTCTGTGTGTAATGACTCTATATAATAGATCGCTCTGCGTGTAATGACCCTATATAATAGATCCCTCTGCATGTAATGACTCTATATAATAGATCCCTCTGTGTGTAATGACTCTATATAATAGATCCCTCTGTGTGTAATGACTCTATATAATAGATCCCTCTGTGTGTAATGACTCTATATAATAGATCTCTCTGTGTGTAATGACTCTATATAATAGATCCCTCTGTGTGTAATGACTCTATATAATAGATCCCTCTGTGTGTAATGACTATATAATAGATCCCTCTGTGTGTAATCACTCTATATAATAGATCCCTCTGTGTGCAATGACTCTATATAATAGATGGCTGTGTGTGTTGACTCTATATAATAGATCCCTCTGTGTGTAATGACTATATAATAGATCCCTCTGTGTGTAATGACTCTATATAATAGATCCCTCTGCGTGTAATTACTCTATATAATAGATCCCTCTGCGTGTAATGACTCTATATAATAGATCTCTGTGTGTAATGACTCTATATAATACATTGCTCTGTGTGTAATGACTCTATATAATAGATCGCTGTGTGTAATGACTTTATATAATAGATTGATCTGTGTGTAATGACTCTATATAATACATCCCTCTGTGTGTAATGATTCTATATAATAGATCACTCTGTGTGTAATGACTCTATATAATAGATCCCTCTGCGTGTAATGACTCTATATAATAGATCCCTCTGCGTGTAATGACTCTATATAATAGATCCCTCTGCGTGTAATGACTCTATATAATAGATCCCTCTGCGTGTAATGACTCTATATAATAGATCCCTCTGCGTGTAATGACTCTATATAATAGATCCCTCTGTGTGTAATGGCTCTATATAATAGATCCCTCTGTGTAATGACTCTATATAATAGATCCCTCTGCGTGTAATGACTCTATATAATAGATCTCTCTGCGTGTAATGACTCTATATAATAGATCCCTCTGTGTGTAATGACTCTATATAATAGATTCCTTTGTGTGTAATGACTCTATATAATAGATCCCTCTGCGTGTAATGACTCTATATAACAGATCCCTCTGTGTGTAATGACTCTATATAATAGATCCCTCTGCGTGTAATGACTCTATATAATAGATCCCTCTGCGTCTAATGACTCTATATAATAGATCCCTCTGTGTGTAATGACTCTATATAATAGATCCCTCTGCGTGTAATGACTCTATATAATAGATCCCTCTGCGTATAATGACTCTATATACTAGATCCCTCTGTGTGTAATGACTCTATATAATAGATCCCTCTGCGTGTAATGACTCTATATAATAGATCCCTCTGTGTAATGACTTTATATAATAGATCTCTCTGCGTGTAATGACTCTATATAATAGATCCCTCTGCGTGTAATGACTCTATATAATAGATCCCTCTGTGTGTAATGACTCTATATAATAGATCTCTCTGCGTGTAATGACTCTATATAATAGATCCCTCTGTGTGTAATGACTCTATATAATAGATCCCTCTGCGTGTAATGACTCTATATAATTGATCCCTCTGTGTGTAATGACTATATATAATAGATCCCTCTGTGTGTAATGACTCTATATAATAGATCCCTCTGCGTGTAATGACTCTATATAATATATCCCTCTGTGTGTAATGACTCTATATAATAGATCCCTCTGTGTGTAATAACTCTATATAATAGATCCCTCTGCGTATAATGACTCTATATAATAGATCCCTCTGCGTGTAATGACTCTATATAATAGATCGCTCTGCGTGTAATGACTCTATATAATAGATCCCTCTGTGTGTAATGACTCTATATAATAGATCCCTCTGCGTGTAATGACTCTATGTAATAGATCCCTCTGCGTGTATTGACTCTATGTAATAGATCCCTCTGCGTGTAATGACTCTATATAATAGATCCCTCTGCGTGTAATGACTCTATATAATAGATCCCTCTGCGTGTAATGACTCTATATAATAGATCCCTCTGCGTGTAATGACTCTATATAATAGATCCCTCTGCTTGTAATGACTCTATATAATAGATCCCTCTGCGTGTAATGACTCTATATAATAGATCACTCTGTGTGTAATGACTCTATATAATAGATCCCTCTGTGTGTAATGACTCTATATAATAGATCCCTCTGTGTGTAATGACTCTATATAATAGATCACTCTGTGTGTAATGACTCTATATAATAGATCCCTCTGTTTGTAATGACTCTATATAATAGATCCCTCTGCGTGTAATGACTCTATATAATAGATCGCTCTGCGTGTAATGACTCTATATAATAGATCCCTCTGTGTGTAATGACTCTATATAATAGATCCCTCTGCGTGTAATGACTCTATATAATAGATCGCTCTGTGTGTAATGACTCTATATAATAGATCGCTGTGTGTAATGACTCTATATAATAGATCCCTCTGTGTGTAATGACTCTATATAATAGATCCCTCTGCGTGTAATGACTCTATATAATAGATCGCTCTGTGTAATGACTCTATATAATAGATCGCTCTGCGTGTAATGACTCTATATAATAGATCGCTCGGCGTGTAATGACTCTATATAACAGATCTCTCTGTGTGTAATGACTCTACATAATAGATCCCTCTGTGTGTAATGACTCTATATAATAGATCCCTCTGCGTGTAATGACTCTATATAATAGATCAATCTGTGTAATGACTCTATATAATAGATCGCTCTGCGTGTAATGACTGTATATAATAGATCGCTCTGTGTGTAATGACTCTATATAATAGATCACTCTGTGTGTAATGACTCTATATAATAAATCCCTCTGTGTGTAATGACTCTATATAATAGATCGCTCTGCGTGTAATGACTCTATATAATAGATCCCCCTGCGTGTAATGACTCTATATAATAGATCCCTCTGTGTGTAATGACTCTATATAATAGATCCCTCTGTGTGTAATGACTCTATATAATAGATCCCTCTGTGTGTAATGACTCTATATAATAGATCCCTCTGTGTGTAATGACTCTATATAATAGATCTCTCTGTGTGTAATGACTCTATATAATAGATCCCTCTGTGTGTAATGACTCTATATAATAGATCCCTCTGTGTGTAATGACTATATAATAGATCCCTCTGTGTGTAATGACTCTATATAATAGATCCCTCTGTGTGCAATGACTCTATATAATAGATGGCTGTGTATGTTGACTCTATATAATAGATCCCTCTGTGTGTAATGACTATATAATAGATCCCTCTGTGTGTAATGACTCTATATAATAGATCCCTCTGCGTGTAATTACTCTATATAATAGATCCCTCTGCGTGTAATGACTCTATATAATAGATCTCTGTGTGTAATGACTCTATATAATACATTGCTCTGTGTGTAATGACTCTATATAATAGATCGCTGTGTAATGACTCTATATAATAGATTGATCTGTGTGTAATGACTCTATATAATAGATCCCTCTGTGTGTAATGATTCTATATAATAGATCACTCTGTGTGTAATGACTCTATATAATAGATCCCTCTGCGTGTAATGACTCTATATAATAGATTGCTCTGCGTGTAATGACTGTATATAATAGATCGCTCTGTGTGTAATGACTCTATATAATAGATCACTCTGTGTGTAATGACTCTATATAATAAATCCCTCTGTGTGTAATGACTCTATATAATAGATCGCTCTGCGTGTAATGACTCTATATAATAGATCCCTCTGTGTGTAATGACTCTATATAATAGATCCCTCTGCGTGTAATGACTCTATATAATAGATCCCTCTGTGTGTAATGACTCTATATAATAGATCCCTCTGTGTGTAATGACTCTATATAATAGATCCCTCTGTGTGTAATGACTCTATATAATAGATCTCTCTGTGTGTAATGACTCTATATAATAGATCCCTCTGTGTGTAATGACTCTATATAATAGATCCCTCTGTGTGTAATGACTATATAATAGATCCCTCTGTGTGTAATGACTCTATATAATAGATCCCTCTGTGTGCAATGACTCTATATAATAGATGGCTGTGTGTGTTGACTCTATATAATAGATCCCTCTGTGTGTAATGACTATATAATAGATCCCTCTGTGTGTAATGACTCTATATAATAGATCCCTCTGCGTGTAATTACTCTATATAATAGATCCCTCTGCGTGTATTAACTCTATATAATAGATCCCTCTGTGTGTAATTATTCTATATAATAGATCCCTCTGTGTGTAATGACTCTATATAATAGATCCCTCTGCGTGCAATGACTCTATATAATAGATCTATCTGCGTGTAATGACTCTATATAATAGATCCCTCTGTGTGTAATGACTCTATATAATAGATCCCTCTGCGTGTAATGACTCTATATAATAGATCCCTCTGTGTGCAATGACTCTATATAATAGATCTATCTGCGTGTAATGACTCTATATAATAGATCCCTCTGTGTGTAATGACTCTATATAATAGATCCCTCTGTGTGTAATGACTCTATATAATAGATCCCTCTGCGTGTAATGACTCTATATAATAGATCCCTCTGTGTGTAATTATTCTATATAATAGATCCCTCTGTGTGTAATGACTCTATATAATAGATTCCTCTGCGTGTAATGACTCTATATAATAGATCCCTCTGCGTGTAATGACTCTATATAATAGATCCCTCTGCGTGTAATGACTCTATATAATAGATACCTCTGCGTGTAATGACTCTATATAATAAATCCCTCTGTGTGTAATGACTCTATATAATAGATCGCTCTGCGTGTAATGACTCTATATAATAGATCCCTCTGCGTGTAATGACTCTATATAATAGATCCCTCTGTGTGTAATGACTCTATATAATAGATCCCTCTGTGTGTAATGACTCTATATAATAGATCCCTCTGTGTGTAATGACTCTATATAATAGATCTCTCTGTGTGCAATGACTCTATATAATAGATCCCTCTGTGTGTAATGACTCTATATAATAGATCCCTCTGTGTGTAATGACTATATAATAGATCCCTCTGTGTGTAATGACTCTATATAATAGATCCCTCTGTGTGCAATGACTCTATATAATAGATGGCTGTGTGTGTTGACTCTATATAATAGATCCCTCTGTGTGTAATGACTATATAATAGATCCCTCTGCGTGTAATGACTCTATGTAATAGATCCCTCTGCGTGTATTGACTCTATGTAATAGATCCCTCTGCGTGTAATGACTCTATATAATAGATCCCTCTGCGTGTAATGACTCTATATAATAGATCCCTCTGCGTGTAATGACTCTATATAATAGATCCCTCTGCGTGTAATGACTCTATATAATAGATCCCTCTGCGTGTAATGACTCTATATAATAGATCCCTCTGTGTGTAATGACTCTATATAATAGATCACTCTGTGTGTAATGACTCTATATAATAGATCCCTCTGTGTGTAATGACTCTATATAATAGATCCCTCTGTGTGTAATGACTCTATATAATAGATCACTCTGTGTGTAATGACTCTATATAATAGATCCCTCTGTTTGTAATGACTCTATATAATAGATCCCTCTGCGTGTAATGACTCTATATAATAGATCGCTCTGCTTGTAATGACTCTATATAATAGATCCCTCTGTGTGTAATGACTCTATATAATAGATCCCTCTGCGTGTAATGACTCTATATAATAGATCGCTCTGTGTGTAATGACTCTATATAATAGATCGCTGTGTGTAATGACTCTATATAATAGATCCCTCTGTGTGTAATGACTCTATATAATAGATCCCTCTGCGTGTAATGACGCTATATAATAGATCGATCTGTGTAATGACTCTATATAATAGATCGCTCTGCGTGTAATGACTCTATATAATAGATCGCTCTGCGTGTAATGACTCTATATAACAGATCACTCTGTGTGTAATGACTCTATATAATAGATCCTTCTGTGTGTAATGACTCTATATAATAGATCCCTCTGCGTGTAATGACTCTATATAATAGATCGATCTGTGTAATGACTCTATATAATAGATCGCTCTGCGTGTAATGACTGTATATAATAGATCGCTCTGTGTGTAATGACTCTATATAATAGATCACTCTGTGTGTAATGACTCTATATAATAAATCCCTCTGTGTGTAATGACTCTATATAATAGATCGCTCTGCGTGTAATGACTCTATATAATAGATCCCTCTGCGTGTAATGACTCTATATAATAGATCCATCTGTGTGTAATGACTCTATATAATAGATCCCTCTGTGTGTAATGACTATATAATAGATCCCTCTGTGTGTAATGACTCTATATAATAGATCCCTCTGTGTGCAATGACTCTATATAATAGATGGCTGTGTGTGTTGACTCTATATAATAGATCCCTCTGTGTGTAATGACTATATAATAGATCCCTCTGCGTGTAATGACTCTATGTAATAGATCCCTCTGCGTGTATTGACCCTATGTAATAGATCCCTCTGCGTGTAATGACTCTATATAATAGATCCCTCTGCGTGTAATGACTCTATATAATAGATCCCTCTGCGTGTAATGACTCTATATAATAGATCCCTCTGCGTGTAATGACTCTATATAATAGATCCCTCTGCGTGTAATGACTCTATATAATAGATCCCTCTGTGTGTAATGACTCTATATAATAGATCACTCTGTGTGTAATGACTCTATATAATAGATCCCTCTGTGTGTAATGACTCTATATAATAGATCCCTCTGTGTGTAATGACTCTATATAATAGATCCCTCTGTTTGTAATGACTCTATATAATAGATCCCTCTGCGTGTAATGACTCTATATAATAGATCGCTCTGCGTGTAATGACTCTATATAATAGATCCCTCTGTGTGTAATGACTCTATATAATAGATCCCTCTGCGTGTAATGACTCTATATAATAGATCGCTCAGTGTGTAATGACTCTATATAATAGATCGCTGTGTGTAATGACTCTATATAATAGATCCCTCTGTGTGTAATGACTCTATATAATAGATCCCTCTGTGTGTAATGACTATATAATAGATCCCTCTGTGTGTAATGACTCTATATAATAGATCCCTCTGTGTGCAATGACTCTATATAATAGATGGCTGTGTGTGTTGACTCTATATAATAGATCCCTCTGTGTGTAATGACTATATAATAGATCCCTCTGCGTGTAATGACTCTATGTAATAGATCCCTCTGCGTGTATTGACTCTATGTAATAGATCCCTCTGCGTGTAATGACTCTATATAATAGATCCCTCTGCGTGTAATGACTCTATATAATAGATCCCTCTGCGTGTAATGACTCTATATAATAGATCCCTCTGCGTGTAATGACTCTATATAATAGATCCCTCTGCGTGTAATGACTCTATATAATAGATCCCTCTGTGTGTAATGACTCTATATAATAGATCACTCTGTGTGTAATGACTCTATATAATAGATCCCTCTGTGTGTAATGACTCTATATAATAGATCCCTCTGTGTGTAATGACTCTATATAATAGATCACTCTGTGTGTAATGACTCTATATAATAGATCCCTCTGTTTGTAATGACTCTATATAATAGATCCCTCTGCGTGTAATGACTCTATATAATAGATCGCTCTGCTTGTAATGACTCTATATAATAGATCCCTCTGTGTGTAATGACTCTATATAATAGATCCCTCTGCGTGTAATGACTATATAATAGATCGCTCTGTGTGTAATGACTCTATATAATAGATCGCTGTGTGTAATGACTCTATATAATAGATCCCTCTGTGTGTAATGACTCTATATAATAGATCCCTCTGCGTGTAATGACTCTATATAATAGATCGATCTGTGTAATGACTCTATATAATAGATCGCTCTGCGTGTAATGACTCTATATAATAGATCGCTCTGCGTGTAATGACTCTATATAACAGATCACTCTGTGTGTAATGACTCTATATAATAGATCCTTCTGTGTGTAATGACTCTATATAATAGATCCCTCTGCGTGTAATGACTCTATATAATAGATCGATCTGTGTAATGACTCTATATAATAGATCGCTCTGCGTGTAATGACTGTATATAATAGATCGCTCTGTGTGTAATGACTCTATATAATAGATCACTCTGTGTGTAATGACTCTATATAATAAATCCCTCTGTGTGTAATGACTCTATATAATAGATCGCTCTGCGTGTAATGACTCTATATAATAGATCCCTCTGCGTGTAATGACTCTATATAATAGATCCATCTGTGTGTAATGACTCTATATAATAGATCCCTCTGTGTGTAATGACTATATAATAGATCCCTCTGTGTGTAACGACTCTATATAATAGATCCCTCTGTGTGCAATGACTCTATATAATAGATGGCTGTGTGTGTTGACTCTATATAATAGATCCCTCTGTGTGTAATGACTATATAATAGATCCCTCTGCGTGTAATGACTCTATGTAATAGATCCCTCTGCGTGTATTGACCCTATGTAATAGATCCCTCTGCGTGTAATGACTCTATATAATAGATCCCTCTGCGTGTAATGACTCTATATAATAGATCCCTCTGCGTGTAATGACTCTATATAATAGATCCCTCTGCGTGTAATGACTCTATATAATAGATCCCTCTGCGTGGAATTGACTCTTTATAATAGATCCCTCTGTGTGTAATGACTCTATATAATAGATCACTCTGTGTGTAATGACTCTATATAATAGATCCCTCTGTGTGTAATGACTCTATATAATAGATCCCTCTGTGTGTAATGACTCTATATAATAGATCCCTCTGTTTGTAATGACTCTATATAATAGATCCCTCTGCGTGTAATGACTCTATATAATAGATCGCTCTGCGTGTAATGACTCTATATAATAGATCCCTCTGTGTGTAATGACTCTATATAATAGATCCCTCTGCGTGTAATGACTCTATATAATAGATCGCTCTGTGTGTAATGACTCTATATAATAGATCGCTGTGTGTAATGACTCTATATAATAGATCCCTCTGTGTGTAATGACTCTATATAATAGATCCCTCTGCGTGTAATGACTCTATATAATAGATCGCTCTGTGTAATGACTCTATATAATAGATCGCTCTGCGTGTAATGACTCTATATAATAGATCGCTCTGCGTGTAATGACTCTATATAACAGATCACTCTGTGTGTAATGACTCTATATAATAGATCCCTCTGTGTGTAATGACTCTATATAATAGATCCCTCTGCGTGTAATGACTCTATATAATAGATCGATCTGTGTAATGACTCTATATAATAGATCGCTCTGCGTGTAATGACTGTATATAATAGATCGCTCTGTGTGTAATGACTCTATATAATAGATCACTCTGTGTGTAATGACTCTATATAATAGATCCCTCTGTGTGTAATGACTCTATATAATAGATCCCTCTGTGTGTAATGACTATATAATAGATCCCTCTGTGTGTAATGACTCTATATAATAGATCCCTCTGTGTGCAATGACTCTATATAATAGATGGCTGTGTGTGTTGACTCTATATAATAGATCCCTCTGTGTGTAATGACTATATAATAGATCCCTCTGCGTGTAATGACTCTATGTAATAGATCCCTCTGCGTGTATTGACTCTATGTAATAGATCCCTCTGCGTGTAATGACTCTATATAATAGATCCCTCTGCATGTAATGACTCTATATAATAGATCCCTCTGCGTGTAATGACTCTATATAATAGATCCCTCTGTGTGTAATGACTCTATATAATAGATCACTCTGTGTGTAATGACTCTATATAATAGATCCCTCTGTGTGTAATGACTCTATATAATAGATCCCTCTGTGTGTAATGACTCTATATAATAGATCACTCTGTGTGTAATGACTCTATATAATAGATCCCTCTGTTTGTAATGACTCTATATAATAGATCCCTCTGCGTGTAATGACTCTATATAATAGATCGCTCTGCGTGTAATGACTCTATATAATAGATCCCTCTGTGTGTAATGACTCTATATAATAGATCCCTCTGCGTGTAATGACTCTATATAATAGATCGCTCTGTGTGTAATGACTCTATATAATAGATCGCTGTGTGTAATGACTCTATATAATAGATCCCTCTGTGTGTAATGACTCTATATAATAGATCCCTCTGCGTGTAATGACTCTATATAATAGATCGCTCTGTGTAATGACTCTATATAATAGATCGCTCTGCGTGTAATGACTCTATATAATAGATCGCTCTGCGTGTAATGACTCTATATAACAGATCACTCTGTGTGTAATGACTCTATATAATAGATCCCTCTGTGTGTAATGACTCTATATAATAGATCCCTCTGCGTGTAATGACTCTATATAATAGATCGCTCTGTGTAATGACTCTATATAATAGATCGCTCTGCGTGTAATGACTCTATATAATAGATCGCTCGGCGTGTAATGACTCTATATAACAGATCACTCTGTGTGTAATGACTCTATATAATAGATCCCTCTGTGTGTAATGACTCTATATAATAGATCCCTCTGCGTGTAATGACTCTATATAATAGATCGATCTGTGTAATGACTCTATATAATAGATCGCTCTGCGTGTAATGACTGTATATAATAGATCGCTCTGTGTGTAATGACTCTATGTAATAGATCACTCTGTGTGTAATGACTCTATATAATAAATCCCTCTGTGTGTAATGACTCTATATAATAGATCGCTCTGCGTGTAATGACTCTATATAATAGATCCCTCTGCGTGTAATGACTCTATATAATAGATCCCTCTGTGTGTAATGACTCTATATAATAGATCCCTCTGTGTGTAATTACTCTATATAATAGATCCCTCTGTGTGTAATGACTCTATATAATAGATCCCTCTGTGTGTAATGACTCTATATAATAGATCTCTCTGTGTGTAATGACTCTATATAATAGATCCCTCTGTGTGTAATGACTCTATATAATAGATCCCTCTGTGTGTAATGACTATATAATAGATCCCTCTGTGTGTAATGACTATATATAATAGATCCCTCTGTGTGCAATGACTCTATATAATAGATGGCTGTGTGTGTTGACTCTATATAATAGATCCCTCTGTGTGTAATGACTATATAATAGATCCCTCTGTGTGTAATGACTCTATATAATAGATCCCTCTGCGTGTAATTACTCTATATAATAGATCCCTCTGCGTGTAATGACTCTATATAATAGATCTCTGTGTGTAATGACTCTATATAATACATTGCTCTGTGTGTAATGACTCTATATAATAGATCGCTGTGTAATGACTCTATATAATAGATTGATCTGTGTGTAATGACTCTATATAATAGATCCCTCTGTGTGTAATGATTCTATATAATAGATCACTCTGTGTGTAATGACTCTATATAATAGATCCCTCTGCGTGTAATGACTCTATATAATAGATTGCTCTGCGTGTAATGACTGTATATAATAGATCGCTCTGTGTGTAATGACTCTATATAATAGATCACTCTGTGTGTAATGACTCTATATAATAAATCCCTCTGTGTGTAATGACTCTATATAATAGATCGCTCTGCGTGTAATGACTCTATATAATAGATCCCTCTGCGTGTAATGACTCTATATAATAGATCCCTCTGTGTGTAATGACTCTATATAATAGATCCCTCTGTGTGTAATGACTCTATATAATAGATCCCTCTGTGTGTAATGACTCTATATAATAGATCTCTCTGTGTGTAATGACTCTATATAATAGATCCCTCTGTGTGTAATGACTCTATATAATAGATCCCTCTGTGTGTAATGACTATATAATAGATCCCTCTGTGTGTAATGACTCTATATAATAGATCCCTCTGTGTGCAATGACTCTATATAATAGATGGCTGTGTGTGTTGACTCTATATAATAGATCCCTCTGTGTGTAATGACTATATAATAGATCCCTCTGTGTGTAATGACTCTATATAATAGATCCCTCTGCGTGTAATTACTCTATATAATAGATCCCTCTGCGTGTAATGACTCTATATAATAGATCCCTCTGTGTGTAATTATTCTATATAATAGATCCCTCTGTGTGTAATGACTCTATATAATAGATCCCTCTGCGTGCAATGACTCTATATAATAGATCTATCTGCGTGTAATGACTCTATATAATAGATCCCTCTGTGTGTAATGACTCTATATAATAGATCCCTCTGTGTGTAATGACTCTATATAATAGATCCCTCTGTGTGCAATGACTCTATATAATAGATCTATCTGCGTGTAATGACTCTATATAATAGATCCCTCTGTGTGTAATGACTCTATATAATAGATCCCTCTGTGTGTAATGACTCTATATAATAGATCCCTCTGCGTGTAATGACTCTATATAATAGATCCCTCTGTGTGTAATTATTCTATATAATAGATCCCTCTGTGTGTAATGACTCTATATAATAGATCCCTCTGCGTGTAATGACTCTATATAATAGATCCCTCTGCGTGTAATGACTCTATATAATAGATCCCTCTGCGTGTAATGACTCTATATAATAGATACCTCTGCGTGTAATGACTCTATATAATAAATCCCTCTGTGTGTAATGACTCTATATAATAGATCGCTCTGCGTGTAATGACTCTATATAATAGATCCCTCTGCGTGTAATGACTCTATATAATAGATCCCTCTGTGTGTAATGACTCTATATAATAGATCCCTCTGTGTGTAATGACTCTATATAATAGATCCCTCTGTGTGTAATGACTCTATATAATAGATCTCTCTGTGTGTAATGACTCTATATAATAGATCCCTCTGTGTGTAATGACTCTATATAATAGATCCCTCTGTGTGTAATGACTATATAATAGATCCCTCTGTGTGTAATGACTCTATATAATAGATCCCTCTGTGTGCAATGACTCTATATAATAGATGGCTGTGTGTGTTGACTCTATATAATAGATCCCTCTGTGTGTAATGACTATGTAATAGATCACTCTGCGTGTAATGACTCTATGTAATAGATCCCTCTGCGTGTATTGACTCTATGTAATAGATCCCTCTGCGTGTAATGACTCTATATAATAGATCCCTCTGCGTGTAATGACTCTATATAATACATCCCTCTGCGTGTAATGACTCTATATAATAGATCCCTCTGCGTGTAATGACTCTATATAATAGATCCCTCTGCGTGTAATGACTCTATATAATAGATCCCTCTGTGTGTAATGACTCTATATAATAGATCACTCTGTGTGTAATAACTCTATATAATAGATCCCTCTGTGTGTAATGACTCTATATAATAGATCCCTCTGTGTGTAATGACTCTATATAATAGATCACTCTGTGTGTAATGACTCTATATAATAGATCACTCTGTTTGTATTGACTCTATATAATAGATCCCTCTGCGTGTAATGACTCTATATAATAGATCGCTCTGCGTGTAATGACTCTATATAATAGATCCCTCTGTGTGTAATGACTCTATATAATAGATCCCTCTGCGTGTAATGACTCTATATAATAGATCGCTCTGTGTGTAATGACTCTATATAATAGATCGCTGTGTGTAATGACTCTATATAATAGATCCCTCTGTGTGTAATGACTCTATATAATAGATCCCTCTGCGTGTAATGACTCTATATAATAGATCGCTCTGTGTAATGACTCTATATAATAGATCGCTCTGCGTGTAATGACTCTATATAATAGATCGCTCTGCGTGTAATGACTCTATATAACAGATCACTCTGTGTGTAATGACTCTATATAATAGATCCTTCTGTGTGTAATGACTCTATATAATAGATCCCTCTGCGTGTAATGACTCTATATAATAGATCGATCTGTGTAATGACTCTATATAATAGATCGCTCTGCGTGTAATGACTGTATATAATAGATCGCTCTGTGTGTAATGACTCTATATAATAGATCACTCTGTGTGTAATGACTCTATATAATAAATCCCTCTGTGTGTAATGACTCTATATAATAGATCGCTCTGCGTGTAATGACTCTATATAATAGATCCCTCTGCGTGTAATGACTCTATATAATAGATCCATCTGTGTGTAATGACTCTATATAATAGATCCCTCTGTGTGTAATGACTATATAATAGATCCCTCTGTGTGTAATGACTCTATATAATAGATCCCTCTGTGTGCAATGACTCTATATAATAGATGGCTGTGTGTGTTGACTCTATATAATAGATCCCTCTGTGTGTAATGACTATATAAAAGATCCCTCTGCGTGTAATGACTCTATGTAATAGATCCCTCTGCGTGTATTGACTCTATGTAATAGATCCCTCTGCGTGTAATGACTCTATATAATAGATCCCTCTGCGTGTAATGACTCTATATAATAGATCCCTCTGCGTGTAATGACTCTATATAATAGATCCCTCTGCGTGTAATGACTCTATATAATAGATTCCTCTGCGTGTAATGACTCTATATAATAGATCCCTCTGTGTGTAATGACTCTATATAATAGATCACTCTGTGTGTAATGACTCTATATAATAGATCCCTCTGTGTGTAATGACTCTATATAATAGATCCCTCTGTGTGTAATGACTCTATATAAGAGATCACTCTGTGTGTAATGACTCTATATAATAGATCCCTCTGTTTGTAATGACTCTATATAATAGATCCCTCTGCGTGTAATGACTCTATATAATAGATCGCTCTGCGTGTAATGACTCTATATAATAGATCCCTCTGTGTGTAATGACTCTATATAATAGATCCCTCTGCGTGTAATGACTCTATATAATAGATCGCTCTGTGTGTAATGACTCTATATAATAGATCGCTGTGTGTAATGACTCTATATAATAGATCCCTCTGTGTGTAATGACTCTATATAATAGATCCCTCTGCGTGTAATGACTCTATATAATAGATCGCTCTGTGTAATGACTCTATATAATAGATCGCTCTGCGTGTAATGACTCTATATAATAGATCGCTCTGCGTGTAATGACTCTATATAACAGATCACTCTGTGTGTAATGACTCTATATAATAGATCCATCTGTGTGTAATGACTCTATATAATAGATCCCTCTGCGTGTAATGACTCTATATAATAGATCGATCTGTGTAATGACTCTATATAATAGATCGCTCTGCGTGTAATGACTGTATATAATAGATCGCTCTGTGTGTAATGACTCTATATAATAGATCACTCTGTGTGTAATGACTCTATATAATAGATCCCTCTGTGTGTAATGACTCTATATAATAGATCCCTCTGTGTGTAATGACTCTATATAATAGATCCCTCTGTGTGCAATGACTCTATATAATAGATGGCTGTGTGTGTTGACTCTATATAATAGATCCCTCTGTGTGTAATGACTATATAATAGATCCCTCTGCGTGTAATGACTCTATGTAATAGATCCCTCTGCGTGTATTGACTCTATGTAATAGATCCCTCTGCGTGTAATGACTCTATATAATAGATCCCTCTGCGTGTAATGACTCTATATAATAGATCCCTCTGCGTGTAATGACTCTATATAATAGATCCCTCTGCGTGTAATGACTCTATATAATAGATCCCTCTGCGTGTAATGACTCTATATAATAGATCCCTCTGTGTGTAATGACTCTATATAATAGATCACTCTGTGTGTAATGACTCTATATAATAGATCCCTCTGTGTGTAATGACTCTATATAATAGATCCCTCTGTGTGTAATGACTCTATATAATAGATCACTCTGTGTGTAATGACTCTATATAATAGATCCCTCTGTTTGTAATGACTCTATATAATAGATCCCTCTGCGTGTAATGACTCTATATAATAGATCGCTCTGCGTGTAATGACTCTATATAATAGATCCCTCTGTGTGTAATGACTCTATATAATAGATCCCTCTGCGTGTAATGACTCTATATAATAGATCGCTCTGTGTGTAATGACTCTATATAATAGATCGCTGTGTGTAATGACTCTATATAATAGATCCCTCTGTGTGTAATGACTCAATATAATAGATCCCTCTGCGTGTAATGACTCTATATAATAGATCGCTCTGTGTAATGACTCTATATAATAGATCGCTCTGCGTGTAATGACTCTATATAATAGATCGCTCTGCGTGTAATGACTATATAACAGATCACTCTGTGTGTAATGACTCTATATAATAGATCCCTCTGCGTGTAATGACTCTATATAATAGATCGATCTGTGTAATGACTCTATATAATAGATCGCTCTGCGTGTAATGACTGTATATAATAGATCGCTCTGTGTGTAATGACTCTATATAATAGATCACTCTGTGTGTAATGACTCTATATAATAAATCCCTCTGTGTGTAATGACTCTATATAATAGATCGCTCTGCGTGTAATGACTCTATATAATAGATCCCTCTGCGTGTAATGACTCTATATAATAGATCCCTCTGTGTGTAATGACTCTATATAATAGATCCCTCTGTGTGTAATGACTCTATATAATAGATCCCTCTGTGTGTAATGACTCTATATAATAGATCCCTCTGTGTGTAATGACTCTATATAATAGATCTCTCTGTGTGTAATGACTCTATATAATACATTGCTCTGTGTGTAATGACTCTATATAATAGATCGCTGTGTAATGACTCTATATAATAGATTGATCTGTGTGTAATGACTCTATATAATAGATCCCTCTGTGTGTAATGATTCTATATAATAGATCACTCTGTGTGTAATGACTCTATATAATAGATCCCTCTGTGTGTAATGACTCTATATAATAGATCCCTCTGTGTGTAATGACTCTATATAATAGATCACTCTGTGTGTAATGACTCTATATAATAGATCCCTCTGTTTGTAATGACTCTATATAATAGATCCCTCTGCGTGTAATGACTCTATATAATAGATCGCTCTGCGTGTAATGACTCTATATAATAGATCCCTCTGTGTGTAATGACTCTATATAATAGATCCCTCTGCGTGTAATGACTCTATATAATAGATCGCTCTGTGTGTAATGACTCTATATAATAGATCGCTGTGTGTAATGACTCTATATAATAGATCCCTCTGTGTGTAATGACTCTATATAATAGATCCCTCTGCGTGTAATGACTCTATATAATAGATCCCTCTGTGTGTAATGACTCTATATAATAGATCCCTCTGTGTGTAATGACTATATAATAGATCCCTCTGTGTGTAATGACTATATAATAGATCCCTCTGTGTGTAATGACTCTATATAATAGATCCCTCTGTGTGCAATGACTCTATATAATAGATGGCTGTGTGTGTTGACTCTATATAATAGATCCCTCTGTGTGTAATGACTATATAATAGATCCCTCTGTGTGTAATGACTCTATATAATAGATCCCTCTGCGTGTAATTACTCTATATAATAGATCCCTCTGCGTGTAATGACTCTATATAATAGATCCCTCTGTGTGTAATTATTCTATATAATAGATCCCTCTGTGTGTAATGACTCTATATAATATATCCCTCTGCGTGCAATGACTCTATATAATAGATTTATCTGCGTGTAATGACTCTATATAATAGATCCCTCTGTGTGTAATGACTCTATATAATAGATCCCTCTGTGTGTAATGACTCTATATAATAGATCCCTCTGTGTGCAATGACTCTATATAATAGATCTATCTGCATGTAATGACTCTATATAATAGATCCCTCTGTGTGTAATGACTCTATATAATAGATCCCTCTGTGTGTAATGACTCTATATAATAGATCCCTCTGCGTGTAATGACTCTATATAATAGATCCCTCTGTGTTTAATTATTCTATATAATAGATCCCTCTGTGTGTAATGACTCTATATAATAGATCCCTCTGCGTGTAATGACTCTATATAATAGATCCCTCTGCGTGTAATGACTCTATATAATAGATCCCTCTGCGTGTAATGACTCTATATAATAGATACCTCTGCGTGTAATGACTCTATATAATAAATCCCTCTGTGTGTAATGACTCTATATAATAGATCGCTCTGCGTGTAATGACTCTATATATTAGATCCCTCTGCGTGTAATGACTCTATATAATAGATCCCTCTGTGTGTAATGACTCTATATAATAGATCCCTCTGTGTGTAATGACTCTATATAATAGATCCCTCTGTGTGTAATGTCTCTATATAATAGATCTATCTGTGTGTAATGACTCTATATAATAGATCCCTCTGTGTGTAATGACTCTATATAATAGATCCCTCTGTGTGTAATGACTATATAATAGATCCCTCTGTGTGTAATGACTCTATATAATAGATCCCTCTGTGTGCAATGACTCTATATAATAGATGGCTGTGTGTGTTGACTCTATATAATAGATCCCTCTGTGTGTAATGACTATATAATAGATCCCTCTGTGTGTAATGACTCTATATAATAGATCCCTCTGCGTGTAATTACTCTATATAATAGATCCCTCTGCGTGTAATGACTCTATATAATAGATCTCTGTGTGTAATGACTCTATATAATACATTGCTCTGTGTGTAATGACTCTATATAATAGATCGCTGTGTGTAATGACTCTATATAATAGATTGATCTGTGTGTAATGACTCTATATAATAGATCCCTCTGTGTGTAATGATTCTATATAATAGATCACTCTGTGTGTAATGACTCTATATAATAGATCCCTCTGCGTGTAATTACTCTATATAATAGATCCCTCTGCGTGTAATGACTCTATATAATAGATCTCTGTGTGTAATGACTCTATATAATACATTGCTCTGTGTGTAATGACTCTATATAATAGATCCCTCTGTGTAATGACTCTATATAATAGATTGATCTGTGTGTAATGACTCTATATAATAGATCCCTCTGTGTGTAATGATTCTATATAATAGATCACTCTGTGTGTAATGACTCTATATAATAGATCCCTCTGCGTGTAATGACTCTATATAATAGATTGCTCTGCGTGTAATGACTGTATATAATAGATCGCTGTGTGTAATGACTCTATATAATAGATCACTCTGTGTGTAATGACTCTATATAATAAATCCCTCTGTGTGTAATGACTCTATATAATAGATCGCTCTGCGTGTAATGACTCTATATAATAGATCCCTCTGCGTGTAATGACTCTATATAATAGATCCCTCTGTGTGTAATGACTCTATATAATAGATCCCTCTGTGTGTAATGACTCTATATAATAGATCCCTCTGTGTGTAATGACTCTATATAATAGATCTATCTGTGTGTAATGACTCTA
Source organism: Phyllobates terribilis (assembly GCF_046119375.1). NCBI lineage: Eukaryota > Metazoa > Chordata > Amphibia > Anura > Dendrobatidae > Phyllobates > Phyllobates terribilis. The sequence continues at coordinate 390,167,224 of NW_027362768.1, read as the reverse complement.
TATAATAGATCCCTCTGTGTGTAATGACTCTATATAATAGATCCCTCTGTGTGTAATGACTATATAATAGATCCCTCTGTGTGTAATGACTCTATATAATAGATCCCTCTGTGTGCAATGACTCTATATAATAGATGGCTGTGTGTGTTGACTCTATAGAATAGATCCCTCTGTGTGTAATGACTATATAATAGATCCCTCTGTGTGTAATGACTCTATATAATAGATCCCTCTGCGTGTAATTACTCTATATAATAGATCCCTCTGCGTGTAATGACTCTATATAATAGATCCCTCTGTGTGTAATTATTCTATATAATAGATCCCTCTGTGTGTAATGACTCTATATAATAGATCCCTCTGCGTGCAATGACTCTATATAATAGATCTATCTGCGTGTAATGACTCTATATAATAGATCCCTCTGTGTGTAATGACTCTATATAATAGATCCCTCTGTGTGTAATGACTCTATATAATAGATCCCTCTGTGTGCAATGACTCTATATAATAGATCTATCTGCGTGTAATGACTCTATATAATAGATCCCTCTGTGTGTAATGACTCTATATAATAGATCCCTCTGTGTGTAATGACTCTATATAATAGATCCCTCTGCGTGTAATGACTCTATATAATAGATCCCTCTGTGTGTAATTATTCTATATAATAGATCCCTCTGTGTGTAATGACTCTATATAATAGATCCCTCTGCGTGTAATGACTCTATATAATAGATCCCTCTGCGTGTAATGACTCTATATAATAGATCCCTCTGCGTGTAATGACTCTATATAATAGATAATAATAGATCCCTCTGTGTGTAATGACTCTATATAATAGATCCCTCTGCGTGTAATGACTCTATATAATAGATCCCTCTGTGTGTAATTATTCTATATAATAGATCCCTCTGTGTGTAATGACTCTATATAATAGATCCCTCTGCGTGTAATGACTCTATATAATAGATCCCTCTGCGTGTAATGACTCTATATAATAGATCCCTCTGCGTGTAATGACTCTATATAATAGATACCTCTGCGTGTAATGACTCTATATAATAGATCCCTCTGTGTGTAATTATTCTATATAATAGATCCCTCTGTGTGTAATGACTCTATATAATAGATCCCTCTGCGTGTAATGACTCTATATAATAGATACCTCTGCGTGTAATGACTCTATATAATAAATCCCTCTGTGTGTAATGACTCTATATAATAGATCGCTCTGCGTGTAATGACTCTATATAATAGATCCCTCTGCGTGTAATGACTCTATATAATAGATCCCTCTGTGTGTAATGACTCTATATAATAGATCCCTCTGTGTGTAATGACTCTATATAATAGATCCCTCTGTGTGTAATGACTCTATATAATAGATCTCTCTGTGTGTAATGACTCTATATAATAGATCCCTCTGTGTGTAATGACTCTATATAATAGATCCCTCTGTGTGTAATGACTATATAATAGATCCCTCTGTGTGTAATGACTCTATATAATAGATCCCTCTGTGTGCAATGACTCTATATAATAGATGGCTGTGTGTGTTGACTCTATATAATAGATCCCTCTGTGTGTAATGACTATATAATAGATCCCTCTGAGTGTAATGACTCTATATAATAGATCCCTCTGCGTGTAATTACTCTATATAATAGATCCCTCTGCGTGTAATGACTCTATATAATAGATCTCTGTGTGTAATGACTCTATATAATACATTGCTCTGTGTGTAATGACTCTATATAATAGATCGCTGTGTGTAATGACTCTATATAATAGATTGATCTGTGTGTAATGACTCTATATAATAGATCCCTCTGTGTGTAATGATTCTATATAATAGATCACTCTGTGTGTAATGACTCTATATAATAGATCCCTCTGCGTGTAATGACTCTATATAATAGATCCCTCTGCGTGTAATGACTCTATATAATAGATCCCTCTGCGTGTAATGACTCTATATAATAGATCCCTCTGCGTGTAATGACTCTATATAATAGATCCCTCTGTGTGTAATGGCTCTATATAATAGATCCCTGTGTAATGACTCTATATAATAGATCCCTCTGCGTGTAATGACTCTATATGATAGATCTCTCTGCGTGTAATGACTCTATATAATAGATCCCTCTGCGTGTAATGACTCTATATAATAGATCCCTTTGTGTGTAATGACTCTATATAATAGATCCCTCTGCGTGTAATGACTCTATATAATAGATCCCTCTGTGTGTAATGACTCTATATAATAGATCCCTCTGCGTGTAATGACTCTATATAATAGATCCCTCTGCGTGTAATGACTCTATATAATAGATCCCTCTGTGTGTAATGACTCTATATAATAGATCCCTCTGCGTGTAATGACTCTATATAATAGATCCCTCTGCGTGTAATGACTCTATATACTAGATCCGTCTGTGTGTAATGACTCTATATAATAGATCCCTCTGCGTGTAATGACTCTATATAATAGATCCCTCTGTGTGTAATGACTTTATATAATAGATCTCTCTGCGTGTAATGACTCTATATAATAGATCCCTCTGCGTGTAATGACTCTATATAATAGATCCCTCTGTGTGTAATGACTCTATATAATAGATCTCTCTGCGTGTAATGACTCTATATAATAGATCCCTCTATGTGTAATGACTCTATATAATAGATCCCTCTGTGTGTAATGACTCTATATAATAGATCCCTCTGCGTGTAATGACTCTATATAATTGATCCCTCTGTGTGTAATGACTATATATAATAGATCCCTCTGTGTGTAATGACTCTATATAATAGATCCCTCTGCGTGTAATGACTCTATATAATAGATCCCTCTGTGTGTAATGACTCTATATAATAGATCCCTCTATGTGTAATAACTCTATATAATAGATCCCTCTGCGTGTAATGACTCTATATAATAGATCCCTCTGCGTGTAATGACTCTATATAATAGATCGCTCTGCGTGTAATGACTCTATATAATAGATCCCTCTGTGTGTAATGACTCTATATAATAGATCCCTCTGCGTGTAATGACTCTATGTAATAGATCCCTCTGCGTGTATTGACTCTATGTAATAGATCCCTCTGCGTGTAATGACTCTATATAATAGATCCCCCTGCGTGTAATGACTCTATATAATAGATCCCTCTGCGTGTAATGACTCTATATAATAGATCCCTCTGCGTGTAATGACTCTATATAATAGATCCCTCTGCATGTAATGACTCTATATAATAGATCCTCTGTGTGTAATGACTCTATATAATAGATCACTCTGTGTGTAATGACTCTATATAATAGATCCCTCTGTGTGTAATGACTCTATATAATAGATCCCTCTGTGTGTAATGACTCTATATAATAGATCACTCTGTGTGTAATGACTCTATATAATAGATCCCTCTGTTTGTAATGACTCTATACAAAAGATCCCTCTGTGTGTAATGTCTCTATATAATAGATCCCTCTGTGTGTAATCACTCTATATAATAGATCCCTCTGTGTGTAATGACTCTATATAATAGATCCCTCTGCATGTAATGACTCTATATAATAGATCCCTCTGCATGTAATGACTCTATATACTAGATCCCTCTGTGTGTAATGACTCTATATAATAGATCCCTCTGCGTGTAATGACTCTATATAATAGATCCCTCTGTGTGTAATGACTCTATATAATAGATCTCTCTGCGTGTAATGACTCTATATAATTGATCCGTCTGCGTGTAATGACTCTATATAATAGATCCCTCTGCATGTAATGACTCTATATAATTGATCCGTCTGCGTGTAATGACTCTATATAATAGATCCCTCTGCATGTAATGACTCTATATAATAGATCTCTCTGCGTGTAATGACTCTATATAATAGAACCCTCTGTGTGTAATGACTCTATATAATAGATCCCTCTGTGTGTAACAACTCTATATAATAGAACCCTCTGCGTGTAATGACTCTATATAATAGATCCCTCTGTGTGTAATGACTCTATATAATAGATCCCTCTGTGTGTAATGACTCTATATAATAGGTCCCTCTGTGAGTAATGACTCTATATAATAGATCCCTCTGTGTGTAATGACTATATAATAGATCACTCTGTGTGTAATGACTCTATATAATAGATCCCTCTGTGTGTAATGACTCTATATAATAGATCCCTCTGTGTGTAATGTCTCTATATAATAGATCCCTCTGTGTGTAATCACTCTATATAATAGATCACTCTGTGTGTAATGACTCTATGTAATAGATCCCTCTGTGTGTAATGACTCTATATAATAGATCCCTCTGTGTGTAATGGCTCTATATAATAGATCCCTCTGTGTAATGACTCTATATAATAGATCCCTCTGCGTGTAATGACTCTATATAATAGATCCCTCTGTGTGTAATGGCTCTATATAATAGATCCCTCTGTGTAATGACTCTATATAATAGATCCCTCTGCGTGTAATGACTCTATATCATAGATCCCTCTGTGTGTAATGGCTCTATATAATAGATCCCTCTGTGTAATGACTCTATATAATAGATCCCTCTGCGTGTAATGACTCTATATAATAGATCCCTCTGCGTGTAATGACTCTATATAATAGATCCCTCTGTGTAATGACTCTATATAATAGATCCCTCTGCGTGTAATGATTCTATATAATAGATCCCTCTGTGTGTAATGACCCTATATAATAGATCCCTCTGTGTGTAATGACTATACAATAGATCCCTCTGTGTGTAATGACTCTATATAATAGATCCCTCTGTGTGTAATGACTCTATATAATAGATCCCTCTGCGTGTAATGACTCTATATCATAGATCCCTCTGTGTGTAATGGCTCTATATAATAGATCCCTCTGTGTAATGACTCTATATAATAGATCCCTCTGCGTGTAATGACTCTATATAATAGATCCCTCTGCGTGTAATGACTCTATATAATAGATCCCTCTGTGTAATGACTCTATATAATAGATCCCTCTGCGTGTAATGACTCTATATAATAGATCCCTCTGTGTGTAATGACCCTATATAATAGATCCCTCTGTGTGTAATGACTATACAATAGATCCCTCTGTGTGTAATGACTCTATATAATAGATCCCTCTGTGTGTAATGACTCTATATAATAGATCCCTCTGCGTGTAATGACTGTATATAATAGATCCCTCTGCGTGTAATGACTCTATATAATAGATCCCTCTGTGTCTAATGACTCTATATAATAGATCGCTCTGTGTGTAATGACTCTATATAATAGATCGCTCTGTGTGTAATGACTCTATATAATAGATCCCTTTGTGTGTAATGACTATATAATAGATCACTCTGTGTGTAATGACTCTATATAATAGATCCCTCTGCGTGTAATGACTCTATATAATAGATCCCTCTGCGTGTAATTACTCTATATAATAGATCCCTCTGTGTGTAATGGCTCTATATAATAGATCCATCTGTGTGTAATGACTCTATATAATAAATCCCTCTGTGTGTAATGACTCTATATAATAGATCCCTCTGTGTGTAATGACTCTATATAATAGATCCCTCTGTGTAATTACTCTATATAATAGATCCCTCTGTGTGTAATGACTCTATGTAATAGATCGCTCTGTGTGTAATGACTCTATATAATAGATCCCTCTGTGTGTAATGACTATATAATAGATCCCTCTGTGTGTAATGACTCTATATAATAGATCCCTCTGTGTGTAATGACTCTATATAATAGATCCCTCTGCATGTAATGACTCTATATAATAGATCTCTGTGTGTAATGACTCTATATAATAGATCCCTCTGTGTGTAATGACTCTATATAATAGATCCCTCTGTGTGTAATGACTATATAATAGATCCCTCTGTGTGTAATGACTCTATATCATAGATCCCTCTGTGTGTAATGACTCTATATAATAGATGGCTCTGTGTGTAATGACTCTATATAATAGATCCCTCTGTGTGTAATGACTCTATATAATAGATCCTTCTGTGTGTAATGACTCTATATAATAGATGGCTCTGTGTGTAATGACTCTATATAATAGATCCCTCTGTGTGTAATGACTATATAATAGATCCCTCTGTGTGTAATGACTCTATATAATAGATCCCTCTGCGTGTAATGTCTCTATATAATAGATCCCTCTGTGTGTGTTGACTCTATATAATAGATCCCTCTGTGTGTAATGACTATATAATAGATCCCTCTGTGTGTAATGACTCTATATAATAGATCCCTCTGCGTGTAATTACTCTATATAATAGATCCCTCTGCGTGTAATGACTCTATATAATAGATCTCTGTGTGTAATGACTCTATATAATACATTGCTCTGTGTGTAATGACTCTATATAATAGATCGCTGTGTGTAATGACTCTATATAATAGATTGATCTGTGTGTAATGACTCTATATAATAGATCCCTCTGTGTGTAATGATTCTATATAATAGATCACTCTGTGTGTAATGACTCTATATAATAGATCCCTCTGCGTGTAATTACTCTATATAATAGATCCCTCTGCGTGTAATGACTCTATATAATAGATCTCTGTGTGTAATGACTCTATATAATACATTGCTCTGTGTGTAATGACTCTATATAATAGATCCCTCTGTGTAATGACTCTATATAATAGATTGATCTGTGTGTAATGACTCTATATAATAGATCCCTCTGTGTGTAATGATTCTATATAATAGATCACTCTGTGTGTAATGACTCTATATAATAGATCCCTCTGCGTGTAATGACTCTATATAATAGATTGCTCTGCGTGTAATGACTGTATATAATAGATCGCTGTGTGTAATGACTCTATATAATAGATCACTCTGTGTGTAATGACTCTATATAATAAATCCCTCTGTGTGTAATGACTCTATATAATAGATCGCTCTGCGTGTAATGACTCTATATAATAGATCCCTCTGCGTGTAATGACTCTATATAATAGATCCCTCTGTGTGTAATGACTCTATATAATAGATCCCTCTGTGTGTAATGACTCTATATAATAGATCCCTCTGTGTGTAATGACTCTATATAATAGATCTATCTGTGTGTAATGACTCTATATAATAGATCCCTCTGTGTGTAATGACTCTATATAATAGATCCCTCTGTGTGTAATGACTATATAATAGATCCCTCTGTGTGTAATGACTCTATATAATAGATCCCTCTGTGTGCAATGACTCTATATAATAGATGGCTGTGTGTGTTGACTCTATATAATAGATCCCTCTGTGTGTAATGACTATATAATAGATCCCTCTGTGTGTAATGACTCTATATAATAGATCCCTCTGCGTGTAATTACTCTATATAATAGATCCCTCTGCGTGTAATGACTCTATATAATAGATCCCTCTGTGTGTAATTATTCTATATAATAGATCCCTCTGTGTGTAATGACTCTATATAATAGATCCCTCTGCGTGCAATGACTCTATATAATAGATCTATCTGCGTGTAATGACTCTATATAATAGATCCCTCTGTGTGTAATGACTCTATATAATAGATCCCTCTGTGTGTAATGACTCTATATAATAGATCCCTCTGTGTGCAATGACTCTATATAATAGATCTATCTGCGTGTAATGACTCTATATAATAGATCCCTCTGTGTGTAATGACTCTATATAATAGATCCCTCTGTGTGTAATGACTCTATATAATAGATCCCTCTGCGTGTAATGACTCTATATAATAGATCCCTCTGTGTGTAATTATTCTATATAATAGATCCCTCTGTGTGTAATGACTCTATATAATAGATCCCTCTGCGTGTAATGACTCTATATAATAGATCCCTCTGCGTGTAATGACTCTATATAATAGATCCCTCTGCGTGTAATGACTCTATATAATAGATACCTCTGCGTGTAATGACTCTATATAATAGATCCCTCTGTGTGTAATTATTCTATATAATAGATCCCTCTGTGTGTAATGACTCTATATAATAGATCCCTCTGCGTGTAATGACTCTATATAATAGATACCTCTGCGTGTAATGACTCTATATAATAAATCCCTCTGTGTGTAATGACTCTATATAATAGATCGCTCTGCGTGTAATGACTCTATATAATAGATCCCTCTGCGTGTAATGACTCTATATAATAGATCCCTCTGTGTGTAATGACTCTATATAATAGATCCCTCTGTGTGTAATGACTCTATATAATAGATCCCTCTGTGTGTAATGACTCTATATAATAGATCTCTCTGTGTGTAATGACTCTATATAATAGATCCCTCTGTGTGTAATGACTCTATATAATAGATCCCTCTGTGTGTAATGACTATATAATAGATCCCTCTGTGTGTAATGACTCTATATAATAGATCCCTCTGTGTGCAATGACTCTATATAATAGATGGCTGTGTGTGTTGACTCTATATAATAGATCCCTCTGTGTGTAATGACTATATAATAGATCCCTCTGAGTGTAATGACTCTATATAATAGATCCCTCTGCGTGTAATTACTCTATATAATAGATCCCTCTGCGTGTAATGACTCTATATAATAGATCTCTGTGTGTAATGACTCTATATAATACATTGCTCTGTGTGTAATGACTCTATATAATAGATCGCTGTGTGTAATGACTCTATATAATAGATTGATCTGTGTGTAATGACTCTATATAATAGATCCCTCTGTGTGTAATGATTCTATATAATAGATCACTCTGTGTGTAATGACTCTATATAATAGATCCCTCTGCGTGTAATGACTCTATATAATAGATCCCTCTGCGTGTAATGACTCTATATAATAGATCCCTCTGCGTGTAATGACTCTATATAATAGATCCCTCTGCGTGTAATGACTCTATATAATAGATCCCTCTGTGTGTAATGGCTCTATATAATAGATCCCTGTGTAATGACTCTATATAATAGATCCCTCTGCGTGTAATGACTCTATATGATAGATCTCTCTGCGTGTAATGACTCTATATAATAGATCCCTCTGCGTGTAATGACTCTATATAATAGATCCCTTTGTGTGTAATGACTCTATATAATAGATCCCTCTGCGTGTAATGACTCTATATAATAGATCCCTCTGTGTGTAATGACTCTATATAATAGATCCCTCTGCGTGTAATGACTCTATATAATAGATCCCTCTGCGTGTAATGACTCTATATAATAGATCCCTCTGTGTGTAATGACTCTATATAATAGATCCCTCTGCGTGTAATGACTCTATATAATAGATCCCTCTGCGTGTAATGACTCTATATACTAGATCCGTCTGTGTGTAATGACTCTATATAATAGATCCCTCTGCGTGTAATGACTCTATATAATAGATCCCTCTGTGTGTAATGACTTTATATAATAGATCTCTCTGCGTGTAATGACTCTATATAATAGATCCCTCTGCGTGTAATGACTCTATATAATAGATCCCTCTGTGTGTAATGACTCTATATAATAGATCTCTCTGCGTGTAATGACTCTATATAATAGATCCCTCTATGTGTAATGACTCTATATAATAGATCCCTCTGTGTGTAATGACTCTATATAATAGATCCCTCTGCGTGTAATGACTCTATATAATTGATCCCTCTGTGTGTAATGACTATATATAATAGATCCCTCTGTGTGTAATGACTCTATATAATAGATCCCTCTGCGTGTAATGACTCTATATAATAGATCCCTCTGTGTGTAATGACTCTATATAATAGATCCCTCTATGTGTAATAACTCTATATAATAGATCCCTCTGCGTGTAATGACTCTATATAATAGATCCCTCTGCGTGTAATGACTCTATATAATAGATCGCTCTGCGTGTAATGACTCTATATAATAGATCCCTCTGTGTGTAATGACTCTATATAATAGATCCCTCTGCGTGTAATGACTCTATGTAATAGATCCCTCTGCGTGTATTGACTCTATGTAATAGATCCCTCTGCGTGTAATGACTCTATATAATAGATCCCCCTGCGTGTAATGACTCTATATAATAGATCCCTCTGCGTGTAATGACTCTATATAATAGATCCCTCTGCGTGTAATGACTCTATATAATAGATCCCTCTGCATGTAATGACTCTATATAATAGATCCTCTGTGTGTAATGACTCTATATAATAGATCACTCTGTGTGTAATGACTCTATATAATAGATCCCTCTGTGTGTAATGACTCTATATAATAGATCCCTCTGTGTGTAATGACTCTATATAATAGATCACTCTGTGTGTAATGACTCTATATAATAGATCCCTCTGTTTGTAATGACTCTATACAAAAGATCCCTCTGTGTGTAATGTCTCTATATAATAGATCCCTCTGTGTGTAATCACTCTATATAATAGATCCCTCTGTGTGTAATGACTCTATATAATAGATCCCTCTGCATGTAATGACTCTATATAATAGATCCCTCTGCATGTAATGACTCTATATACTAGATCCCTCTGTGTGTAATGACTCTATATAATAGATCCCTCTGCGTGTAATGACTCTATATAATAGATCCCTCTGTGTGTAATGACTCTATATAATAGATCTCTCTGCGTGTAATGACTCTATATAATTGATCCGTCTGCGTGTAATGACTCTATATAATAGATCCCTCTGCATGTAATGACTCTATATAATTGATCCGTCTGCGTGTAATGACTCTATATAATAGATCCCTCTGCATGTAATGACTCTATATAATAGATCTCTCTGCGTGTAATGACTCTATATAATAGAACCCTCTGTGTGTAATGACTCTATATAATAGATCCCTCTGTGTGTAACAACTCTATATAATAGAACCCTCTGCGTGTAATGACTCTATATAATAGATCCCTCTGTGTGTAATGACTCTATATAATAGATCCCTCTGTGTGTAATGACTCTATATAATAGGTCCCTCTGTGAGTAATGACTCTATATAATAGATCCCTCTGTGTGTAATGACTATATAATAGATCACTCTGTGTGTAATGACTCTATATAATAGATCCCTCTGTGTGTAATGACTCTATATAATAGATCCCTCTGTGTGTAATGTCTCTATATAATAGATCCCTCTGTGTGTAATCACTCTATATAATAGATCACTCTGTGTGTAATGACTCTATATAATAGATCCCTCTGTGTGTAATGACTCTATATAATAGATCCCTCTGTGTGTAATGGCTCTATATAATAGATCCCTCTGTGTAATGACTCTATATAATAGATCCCTCTGCGTGTAATGACTCTATATAATAGATCCCTCTGTGTGTAATGGCTCTATATAATAGATCCCTCTGTGTAATGACTCTATATAATAGATCCCTCTGCGTGTAATGACTCTATATCATAGATCCCTCTGTGTGTAATGGCTCTATATAATAGATCCCTCTGTGTAATGACTCTATATAATAGATCCCTCTGCGTGTAATGACTCTATATAATAGATCCCTCTGCGTGTAATGACTCTATATAATAGATCCCTCTGTGTAATGACTCTATATAATAGATCCCTCTGCGTGTAATGATTCTATATAATAGATCCCTCTGTGTGTAATGACCCTATATAATAGATCCCTCTGTGTGTAATGACTATACAATAGATCCCTCTGTGTGTAATGACTCTATATAATAGATCCCTCTGTGTGTAATGACTCTATATAATAGATCCCTCTGCGTGTAATGACTCTATATCATAGATCCCTCTGTGTGTAATGGCTCTATATAATAGATCCCTCTGTGTAATGACTCTATATAATAGATCCCTCTGCGTGTAATGACTCTATATAATAGATCCCTCTGCGTGTAATGACTCTATATAATAGATCCCTCTGTGTAATGACTCTATATAATAGATCCCTCTGCGTGTAATGACTCTATATAATAGATCCCTCTGTGTGTAATGACCCTATATAATAGATCCCTCTGTGTGTAATGACTATACAATAGATCCCTCTGTGTGTAATGACTCTATATAATAGATCCCTCTGTGTGTAATGACTCTATATAATAGATCCCTCTGCGTGTAATGACTGTATATAATAGATCCCTCTGCGTGTAATGACTCTATATAATAGATCCCTCTGTGTCTAATGACTCTATATAATAGATCGCTCTGTGTGTAATGACTCTATATAATAGATCGCTCTGTGTGTAATGACTCTATATAATAGATCCCTTTGTGTGTAATGACTATATAATAGATCACTCTGTGTGTAATGACTCTATATAATAGATCCCTCTGCGTGTAATGACTCTATATAATAGATCCCTCTGCGTGTAATTACTCTATATAATAGATCCCTCTGTGTGTAATGGCTCTATATAATAGATCCATCTGTGTGTAATGACTCTATATAATAAATCCCTCTGTGTGTAATGACTCTATATAATAGATCCCTCTGTGTGTAATGACTCTATATAATAGATCCCTCTGTGTAATTACTCTATATAATAGATCCCTCTGTGTGTAATGACTCTATGTAATAGATCGCTCTGTGTGTAATGACTCTATATAATAGATCCCTCTGTGTGTAATGACTATATAATAGATCCCTCTGTGTGTAATGACTCTATATAATAGATCCCTCTGTGTGTAATGACTCTATATAATAGATCCCTCTGCATGTAATGACTCTATATAATAGATCTCTGTGTGTAATGACTCTATATAATAGATCCCTCTGTGTGTAATGACTCTATATAATAGATCCCTCTGTGTGTAATGACTATATAATAGATCCCTCTGTGTGTAATGACTCTATATCATAGATCCCTCTGTGTGTAATGACTCTATATAATAGATGGCTCTGTGTGTAATGACTCTATATAATAGATCCCTCTGTGTGTAATGACTCTATATAATAGATCCTTCTGTGTGTAATGACTCTATATAATAGATGGCTCTGTGTGTAATGACTCTATATAATAGATCCCTCTGTGTGTAATGACTATATAATAGATCCCTCTGTGTGTAATGACTCTATATAATAGATCCCTCTGCGTGTAATGTCTCTATATAATAGATCCCTCTGTGTGTAATGACTCTATATAATAGATCTCTCTGTGTGTAATGACTCTATATAATAGATCCCTCTGTGTGTAATGACTCTATATAATAGATCCCTCTGCGTGTAATGACTCTATATAATAGATCCCTCTGTGTGTAATGACTCTATATAATAGATCCCTCTGCGTGTAATGACTCTATATAATAGATCCCTCTGCGTGTAATGACTCTATATAATAGATCCCTCTGTGTGTAATGACTCTATATAATAGATCCCTCTGCGTGTAATGACTCTATATAATAGATCCCTCTGTGTGTATTGACCCTATATAATAGATCCCTCTGCGTGTAATGACTCTATATAATAGATCCCTCTGCGTGTAATGACTCTATATAATAGATCCCTCTGCGTGTAATGACTCTATATAATAGATCCCTCTGCGTGTAATGACTCTATATAATAGATCCCTCTGCGTGTAATGACTCTATATAATAGATCCCTCTGCGTGTAATGACTCTATATAATAGATCCCTCTGTGTGTAATGACTCTATATAATAGATCCCTCTGCGTGTAATGACTCTATATAATAGATCGCTCTGCGTGTAGTGACTCCATATAACAGATCCCTCTGCGTTTAATGACTCTATATAATAGATCCCTCTGCGTGTGATGACTCTATATAATAGATCCCTCTGTGTGTAATGACTCTATATAATAGATCCCTCTGCGTGTAATGACTCTATATAATAGATTGCTCTGTGTTTAATGACTCTATATAATAGATCGCTGTGTGTAATGACTCTATATAATAGATCCCTCTGTGTGTAATGACTCTATATAATAGATACCTCTGCGTGTAATGACTCTATATAATAGATCCCTCTGTGTGTAATGACTCTATATAATAGATCCCTTTGTGTGTAATTACTCTATATAATAGATCTCTCTGTGTGTAATGACTCTATATAATAGATTGCTCTGTGTGTAATGACTCTATATAATAGATCGCTGTGTGTAATGACTCTATATAATAGATCCCTCTGTGTGTAATGACTCTACATAATAGATCCCTCTGCGTGTAATGACTCTATAATAGATCGCTGTGTGTAAGGACTCTATATAATAGATCCCTCTGTGTGTAATGACTCTATATAATAGATCCCTCTGCGTGTAATGACTCTATATAATAGATCGCTGTGTGTAATGACTCTATATAATAGATCCCTCTGTGTGTAATGACTCTATATAATAGATCCATCTGCGTGTAATGACTCTATATAATAGATCCCTCTGCATGTAATCACTCTATATAATAGATCCCTCTGTGTGTAATGACTATATAATAGATCACTCTGTGTGTAATGACTCTATATAATAGATCCCTCTGTGTGTAATGACTCTGTATAATAGATCCCTCTGTGTGTAATGTCTCTATATAATAGATCCCTCTGTGTGTAATCACTCTATATAATAGATCACTCTGTGTGTAATGACTCTATACAATAGATCCCTCTGTGTGTAATGACTCTATATAATAGATCCCTCTGTGTGTAATGGCTCTATATAATAGATCCCTCTGTGTAATGACTCTATATAATAGATCCCTCTGCGTGTAATGACTCTATATAATAGATCCCTCTGCGTGTAATGACTCTATATAATAGATCCCTCTGTGTGTAATGGCTCTATATAATAGATCCCTCTGTGTAATGACTCTATATAATAGATCCCTCTGCGTGTAATGACTCTATATAATAGATCCCTCTGCGTGTAATGACTCTATATAATAGATACCTCTGTGTAATGACTCTATATAATAGATCCCTCTGCGTGTAATGACTCTATATAATAGATCCCTCTGTGTGTAATGACTATATAATAGATCCCTCTGTGTGTAATGACTCTATATAATAGATCCCTCTGTGTGTAATGACTCTATATAATAGATCCCTCTGCGTGTAATGACTGTATATAATAGATCCCTCTGCGTGTAATGACTCTATATAATAGATCCCTCTGTGTCTAATGACTCTATATAATAGATCGCTCTGTGTGTAATGACTCTATATAATAGATCGCTCTGTGTGTAATGACTCTATATAATAGATCCCTTTGTGTGTAATGACTATATAATAGATCACTCTGTGTGTAATGACTCTATATAATAGATCCCTCTGCGTGTAATGACTCTATATAATAGATCCCTCTGCGTGTAATTACTCTATATAATAGATCCCTCTGTGTGTAATGGCTCTATATAATAGATCCATCTGTGTGTAATGACTCTATATAATAAATCCCTCTGTGTGTAATGACTCTATATAATAGATCCCTCTGTGTGTAATGACTCTATATAATAGATCCCTCTGTGTAATTACTCTATATAATAGATTCCTCTGTGTGTAATGACTCTATGTAATAGATCGCTCTGTGTGTAATGACTCTATATAATAGATCCCTCTGTGTGTAATGACTATATAATAGATCCCTCTGTGTGTAATGACTCTATATAATAGATCCCTCTGTGTGTAATGACTCTATATAATAGATCCCTCTGCGTGTAATGACTCTATATAATAGATCTCTGTGTGTAATGACTCTATATAATAGATCCCTCTGTGTGTAATGACTCTATATAATAGATCCCTCTGTGTGTAATGACTATATAATAGATCCCTCTGTGTGTAATGACTCTATATAATAGATCCCTCTGTGTGTAATGACTCTATATAATAGATGGCTCTGTGTGTAATGACTCTATATAATAGATCCCTCTGTGTGTAATGACTCTATATAATAGATCCCTCTGTGTGTAATGACTCTATATAATAGATGGCTCTGTGTGTAATGACTCTATATAATAGATCCCTCTGTGTGTAATGACTATATAATAGATCCCTCTGTGTGTAATGACTCTATATAATAGATCCCTCTGCGTGTAATGTCTCTATATAATAGATCCCTCTGTGTGTAATGACTCTATATAATAGATATCTCTGTGTGTAATGACTCTATATAATAGATCCCTCTGTGTGTAATGACTCTATATAATAGATCCCTCTGCGTGTAATGACTCTATATAATAGATCCCTCTGCGTGTAATGACTCTATATAATAGATCCCTATGCGTGTAATGACTCTATATAATAGATCCCTCTGCGTGTAATGACTCTATATAATAGATCCCTCTGTGTGTAATGACTCTATATAATAGATCCCTCTGCGTGTAATGACTCTATATAATAGATCCCTCTGCGTGTATTGACCCTATATAATAGATCCCTCGGCGTGTAATGACTCTATATAATAGATCCCTCTGCGTGTAATGACTCTATATAATAGATCCCTCTGCGTGTAATGACTCTATATAATAGATCCCTCTGCGTGTAATGACTCTATATAATAGATCCCTCTGCGTGTAATGACTCTATATAATAGATCCCTCTGCGTGTAATGACTCTATATAATAGATCCCTCTGTGTGTAATGACTCTTTATAATAGATCCCTCTGCGTGTAATGACTCTATATAATAGATCGCTCTGCGTGTAGTGACTCCATATAACAGATACCTCTGCGTTTAATGACTCTATATAATAGATCCCTCTGCGTGTAATGACTCTATATAATAGATCCCTCTGTGTGTAATGACTCTATATAATAGATCCCTCTGCGTGTAATGACTCTATATAATAGATTGCTCTGTGTTTAATGATTCTATATAATAGATCGCTGTGTGTAATGACTCTATATAATAGATCCCTCTGTGTGTAATGACTCTATATAATAGATACCTCTGCGTGTAATGACTCTATATAATAGATCCCTCTGTGTGTAATGACTCTATATAATAGATCCCTCTGTGTGTAATTACTCTATATAATAGATCTCTCTGTGTGTAATGACTCTATATAATAGATTGCTCTGTGTGTAATGACTCTATATAATAGATCGCTGTGTGTAATGACTCTATATAATAGATCCCTCTGTGTGTAATGACTCTACATAATAGATCCCTCTGCGTGTAATGACTCTATAATAGATCGCTGTGTGTAATGACTCTATATAATAGATCCCTCTGTGTGTAATGACTCTATATAATAGATCCCTCTGCGTGTAATGACTCTATATAATAGATCGCTGTGTGTAATGACTCTATACAATAGATCCCTCTGTGTGTAATGACTCTATATAATAGATCCCTCTGCGTGTAATGACTCTATATAATAGATCCCTTTGCATGTTATCACTCTATATAATAGATCCCTCTGTGTGTAATGACTCTATATAATAGATCGCTCTGTGTGTAATGACTATATAATAGATTCATCTGTGTGTAATGACTCTATATAATAGATCCCTCTGCATGTAATCACTCTATATAATAGATCCCTCTGTGTGTAATGACTCTATATAATAAATTGCTCTGTGTGTAATGACTCTATATAATAGATCCCTCTGTGTGTAATGACTCTATATAATAGATTCCTGTGTGTAATGACTCTATATAATAGATCCCTCTGTGTGTAATGACTCTATATAATAGATCCCTCTGCATGTAATGACTCTATATAATAGATCCCTCTGCGTGTAATGACTCTATATAATAGATCCCTCTGCGTGTAATGACTCTATATAATAGATCCCTCTGTGGGTAATGACTCTATATAATAGATCCCTCTGTGTGTAATGACTCTATATAATAGATCACTCTGTGTGTAATGACTCTATATAATAGATCCCTCTGTGTGTAATGACTCTATATAATAGATCCCTCTGTGTGTAATGACTCTATATAATAGATCCTTCTGTGTGTAATGACTCTATATAATAGATCCCTCTGCGTGTAATGACTCTATATAATAGATCGCTCTGCGTGTAATGACTCTATATAATAGATCCCTCTGTGTGTAATGACTCTATATAATAGATCCCTCTGCGTGTAATGACTCTATATAATAGATCCCTCTGTGTGTAATGACTCTATATAATAGATCGCTGTGTGTAATGACTCTATATAATAGATCCCTCTGTGTGTAATGACTCTATATAATAGATCCCTCTGCGTGTAATGACTCTATATAATAGATCGCTCTGTGTAATGACTCTATATAATAGATCGCTCTGCGTGTAATGACTCTATATAATAGATCGCTCTGCGTGTAATGACTCTATATAATAGATCCCTCTGCATGTAATCACTCTATATAATAGATCCCTCTGTGTGTAATGACTCTATATAATAGATCGCTCTGTGTGTAATGACTCTATATAATAGATCCCTCTGTGTGTAATGACTCTATATAATAGATCCGTCTGTGTGTAATGACTCTATATAATAGATCCCTCTGCATGTAATCACTCTATATAATAGATCCCTCTGTGTGTAATGACTCTATATAATAAATTGCTCTGTGTGTAATGACTCTATATAATAGATCCCTCTGTGTGTAATGACTCTATATAATAGATTCCTGTGTGTAATGACTCTATATAATAGATCCCTCTGTGTGTAATGACTCTATATAATAGATCCCTCTGTGTGTAATGACTCTATATAATAGATCCCTCTGCGTGTAATGACTCTATATAATAGATCGCTCTGCGTGTAATGACTCTATATAATAGATCCCTCTGTGTGTAATGACTCTATATAATAGATCCCTCTGCGTGTAATGACTCTATATAATAAATCCCTCTGTGTGTAATGACTCTATATAATAGATCGCTGTGTGTAATGACTCTATATAATAGATCCCTCTGTGTGTAATGACTCTATATAATAGATCCCTCTGCGTGTAATGACTCTATATAATAGATCGCTCTGTGTAATGACTCTATATAATAGATCGCTCTGCGTGTAATGACTCTATATAATAGATCGCTCTGTGTGTAATGACTCTATATAACAGATCACTCTGTGTGTAATGACTCTATATAATAGATCCCTCTGTGTGTAATGACTCTATATAATAGATCCCTCTGCGTGTAATGACTCTATATAATAGATCGATCTGTGTAATGACTCTATATAATAGATCGCTCTGCGTGTAATGACTGTATATAATAGATCGCTCTGTGTGTAATGACTCTATATAATAGATCACTCTGTGTGTAATGACTCTATATAATAAATCCCTCTGTGTGTAATGACTCTATATAATAGATCGCTCTGCGTGTAATGACTCTATATAATAGATCCCTCTGCGTGTAATGACTCTATATAATAGATCCCTCTGTGTGTAATGACTCTATATAATAGATCCCTCTGTGTGTAATGACTCTATATAATAGATCCCTCTGTGTGTAATGACTCTATATAATAGATCTCTCTGTGTGTAATGACTCTATATAATAGATCTCTCTGCGTGTAATGACTCTATATAATTGATCCCTCTGCGTGTAATGACTCTATATAATAGATCCCTCTGCGTGTAATGACTCTATATAATAGATCTCTCTGCGTGTAATGACTCTATATAATAGAACCCTGTGTGTGTAATGACTCTATATAATAGATCCCTCTGTGTGTAATGACTCTATATAATAGAACCCTCTGCGTGTAATGACTCTATATAATAGATCCCTCTGTGTGTAATGACTCTATATAATAGATCCCTCTGTGTGTAATGACTCTATATAATAGATCCCTCTGCGTGTAATGACTCTATATAATAGATCCCTCTGCGTGTAATGACTCTATATAATAGATCCCTCTGCGTGTAATGACTCTATATAATAGATCCCTCTGCGTGTAATGACTCTATATAATAGATCCCTCTGTGTGTAATAACTCTATATAATAGATCACTCTGTGTGTAATGACTCTATATAATAGGTCCCTCTGTGTGTAATGACTCTATATAATAGATCCCTCTGTGTGTAATGACTATATAATAGATCACTCTGTGTGTAATGACTCTATATAATAGATCCCTCTGCGTGTAATGACTCTATATAATAGATCGCTCTGCGTGTAGTGACTCCATATAACAGATCCCTCTGCGTTTAATGACTCTATATAAAAGATCCCTCTGCGTGTAATGACTCTATATAATAGATCCCTCTGTGTGTAATGACTCTATATAATAGATCCCTCTGCGTGTAATGACTCTATATAATAGATTGCTCTGTGTTTAATGACTCTATATAATAGATGGCTGTGTGTAATGACTCTATATAATAGATCCCTCTGTGTGTAATGACTCTATATAATAGATACCTCTGCGTGTAATGACTCTATATAATAGATCCCTCTGTGTGTAATGACTCTATATAATAGATCCCTCTGTGTGTAATTACTCTATATAATAGATCTCTCTGTGTGTAATGACTCTATATAATAGATTGCTCTGTGTGTAATGACTCTATATAATAGATCGCTGTGTGTAATGACTCTATATAATTGATCCCTCTGTGTGTAATGACTCTACATAATAGATCCCTCTGCGTGTAATGACTCTATAATAGATCGCTGTGTGTAATGACTCTATATAATAGATCCCTCTGTGTGTAATGACTCTATATAATAGATCCCTCTGCGTGTAATGACTCTATATAATAGATCCCTCTGTGGGTAATGACTCTATATAATAGATCCCTCTGTGTGTAATGACTCTATATAATAGATCACTCTGTGTGTAATGACTCTATATAATAGATCCCTCTGTGTGTAATGACTCTATATAATAGATCCCTCTGTGTGTAATGACTCTATATAATAGATCCTTCTGTGTGTAATGACTCTATATAATAGATCCCTCTGCGTGTAATGACTCTATATAATAGATCGCTCTGCGTGTAATGACTCTATATAATAGATCCCTCTGTGTGTAATGACTCTATATAATAGATCCCTCTGCGTGTAATGACTCTATATAATAGATCCCTCTGCGTGTAATGACTCTATATAATAGATCCCTCTGTGTGTAATGACTCTATATAATAGATCGCTGTGTGTAATGACTCTATATAATAGATCCCTCTGTGGGTAATGACTCTATATAATAGATCCCTCTGTGTGTAATGACTCTATATAATAGATCCCTCTGCGTGTAATGACTCTATATAATAGATCGCTCTGCGTGTAGTGACTCCATATAACAGATCCCTCTGCGTTTAATGACTCTATATAAAAGATCCCTCTGCGTGTAATGACTCTATATAATAGATCCCTCTGTGTGTAATGACTCTATATAATAGATCCCTCTGCGTGTAATGACTCTATATAATAGATTGCTCTGTGTTTAATGACTCTATATAATAGATGGCTGTGTGTAATGACTCTATATAATAGATCCCTCTGTGTGTAATGACTCTATATAATAGATACCTCTGCGTGTAATGACTCTATATAATAGATCCCTCTGTGTGTAATGACTCTATATAATAGATCCCTCTGTGTGTAATTACTCTATATAATAGATCTCTCTGTGTGTAATGACTCTATATAATAGATTGCTCTGTGTGTAATGACTCTATATAATAGATCGCTGTGTGTAATGACTCTATATAATTGATCCCTCTGTGTGTAATGACTCTACATAATAGATCCCTCTGCGTGTAATGACTCTATAATAGATCGCTGTGTGTAATGACTCTATATAATAGATCCCTCTGTGTGTAATGACTCTATATAATAGATCCCTCTGCGTGTAATGACTCTATATAATAGATCCCTCTGTGGGTAATGACTCTATATAATAGATCCCTCTGTGTGTAATGACTCTATATAATAGATCACTCTGTGTGTAATGACTCTATATAATAGATCCCTCTGTGTGTAATGACTCTATATAATAGATCCCTCTGTGTGTAATGACTCTATATAATAGATCCTTCTGTGTGTAATGACTCTATATAATAGATCCCTCTGCGTGTAATGACTCTATATAATAGATCGCTCTGCGTGTAATGACTCTATATAATAGATCCCTCTGTGTGTAATGACTCTATATAATAGATCCCTCTGCGTGTAATGACTCTATATAATAGATCCCTCTGTGTGTAATGACTCTATATAATAGATCGCTGTGTGTAATGACTCTATATAATAGATCCCTCTGTGTGTAATGACTCTATATAATAGATCCCTCTGCGTGTAATGACTCTATATAATAGATCGCTCTGTGTAATGACTCTATATAATAGATCGCTCTGCGTGTAATGACTCTATATAATAGATCGCTCTGCGTGTAATGACTCTATATAACAGATCACTCTGTGTGTAATGACTCTATATAATAGATCCCTCTGTGTGTAATGACTCTATATAATAGATCCCTCTGCGTGTAATGACTCTATATAATAGATCGATCTGTGTAATGACTCTATATAATAGATCGCTCTGCGTGTAATGACTGTATATAATAGATCGCTCTGTGTGTAATGACTCTATATAATAGATCACTCTGTGTGTAATGACTCTATATAATAAATCCCTCTGTGTGTAATGACTCTATATAATAGATCGCTCTGCGTGTAATGACTCTATATAATAGATCCCTCTGCGTGTAATGACTCTATATAATAGATCCCTCTGTGTGTAATGACTCTATATAATAGATCCCTCTGTGTGTAATGACTCTATATAATAGATCCCTCTGTGTGTAATGACTCTATATAATAGATCTCTCTGTGTGTAATGACTCTATATAATAGATCTCTCTGCGTGTAATGACTCTATATAATTGATCCCTCTGCGTGTAATGACTCTATATAATAGATCCCTCTGCGTGTAATGACTCTATATAATAGATCTCTCTGCGTGTAATGACTCTATATAATAGAACCCTCTGTGTGTAATGACTCTATATAATAGATCCCTCTGTGTGTAATGACTCTATATAATAGAACCCTCTGCGTGTAATGACTCTATATTATAGATCCCTCTGTGTGTAATGACTCTATATAATAGATCCCTCTGTGTGTAATGACTCTATATAATAGATCCCTCTGCGTGTAATGACTCTATATAATAGATCCCTCTGCTTGTAATGACTCTATATAATAGATCCCTCTGCGTGTAATGACTCTATATAATAGATCCCTCTGCGTGCAATGACTCTATATAATAGATCCCTCTGTGTGTAATAACTCTATATAATAGATCACTCTGTGTGTAATGACTCTATATAATAGATCCCTCTGCGTGTAATGTCTCTATATAATAGATCCCTCTGTGTGTAATGACTCTATATAATAGATCCCTCTGTGTGTAATGACTATATAATAGATCACTCTGTGTGTAATGACTCTATATAATAGATCCCTCTGCGTGTAATGACTCTATATAATAGATCGCTCTGCGTGTAGTGACTCCATATAACAGATCCCTCTGCGTTTAATGACTCTATATAATAGATCCCTCTGCGTGTAATGACTCTATATAATAGATCCCTCTGTGTGTAATGACTCTATATAATAGATCCCTCTGCGTGTAATGACTCTATATAATAGATTGCTCTGTGTTTAATGACTCTATATAATAGATGGCTGTGTGTAATGACTCTATATAATAGATCCCTCTGTGTGTAATGACTCTATATAATAGATACCTCTGCGTGTAAGGACTCTATATAATAGATCCCTCTGTGTGTAATGACTCTATATAATAGATCCCTCTGTGTGTAATTACTCTATATAATAGATCTCTCTGTGTGTAATGACTCTATATAATAGATTGCTCTGTGTGTAATGACTCTATATAATAGATCGCTGTGTGTAATGACTCTATATAATTGATCCCTCTGTGTGTAATGACTCTACATAATAGATCCCTCTGCGTGTAATGACTCTATAATAGATCGCTGTGTGTAATGACTCTATATAATAGATCCCTCTGTGTGTAATGACTCTATATAATAGATCCCTCTGCGTGTAATGACTCTATATAATAGATCGCTGTGTGTAATGACTCTATATAATAGATCCCTCTGTGTGTAATGACTCTATATAATAGATCCCTCTGCGTGTAATGACTCTATATAATAGATCCCTCTGCATGTAATCACTCTATATAATAGATCCCTCTGTGTGTAATGACTCTATATAATAGATCGCTCTGTGTGTAATGACTATATAATAGATTCATCTGTGTGTAATGACTCTATATAATAGATCCCTCTGCATGTAATCACTCTATATAATAGATCCCTCTGTGTGTAATGACTCTATATAATAAATTGCTCTGTGTGTAATGACTCTATATAATAGATCCCTCTGTGTGTAATGACTCTATATAATAGATTCCTGTGTGTAATGACTCTATATAATAGATCCCTCTGTGTGTAATGACTCTATATAATAGATCCCTCTGCATGTAATGACTCTATATAATAGATCCCTCTGCGTGTAATGACTCTATATAATAGATCCCTCTGCGTGTAATGACTCTATATAATAGATCGCTGTGTGTAATGACTCTATATAATAGATCCCTCTGTGTGTAATGACTCTACATAATAGATCCCTCTGCGTGTAATGACTCTATAATAGATCGCTGTGTGTAATGACTCTATATAATAGATCCCTCTGTGTGTAATGACTCTACATAATAGATCCCTCTGCGTGTAATGACTCTATATAATAGATCGCTGTGTGTAATGACTCTATATAATAGATCCCTCTGTGTGTAATGACTCTATATAATAGATCTCTCTGCGTGTAATGACTCTATATAATAGATCCCTCTGCATGTAATCACTCTATATAATAGATCCCTCTGTGTGTAATGACTCTATATAATAGATCGCTCTGTGTGTAATGACTATATAATAGATTCATCTGTGTGTAATGACTTTATATAATAGATCCCTCTGTGTGTAATGACTCTATATAATAAATTGCTCTGTGTGTAATGACTCTATATAATAGATCCCTCTGTGTGTAATGACTCTATATAATAGATTCCTGTGTGTAATGACTCTATATAATAGATCCCTCTGTGTGTAATGACTCTATATAATAGATCCCTCTGCATGTAATGACTCTATATAATAGATCCCTCTGCGTGTAATGACTCTATATAATAGATCCCTCTGCGTGTAATGACTCTATATAATAGATCCCTCTGTGGGTAATGACTCTATATAATAGATCCCTCTGTGTGTAATGACTCTATATAATAAATCTCTCTGTGTGTAATGACTCTATATAATAGATCTCTCTGCGTTTAATGACTCTATATAATTGATCCCTCTGCGTGTAATGACTCTATATAATAGATCCCTCTGCGTGTAATGACTCTATATAATAGATCTCTCTGCGTGTAATGACTCTATATAATAGAACCCTCTGTGTGTAATGACTCTATATAATAGATCCCTCTGTGTGTAATGACTCTATATAATAGAACCCTCTGCGTGTAATGACTCTATATAATAGATCCCTCTGTGTGTAATGACTCTATATAATAGATCCCTCTGTGTGTAATGACTCTATATAATAGATCCCTCTGCGTGTAATGACTCTATATAATAGATCCCTCTGCGTGTAATAACTCTATATAATAGATCCCTCTGCGTGTAATGACTCTATATAATAGATCCCTCTGCGTGTAATGACTCTATATAATAGATCCCTCTGTGTGTAATAACTCTATATAATAGATCACTCTGTGTGTAATGACTCTATATAATAGGTCCCTCTGTGTGTAATGACTCTATATAATAGATCCCTCTGTGTGTAATGACTATATAATAGATCACTCTGTGTGTAATGACTCTATATAATAGATCCCTCTGCGTGTAATGACTCTATATAATAGATCGCTCTGCGTGTAGTGACTCCATATAACAGATCCCTCTGCGTTTAATGACTCTATATAATAGATCCCTCTGCGTGTAATGACTCTATATAATAGATCCCTCTGTGTGTAATGACTCTATATAATAGATCCCTCTGCGTGTAATGACTCTATATAATAGATTGCTCTGTGTTTAATGACTCTATATAATAGATCGCTGTGTGTAATGACTCTATATAATAGATCCCTCTGTGTGTAATGACTCTATATAATAGATACCTCTGCGTGTAATGACTCTATATAATAGATCCCTCTGTGTGTAATGACTCTATATAATAGATCCCTCTGTGTGTAATTACTCTATATAATAGATCTCTCTGTGTGTAATGACTCTATATAATAGATTGCTCTGTGTGTAATGACTCTATATAATAGATCGCTGTGTGTAATGACTCTATATAATTGATCCCTCTGTGTGTAATGACTCTACATAATAGATCCCTCTGCGTGTAATGACTCTATAATAGATCGCTGTGTGTAATGACTCTATATAATAGATCCCTCTGTGTGTAATGACTCTATATAATAGATCCCTCTGCGTGTAATGACTCTATATAATAGATCGCTGTGTGTAATGACTCTATATAATAGATCCCTCTGTGTGTAATGACTCTATATAATAGATCCCTCTGCGTGTAATGACTCTACATAATAGATCCCTCTGCATGTAATCACTCTATATAATAGATCCCTCTGTGTGTAATGACTCTATATAATAGATCGCTCTGTGTGTAATGACTATATAATAGATTCATCTGTGTGTAATGACTCTATATAATAGATCCCTCTGCATGTAATCACTCTATATAATAGATCCCTCTGTGTGTAATGACTCTATATAATAAATTGCTCTGTGTGTAATGACTCTATATAATAGATCCCTCTGTGTGTAATGACTCTATATAATAGATTCCTGTGTGTAATGACTCTATATAATAGATCCCTCTGTGTGTAATGACTCTATATAATAGATCCCTCTGCATGTAATGACTCTATATAATAGATCCCTCTGCGTGTAATGACTCTATATAATAGATCCCTCTGCGTGTAATGACTCTATATAATAGATCACTGTGTGTAATGACTCTATATAATAGATCCCTCTGTGTGTAATGACTCTACATAATAGATCCCTCTGCGTGTAATGACTCTATAATAGATCGCTGTGTGTAATGACTCTATATAATAGATCCCTCTGTGTGTAATGACTCTATATAATAGATCCCTCTGCGTGTAATGACTCTATATAATAGATCGCTGTGTGTAATGACTCTATATAATAGATCCCTCTGTGTGTAATGACTCTATATAATAGATCTCTCTGCGTGTAATGACTCTATATAATAGATCCCTCTGCATGTAATCACTCTATATAATAGATCCCTCTGTGTGTAATGACTCTATATAATAGATCGCTCTGTGTGTAATGACTATATAATAGATTCATCTGTGTGTAATGACTTTATATAATAGATCCCTCTGTGTGTAATGACTCTATATAATAAATTGCTCTGTGTGTAATGACTCTATATAATAGATCCCTCTGTGTGTAATGACTCTATATAATAGATTCCTGTGTGTAATGACTCTATATAATAGATCCCTCTGTGTGTAATGACTCTATATAATAGATCCCTCTGCATGTAATGACTCTATATAATAGATCCCTCTGCGTGTAATGACTCTATATAATAGATCCCTCTGCGTGTAATAACTCTATATAATAGATCCCTCTGTGGGTAATGACTCTATATAATAGATCCCTCTGTGTGTAATGACTCTATATAATAGATCACTCTGTGTGTAATGACTCTATATAATAGATCCCTCTGTGTGTAATGACTCTATATAATAGATCCCTCTGTGTGTAATGACTCTATATAATAGATCCTTCTGTGTGTAATGACTCTATATAATAGATCCCTCTGCGTGTAATGACGCTATATAATAGATCGCTCTGCGTGTAATGACTCTATATAATAGATCCCTCTGTGTGTAATGACTCTATATAATAGATCCCTCTGCGTGTAATGACTCTATATAATAGATCCCTCTGTGTGTAATGACTCTATATAATAGATCGCTGTGTGTAATGACTCTATATAATAGATCCCTCTGTGTGTAATGACTCTATATAATAGATCCCTCTGCGTGTAATGACTCTATATAATAGATCGCTCTGTGTAATGACTCTATATAATAGATCGCTCTGCGTGTAATGACTCTATATAATAGATCGCTCTGCGTGTAATGACTCTATATAATAGATCCCTCTGCATGTAATCACTCTATATAATAGATCCCTCTGTGTGTAATGACTCTATATAATAGATCGCTCTGTGTGTAATGACTCTATATAATAGATCCCTCTGTGTGTAATGACTCTATATAATAGATCCCTCTGTGTGTAATGACTCTATATAATAGATCCCTCTGCATGTAATCACTCTATATAATAGATCCCTCTGTGTGTAATGACTCTATATAATAAATTGCTCTGTGTGTAATGACTCTATATAATAGATCCCTCTGTGTGTAATGACTCTATATAATAGATTCCTGTGTGTAATGACTCTATATAATAGATCCCTCTGTGTGTAATGACTCTATATAATAGATCCCTCTGCATGTAAAGACTCTATATAATAGATCCCTCTGCGTGTAATGACTGTATATAATAGATCCCTCTGCGTGTAATGACTCTATATAATAGATCCCTCTGTGGGTAATGACTCTATATAATAGATCCCTCTGTGTGTAATGACTCTATATAATAGATCACTCTGTGTGTAATGACTCTATATAATAGATCCCTGTGTGTAATGACTCTATATAATAGATCCCTCTGTGTGTAATGACTCTATATAATAGATCCTTCTGTGTGTAATGACTCTATATAATAGATCCCTCTGCGTGTAATGACTCTATATAATAGATCGCTCTGCGTGTAATGACTCTATATAATAGATCCCTCTGTGTGTAATGACTCTATATAATAGATCCCTCTGCGTGTAATGACTCTATATAATAGATCCCTCTGTGTGTAATGACTCTATATAATAGATCGCTGTGTGTAATGACTCTATATAATAGATCCCTCTGTGTGTAATGACTCTATATAATAGATCCCTCTGCGTGTAATGACTCTATATAATAGATCGCTCTGTGTAATGACTCTATATAATAGATCGCTCTGCGTGTAATGACTCTATATAATAGATCGCTCTGCGTGTAATGACTCTATATAACAGATCCCTCTGCGTGTAATGACTCTATTTAATAGATCGATCTGTGTAATGACTCTATATAATAGATCGCTCTGCGTGTAATGACTGTATATAATAGATCGCTCTGTGTAATGACTCTATATAATAGATCCCTCTGTGTGTAATGACTCTACATAATAGATCCCTCTGCGTGTAATGACTCTATAATAGATCGCTGTGTGTAATGACTCTATATAATAGATCCCTCTGTGTGTAATGACTCTATATAATAGATCCCTCTGCGTGTAATGACTCTATATAATAGATCGCTGTGTGTAATGACTCTATACAATAGATCCCTCTGTGTGTAATGACTCTATATAATAGATCCCTCTGCGTGTAATGACTCTATATAATAGATCCCTTTGCATGTTATCACTCTATATAATAGATCCCTCTGTGTGTAATGACTCTATATAATAGATCGCTCTGTGTGTAATGACTATATAATAGATTCATCTGTGTGTAATGACTCTATATAATAGATCCCTCTGCATGTAATCACTCTATATAATAGATCCCTCTGTGTGTAATGACTCTATATAATAAATTGCTCTGTGTGTAATGACTCTATATAATAGATCCCTCTGTGTGTAATGACTCTATATAATAGATTCCTGTGTGTAATGACTCTATATAATAGATCCCTCTGTGTGTAATGACTCTATATAATAGATCCCTCTGCATGTAATGACTCTATATAATAGATCCCTCTGCGTGTAATGACTCTATATAATAGATCCCTCTGCGTGTAATGACTCTATATAATAGATCCCTCTGTGGGTAATGACTCTATATAATAGATCCCTCTGTGTGTAATGACTCTATATAATAGATCACTCTGTGTGTAATGACTCTATATAATAGATCCCTCTGTGTGTAATGACTCTATATAATAGATCCCTCTGTGTGTAATGACTCTATATAATAGATCCTTCTGTGTGTAATGACTCTATATAATAGATCCCTCTGCGTGTAATGACTCTATATAATAGATCGCTCTGCGTGTAATGACTCTATATAATAGATCCCTCTGTGTGTAATGACTCTATATAATAGATCCCTCTGCGTGTAATGACTCTATATAATAGATCCCTCTGTGTGTAATGACTCTATATAATAGATCGCTGTGTGTAATGACTCTATATAATAGATCCCTCTGTGTGTAATGACTCTATATAATAGATCCCTCTGCGTGTAATGACTCTATATAATAGATCGCTCTGTGTAATGACTCTATATAATAGATCGCTCTGCGTGTAATGACTCTATATAATAGATCGCTCTGCGTGTAATGACTCTATATAATAGATCCCTCTGCATGTAATCACTCTATATAATAGATCCCTCTGTGTGTAATGACTCTATATAATAGATCGCTCTGTGTGTAATGACTCTATATAATAGATCCCTCTGTGTGTAATGACTCTATATAATAGATCCGTCTGTGTGTAATGACTCTATATAATAGATCCCTCTGCATGTAATCACTCTATATAATAGATCCCTCTGTGTGTAATGACTCTATATAATAAATTGCTCTGTGTGTAATGACTCTATATAATAGATCCCTCTGTGTGTAATGACTCTATATAATAGATTCCTGTGTGTAATGACTCTATATAATAGATCCCTCTGTGTGTAATGACTCTATATAATAGATCCCTCTGTGTGTAATGACTCTATATAATAGATCCCTCTGCGTGTAATGACTCTATATAATAGATCGCTCTGCGTGTAATGACTCTATATAATAGATCCCTCTGTGTGTAATGACTCTATATAATAGATCCCTCTGCGTGTAATGACTCTATATAATAAATCCCTCTGTGTGTAATGACTCTATATAATAGATCGCTGTGTGTAATGACTCTATATAATAGATCCCTCTGTGTGTAATGACTCTATATAATAGATCCCTCTGCGTGTAATGACTCTATATAATAGATCGCTCTGTGTAATGACTCTATATAATAGATCGCTCTGCGTGTAATGACTCTATATAATAGATCGCTCTGTGTGTAATGACTCTATATAACAGATCACTCTGTGTGTAATGACTCTATATAATAGATCCCTCTGTGTGTAATGACTCTATATAATAGATCCCTCTGCGTGTAATGACTCTATATAATAGATCGATCTGTGTAATGACTCTATATAATAGATCGCTCTGCGTGTAATGACTGTATATAATAGATCGCTCTGTGTGTAATGACTCTATATAATAGATCACTCTGTGTGTAATGACTCTATATAATAAATCCCTCTGTGTGTAATGACTCTATATAATAGATCGCTCTGCGTGTAATGACTCTATATAATAGATCCCTCTGCGTGTAATGACTCTATATAATAGATCCCTCTGTGTGTAATGACTCTATATAATAGATCCCTCTGTGTGTAATGACTCTATATAATAGATCCCTCTGTGTGTAATGACTCTATATAATAGATCTCTCTGTGTGTAATGACTCTATATAATAGATCTCTCTGCGTGTAATGACTCTATATAATTGATCCCTCTGCGTGTAATGACTCTATATAATAGATCCCTCTGCGTGTAATGACTCTATATAATAGATCTCTCTGCGTGTAATGACTCTATATAATAGAACCCTGTGTGTGTAATGACTCTATATAATAGATCCCTCTGTGTGTAATGACTCTATATAATAGAACCCTCTGCGTGTAATGACTCTATATAATAGATCCCTCTGTGTGTAATGACTCTATATAATAGATCCCTCTGTGTGTAATGACTCTATATAATAGATCCCTCTGCGTGTAATGACTCTATATAATAGATCCCTCTGCGTGTAATGACTCTATATAATAGATCCCTCTGCGTGTAATGACTCTATATAATAGATCCCTCTGCGTGTAATGACTCTATATAATAGATCCCTTTGTGTGTAATAACTCTATATAATAGATCACTCTGTGTGTAATGACTCTATATAATAGGTCCCTCTGTGTGTAATGACTCTATATAATAGATCCCTCTGTGTGTAATGACTATATAATAGATCACTCTGTGTGTAATGACTCTATATAATAGATCCCTCTGCGTGTAATGACTCTATATAATAGATCTCTCTGCGTGTAATGACTCTATATAATAGAACCCTCTGTGTGTAATGACTCTATATAATAGATCCCTCTGTGTGTAATGACTCTATATAATAGAACCCTCTGCGTGTAATGACTCTATATAATAGATCCCTCTGTGTGTAATGACTCTATATAATAGATCCCTCTGTGTGTAATGACTCTATATAATAGATCCCTCTGCGTGTAATGACTCTATATAATAGATCCCTCTGCGTGTAATAACTCTATATAATAGATCCCTCTGCGTGTAATGACTCTATATAATAGATCCCTCTGCGTGTAATGACTCTATATAATAGATCCCTCTGTGTGTAATAACTCTATATAATAGATCACTCTGTGTGTAATGACTCTATATAATAGGTCCCTCTGTGTGTAATGACTCTATATAATAGATCCCTCTGTGTGTAATGACTATATAATAGATCACTCTGTGTGTAATGACTCTATATAATAGATCCCTCTGCGTGTAATGACTCTATATAATAGATCGCTCTGCGTGTAGTGACTCCATATAACAGATCCCTCTGCGTTTAATGACTCTATATAATAGATCCCTCTGCGTGTAATGACTCTATATAATAGATCCCTCTGTGTGTAATGACTCTATATAATAGATCCCTCTGCGTGTAATGACTCTATATAATAGATTGCTCTGTGTTTAATGACTCTATATAATAGATCGCTGTGTGTAATGACTCTATATAATAGATCCCTCTGTGTGTAATGACTCTATATAATAGATACCTCTGCGTGTAATGACTCTATATAATAGATCCCTCTGTGTGTAATGACTCTATATAATAGATCCCTCTGTGTGTAATTACTCTATATAATAGATCTCTCTGTGTGTAATGACTCTATATAATAGATTGCTCTGTGTGTAATGACTCTATATAATAGATCGCTGTGTGTAATGACTCTATATAATTGATCCCTCTGTGTGTAATGACTCTACATAATAGATCCCTCTGCGTGTAATGACTCTATAATAGATCGCTGTGTGTAATGACTCTATATAATAGATCCCTCTGTGTGTAATGACTCTATATAATAGATCCCTCTGCGTGTAATGACTCTATATAATAGATCGCTGTGTGTAATGACTCTATATAATAGATCCCTCTGTGTGTAATGACTCTATATAATAGATCCCTCTGCGTGTAATGACTCTACATAATAGATCCCTCTGCATGTAATCACTCTATATAATAGATCCCTCTGTGTGTAATGACTCTATATAATAGATCGCTCTGTGTGTAATGACTATATAATAGATTCATCTGTGTGTAATGACTCTATATAATAGATCCCTCTGCATGTAATCACTCTATATAATAGATCCCTCTGTGTGTAATGACTCTATATAATAAATTGCTCTGTGTGTAATGACTCTATATAATAGATCCCTCTGTGTGTAATGACTCTATATAATAGATTCCTGTGTGTAATGACTCTATATAATAGATCCCTCTGTGTGTAATGACTCTATATAATAGATCCCTCTGCATGTAATGACTCTATATAATAGATCCCTCTGCGTGTAATGACTCTATATAATAGATCCCTCTGCGTGTAATGACTCTATATAATAGATCGCTGTGTGTAATGACTCTATATAATAGATCCCTCTGTGTGTAATGACTCTACATAATAGATCCCTCTGCGTGTAATGACTCTATAATAGATCGCTGTGTGTAATGACTCTATATAATAGATCCCTCTGTGTGTAATGACTCTATATAATAGATCCCTCTGCGTGTAATGACTCTATATAATAGATCGCTGTGTGTAATGACTCTATATAATAGATCCCTCTGTGTGTAATGACTCTATATAATAGATCTCTCTGCGTGTAATGACTCTATATAATAGATCCCTCTGCATGTAATCACTCTATATAATAGATCCCTCTGTGTGTAATGACTCTATATAATAGATCGCTCTGTGTGTAATGACTATATAATAGATTCATCTGTGTGTAATGACTTTATATAATAGATCCCTCTGTGTGTAATGACTCTATATAATAAATTGCTCTGTGTGTAATGACTCTATATAATAGATCCCTCTGTGTGTAATGACTCTATATAATAGATTCCTGTGTGTAATGACTCTATATAATAGATCCCTCTGTGTGTAATGACTCTATATAATAGATCCCTCTGCATGTAATGACTCTATATAATAGATCCCTCTGCGTGTAATGACTCTATATAATAGATCCCTCTGCGTGTAATAACTCTATATAATAGATCCCTCTGTGGGTAATGACTCTATATAATAGATCCCTCTGTGTGTAATGACTCTATATAATAGATCACTCTGTGTGTAATGACTCTATATAATAGATCCCTCTGTGTGTAATGACTCTATATAATAGATCCCTCTGTGTGTAATGACTCTATATAATAGATCCTTCTGTGTGTAATGACTCTATATAATAGATCCCTCTGCGTGTAATGACGCTATATAATAGATCGCTCTGCGTGTAATGACTCTATATAATAGATCCCTCTGTGTGTAATGACTCTATATAATAGATCCCTCTGCGTGTAATGACTCTATATAATAGATCCCTCTGTGTGTAATGACTCTATATAATAGATCGCTGTGTGTAATGACTCTATATAATAGATCCCTCTGTGTGTAATGACTCTATATAATAGATCCCTCTGCGTGTAATGACTCTATATAATAGATCGCTCTGTGTAATGACTCTATATAATAGATCGCTCTGCGTGTAATGACTCTATATAATAGATCGCTCTGCGTGTAATGACTCTATATAATAGATCCCTCTGCATGTAATCACTCTATATAATAGATCCCTCTGTGTGTAATGACTCTATATAATAGATCGCTCTGTGTGTAATGACTCTATATAATAGATCCCTCTGTGTGTAATGACTCTATATAATAGATCCCTCTGTGTGTAATGACTCTATATAATAGATCCCTCTGCATGTAATCACTCTATATAATAGATCCCTCTGTGTGTAATGACTCTATATAATAAATTGCTCTGTGTGTAATGACTCTATATAATAGATCCCTCTGTGTGTAATGACTCTATATAATAGATTCCTGTGTGTAATGACTCTATATAATAGATCCCTCTGTGTGTAATGACTCTATATAATAGATCCCTCTGCATGTAAAGACTCTATATAATAGATCCCTCTGCGTGTAATGACTGTATATAATAGATCCCTCTGCGTGTAATGACTCTATATAATAGATCCCTCTGTGGGTAATGACTCTATATAATAGATCCCTCTGTGTGTAATGACTCTATATAATAGATCACTCTGTGTGTAATGACTCTATATAATAGATTCCTGTGTGTAATGACTCTATATAATAGATCCCTCTGTGTGTAATGACTCTATATAATAGATCCTTCTGTGTGTAATGACTCTATATAATAGATCCCTCTGCGTGTAATGACTCTATATAATAGATCGCTCTGCGTGTAATGACTCTATATAATAGATCCCTCTGTGTGTAATGACTCTATATAATAGATCCCTCTGCGTGTAATGACTCTATATAATAGATCCCTCTGTGTGTAATGACTCTATATAATAGATCGCTGTGTGTAATGACTCTATATAATAGATCCCTCTGTGTGTAATGACTCTATATAATAGATCCCTCTGCGTGTAATGACTCTATATAATAGATCGCTCTGTGTAATGACTCTATATAATAGATCGCTCTGCGTGTAATGACTCTATATAATAGATCGCTCTGCGTGTAATGACTCTATATAACAGATCCCTCTGCGTGTAATGACTCTATTTAATAGATCGATCTGTGTAATGACTCTATATAATAGATCGCTCTGCGTGTAATGACTGTATATAATAGATCGCTCTGTGTAATGACTCTATATAATAGATCGCTCTGCGTGTAATGACTGTATATAATAGATC
This sequence comes from Phyllobates terribilis, assembly GCF_046119375.1. Lineage (NCBI taxonomy): Eukaryota > Metazoa > Chordata > Amphibia > Anura > Dendrobatidae > Phyllobates > Phyllobates terribilis. Next base: position 390,131,061 of record NW_027362768.1, on the reverse strand, counting down.
GCTCTGTGTGTAATGACTCTATATAATAGATTACTCTGTGTGTAATGACTCTATATAATAAATCCCTCTGTGTGTAATGACTCTATATAATAGATCGCTCTGCGTGTAATGACTCTATATAATAGATCCCTCTGCGTGTAATGACTCTATATAATAGATCCCTCTGTGTGTAATGACTCTATATAATAGATCCCTCTGTGTGTAATGACTCTATATAATAGATCCCTCTGTGTGTAATGACTCTATATAATAGATCTCTCTGTGTGTAATGACTCTATATAATAGATCTCTCTGCGTGTAATGACTCTATATAATTGATCCCTCTGCGTGTAATGACTCTATATAATAGATCCCTCTGCGTGTAATGACTCTATATAATAGATCTCTCTGCGTGTAATGACTCTATATAATAGAACCCTCTGTGTGTAATGACTCTATATAATAGATCCCTCTGTGTGTAATGACTCTATATAATAGAACCCTCTGCGTGTAATGACTCTATATAATAGATCCCTCTGTGTGTAATGACTCTATATAATAGATCCCTCTGTGTGTAATGACTCTATATAATAGATCGCTCTGCGTGTAATGACTCTATATAATAGATCCCTCTGCGTGTAATGACTCTATATAATAGATCCCTCTGCGTGTAATGACTCTATATAATAGATCCCTCTGAGTGTAATGACTCTATATAATAGATCCCTCTGTGTGTAATAACTCTATATAATAGATCACTCTGTGTGTAATGACTCTATATAATAGGTCCCTCTGTGTGTAATGACTCTATATAATAGATCCCTCTGTGTGTAATGACTATATAATAGATCACTCTGTGTGTAATGACTCTATATAATAGATCTCTCTGTGTGTAATGACTCTATATAATAGATCCCTCTGTGTGTAATGTCTCTATATAATAGATCCCTCTGTGTGTAATCACTCTATATAATAAATCACTCTGTGTGTAATGACTCTATATAATAGATCCCTCTGTGTGTAATGACTCTATATAATAGATCCCTCTGTGTGTAATGGCTCTATATAATAGATCCCTCTGTGTAATGACTCTATATAATAGATCCCTCTGCGTGTAATGACTCTATATAATAGATCCCTCTGCGTGTAATGACTCTATATAATAGATCCCTCTGCGTGTAATGGCTCTATATAATAGATCCCTCTGTGTAATGACTCTATATAATAGATCCCTCTGCGTGTAATGACTCTATATAATAGATCCCTCTGCGTGTAATGACTCTATATTATAGATCCCTCTGTGTAATGACTCTATATAATAGATCCCTCTGCGTGTAATGACTCTATATAATAGATCCCTCTGTGTGTAATGACCCTATATAATAGATCCTTCTGTGTGTAATGACTATATAATAGATCCCTCTGTGTGTAATGACTCTATATAATAGATCCCTCTGTGTGTATTGACTCTATATAATAGATCCCTCTGCGTGTAATGACTGTATATAATAGATCCCTCTGCGTGTAATGACTCTATATAATAGATCCCTCTGTGTCTAATGACTCTATGTAATAGATCGCTCTGTGTGTAATGACTCTATATAATAGATCCCTCTGTGTGTAATGACTCTATATAATAGATCCCTCTGTGTGTAATGACTCTATATAATAGATCCTTCTGTGTGTAATGACTCTATATAATAGATCCCTCTGCGTGTAATGACTCTATATAATAGATCACTCTGCGTGTAATGACTCTATATAATAGATCCCTCTGTGTGTAATGACTCTATATAATAGATCCCTCTGCGTGTAATGACTCTATATAATAGATCCCTCTGTGTGTAATGACTCTATATAATAGATCGCTGTGTGTAATGACTCTATATAATAGATCCCTCTGTGTGTAATGACTCTATATAATAGATCCCTCTGCGTGTAATGACTCTATATAATAGATCGCTCTGTGTAATGACTCTATATAATAGATCGCTCTGCGTGTAATGACTCTATATAATAGATCGCTCTGCGTGTAATGACTCTATATAACAGATCCCTCTGCGTGTAATGACTCTATTTAATAGATCGATCTGTGTAATGACTCTATATAATAGATCGCTCTGCGTGTAATGACTGTATATAATAGATCGCTCTGTGTAATGACTCTATATAATAGATCGCTCTGCGTGTAATGACTGTATATAATAGATCGCTCTGTGTGTAATGACTCTATATAATAGATTACTCTGTGTGTAATGACTCTATATAATAAATCCCTCTGTGTGTAATGACTCTATATAATAGATCGCTCTGCGTGTAATGACTCTATATAATAGATCCCTCTGCGTGTAATGACTCTATATAATAGATCCCTCTGTGTGTAATGACTCTATATAATAGATCCCTCTGTGTGTAATGACTCTATATAATAGATCCCTCTGTGTGTAATGACTCTATATAATAGATCTCTCTGTGTGTAATGACTCTATATAATAGATCTCTCTGCGTGTAATGACTCTATATAATTGATCCCTCTGCGTGTAATGACTCTATATAATAGATCCCTCTGCGTGTAATGACTCTATATAATAGATCTCTCTGCGTGTAATGACTCTATATAATAGAACCCTCTGTGTGTAATGACTCTATATAATAGATCCCTCTGTGTGTAATGACTCTATATAATAGAACCCTCTGCGTGTAATGACTCTATATAATAGATCCCTCTGTGTGTAATGACTCTATATAATAGATCCCTCTGTGTGTAATGACTCTATATAATAGATCCCTCTGCGTGTAATGACTCTATATAATAGATCCCTCTGCGTGTAATGACTCTATATAATAGATCCCTCTGCGTGTAATGACTCTATATAATAGATCCCTCTGAGTGTAATGACTCTATATAATAGATCCCTCTGTGTGTAATAACTCTATATAATAGATCACTCTGTGTGTAATGACTCTATATAATAGGTCCCTCTGTGTGTAATGACTCTATATAATAGATCCCTCTGTGTGTAATGACTATATAATAGATCACTCTGTGTGTAATGACTCTATATAATAGATCTCTCTGTGTGTAATGACTCTATATAATAGATCCCTCTGTGTGTAATGTCTCTATATAATAGATCCCTCTGTGTGTAATCACTCTATATAATAAATCACTCTGTGTGTAATGACTCTATATAATAGATCCCTCTGTGTGTAATGACTCTATATAATAGATCCCTCTGTGTGTAATGGCTCTATATAATAGATCCCTCTGTGTAATGACTCTATATAATAGATCCCTCTGCGTGTAATGACTCTATATAATAGATCCCTCTGCGTGTAATGACTCTATATAATAGATCCCTCTGCGTGTAATGGCTCTATATAATAGATCCCTCTGTGTAATGACTCTATATAATAGATCCCTCTGCGTGTAATGACTCTATATAATAGATCCCTCTGCGTGTAATGACTCTATATTATAGATCCCTCTGTGTAATGACTCTATATAATAGATCCCTCTGCGTGTAATGACTCTATATAATAGATCCCTCTGTGTGTAATGACCCTATATAATAGATCCTTCTGTGTTTAATGACTATATAATAGATCCCTCTGTGTGTAATGACTCTATATAATAGATCCCTCTGTGTGTATTGACTCTATATAATAGATCCCTCTGCGTGTAATGACTGTATATAATAGATCCCTCTGCGTGTAATGACTCTATATAATAGATCCCTCTGTGTCTAATGACTCTATGTAATAGATCGCTCTGTGTGTAATGACTCTATATAATAGATCGCTCTGTGTGTAATGACTCTATATAATAGATCCCTTTGTGTGTAATGACTATATAATAGATCACTCTGTGTGTAATGACTCTATATAATAGATCCCTCTGCGTGTAATGACTCTATATAATAGATCCCTCTGCGTGTAATTACTCTATATAATAGATCCCTCTGTGTAATGGCTCTATATAATAGATCCATCTGTGTGTAATGACTCTATATAATAAATCCCTCTGTGTGTAATGACTCTATATAATAGATCCCTCTGTGTGTAATGACTCTATATAATAGATCCCTCTGTGTAATTACTCTATATAATAGATCCCTCTGTGTGTAATGACTCTATGTAATAGATCGCTCTGTGTGTAATGACTCTATATAATAGATCCCTCTGTGTGTAATGACTATATAATAGATCCCTCTGTGTGTAATGACTCTATATAATAGATCCCTCTGTGTGTAATGACTCTATATAATAGATCCCTCTGCGTGTCATGACTCTATATAATAGATCTCTGTGTGTAATGACTCTATATAATAGATCCCTCTGTGTGTAATGACTCTATATAATAGATCCCTCTGTGTGTAATGACTATATAATAGATCCCTCTGTGTGTAATGACTCTATATAATAGATCCCTCTGTGTGTAATGACTCTATATAATAGATGGCTCTGTGTGTAATTTCTCTATATAATAGATCCCTCTGTGTGTAATGACTCTATATAATAGATCCCTCTGTGTGTAATGACTCTATATAATAGATGGCTCTGTGTGTAATGACTCTATATAATAGATCCCTCTGTGTGTAATGACTATATAATAGATCCCTCTGTGTGTAATGACTCTATATAATAGATCCCTCTGCGTGTAATGTCTCTATATAATAGATCCCTCTGTGTGTAATGACTCTATATAATAGATCTCTCTGTGTGTAATGACTCTATATAATAGATCCCTCTGTGTGTAATGACTCTATATAATAGATCCCTCTGCGTGTAATGACTCTATATAATAGATCCCTCTGCGTGTAATGACTCTATATAATAGATCCCTCTGCGTGTAATGACTCTATATAATAGATCCCTCTGCGTGTAATGACTCTATATAATAAATCCCTCTGTGTGTAATGACTCTATATAATAGATCGCTCTGCGTGTAATGACTCTATATAATAGATCCCTCTGCGTGTAATGACTCTATATAATAGATCCCTCTGTGTGTAATGACTATATAGTAGATTCCTCTGTGTGTAATGACTATATAATAGATCCCTCTGTGTGTAATGACTCTATATAATAGATCCCTCTGTGTGCAATGACTCTATATAATAGATGGCTGTGTGTGTTGACTCTATATAATAGATCCCTCTGTGTGTAATGACTATATAATAGATCCCTCTGTGTGTAATGACTCTATATAATAGATCCCTCTGCGTGTAATTACTCTATATAATAGATCCCTCTGCGTGTAATGACTCTATATAATAGATCTCTGTGTGTAATGACTCTATATAATACATTGCTCTGTGTGTAATGACTCTATATAATAGATCGCTGTGTGTAATGACTCTATATAATAGATTGATCTGTGTGTAATGGCTCTATATAATAGATCCCTCTGTGTGTAATGATTCTATATAATAGATCACTCTGTGTGTAATGACTCTATATAATAGATCCCTCTGCGTGTAACGACTCTATATAATAGATCCCTCTGCGTGTAATGACTATATAATAGATCCCTCTGCGTGTTATGACTCTATATAATAGATCCCTCTGCGTGTAATGACTCTATATAATAGATCCCTCTGCGTGTAATGACTCTATATAATAGATCCCTCTGTGTGTAATGGCTCTATATAATAGTTCCCTCTGTGTAATGACTCTATATAATAGATCCCTCTGCGTGTAATGACTCTATATAATAGATCTCTCTGCGTGTAATGACTCTATATAATAGATCCCTCTGTGTGTAATGACTCTATATAATAGATCCCTTTGTGTGTAATGACTCTATATAATAGATCCCTCTGCGTGTAATGACTCTATATAATAGATCCCTCTGTGTGTAATGACTCTATATAATAGATCCCTCTGTGTGTAATGACTCTATATAATAGATCCCTCTGCGTGTAATGACTCTATATAATAGATCCCTCTGCGTGTAATGACTCTATATACTAGATCCCTCTGTGTGTAATGACTCTATATAATAGATCCCTCTGCGTGTAATGACTCTATATAATAGATCCCTCTGTGTGTAATGACTTTATATAATAGATCTCTCTGCGTGTAATGACTCTATATAATCGATCCCTCTGCGTGTAATGACTCTATATAATAGATCTCTCTGTGTGTAATGACTCTATATAATAGATCCCTCTGTGTGTAATGACTCTATATAATAGATCCTCTGCGTGTAATGACTCTATATAATAGATCCCTCTGCGTGTAATGACTCTATATAATAGATCCCTCTGCGTGTAATGACTCTATATAATAGATCCCTCTGCGTGTAATGACTCTATATAATAGATCCCTCTGTGTGTAATGACTCTATATAATAGATCCCTCTGCGTGTAATGACTCTATATAATAGATCCCTCTGCGTGTATTGACCCTATATAATAGATCCCTCTGCGTGTAATGACTCTATATAATAGATCCCTCTGCGTGTAATGACTCTATATAATAGATCCCTCTGCGTGTAATGACTCTATATAATAGATCCCTCTGCGTGTAATGACTATATAATAGATCCCTCTGTGTGTAATGACTCTATATAATAGATCCCTCTGTGTGTAATGACTCTATATAATAGATCCCTCTGCGTGTAATGACTCTATATAATAGATCTCTGTGTGTAATGACTCTATATAATAGATCCCTCTGTGTGTAATGACTCTATATAATAGATCCCTCTGTGTGTAATGACTATATAATAGATCCCTCTGTGTGTAATGACTCTATATAATAGATCCCTCTGTGTGTAATGACTCTATATAATAGATGGCTCTGTGTGTAATGACTCTATATAATAGATCCCTCTGTGTGTAATGACTCTATATAATAGATCCCTCTGCGTGTAATGACTCTATATAATAGATCTCTGTGTGTAATGACTCTATATAATAGATCCCTCTGCGTGTAATGACTCTATATAATAGATCCCTCTGCGTGTAATGACTCTATATAATAGATCCCTCTGCGTGTAATGACTCTATATAATAGATCCCTCTGCGTGTAATGACTCTATATAATAGATCCCTCTGCGTGTAATGACTCTATATAATAGATCCCTCTGTGTGTAATAACTCTATATAATAGATCCCTCTGCGTGTAATGACTCTATATAATAGATCGCTCTGCGTGTAGTGACTCCATATAACAGATCCCTCTGCGTTTAATGACTCTATATAATAGATCCCTCTGCGTGTAATGACTCTATATAATAGATCCCTCTGTGTGTAATGACTCTATATAATAGATCCCTCTGCGTGTAATGACTCTATATAATAGATTGCTCTGTGTTTAATGACTCTATATAATAGATCGCTGTGTGTAATGACTCTATATAATAGATCCCTCTGTGTGTAATGACTCTATATAATAGATACCTCTGCGTGTAATGACTCTATATAATAGATTCCTCTGTGTGTAATGACTCTATATAATAGATCCCTCTGTGTGTAATGACTCTATATAATAGATTGCTCTGTGTGTAATGACTCTATATAATAGATCGCTGTGTGTAATGACTCTATATAATAGATCCCTCTGTGTGTAATGACTCTACATAATAGATCCCTCTGCGTGTAATGACTCTATAATAGATCGCTGTGTGTAATGACTCTATATAATAGATCCCTCTGTGTGTAATGACTCTATATAATAGATTCCTCTGCGTGTAATGACTCTATATAATAGATCGCTGTGTGTAATGACTCTATATAATAGATCCCTCTGTGTGTAATGACTCTATATAATAGATCCCTCTGCGTGTAATGACTCTATATAATAGATCCTTCTGCATGTAATCACTCTATATAATAGATCCCTCTGTGTGTAATGACTATATAATAGATCACTCTGTGTGTAATGACTCTATATAATAGATCCCTCTGTGTGTAATGACTCTATATAATAGATCCCTCTGCGTGTAATGACTCTATATAATAGATCGCTGTGTGTAATGACTCTATATAATAGATCCCTCTGTGTGTAATGACTCTATATATTAGATCCCTCTGCGTGTAATGACTCTATATAATAGATCCCTCTGCATGTAATCACTCTATATAATAGATCCCTCTGTGTGTAATGACTATATAATAGATCACTCTGTGTGTAATGACTCTATATAATAGATCCCTCTGTCTGTAATGACTCTATATAATAGATCCCTCTGTGTGTAATGTCTCTATATAATAGATCCCTCTGTGTGTAATCACTCTATATAATAGATCACTCTGTGTGTAATGACTCTATATAATAGATCCCTCTGTGTGTAATGACTCTATATAATAGATCCCTCTGTGTGTAATGGCTCTATATAATAGATCCCTCTGTGTAATGACTCTATATAATAGATCCCTCTGCGTGTAATGACTCTATATAATAGATCCCTCTGTGTGTAATGACTATATAGTAGATTCCTCTGTGTGTAATGACTATATAATAGATCCCTCTGTGTGTAATGACTCTATATAATAGATCCCTCTGTGTGCAATGACTCTATATAATAGATGGCTGTGTGTGTTGACTCTATATAATAGATCCCTCTGTGTGTAATGACTATATAATAGATCCCTCTGTGTGTAATGACTCTATATAATAGATCCCTCTGCGTGTAATTACTCTATATAATAGATCCCTCTGCGTGTAATGACTCTATATAATAGATCTCTGTGTGTAATGACTCTATATAATACATTGCTCTGTGTGTAATGACTCTATATAATAGATCGCTGTGTGTAATGACTCTATATAATAGATTGATCTGTGTGTAATGGCTCTATATAATAGATCCCTCTGTGTGTAATGATTCTATATAATAGATCACTCTGTGTGTAATGACTCTATATAATAGATCCCTCTGCGTGTAACGACTCTATATAATAGATCCCTCTGCGTGTAATGACTATATAATAGATCCCTCTGCGTGTTATGACTCTATATAATAGATCCCTCTGCGTGTAATGACTCTATATAATAGATCCCTCTGCGTGTAATGACTCTATATAATAGATCCCTCTGTGTGTAATGGCTCTATATAATAGTTCCCTCTGTGTAATGACTCTATATAATAGATCCCTCTGCGTGTAATGACTCTATATAATAGATCTCTCTGCGTGTAATGACTCTATATAATAGATCCCTCTGTGTGTAATGACTCTATATAATAGATCCCTTTGTGTGTAATGACTCTATATAATAGATCCCTCTGCGTGTAATGACTCTATATAATAGATCCCTCTGTGTGTAATGACTCTATATAATAGATCCCTCTGTGTGTAATGACTCTATATAATAGATCCCTCTGCGTGTAATGACTCTATATAATAGATCCCTCTGCGTGTAATGACTCTATATACTAGATCCCTCTGTGTGTAATGACTCTATATAATAGATCCCTCTGCGTGTAATGACTCTATATAATAGATCCCTCTGTGTGTAATGACTTTATATAATAGATCTCTCTGCGTGTAATGACTCTATATAATCGATCCCTCTGCGTGTAATGACTCTATATAATAGATCTCTCTGTGTGTAATGACTCTATATAATAGATCCCTCTGTGTGTAATGACTCTATATAATAGATCCTCTGCGTGTAATGACTCTATATAATAGATCCCTCTGCGTGTAATGACTCTATATAATAGATCCCTCTGCGTGTAATGACTCTATATAATAGATCCCTCTGCGTGTAATGACTCTATATAATAGATCCCTCTGTGTGTAATGACTCTATATAATAGATCCCTCTGCGTGTAATGACTCTATATAATAGATCCCTCTGCGTGTATTGACCCTATATAATAGATCCCTCTGCGTGTAATGACTCTATATAATAGATCCCTCTGCGTGTAATGACTCTATATAATAGATCCCTCTGCGTGTAATGACTCTATATAATAGATCCCTCTGCGTGTAATGACTATATAATAGATCCCTCTGTGTGTAATGACTCTATATAATAGATCCCTCTGTGTGTAATGACTCTATATAATAGATCCCTCTGCGTGTAATGACTCTATATAATAGATCTCTGTGTGTAATGACTCTATATAATAGATCCCTCTGTGTGTAATGACTCTATATAATAGATCCCTCTGTGTGTAATGACTATATAATAGATCCCTCTGTGTGTAATGACTCTATATAATAGATCCCTCTGTGTGTAATGACTCTATATAATAGATGGCTCTGTGTGTAATGACTCTATATAATAGATCCCTCTGTGTGTAATGACTCTATATAATAGATCCCTCTGCGTGTAATGACTCTATATAATAGATCTCTGTGTGTAATGACTCTATATAATAGATCCCTCTGCGTGTAATGACTCTATATAATAGATCCCTCTGCGTGTAATGACTCTATATAATAGATCCCTCTGCGTGTAATGACTCTATATAATAGATCCCTCTGCGTGTAATGACTCTATATAATAGATCCCTCTGTGTGTAATAACTCTATATAATAGATCCCTCTGCGTGTAATGACTCTATATAATAGATCGCTCTGCGTGTAGTGACTCCATATAACAGATCCCTCTGCGTTTAATGACTCTATATAATAGATCCCTCTGCGTGTAATGACTCTATATAATAGATCCCTCTGTGTGTAATGACTCTATATAATAGATCCCTCTGCGTGTAATGACTCTATATAATAGATTGCTCTGTGTTTAATGACTCTATATAATAGATCGCTGTGTGTAATGACTCTATATAATAGATCCCTCTGTGTGTAATGACTCTATATAATAGATACCTCTGCGTGTAATGACTCTATATAATAGATTCCTCTGTGTGTAATGACTCTATATAATAGATCCCTCTGTGTGTAATGACTCTATATAATAGATTGCTCTGTGTGTAATGACTCTATATAATAGATCGCTGTGTGTAATGACTCTATATAATAGATCCCTCTGTGTGTAATGACTCTACATAATAGATCCCTCTGCGTGTAATGACTCTATAATAGATCGCTGTGTGTAATGACTCTATATAATAGATCCCTCTGTGTGTAATGACTCTATATAATAGATTCCTCTGCGTGTAATGACTCTATATAATAGATCGCTGTGTGTAATGACTCTATATAATAGATCCCTCTGTGTGTAATGACTCTATATAATAGATCCCTCTGCGTGTAATGACTCTATATAATAGATCCTTCTGCATGTAATCACTCTATATAATAGATCCCTCTGTGTGTAATGACTATATAATAGATCACTCTGTGTGTAATGACTCTATATAATAGATCCCTCTGTGTGTAATGACTCTATATAATAGATCCCTCTGCGTGTAATGACTCTATATAATAGATCGCTGTGTGTAATGACTCTATATAATAGATCCCTCTGTGTGTAATGACTCTATATATTAGATCCCTCTGCGTGTAATGACTCTATATAATAGATCCCTCTGCATGTAATCACTCTATATAATAGATCCCTCTGTGTGTAATGACTATATAATAGATCACTCTGTGTGTAATGACTCTATATAATAGATCCCTCTGTGTGTAATGACTCTATATAATAGATCCCTCTGTGTGTAATGTCTCTATATAATAGATCCCTCTGTGTGTAATCACTCTATATAATAGATCACTCTGTGTGTAATGACTCTATATAATAGATCCCTCTGTGTGTAATGACTCTATATAATAGATCCCTCTGTGTGTAATGGCTCTATATAATAGATCCCTCTGTGTAATGACTCTATATAATAGATCCCTCTGCGTGTAATGACTCTATATAATAGATCCCTCTGCGTGTAATGACTCTATATAATAGATCCCTCTGTGTGTAATGGCTCTATATAATAGATCCCTCTGTGTAATGACTCTATATAATAGATCCCTCTGCGTGTAATGACTCTATATAATAGATCCCTCTGCGTGTAATGACTCTATATAATAGATCCGTCTGTGTAATGACTCTATATAATAGATCCCTCTGTGTGTAATGACCCTATATAATAGATCCCTCTGTGTGTAATGACTATATAATAGATCCCTCTGTGTGTAATGACTCTATATAATAGATCCCTCTGTGTGTAATGACTCTATATAATAGATCCCTCTGCGTGTAATGACTGTATATAATAGATCCCTCTGCGTGTAATGACTCTATATAATAGATCCCTCTGTGTCTAATGACTCTATATAATAGATCGCTCTGTGTGTAATGACTCTATATAATAGATCGCTCTGTGTGTAATGACTCTATATAATAGATCCCTCTGTGTGTAATGACTATATAATAGATCCCTCTGTGTGTAATGACTCTATATAATAGATCCATCTGCGTGTAATGTCTCTATATAATAGATCCCTCTCTGTGTAATGACTCTATATAATAGATCTCTCTGTGTGTAATGACTCTATATAATAGATCCCTCTGTGTGTAATGACTCTATATAATAGATCCCTCTGCGTGTAATGACTCTATATAATAGATCCCTCTGCGTGTAATGACTCTATATAATAGATCCCTCTGCGTGTAATGACTCTATATAATAGATCCCTCTGCGTGTAATGACTCTATATAATAAATCCCTCTGTGTGTAATGACTCTATATAATAGATCGCTCTGCGTGTAATGACTCTATATAATAGATCCCTCTGCGTGTAATGACTCTATATAATAGATCCCTCTGTGTGTAATGACTATATAGTAGATTCCTCTGTGTGTAATGACTATATAATAGATCCCTCTGTGTGTAATGACTCTATATAATAGATCCCTCTGTGTGCAATGACTCTATATAATAGATGGCTGTGTGTGTTGACTCTATATAATAGATCCCTCTGTGTGTAATGACTATATAATAGATCCCTCTGTGTGTAATGACTCTATATAATAGATCCCTCTGCGTGTAATTACTCTATATAATAGATCCCTCTGCGTGTAATGACTCTATATAATAGATCTCTGTGTGTAATGACTCTATATAATACATTGCTCTGTGTGTAATGACTCTATATAATAGATCGCTGTGTGTAATGACTCTATATAATAGATTGATCTGTGTGTAATGGCTCTATATAATAGATCCCTCTGTGTGTAATGATTCTATATAATAGATCACTCTGTGTGTAATGACTCTATATAATAGATCCCTCTGCGTGTAACGACTCTATATAATAGATCCCTCTGCGTGTAATGACTATATAATAGATCCCTCTGCGTGTAATGACTCTATATAATAGATCCCTCTGCGTGTAATGACTCTATATAATAGATCCCTCTGCGTGTAATGACTCTATATAATAGATCCCTCTGTGTGTAATGGCTCTATATAATAGTTCCCTCTGTGTAATGACTCTATATAATAGATCCCTCTGCGTGTAATGACTCTATATAATAGATCTCTCTGCGTGTAATGACTCTATATAATAGATCCCTCTGTGTGTAATGACTCTATATAATAGATCCCTTTGTGTGTAATGACTCTATATAATAGATCCCTCTGCGTGTAATGACTCTATATAATAGATCCCTCTGTGTGTAATGACTCTATATAATAGATCCCTCTGTGTGTAATGACTCTATATAATAGATCCCTCTGCGTGTAATGACTCTATATAATAGATCCCTCTGCGTGTAATGACTCTATATACTAGATCCCTCTGTGTGTAATGACTCTATATAATAGATCCCTCTGCGTGTAATGACTCTATATAATAGATCCCTCTGTGTGTAATGACTTTATATAATAGATCTCTCTGCGTGTAATGACTCTATATAATCGATCCCTCTGCGTGTAATGACTCTATATAATAGATCTCTCTGTGTGTAATGACTCTATATAATAGATCCCTCTGTGTGTAATGACTCTATATAATAGATCCCTCTGCGTGTAATGACTCTATATAATAGATCCCTCTGCGTGTAATGACTCTATATAATAGATCCCTCTGCGTGTAATGACTCTATATAATAGATCCCTCTGCGTGTAATGACTCTATATAATAGATCCCTCTGTGTGTAATGACTCTATATAATAGATCCCTCTGCGTGTAATGACTCTATATAATAGATCCCTCTGCGTGTATTGACCCTATATAATAGATCCATCTGCGTGTAATGACTCTATATAATAGATCCCTCTGCGTGTAATGACTCTATATAATAGATCCCTCTGCGTGTAATGACTCTATATAATAGATCCCTCTGCGTGTAATGACTATATAATAGATCCCTCTGTGTGTAATGACTCTATATAATAGATCCCTCTGTGTGTAATGACTCTATATAATAGATCCCTCTGCGTGTAATGACTCTATATAATAGATCTCTGTGTGTAATGACTCTATATAATAGATCCCTCTGTGTGTAATGACTCTATATAATAGATCCCTCTGTGTGTAATGACTATATAATAGATCCCTCTGTGTGTAATGACTCTATATAATAGATCCCTCTGTGTGTAATGACTCTATATAATAGATGGCTCTGTGTGTAATGACTCTATATAATAGATCCCTCTGTGTGTAATGACTCTATATAATAGATCCCTCTGTGTGTAATGACTCTATATAATAGATGGCTCTGTGTGTAATGACTCTATATAATAGATCCCTCTGTGTGTAATGACTATATAATAGATCCCTCTGTGTGTAATGACTCTATATAATAGATCCCTCTGCGTGTAATGTCTCTATATAATAGATCCCTCTGTGTGTAATGACTCTATATAATAGATCTCTCTGTGTGTAATGACTCTATATAATAGATCCGTCTGTGTGTAATGACTCTATATAATAGATCCCTCTGCGTGTAATGACTCTATATAATAGATCCCTCTGCGTGTAATGAATCTATATAATAGATCCCTCTGCGTGTAATGACTCTATATAATAGATCCCTCTGCGTGTAATGACTCTATATAATAGATCCCTCTGTGTGTAATGACTCTATATAATAGATCCCTCTGCGTGTAATGACTCTATATAATAGATCCCTCTGCGTGTATTGACCCTATATAATAGATCCCTCTGCGTGTAATGACTCTATATAATAGATCCCTCTGCGTGTAATGACTCTATATAATAGATCCCTCTGCGTGTAATGACTCTATATAATAGATCCCTCTGCGTGTAATGACTCTATATAATAGATCCCTCTGCGTGTAATGACTCTATATAATAGATCCCTCTGTGTGTAATAACTCTATATAATAGATCCCTCTGCGTGTAATGACTCTATATAATAGATCGATCTGCGTGTAGTGACTCCATATAACAGATCCCTCTGCGTTTAATGACTCTATATAATAGATCCCTCTGCGTGTAATGACTCTATATAATAGATCCCTCTGTGTGTAATGACTCTATATAATAGATCCCTCTGCGTGTAATGACTCTATATAATAGATTGCTCTGTGTTTAATGACTCTATATAATAGATCGCTGTGTGTAATGACTCTATATAATAGATCCCTCTGTGTGTAATGACTCTATATAATAGATACCTCTGCGTGTAATGACTCTATATAATAGATTCCTCTGTGTGTAATGACTCTATATAATGGATCCCTCTGTGTGTAATTACTCTATATAATAGATCTCTCTGTGTGTAATGACTCTATATAATAGATTGCTCTGTGTGTAATGACTCTATATAATAGATCGCTGTGTGTAATGACTCTATATAATAGATCCCTCTGTGTGTAATGACTCTACATAATAGATCCCTCTGCGTGTAATGACTCTATAATAGATCGCTGTGTGTAATGACTCTATATAATAGATCCCTCTGTGTGTAATGACTCTATATAATAGATTCCTCTGCGTGTAATGACTCTATATAATAGATCGCTGTGTGTAATGACTCTATATAATAGATCCCTCTGTGTGTAATGACTCTATATAATAGATCCCTCTGCGTGTAATGACTCTATATAATAGATCCTTCTGCATGTAATCACTCTATATAATAGATCCCTCTATGTGTAATGACTATATAATAGATCACTCTGTGTGTAATGACTCTATATAATAGATCCCTCTGTGTGTAATGACTCTATATAATAGATCCCTCTGCGTGTAATGACTCTATATAATAGATCGCTGTGTGTAATGACTCTATATAATAGATCCCTCTGTGTGTAATGACTCTATATATTAGATCCCTCTGCGTGTAATGACTCTATATAATAGATCCCTCTGCATGTAATCACTCTATATAATAGATCCCTCTGTGTGTAATGACTATATAATAGATCACTCTGTGTGTAATGACTCTATATAATAGATCCCTCTGTGTGTAATGACTCTATATAATAGATCCCTCTGTGTGTAATGTCTCTATATAATAGATCCCTCTGTGTGTAATCACTCTATATAATAGATCACTCTGTGTGTAATGACTCTATATAATAGATCCCTCTGTGTGTAATGACTCTATATAATAGATCCCTCTGTGTGTAATGGCTCTATATAATAGATCCCTCTGTGTAATGACTCTATATAATAGATCCCTCTGCGTGTAATGACTCTATATAATAGATCCCTCTGCGTGTAATGACTCTATATAATAGATCCCTCTGTGTGTAATGGCTCTATATAATAGATCCCTCTGTGTAATGACTCTATATAATAGATCCCTCTGCGTGTAATGACTCTATATAATAGATCCCTCTGCGTGTAATGACTCTATATAATAGATCCCTCTGTGTAATGACTCTATATAATAGATCCCTCTGCGTGTAATGACTCTATATAATAGATCCCTCTGTGTGTAATGACCCTATATAATAGATCCCTCTGTGTGTAATGACTATATAATTGATCCCTCTGTGTGTAATGACTCTATATAATAGATCCCTCTGTGTGTAATGACTGTATATAATAGATCCCTCTGCGTGTAATGACTGTATATAATAGATCCCTCTGCGTGTAATGACTCTATATAATAGATCCCTCTGTGTCTAATGACTCTATATAATAGATCGCTCTGTGTGTAATGACTCTATATAATAGATCGCTCTGTGTGTAATGACTCTATATAATAGATCCCTTTGTGTGTAATGACTATATAATAGATCACTCTGTGTGTAATGACTCTATATAATAGATCCCTCTGCGTGTAATGACTCTATATAATAGATCCCTCTGCGTGTAATTACTCTATATAATAGATCCCTCTGTGTGTAATGGCTCTATATAATAGCTCCATCTGTGTGTAATGACTCTATATAATAAATCCCTCTGTGTGTAATGACTCTATATAATAGATCCCTCTGTGTGTAATGACTCTATATAATAGATCCCTCTGTGTAATTACTCTATATAATAGATCCCTCTGTGTGTAATGACTCTATGTAATAGATCGCTCTGTGTGTAATGACTCTATATAATAGATCCCTCTGTGTGTAATGACTATATAATAGATCCCTCTGTGTGTAATGACTCTATATAATAGATCCCTCTGTGTGTAATGACTCTATATAATAGATCCCTCTGCGTGTAATGACTCTATATAATAGATCTCTGTGTGTAATGACTCTATATAATAGATCCCTCTGTGTGTAATGACTCTATATAATAGATCCCTCTGTGTGTAATGACTATATAATAGATACCTCTGTGTGTAATGACTTTATATAATAGATCCCTCTGTGTGTAATGACTCTATATAATAGATGGCTCTGTGTGTAATGACTCTATATAATAGATCCCTCTGTGTGTAATGACTCTATATAATAGATCCCTCTGTGTGTAATGACTCTATATAATAGATGGCTCTGTGTGTAATGACTCTATATAATAGATCCCTCTGTGTGTAATGACTATATAATAGATCCCTCTGTGTGTAATGACTCTATATAATAGATCCCTCTGCGTGTAATGTCTCTATATAATAGATCCCTCTGTGTGTAATGACTCTATATAATAGATCTCTCTGTGTGTAATGACTCTATATAATAGATCCCTCTGTGTGTAATGACTCTATATAATAGATCCCTCTGCGTGTAATGACTCTATATAATAGATCCCTCTGCGTGTAATGACTCTATATAATAGATCCCTCTGCGTGTAATGACTCTATATAATAGATCCCTCTGCGTGTAATGACTCTATATAATAGATCCCTCTGTGTGTAATGACTCTATATAATAGATCCCTCTGCGTGTAATGACTCTATATAATAGATCCCTCTGCGTGTATTGACCCTATATAATAGATCCCTCTGCGTGTAATGACTCTATATAATAGATCCCTCTGCGTGTAATGACTCTATATAATAGATCCCTCTGCGTGTAATGACTCTATATAATAGATCCCTCTGCGTGTAATGACTCTATATAATAGATCCCTCTGCGTGTAATGACTCTGTATAATAGATCCCTCTGCGTGTAATGACTCTATATAATAGATCCCTCTGTGTGTAATGACTATATAATAGATCCCTCTGCGTGTAATGACTCTATATAATAGATCGCTCTGCGTGTAGTGACTCCATATAACAGATCCCTCTGCGTTTAATGACTCTATATAATAGATCCCT
The DNA here is from genome assembly GCF_046119375.1 of Phyllobates terribilis. Taxonomy (NCBI): domain Eukaryota; kingdom Metazoa; phylum Chordata; class Amphibia; order Anura; family Dendrobatidae; genus Phyllobates; species Phyllobates terribilis. The sequence continues at coordinate 390,112,536 of NW_027362768.1, read as the reverse complement.
CTGCGTGTAATGACTCTATATAATAGATCCCTCTGTGTGTAATGACTCTATATAATAGATCCCTCTGCGTGTAATGACTCTATATAATAGATTGCTCTGTGTTTAATGACTCTATATAATAGATCGCTGTGTGTAATGACTCTATATAATAGATCCCTCTGTGTGTAATGACTCTATATAATAGATACCTCTGCGTGTAATGACTCTATATAATAGATTCCTCTGTGTGTAATGACTCTATATAATAGATCCCTCTGCGTGTAATTACTCTATATAATAGATCTCTCTGTGTGTAATGACTCTATATAATAGATCCCTCTGTGTGTAATGACTCTATATAATAGATCGCTGTGTGTAATGACTCTATATAATAGATCCCTCTGTGTGTAATGACTCTACATAATAGATCCCTCTGCGTGTAATGACTCTATTATAGATCGCTGTGTGTAATGACTCTATATAATAGATCCCTCTGTGTGTAATGACTCTATATAATAGATCCCTCTGCATGTAATGACTCTATATAATAGATCGCTGTGTGTAATGACTCTATATAATAGATCCCTCTGTGTGTAATGACTCTATATAATAGATCCCTATGCGTGTAATGACTCTATATAATAGATCCCTCTGCATGTAATCACTCTATATAATAGATCCCTCTGTGTGTAATGACTCTATATAATAGATCCCTCTGTGTGTAATGACTCTATATAATAGATCCCTCTGTGTGTAATGTCTCTATATAATAGATCCCTCTGTGTGTAATCACTCTATATAATAGATCACTCTGTGTGTAATGACTCTATATAATAGATCCCTCTGTGTGTAATGACTCTATATAATAGATCCCTCTGTGTGTAATGGCTCTATATAATAGATCCCTCTGTGTAATGACTCTATATAATAGATCCCTCTGCGTGTAATGACTCTATATAATAGATCCCTCTGCGTGTAATGACTCTATATAATAGATCCCTCTGTGTGTAATGGCTCTATATAATAGATCCCTCTGTGTAATGACTCTATATAATAGATCCCTCTGCGTGTAATGACTCTATATAATAGATCCCTCTGCGTGTAATGACTCTATATAATAGATCCCTCTGTGTAATGACTCTATATAATAGATCCCTCTGCGTGTAATGACTCTATATAATAGATCCCTCTGTGTGTAATGACCCTATATAATAGATCCCTCTGTGTGTAATGACTATATAATAGATCCCTCTGTGTGTAATGACTCTATATAATAGATCCCTCTGTGTGTAATGACTCTATATAATAGATCCCTCTGCGTGTAATGACTGTATATAATAGATCCCTCTGCGTGTAATGACTCTATATAATAGATCCCTCTGTGTCTAATGACTCTATATAATAGATCGCTCTGTGTGTAATGACTCTATATAATAGATCGCTCTGTGTGTCATGACTCTATATAATAGATCCCTTTGTGTGTAATGACTATATAATAGATCACTCTGTGTGTAATGACTCTATATAATAGATCCCTCTGCATGTAATGACTCTATATAATAGATCCCTCTGCGTGTAAATACTCTATATAATAGATCCCTCTGTGTGTAATGGCTCTATATAATAGATCCATCTGTGTGTAATGACTCTATATAATAAATCCCTCTGTGTGTAATGACTCTATATAATAGATCCCTCTGTGTGTAATGACTCTATATAATAGATCCCTCTGTGTAATTACTCTATATAATAGATCCCTCTGTGTGTAATGACTCTATGTAATAGATCGCTCTGTGTGTAATGACTCTATATAATAGATCCCTCTGTGTGTAATGACTATATAATAGATCCCTCTGTGTGTAATGACTCTATATAATAGATCCATCTGTGTGTAATGACTCTATATAAGAGATCCCTCTGCGTGTAATGACTCTATATAATAGATCTCTGTGTGTAATGACTCTATATAATAGATCACTCTGTGTGTAATGACTCTATATAATAGATCCCTCTGTGTGTAATGACTATATAATAGATCCCTCTGTGTGTAATGACTCTATATATTAGATCCCTCTGTGTGTAATAACTCTATATAATAGATGGCTCTGTGTGTAATGACTCTATATAATAGATCCCTCTGTGTGTAATGACTCTATATAATAGATCCCTCTGTGTGTAATGACTCTATATAATAGATGGCTCTGTGTGTAATGACTCTATATAATAGATCCCTCTGTGTGTAATGACTATATAATAGATCCCTCTGTGTGTAATGACTCTATATAATAGATCCCTCTGCGTGTAATGTCTCTATATAATAGATCCCTCTGTGTGTAATGACTCTATATAATAGATCTCTCTGTGTGTAATGACTCTATATAATAGATCCCTCTGTGTGTAATGACTCTATATAATAGATCCCTCTGCGTGTAATGACTCTATATAATAGATCCCTCTGCGTGTAATGACTCTATATAATAGATCCCTCTGCGTGTAATGACTCTATATAATAGATCCCTCTGCGTGTAATGACTCTATATAATAGATCCCTCTGTGTGTAATGACTCTATATAATAGATCCCTCTGCGTGTAATGACTCTATATAATAGATCCCTCTGCGTGTATTGACCCTATATAATAGATCCCTCTGTGTGTAATGACTCTATATAATAGATCCCTCTGCGTGTAATGACTCTATATAATAGATCCCTCTGCGTGTAATGACTCTATATAATAGATCCCTCTGCGTGTAATGACTCTATATAATAGATCCCTCTGCGTGTAATGACTCTATATAATAGATCCCTCTGCGTGTAATGACTCTATATAATAGATCCCTCTGTGTGTAATGACTCTATATAATAGATCCCTCTGCGTGTAATGACTCTATATAATAGATCGCTCTGCGTGTAGTGACTCCATATAACAGATCCCTCTGCGTTTAATGACTCTATATAATAAATCCCTCTGCGTGTAATGACTCTATATAATAGATCCCTCTGTGTGTAATGACTCTATATAATAGATCCCTCTGCGTGTAATGACTCTATATAATAGATTGCTCTGTGTTTAATGACTCTATATAATAGATCGCTGTGTGTAATGACTCTATATAATAGATCCCTCTGTGTGTAATGACTCTATATAATAGATACCTCTGCGTGTAATGACTCTATATAATAGATCCCTCTGTGTGTAATGACTCTATATAATAGATCCCTCTGTGTGTAATGACTCTATATAATAGATCTCTCTGTGTGTAATGACTCTATATAATAGATTGCTCTGTGTGTAATGACTCTATATAATAGATCCCTCTGTGTGTAATGACTTTATATAATAGATCCCTCTGTGTGTAATGACTCTACATAATAGATCCCTCTGCGTGTAATGACTCTATAATAGATCGCTGTGTGTAATGACTCTATATAATAGATCCCTCTGTGTGTAATGACTCTATATAATAGATCCCTCTGCGTGTAATGACTCTATATAATAGATCGCTGTGTGTAATGACTCTATATAATAGATCCCTCTGTGTGTAATGACTCTATATAATAGATCCCTCTGCGTGTAATGACTCTATATAATAGATCCCTCTGCATGTAATCACTCTATATAATAGATCCCTCTGTGTGTAATGACTCTATATAATAGATCGCTCTGTGTGTAATGACTATATAATAGATTCATCTGTGTGTAATGACTCTATATAATAGATCCCTCTGCATGTAATCACTCTATATAATAGATCCCTCTGTGTGTAATGACTCTATATAATAAATTGCTCTGTGTGTAATGACTCTATATAATAGATCCCTCTGTGTGTAATGACTCTATATAATAGATTCCTGTGTGTAATGACTCTATATAATAGATCCCTCTGTGTGTAATGACTCTATATAATAGATCCCTCTGCATGTAATGACTCTATATAATAGATCCCTCTGCGTGTAATGACTCTATATAATAGATCCCTCTGCGTGTAATGACTCTATATAATAGATCCCTCTGTGGGTAATGACTCTATATAATAGATCCCTCTGTGTGTAATGACTCTATATAATAGATCACTCTGTGTGTAATGACTCTATATAATAGATCCCTCTGTGTGTAATGACTCTATATAATAGATCCCTCTGTGTGTAATGACTCTATATAATAGATCCTTCTGTGTGTAATGACTCTATATAATAGATCCCTCTGCATGTAATGACTCTATATAATAGATCCCTCTGTGTGTAATGACTCTATATAATAGATCCCTCTGCGTGTAATGACTCTATATAATAGATCCCTCTGTGGGTAATGACTCTATATAATAGATCCCTCTGTGGGTAATGACTCTATATAATAGATCCCTCTGCATGTAATCACTCTATATAATAGATCCCTCTGTGTGTAATGACTCTATATAATAAATTGCTCTGTGTGTAATGACTCTATATAATAGATCCCTCTGTGTGTAATGACTCTATATAATAGATTCCTGTGTGTAATGACTCTATATAATAGATCCCTCTGTGTGTAATGACTCTATATAATAGATCCCTCTGCATGTAATGACTCTATATAATAGATCCCTCTGCGTGTAATGACTCTATATAATAGATCCCTCTGCGTGTAATGACTCTATATAATAGATCCCTCTGTGGGTAATGACTCTATATAATAGATCCCTCTGTGTGTAATGACTCTATATAATAGATCACTCTGTGTGTAATGACTCTATATAATAGATCCCTCTGTGTGTAATGACTCTATATAATAGATCCCTCTGTGTGTAATGACTCTATATAATAGATCCTTCTGTGTGTAATGACTCTATATAATAGATCCCTCTGCATGTAATGACTCTATATAATAGATCCCTCTGTGTGTAATGACTCTATATAATAGATCCCTCTGCGTGTAATGACTCTATATAATAGATCCCTCTGTGGGTAATGACGCTATATAATAGATCCCTCTGCATGTAATCACTCTATATAATAGATCCCTCTGTGTGTAATGACTCTATATAATAGATCGCTCTGTGTGTAATGACTCTATATAATAGATCCCTCTGTGTGTAATGACTCTATATAATAGATCCCTCTGTGTGTAATGACTCTATATAATAGATCCCTCTGCATGTAATCACTCTATATAATAGATCCCTCTGTGTGTAATGACTCTATATAATAAATTGCTCTGTGTGTAATGACTCTATATAATAGATCCCTCTGTGTGTAATGACTCTATATAATAGATTTCTGTGTGTAATGACTCTATATAATAGATCCCTCTGTGTGTAATGACTCTATATAATAGATCCCTCTGCATGTAATGACTCTATATAATAGATCCCTCTGCGTGTAATGACTCTATATAATAGATCCCTCTGCGTGTAATGACTCTATATAATAGATCCCTCTGTGGGTAATGACTCTATATAATAGATCCCTCTGTGTGTAATGACTCTATATAATAGATCACTCTGTGTGTAATGACTCTATATAATAGATCCCTCTGTGTGTAATGACTCTATATAATAGATCCCTCTGTGTGTAATGACTCTATATAATAGATCCTTCTGTGTGTAATGACTCTATATAATAGATCCCTCTGCGTGTAATGACTCTATATAATAGATCGCTCTGCGTGTAATGACTCTATATAATAGATCCCTCTGTGTGTAATGACTCTATATAATAGATCCCTCTGCGTGTAATGACTCTATATAATAGATCCCTCTGTGTGTAATGACTCTATATAATAGATCGCTGTGTGTAATGACTCTATATAATAGATCCCTCTGTGTGTAATGACTCTATATAATAGATCGCTCTGTGTAATGACTCTATATAATAGATCGCTCTGTGTAATGATTCTATATAATAGATCGCTCTGCGTGTAATGACTCTATATAATAGATCGCTCTGCGTGTAATGACTCTATATAACAGATTACTCTGTGTGTAATGACTATATATAATAGATCCCTCTGTGTGTAATGACTCTATATAATAGATCCCTCTGCGTGTAATGACTCTATATAATAGATCGATCTGTGTAATGACTCTATATAATAGATCGCTCTGCGTGTAATGACTGTATATAATAGATCGCTCTGTGTGTAATGACTCTATATAATAGATCACTCTGTGTGTAATGACTCTATATAATAAATCCCTCTGTGTGTAATGACTCTATATAATAGATCGCTCTGCGTGTAATGACTCTATATAATAGATCCCTCTGCGTGTAATGACTCTATATAATAGATCCCTCTGTGTGTAATGACTCTATATAATAGATCACTCTGTGTGTAATGACTCTATATAATAGATCCCTCTGTGTGTAATGACTCTATATAATAGATCCCTCTGTGTGTAATGACTCTATATAATAGATCCTTCTGTGTGTAATGACTCTATATAATAGATCCCTCTGCGTGTAATGACTCTATATAATAGATCGCTCTGCGTGTAATGACTCTATATAATAGATCCCTCTGTGTGTAATGACTCTATATAATAGATCCCTCTGCGTGTAATGACTCTATATAATAGATCCCTCTGTGTGTAATGACTCTATACAATAGATCGCTGTGTGTAATGACTCTATATAATAGATCCCTCTGTGTGTAATGACTCTATATAATAGATCGCTCTGTGTAATGACTCTATATAATAGATCGCTCTGTGTAATGATTCTATATAATAGATCGCTCTGCGTGTAATGACTCTATATAATAGATCGCTCTGCGTGTAATGACTCTATATAACAGATCACTTTGTGTGTAATGACTATATATAATAGATCCCTCTGTGTGTAATGACTCTATATAATAGATCCCTCTGCGTGTAATGACTCTATATAATAGATCGATCTGTGTAATGACTCTATATAATAGATCGCTCTGCGTGTAATGACTGTATATAATAGATCGCTCTGTGTGTAATGACTCTATATAATAGATCACTCTGTGTGTAATGACTCTATATAATAAATCCCTCTGTGTGTAATGACTCTATATAATAGATCGCTCTGCGTGTAATGACTCTATAAAATAGATCCCTCTGCGTGTAATGACTCTATATAATAGATCCCTCTGTGTGTAATGACTCTATATAATAGATCCCTCTGTGTGTAATGACTCTATATAATAGATCCCTCTGTGTGTAATGACTCTATATAATAGATCTCTCTGTGTGTAATGACTCTATATAATAGATCCCTCTGTGTGTAATGACTCTATATAATAGATTGCTCTGCGTGTAATGACTGTATATAATAGATCGCTCTGTGTGTAATGACTCTATATAATAGATCACTCTGTGTGTAATTACTCTATATAATAAATCCCTCTGTGTGTAATGACTCTATATAATAGATCGCTCTGCGTGTAATGACTCTATATAATAGATCCCTCTGCGTGTAATGACTCTATATAATAGATCCCTCTGTGTGTAATGACTCTATATAATAGATCCCTCTGTGTGTAATGACTCTATATAATAGATCCCTCTGTGTGTAATGACTCTATATAATAGATCTCTCTGTGTGTAATGACTCTATATAATAGATCCCTGAGTGTAATGACTCTATATAATAGATCCCTCTGTGTGTAATGACTATATAATAGATCCCTCTGTGTGTAATGACTCTATATAATAGATCCCTCTGTGTGCAATGACTCTATATAATAGATGGCTGTGTGTGTTGACTCTATATAATAGATCCCTCTGTGTGTAATGACTATATAATAGATCCCTCTGTGTGTAATGACTCTATATAATAGATCCCTCTGCGTGTAATGACTCTATATAATAGATCCCTCTGTGTGCAATGACTCTATATAATAGATCTATCTGCGTGTAATGACTCTATATAATAGATCCCTCTTTGTGTAATGACTCTATATAATAGATCCCTCTGTGTGTAATGACTCTATATAATAGATCCCTCTGCGTGTAATGACTCTATATAATAGATCCCTCTGTGTGTAATTATTCTATATAATAGATCCCTCTGTGTGTAATGACTCTATATAATAGATCCCTCTGCGTGTAATGACTCTATATAATAGATCCCTCTGCGTGTAATGACTCTATATAATAGATCCCTCTGCGTGTAATGACTCTATATAATAGATCCCTCTGCGTGTAATGACTCTATATAATAAATCCCTCTGTGTGTAATGACTCTATATAATAGATCGCTCTGCGTGTAATGACTCTATATAATAGATCCCTCTGCGTGTAATGACTCTATATAATAGATCCCTCTGTGTGTAATGAGTATATAATAGATTCCTCTGTGTGTAATGACTATATAATAGATCCCTCTGTGTGTAATGACTCTATATAATAGATCCCTCTGTGTGCAATGACTCTATATAATAGATGGCTGTGTGTGTTGACTCTATATAATAGATCCCTCTGTGTGTAATGACTATATAATAGATCCCTCTGTGTGTAATGACTCTATATAATAGATCCCTCTGTGTGTAATTACTCTATATAATGGATCCCTCTGCGTGTAATGACTCTATATAATAGATCTCTGTGTGTAATGACTCTATATAATACATTGCTCTGTGTGTAATGACTCTATATAATAGATCGCTGTGTGTAATGACTCTATATAATAGATTGATCTGTGTGTAATGGCTCTATATAATAGATCCCTCTGTGTGTAATGATTATATATAATAGATCACTCTGTGTGTAATGACTCTATATAATAGATCCCTCTGCGTGTAACGACTCTATATAATAGATCCCTCTGCGTGTAATGACTCTATATAATAGATCCCTCTGCGTGTAATGACTCTATATAATAGATCCCTCTGCGTGTAATGACTCTATATAATAGATCCCTCTGCGTGTAATGACTCTATATAATAGATCCCTCTGTGTGTAATGGCTCTATATAATAGTTCCCTCTGTGTAATGACTCTATATAATAGATCCCTCTGCGTGTAATGACTCTATATAATAGATCTCTCTGCGTGTAATGACTCTATATAATAGATCCCTCTGTGTGTAATGACTCTATATAATAGATCCCTTTGTGTGTAATGACTCTATATAATAGATCCCTCTGCGTGTAATGACTCTATATAATAGATCCCTCTGTGTGTAATGACTCTATATAATAGATCCCTCTGTGTGTAATGACTCTATATAATAGATCCCTCTGCGTGTAATGACTCTATATAATAGATCCCTCTGCGTGTAATGACTCTATATACTAGATCCCTCTGTGTGTAATGACTCTATATAATAGATCCCTCTGCGTGTAATGACTCTATATAATAGATCCCTCTGTGTGTAATGACTTTATATAATAGATCTCTCTGCGTGTAATGACTCTATATAATCGATCCCTCTGCGTGTAATGACTCTATATAATAGATCCCTCTGCGTGTAATGACTCTATATAATAGATCCCTCTGTGGGTAATGACTCTATATAATAGATCCCTCTGTGTGTAATGACTCTATATAATAGATCACTCTGTGTGTAATGACTCTATATAATAGATCCCTCTGTGTGTAATGACTCTATATAATAGATCCCTCTGTGTGTAATGACTCTATATAATAGATCCTTCTGTGTGTAATGACTCTATATAATAGATCCCTCTGCATGTAATGACTCTATATAATAGATCCCTCTGCGTGTAATGACCCTATATAATAGATCCCTCTGCGTGTAATGACTCTATATAATAGATCCCTCTGTGGGTAATGACTCTATATAATAGATCCCTCTGCATGTAATCACTCTATATAATAGATCCCTCTGTGTGTAATGACTCTATATAATAGATCGCTCTGTGTGTAATGACTCTATATAATAGATCCCTCTGTGTGTAATGACTCTATATAATAGATCCCTCTGTGTGTAATGACTCTATATATTAGATCCCTCTGCATGTAATCACTCTATATAATAGATCCCTCTGTGTGTAATGACTCTATATAATAAATTGCTCTGTGTGTAATGACTCTATATAATAGATCCCTCTGTGTGTAATGACTCTATATAATAGATTCCTGTGTGTAATGACTCTATATAATAGATCCCTCTGTGTGTAATGACTCTATATAATAGATCCCTCTGCATGTAATGACTCTATATAATAGATCCCTCTGCGTGTAATGACTCTATATAATAGATCCCTCTGCGTGTAATGACTCTATATAATAGATCCCTCTGTGGGTAATGACTCTATATAATAGATCCCTCTGTGTGTAATGACTCTATATAATAGATCACTCTGTGTGTAATGACTCTATATAATAGATCCCTCTGTGTGTAATGACTCTATATAAAAGATCCCTCTGTGTGTAATGACTCTATATAATAGATCCTTCTGTGTGTAATGACTCTATATAATAGATCCCTCTGCGTGTAATGACTCTATATATTAGATCGCTCTGCGTGTAATGACTGTATATAATAGATCGCTCTGTGTGTAATGACTCTATATAATAGATCACTCTGTGTGTAATGACTCTATATAATAAATCCCTCTGTGTGTAATGACTCTATATAATAGATCGCTCTGCGTGTAATGACTCTATATAATAGATCCCTCTGCGTGTAATGACTCTATATAATAGATCCCTCTGTGTGTAATGACTCTATATAATAGATCCCTCTGTGTGTAATGACTCTATATAATAGATCCCTCTGCGTGTAATGACTCTATATAATAGATCGATCTGTGTAATGACTCTATATATTAGATCGCTCTGCGTGTAATGACTGTATATAATAGATCGCTCTGTGTGTAATGACTCTATATAATAGATCACTCTGTGTGTAATGACTCTATATAATAGATCCCTCTGTGTGTAATGACTCTATATAATAGATCCCTCTGTGTGTAATGACTCTATATAATAGATCCCTCTGTGTGTAATGACTCTATATAATAGATCTCTCTGTGTGTAATGACTCTATATAATAGATCCCTGAGTGTAATGACTCTATATAATAGATCCCTCTGTGTGTAATGACTATATAATAGATCCCTCTGTGTGTAATGACTCTATATAATAGATCCCTCTGTGTGCAATGACTCTATATAATAGATGGCTGTGTGTGTTGACTCTATATAATAGATCCCTCTGTGTGTAATGACTATATAATAGATCCCTCTGTGTGTAATGACTCTATATAATAGATCCCTCTGCGTGTAATGACTCTATATAATAGATCCCTCTGTGTGCAATGACTCTATATAATAGATCTATCTGCGTGTAATGACTCTATATAATAGATCCCTCTGTGTGTAATGACTCTATATAATAGATCCCTCTGTGTGTAATGACTCTATATAATAGATACCTCTGCGTGTAATGACTCTATATAATAGATCCCTCTGTGTGTAATTATTCTATATAATAGATCCCTCTGTGTGTAATGACTCTATATAATAGATCCCTCTGCGTGTAATGACTCTATATAATAGATCCCTCTGCGTGTAATGACTCTATATAATAGATCCCTCTGCGTGTAATGACTCTATATAATAGATCCCTCTGCGTGTAATGACTCTATATAATAAATCCCTCTGTGTGTAATGACTCTATATAATAGATCGCTCTGCGTGTAATGACTCTATATAATAGATCCCTTTGCGTGTAATGACTCTATATAATAGATCCCTCTGTGTAATGACTATATAATAGATTCCTCTGTGTGTAATGACTATATAATAGATCCCTCTGTGTGTAATGACTCTATATAATAGATCCCTCTGTGTGCAATGACTCTATATAATAGATGGCTGTGTGTGTTGACTCTATATAATAGATCCCTCTGTGTGTAATGACTATATAATAGATCCCTCTGTGTGTAATGACTCTATATAATAGATCCCTCTGCGTGTAATTACTCTATATAATAGATCCCTCTGCGTGTAATGACTCTATATAATAGATCTCTGTGTGTAATGACTCTATATAATACATTGCTCTGTGTGTAATGACTCTATATAATAGATCGCTGTGTGTAATGACTCTATATAATAGATTGATCTGTGTGTAATGGCTCTATATAATAGATCCCTCTGTGTGTAATGACTCTATATAATAGATCCCTCTGCGTGTAATGACTCTATATAATAGATCCCTCTGCGTGTAATGACTCTATATACTAGATCCCTCTGTGTGTAATGACTCTATATAATAGATCCCTCTGCGTGTAATGACTCTATATAATAGATCCCTCTGTGTGTAATGACTTTATATAATAGATCTCTCTGCGTGTAATGACTCTATATAATCGATCCCTCTGCGTGTAATGACTCTATATAATAGATCCCTCTGCGTGTAATGACTCTATATAATAGATCCCTCTGTGGGTAATGACTCTATATAATAGATCCCTCTGTGTGTAATGACTCTATATAATAGATCACTCTGTGTGTAATGACTCTATATAATAGATCCCTCTGTGTGTAATGACTCTATATAATAGATCCCTCTGTGTGTAATGACTCTATATAATAGATCCTTCTGTGTGTAATGACTCTATATAATAGATCCCTCTGCATGTAATGACTCTATATAATAGATCCCTCTGCGTGTAATGACTCTATATAATAGATCCCTCTGCGTGTAATGACTCTATATAATAGATCCCTCTGTGGGTAATGACTCTATATAATAGATCCCTCTGCATGTAATCACTCTATATAATAGATCCCTCTGTGTGTAATGACTCTATATAATAGATCGCTCTGTGTGTAATGACTCTATATAATAGATCCCTCTGTGTGTAATGACTCTATATAATAGATCCCTCTGTGTGTAATGACTCTATATATTAGATCCCTCTGCATGTAATCACTCTATATAATAGATCCCTCTGTGTGTAATGACTCTATATAATAAATTGCTCTGTGTGTAATGACTCTATATAATAGATCCCTCTGTGTGTAATGACTCTATATAATAGATTCCTGTGTGTAATGACTCTATATAATAGATCCCTCTGTGTGTAATGACTCTATATAATAGATCCCTCTGCATGTAATGACTCTATATAATAGATCCCTCTGCGTGTAATGACTCTATATAATAGATCCCTCTGCGTGTAATGACTCTATATAATAGATCCCTCTGTGGGTAATGACTCTATATAATAGATCCCTCTGTGTGTAATGACTCTATATAATAGATCACTCTGTGTGTAATGACTCTATATAATAGATCCCTCTGTGTGTAATGACTCTATATAATAGATCCCTCTGTGTGTAATGACTCTATATAATAGATCCTTCTGTGTGTAATGACTCTATATAATAGATCCCTCTGCGTGTAATGACTCTATATAATAGATCGCTCTGCGTGTAATGACTCTATATAATAGATCCCTCTGTGTGTAATGACTCTATATAATAGATCCCTCTGCGTGTAATGACTCTATATAATAGATCCCTCTGTGTGTAATGACTCTATATAATAGATCGCTGTGTGTAATGACTCTATATAATAGATCCCTCTGTGTGTAATGACTCTATATAATAGATCGCTCTGTGTAATGACTCTATATAATAGATCGCTCTGTGTAATGACTCTATATAATAGATCGCTCTGCGTGTAATGACTCTATATAATAGATCGCTCTGCGTGTAATGACTCTATATAACAGATCACTCTGTGTGTAATGACTATATATAATAGATCCCTCTGTGTGTAATGACTCTATATAATAGATCCCTCTGCGTGTAATGACTCTATATAATAGATCGATCTGTGTAATGACTCTATATATTAGATCGCTCTGCGTGTAATGACTGTATATAATAGATCGCTCTGTGTGTAATGACTCTATATAATAGATCACTCTGTGTGTAATGACTCTATATAATAAATCCCTCTGTGTGTAATGACTCTATATAATAGATCGCTCTGCGTGTAATGACTCTATATAATAGATCCCTCTGCGTGTAATGACTCTATATAATAGATCCCTCTGTGTGTAATGACTCTATATAATAGATCCCTCTGTGTGTAATGACTCTATATAATAGATCCCTCTGTGTGTAATGACTCTATATAATAGATCGATCTGTGTAATGACTCTATATATTAGATCGCTCTGCGTGTAATGACTGTATATAATAGATTGCTCTGTGTGTAATGACTCTATATAATAGATCACTCTGTGTGTAATGACTCTATATAATAGATCCCTCTGTGTGTAATGACTCTATATAATAGATCCCTCTGTGTGTAATGACTCTATATAATAGATCCCTCTGTGTGTAATGACTCTATATAATAGATCTCTCTGTGTGTAATGACTCTATATAATAGATCCCTGAGTGTAATGACTCTATATAATAGATCCCTCTGTGTGTAATGACTATATAATAGATCCCTCTGTGTGTAATGACTCTATATAATAGATCCCTCTGTGTGCAATGACTCTATATAATAGATGGCTGTGTGTGTTGACTCTATATAATAGATCCCTCTGTGTGTAATGACTATATAATAGATCCCTCTGTGTGTAATGACTCTATATAATAGATCCCTCTGCGTGTAATGACTCTATATAATAGATCCCTCTGTGTGCAATGACTCTATATAATAGATCTATCTGCGTGTAATGACTCTATATAATAGATCCCTCTGTGTGTAATGACTCTATATAATAGATCCCTCTGTGTGTAATGACTCTATATAATAGATACCTCTGCGTGTAATGACTCTATATAATAGATCCCTCTGTGTGTAATTATTCTATATAATAGATCCCTCTGTGTGTAATGACTCTATATAATAGATCCCTCTGCGTGTAATGACTCTATATAATAGATCCCTCTGCGTGTAATGACTCTATATAATAGATCCCTCTGCGTGTAATGACTCTATATAATAGATCCCTCTGCGTGTAATGACTCTATATAATAAATCCCTCTGTGTGTAATGACTCTATATAATAGATCGCTCTGCGTGTAATGACTCTATATAATAGATCCCTTTGCGTGTAATGACTCTATATAATAGATCCCTCTGTGTAATGACTATATAATAGATTCCTCTGTGTGTAATGACTATATAATAGATCCCTCTGTGTGTAATGACTCTATATAATAGATCCCTCTGTGTGCAATGACTCTATATAATAGATGGCTGTGTGTGTTGACTCTATATAATAGATCCCTCTGTGTGTAATGACTATATAATAGATCCCTCTGTGTGTAATGACTCTATATAATAGATCCCTCTGCGTGTAATTACTCTATATAATAGATCCCTCTGCGTGTAATGACTCTATATAATAGATCTCTGTGTGTAATGACTCTATATAATACATTGCTCTGTGTGTAATGACTCTATATAATAGATCGCTGTGTGTAATGACTCTATATAATAGATTGATCTGTGTGTAATGGCTCTATATAATAGATCCCTCTGTGTGTAATGATTCTATATAATAGATCACTCTGTGTGTAATGACTCTATATAATAGATCCCTCTGCGTGTAACGACTCTATATAATAGATCCCTCTGCGTGTAATGACTCTATATAATAGATCCCTCTGCGTGTAATGACTCTATATAATAGATCCCTCTGCGTGTAATGACTCTATATAATAGATCCCTCTGTGTGTAATGGCTCTATATAATAGTTCCCTCTGTGTAATGACTCTATATAATAGATCCCTCTGCGTGTAATGACTCTATATAATAGATCTCTCTGCGTGTAATGACTCTATATAATAGATCCCTCTGTGTGTAATGACTCTATATAATACATCCCTTTGTGTGTAATGACTCTATATAATAGATCCCTCTGCGTGTAATGACTCTATATAATAGATCCCTCTGTGTGTAATGACTCTATATAATAGATCCCTCTGTGTGTAATGACTCTATATAATAGATCCCTCTGCGTGTAATGACTCTATATAATAGATCCATCTGCGTGTAACGACTCTATATACTAGATCCCTCTGTGTGTAATGACTCTATATAATAGATCCCTCTGCGTGTAATGACTCTATATAATAGATCCCTCTGCGTGTAATGACTCTATATACTAGATCCCTCTGTGTGTAATGACTCTATATAATAGATCCCTCTGCGTGTAATGACTCTATATAATAGATCCCTCTGTGTGTAATGACTTTATATAATAGATCTCTCTGCGTGTAATGACTCTATATAATCGATCCCTCTGCGTGTAATGACTCTATATAATAGATCCCTCTGTGTGTAATGACTCTATATAATAGATCTCTCTGCGTGTAATGACTATATATAATAGATCCCTCTGTGTGTAATGACTCTATATAATAGATCCCATTGTGTGTAATGACTCTATATAATAGATCCCTCTGCGTGTAATGACTCTATATAATTGATCCCTCTGTGTGTAATGACTATATATAAAAGATCCCTCTGTGTGTAATGACTCTATATAATAGATCCCTCTGCGTGTAATGACTCTATATAATAGATCCCTCTGTGTGTAATGACTCTATATAATAGATCCCTCTGTGTGTAATAACTCTATATAATAGATCCCTCTGCGTGTAATGACTCTATATAATAGATCCCTCTGCGTGTAATGACTCTATATAATAGATCGCTCTGCGTGTAATGACTCTATATAATAGATCCCTCTGTGTGTAATGACTCTATATAATAGATCCCTCTGCGTGTAATGACTCTATGTAATAGATCCCTCTGCGTGTATTGACTCTATGTAATAGATCCCTCTGCGTGTAATGACTCTATATAATAGATCCCTCTGCGTGTAATGACTCTATATAATAGATCCCTCTGCGTGTAATGGCTCTATATAATAGATCCCTCTGCGTGTAATGACTCTATATAATAGATCCCTCTGCATGTAATGACTCTATATAATAGATCCCTCTGCGTGTAATGACTCTATATAATAGATCACTCTGTGTGTAATGACTCTATATACTAGATCCCTCTGTGTGTAATGACTCTATATAATAGATCCCTCTGTGTGTAATGACTCTATATAATAGATCCCTCTGTTTGTAATGACTCTATATAATAGATCCCTCTGTGTGTAATGTCTCTATATAATAGATCCCTCTGTGTGTAATCACTCTATATAATAGATCCCTCTGTGTGTAATGACTCTATATAATAGATCCCTCTGCGTGTAATGACTCTATATAATAGATCCCTCTGCGTGTAATGACTCTATATACTAGATCCCTCTGTGTGTAATGACTCTATATAATAGATCCCTCTGCGTGTAATGACTCTATATAATAGATCCCTCTGTGTGTAATGACTCTATATAATAGATCTCTCTGCGTGTAATGACTCTATATAATTGATCCCTCTGCGTGTAATGACTCTATATAATAGATCCCTCTGCGTGTAATGACTCTATATAATAGATCTCTCTGCGTGTAATGACTCTATATAATAGATCCCTCTGTGTGTAATGACTCTATATAATAGATCCCTCTGTGTGTAATGACTCTATATAATAGAACCCTCTGCGTGTAATGACTCTATATAATAGATCCCTCTGCGTGTAATGACTCTATATAATAGATCCCTCTGTGTGTAATGACTCTATATAATAGATCCCTCTGCGTGTAATGACTCTATATAATAGATCCCTCTGCGTGTAATGACTCTATATAATAGATCCCTCTGCGTGTAATGACTCTATATAATAGATCCCTCTGCGTGTAATGACTCTATATAATAGATCCCTCTGTGTGTAATGACTCTATATAATAGATCACTCTGTGTGTAATGACTCTATATAATAGATCCCTCTGTGTGTAATGACTCTATATAATAGATCCCTCTGTGTGTAATGGCTATATAATATATCACTCTGTGTGTAATGACTCTATAATAGATCCCTCTGTGTGTAATGACTCTATATAATAGATCCCTCTGCGTGTAATGACTCTATATAATAGATCCCTCTGTGTGTAATGGCTCTATATAATAGATCCCTCTGTGTAAAGACTCTATATAATAGATCCCTCTGCGTGTAATGACTCTATATAATAGATCCCTCTGCGTGTAATTACTCTATATAATAGATCCCTCTGTGTAATGACTCTATATAATAGATCCCTCTGTGTGTAATGACTCTATATAATAGATCCCTCTGCGTGTAATGACTCTATATAATAGATCCCTCTGCATGTAATGGCTCTATATAATAGATCCCTCTGCGTGTAATGACTCTATATAATAGATCCCTCTGTGTAATGACTCTATATAATAGATCCCTCTGCGTGTAATGACTCTATATAATAGATCCCTCTGCGTGTAATGACTCTATATAATAGATCCCTCTGCGTGTAATGGCTCTATATAATAGATCCCTCTGCGTGTAATGACTCTATATAATAGATCCCTCTGTGTGTAATGACTCTATATAATAGATCCCTCTGCGTGTAATGACTCTATATAATAGATCCCTCTGTGTAATGACTCTATATAATAGATCCCTCTGTGTAATGACTCTATATAATAGATCCCTCTGCGTGTAATGACTCTATATAATAGATCCCTCTGCGTGTAATGACTCTATATAATAGATCCCTCTGCGTGTAATGACTCTATATAATAGATCCCTCTGTGTGTAATGGCTCTATATAATACAATAATATAATGTAATGGCTCTATATAATAGATCCCTCTGTGTAATGACTCTATATAATAGATCCCTCTTGTCATGAAAACAACACCCACTCTTGGGTCAGACCTTGCAGCTCTCTGGCGCCCCCTTATCCTGCTGGTCAAACACGGTATTGACAGAGGATAAGCACGGGTGCCGCTGCTCTCATTTATGTCGACTATTGCGGCACGTGATGTGGCAGGACGTATATATACCACCAGTTCCTTCCAGGAACGTATATATACCTCCGACCAGCCACCCTCAAACCACAATATCACATAAATACTGGTATACTGCCACCACCGATCGCTTAACAGGTGGATCGGGTACCTGGTAGGTAACGTGAATTAGCGGGTGAGGAACGTGTTTGCTCGACATAGGACAAGAAGAAAGAAACTGGTAAATAATAATGATTTACTCCCAAAAGGGGGCAGTGTTTACAAAAGATATACAAGATATTATAAAGGAGACAATTTACATGTATGCATAAACAGTTATTAAAATAAAAGGGATAAGTAATAGCAAAACCTGCTTCACAAGGTGATGGTCTCAGATTCTGTGGGAGGGACGGCTCCCCGGAAATTAGAGGTGATTCTTCTTACGCCGCGTGAAGTGCGTGCGTTCGACGTCCCTGAGAAGAATGACCTGAAAATGGCCGATTTGCTTTTTAGTAAGCAGCCAAAACTCTGGGGAACACCCCTTATTTACCTTACAAGGGGGGCTCGGCTTTGCGAGCCCACCCAGCTGCAGAAGACCTAACAGATCCTTCAGATTCCATATCTTGGTGTGGGGGGGTCCCACATCCAAGAGGGAGACATCATCTTGACCGTCACCAATATTCATGAAGATAGATATTAAATATGAAACCTCTATGACGCTCAGAAGCTCAGAATCCATTATCTCAGTTCCCGGTCATTCCTCAGTTATGCAAGTTATACTATTGTAATGGGAAAAAGGTGAGCATTCAAAAAACGTGGTTCCGATGTTTCTGTCAGACCTGTGCGTGATTAAAATTGGCATAAAACGTTTGTACAATTAAACAATGGGATTTTTTGGAGGGATTTTCCGGTTTGTACTAGCGCTTGCCCTGGACTGAGGTTTTATGGCGGGTCATAAAAATTCCTGGTTTGGGGAAAAGCAAAAGTGAGTTCTGTGTCTTCACTTACAAACAGATAGGGGGTGGGGTTTTTTTTTTCCTTTTTTAAAACATCTCTCATTTTTAAAAACTCGGGCAAAAATACCTTTTGCCTGACACCTCCCCCTTTTTGACTGCGCTATGGAGGTAGGACCTTCTGGTACTCCTCCAAGCGTATGTCTGGAGGCTCCCCTCGCCGGGACAACCCATCGGCATTGCCATGCTCGCTGCCCTTGCGGTGTTGAACAGTAAAGTCGTACTGCTGGAGGGTGAGGCTCCAGCGTAACAACCTTCCGTTGGCACCTGACATGGTGTGCAGCCAACTCAGGGGGTTGTGGTCAGTCACGACAGTGAAGGGGCGCCCGTACAAGTAAGGCTGTAAGCGGTTGAGGGCCCATACAATGGCCAGGCACTCCTTCTCTATGGTGGAATAGGCCACTTCCCTCGGCAGCAGTTTCCGGCTTAGGTACAACACGGGGTGTTCTTGGTTCCCCGAGTCGACCTGGCTGAGTACAGCACCGAGGCCAAATTCACTGGCGTCGGTCTGTACTAAGAGTGGCCGTGTGCCGTCGACCGCCTTTAGTACAGGAGAGCTGCTCAGGGCAGTCTTCAAAGCCCTAAAGGCCACCTCGCATTCATCCGTCCATTTGACGGAATGGGGTAGGCTCTTCCTGGTGAGGTCTGTCAAGGGCTTCGCAAGGCTACTATAGTCCTGCACAAAGCGTCTATAGTACCCTGCGGTGCCCAAGAAGGACTGCACCTGCTTCTTGGTCCTGGGGGTGGGCCAGGACACGATAGCGTCCACCTTCCCAGGCTCTGGCTTCAGAGTACCCCCACCTACCCGGTGCCCCAGGTAGTGGACCTCGTTCATGCCCATCTGGCACTTTCCCGGCTTGATGGTCAAGCCCGCCTGGTGAATGCGCCCGAGCACCTGCTGCAGATGCTCGAGGTGATCCTCCCAGGTGGGACTGAAGATGGCAATGTCATCCAGGTACGCTACTGCGTACCTCTCCAGTCCCTGGAGCAGGTGGTTGACCATTCGCTGGAACGTGGCAGGGGCATTTTTCATGCCGAAGGGCATGACCGTGGATTCATACAATCCGAAGGGGGTGATAAAGGCGGACTTCTCCTGAGCCCCGGGGCTCAAGGGAATCTGCCAATATCCCCGACTCAAATCCATAATGGAGAGATAGCTTGCGCTGGCTAACCGCTCCAGCAGCTCCTCAATGCGTGGCATTGGTTGTGCGTCAGAGGCGGTGATAGCGTTGAGCCCCCTGTAGTCCACACAGAACCGGGTGGTCCGGTCCTTCTTAGGCACCAGGACTACAGGTGAGGCCCACGCGCTCTTGGACCGCTTAATCACCCCCAACTGCAGCATCTCCTCGACCTCCTGGCGCATGACATGCTGCACCTCGTCGGAGATTCGATAGGCTGTCCGCCGGAGTGGGGCATGATTCCCGGTGTCCACTTCATGGACCGCCACTTCAGTCCTGCCAGGCAGGTTGGTGAACACTGCTTGGAAGGGTTTCAGCACTGCTTGCATCTGAGACCTCTGGTCTGCGGATAGCAAGTCGCTTAGCTCTACATCCTCTAGGGACCCGCTGGCCTTCGCTTGGGCGAGCATGTCCAAGAGGGGGTCATCCTCCCCATCCTCGGGCAGGTTGCAGACCGGTAGGACGCAGGTTCCACGTTCTTGATGAGCCTTCATCATATTAACGTGAAACGCCTTCCGCCTACCCCGCTCGTGGTCAAGTGTGATCACGTAGGTGACCGGGTTGAGCTGTTGGTGAATGACGTACGGGCCTTCCCAGGCCGCCTGAAGCTTGTCCTTTGGTACGGGGACCAGCACCCACACCTTCTGACCCACCTGGTAGGTCCGTTCTCGGGCGTTCTGGTCGTACCAATGCTTCTGGTCAGCCTGGGCTTGCGCCATGTTGTCATGCACCAACTGCGTCAAGGTCTGCATCTTGTCACGGAAGCGCATGACATACTCCACGATGGACACTCCTGGGGAGCTCGGCTCTTCTTCCCAGAATTCCCTTATCAACCCAAGGGGTCCTCGGACACGCCTGCCATACAGGAGCTCAAAGGGGGAGAACCCCGTCGAGGCCTGTGGAACCTCTCTGTAAGCAAATAGCAGGTGTGGGAGGTAACGCTCCCAGTCGCGACCCTGGGTCTCAACCAGCATTTTTAACATCTGTTTGAGGGTACCGTTGAATCGCTCACACAAACCATTGGTCTGTGGGTGATACGCACTCGATACCAGATGCTGCACCTGCATTTTCTTACATAGGGCCTCCATTAAGCGTGACATGAACTGAGTCCCCTGGTCGGTAAGCATCTCCCTGGGAAATCCTACTCGCGAAAAGATGGCCAAGAGGGCGTCCGCCACCTTATCCGCCCTAATTGAGGACAGGGCTACTGCCTCCGGATACCGGGTAGCATAGTCTACCACGGTAAGGATGAATCGTTTTCCAGAGCTGCTGGGTATGGCCAGTGGTCCCACAATGTCCACAGCAATCCTCTGGAAAGGCTCCTCTATCACTGGCAAAGAGATCAGGGGGGCTTTGGGGGCCGGCCCTGACTTTCCCACTCTTTGACACGTGGTACAGGAGCGACAGTAGTTCACCACATCTGTCCTCATTTTGGGCCAATAAAAGTGATGAGACAGCCGGGCCTTGGTTTTGCTAACCCCCAAGTGTCCAGCGAGTGGAATTTCATGGGCGATCCGCAACAACTCGTCCCTGAATTGGTAGGGGACGACCAGCTGTCTTTCCCTCAGCCACTCCTGTTGGGGTGTACAGGGAACTGTCTCCCGGTACAACCTCCCTTGGTCCCAGAATACCCTCTCCTTATCCGACTCGGAGGTGGGTTTCTCCGCGAGGCTCCTTAACGTCTCCAGACTATCATCTGAGTGCAGAGCTGCCTGAAACTCCTGGCTGGAGGAAGCCAGAAGTGAGGTTAAGGCCACGTCCTCACTGGGACCCTCTGGGACCGGCTCTGGGTCCATACCTGATTCAGTTATTCCTCTGTTCGAGGGGGGTCCAGAAGGCAGGGCGTTACTTGCATTCTGGGCACTCTGACTGCGGGTAACAGCGGCTATATAGGCCGTCTCCCCGGGGAATAACACCGTCTCATTAGCCTGAGAGGCCATGAGAGCTACCTCTCCATCATCCTCCATTACCTCAGGCACAGTGCTACGTATGCGGCAGCTACCATCAGCCAGGTCTCCATCTGTTGTGACACTGGTCACTGGCACAGCACCACCTGCTTCATGGTCCTCGTGCCTCTCCCCATTACCCTTGGCACTGACTTTTGCTCCTGCTAGGGGATCCTCAGCAACATCACCCCGCAGAGTGACATGGCTGAGTTCTCCTGCACCTTCCAATACAACAACATCATCATCATCATCATCATCATCACCATCATCATGTAAAGCATTGACATTCACATTATTAGCATTAACCTTACCAACCGTATCAGATCGGGGAGGGGTGTCAGGGACATAATAAGCAAACATCCTCCCCAAATCAGTTCCCAACAAAACATTTGCAGGTAGGTTTTTGGATACTCCCACTTCCTTCACCCCACTCCCCGCACCCCAATCAATAAAAACCCGGGCCATGGGCAAGGGGCATCGGACGCCCCCAATCCCAGTGACAGTCAGGGTCTTTCCTGGAATAAGCGCTTCAGGGGACACCAGTTCAGGTCGGATGAGGGTTCGTTCGGCCCCAGTGTCCTTGAGGCCTACAGTGAGAGTGTCCCCCACCCTGACAGACTGAAAGTTTTCACAGGCCCTCCCAACCGGCCCACCCACCAAAAGAACAGAAGCATTAGGCCCTGGGGCCTTGGATGGGGGGTTCTTCCTCTGCTTCTCTGGGCAAGTGGCGCTGAGATGACCAGTCTGGTTGCAGGAATAACACCTGCGGGCATCGGATGCAGGCAGGGCCTTGGCAACGGGAAAAAGGCCTCCGGAAGGTCGGCTGGCAGGGGCAGGGATGGTGGTTGATGGCTTACCCCCTTTCCAGCTGGCGACGACCGGCTTCCGCACCTCTGGTCTCCGGTTGGCCTCGTAGGTGTCTGCGATCTGCGCTGCTTTATTGGCATCAGGTGGCTCCCGATCCATCACGAACTGCCGTACCTCAGTCGGACACAGATGCAGGAACTGGTCTTTCACCATCAGGTCCTTTAGCTGCTCAAAGGTGGTCACTGACAGTCCTTGGATCCACTGCTCAAAGTTGATTCTGAGCCCGTCTACCACATCACGGTAGGTGTCCTGTGGTCCACGCTGGAGGGTTCTGAATTTTTTCCGGTAAACCTCCGGAGTCAGCTGGTACTTTTTTATCAGGGCCTGCTTGACGGCCTCATAGTCTCCATCCTGCTCTCGAGGGAGGGAAGCAAACACCTCCAAAGCTTTTCCTCGGAGCCCTGGAGTCAAATATCTTGCCCATTGGTCCATGGGCAGCTGATACTGCCTGCAGGCCTTTTCAAAGCCTCGCAGAAATGTGTCCAAGTCCCCATCCTTTTCCATCACAGGGAAGTGCTCAGGACGAGGTTTAAAGCAGCTGGCACTGTTGGACTCACGGGTCTGCGTAGAGGGCGACTCCTTCTGAATCCGGGCTAGCTCCAGCTGGTGTTGTCGGTCAGCTTGTCGCTCAGCAGCCTCTCGGTCAGCTTGTCGCTCAGCCCGCTCCTGGAATTTCAGGATCAGCTCCAGTCGTCCATCATGATTGTCTGTGGCGAGCTCCTCCAAGGCCATCTGCAGGTGGGGGTCCACACTACCCTGGTTGCGGGTATGGCTGGCAATCACTGGTTGGACCCCGGCAGCAACACCATCCGGGCCCTGGCTGGCCGCCCCCTCATCAGGGCTCTGCTGTCGGACGGGCTCTGCAGCACCTTGTAACAGTTCAGAAATCATTTGTTCTTTGCTTTTGCCGTGGGGGTCAATGCCTTTGGTTATACATATTCCAGTAAGAGTGTCCTTTTTCTGCTGGTGATACCAGGACTCCCCAACTACGACCATGATCACCAAAATAAAAATAGAAAAGAAAAAGCGAAGAAGGGTAGGGGTAACTGCTACACATACAGTATTGTCTCAGATCTAATAAACACTGAGTTCGATCTTCAAAACTTTTGTGCAAGTTTTTAGTGAGAGGAATGATTGCTCAAACCAGATCACTAATGTCCTATGATCCCACCGCTGCCACCAATTTGTCATGAAAACAACACCCACTCTTGGGTCAGACCTTGCAGCTCTCTGGCGCCCCCTTATCCTGCTGGTCAAACACGGTATTGACCGAGGATAAGCACGGGTGCAGCTGCTCTCATTTATGTCGACTATTGCGGCACGTGATGTGACAGGACGTATATATACCACCAGTTCCTTCCAGGAACGTATATATACCTCCGACCAGCCACCCTCAAACCACAATATCACATAAATACTGGTATACTGCCACCACCGATCGCTTAACAGGTGGATCGGGTACCTGGTAGGTAACGTGAATTAGCGGGTGAGGAACGTGTTTGCTCGACATAGGACAAGAAGAAAGAAACTGGTAAATAATTAATGATTTACTCCCAAAAGGTGGGCAGTGTTTACAACATATATACAAGATATTATAAAGGAGACAATTTACATGTATGCATAAACAGTTATTAAAATAAAAGGGATAAGTAATAGCAAAACCTGCTTCACAAGGTGATGGTCTCAGATTCTGTGGGGGGGACGGCTCCCCGGAAATTAGAGGTGATTCTTCTTACGCCGCGTGAAGTGCGTGCGTTCGACGTCCCTGAGAAGAATGACCTGAAAATGGCCGATTTGCTTTTTAGTAAGCAGCCAAAACTCTGGGGAACACCCCTTATTTACCTTACAAGGGGGGCTCGGCTTTGCGAGCCCACCCAGCTGCAGAAGACCTAACAGATCCTTCAGATTCCATATCTTGGTGTGGGGGGGTCCCACATCCAAGAGGGAGACATCATCTTGACCGTCACCAATATTCATGAAGATAGATATTAAATATGAAACCTCTATGACGCTCAGAAGCTCAGAATCCATTATCTCAGTTCCCGGTCATTCCTCAGTTATGCAAGTTATACTATTGTAATGGGAAAAAGGTAAGCATTCAAAAAACGTGGTTCCGATGTTTCTGTCAGACCTGTGCGTGATTAAAATTGGCATAAAACGTTTGTACAATTAAACAATGGGATTTATTGGAGGGATTTTCCGGTTTGTACCAGTGCTTGCCCTGGACTGAGGTTTTATGGCGGGTCATAAAAATTCCTGGTTTGGGGAAAAGCAAAAGTGAGTTCTATGTCTTCACTTACAAACAGATAGGGGGTGGGGTTTTTTTTTCTTTTTTAAAACATCTCTCATTTTTAAAAACTCGGGCAAAAATACCTTTTGCCTGACACCTCTGTGTGTAATGACTCTATATAATAGATCCCTCTGCGTGTAATGACTCTATATAATAGATCCCTCTGTGTGTAATGGCTCTATATAATAGATCCCTCTGTGTAATGACTCTATATAATAGATCCCTCTGCGTGTAATGACTCTATATAATAGATCCCTCTGCGTGTAATGACTCTATATAATAGATCCCTCTGTGTAATGACTCTATATAATAGATCCCTCTGCGTGTAATCACTCTATATAATAGATCCCTCTGTGTGTAATGGCTCTATATAATAGATCCCTCTGCGTGTAATGACTCTATATAATAGATCCCTCTGTGTATTGACTCTATATAATAGATCCCTCTGCGTGTAATGACTCTATATAATAGATCCCTCTGCGTGTAATGACTCTATATAATAGATCCCTCTGCGTGTAATGACTCTATATAATAGATCCCTCTGTGTGTAATGGCTCTATATAATAGATCCCTCTGTGTAATGACTCTATATAATAGATCCCTCTGCGTGTAATGACTCTATATAATAGATCCCTCTGCGTGTAATGACTCTATATAATAGATCCCTCTGCGTGTAATGACTCTATATAATAGATCCCTCTGTGTAATGACTCTATATAATAGATCCCTCTGCGTGTAATGACTCTATATAATAGATCCCTCTGCGTGTAATGACTCTATATAATAGATCCCTCTGTGTGTAATGACTCTATATAATAGATCCCTCTGTGTGTAATGACTCTATATAATAGATCCCTCTGTGTGTAATGACTCTATATAATATAGGAGCTTCACTTTTTGGATTGAAGAACGGAAATAAATGAACTTTTTGATGATATTCTAATTTAGTGAGATGGGTCCTCGCTGACGTCGCAGCCTTGTTGGGACATGGAGGCCGTCCACCAACCATCCACTACTCCATGCATCTGGACCATCCAGGGTTACCGGCGTCGTCAGTAATCATGGCTAGTTTCCAATAAGTCTTCATGTATTTTGGGGCCACTGCAGCTGGATCTGCTTCTGAGCGCTGTTTAGGGGCAGCCAAATAGTAGGATAATGCACAGCTGCAGCCTCTGGAGGATCCTACACCTTTAGGTTTGCAGTCTCCAGGTGCTCCAGCAGCTTCACATACCTGACTGATGCTTTGTAATGGGATTTTACCAACTGCTCTCTTATTCAGATGACTTTGTCTAGCAGAAACCTTCCTCATTATGCCTTTATCTGCAGAAATCTTCCTCACTATGCCTTTATCTGCAAGAACCGTCCTCGTTATGCCTTTATCTGCAGGAACCCGTCTGTGCACTGTATCCGTCACGAATCTCTTCACAGTACGATGATCATGCTTAAGTTTCCGTGAAATATCTAATGTTTTCATACCTTGTTCGAGGCTTTGCACTATGTGATGCTTTTTGGCAGCAGAGATCTTTTTTCTTTCTCATATTGCTGGAAACCTGCGGCTGTTTAATAATGTGGAACGTCTTTCTTAAGACTGTGACTGCAGACTTATCACTTTTGAGCACACAACCCCTTTAAGGAGGACAAATGTCAGCGCGATCTCCGTCCAGTGCTGCTGTGCCGGCGGCCTTCACTGGTGACGTTATAATCCCCGTATACAAAGTCAGAATCTTTACAAATAATGCAAGAAACCACAACGAGACCGCGCCATGTGAACACCGCCTTATCATTAGGATTACGTAACAATTCCAGGACTCGGCGGTGATGTCACTACGGATGATGCGCCAGGTACGAGCCGGGCGGCACAGAGACCGGCAGGTAAGCACAGACTATTATACGGGAACGTCTTCATAATATATGACCCTAAAGGATGGAGGTTACAGAGAAAAGGAAAAACAAGGACCGCTCTTAGACTTCACAGAGTTTTGTGACATTTTTTTTTAGGCAGATTTTCTCCAAAATCTTTGTGAAAGCCCACCAGGCCCCAGAATGCCGACATTGAAGACTCCGCTCTTCTGCAGGGTCTCTGCAATACCTCCCTGCGGCCACAAGATGGCAGCACAACAGTGTCACTCGGTAATGAGCCGACTGTGGGCCTCATCCTGATATTTCAGACCAGCCGGGTCCTGCAGACTATCGCGCCCACAGACGCTCAGTTTTCCGTGGGCACTGATGCATTATGAATCTTCCATTTATTCGCTGAAGTCCAGGCCCACAATTTCTAGTTTTTAGACTGGGAGCCGATGGCCACAAGCCGTAGCCCCCCAAAGACGATGCAGGGTCACTGATGGATATGACAAGTGTTGGGCCAGAGGCTATCGATCCATGGCGCAGTGCGGCTAGACCGAGGCCACCAGCAGTGGAGACCATTCATTCGCTTTGTGTACAGGATCCATGGATGCGCTTCTTCATGCGTCATCGCCGCCCAGAGACCCCTCACCACTCATGTCCCCCCGATCTCCGGCTCCATGTCCCCCATTATCCCCATCTCTTTATTTCTCCATCTCTGCCCCATCACTCTTGCTGGCATTATCCGGCCAGTCCAGTGCCTCCTGCCCTATAATCCGCCATGTCCTCCGCACTCATCCATCGATCGTCGGGGTCTGGTGCCCGGGCCCCTCCGCCGGCCACGTCCTCTGTTCATGTCTCGTCGTCTTCCGTTCAGTCCATTGTCGCTCTTCATCTTCCTCTTATTGCTGGGACTCGGATATATGGCCGTCACCGGCCTCTTCTCGCCTCCGTTATCCTTACTCCATTATGTCCTACTCTTCCCCAGCTCCAAATAACTCCTCATATAATTACACAGAGAGCACAGTGTACCAGGATGTTCATGGACGAATACCGCCATACGCTGCTTACACTGCAATGACATTCCCTGGCAACCATACAATGCCTTCTCCCAATAATATCGCCATACAGTGCCATATTATAGCCATTCAGTATCCAAATAAAACAGTCAATGAATGTTACAATGGTGCCGCCATACAGTGCACTGCCCTATAATGCTGCCATACATTGTGCTGCAGCTGCCCATTAATGCTGCCATACAGTACACTGTCCAATAATACCACCATAGATTGCACTGTGTAATAACACTGCCATACAGTGAGCTGCCCAATGATGTGGCTATACAGTGCACTGTCCAATAATACTGCCATACAGTGAGCTGCTCAATAATACCACCATAGAGTGCACTGTGTAATAACGCTGCCATACAGTGAGCTGCTCAATGATGTGGCTATATAGTGCACTGTCCAATAATACTGCCATACAGTGAGCTGCTCAATAATACCACCATAGAGTGCACTGTGTAATAACGCTGCCATACAGTGAGCTGCTCAATAATACCACCATAGATTGCACTGTGTAATAACACTGCCATACAGTGAGCTACCCAATGATGTGGCTATACAGTGCACTGTCCAATAATACTGCCATACAGTGAGCTGCTCAATAATACCACCATAGATTGCACTGTGTAATAACACTGCCATACAGTGAGCTGCTCAGTGATGTGGCTATACAGTGCACTGTCCAATAATACTGCCATACAGTGAGCTGCTCAATAATACCACCATAGAGTGCACTGTGTAATAACGCTGCCATACAGTGAGCTGCTCAATGATGTGGCTATACAGTGCACTGTCCAATAATACTGCCATACAGTGAGCTGCTCAATAATACCACCATAGAGTGCACTGTGTAATAACGCTGCCATACAGTGAGCTGCCCAATGATGTGGCTATACAGTGCACTGTCCAATAATACTGCCATACAGTGAGCTGCTCAATAATACCACCATAGAGTGCACTGTGTAATAATGCTGCCATACAGTGAGCTGCTCAATGATGTGGCTATATAGTGCACTGTCCAATAATACTGCCATACAGTGAGCTGCTCAATAATACCACCATAGAGTACACTGTGTAATAACGCTGCCATACAGTGAGCTGCTCAATGATGTGGCTATACAGTGCACTGTCCAATAATACTGCCATACAGTGAGCTGCTCGATAATACCACCATAGAGTGCACTGTGTAATAACGCTGCCATACAGTGAGCTGCTCAATGATGTGGCTATACAGTGCACTGTCCAATAATACTGCCATACAGTGAGCTGCTCAATAATACCACCATAGAGTGCACTGTGTAATAATGCTGCCATACATTGCGCTGCGAATAATACCGCCATACAGTCCACTTTCCACTAATACTGCTATACAATGCACTGCCCAATAATACTACCATATAGTGCACGGTGCAATAGTACCGCCATACAGTGAGCTGCCCAATAATACTACTATACAGTGCACTTTTCAATTATACCATCATACAGTGCATTGTCCAATAATGCCGCCGTACACTGCGCCGCCAAATTTCCAATAAATACAACCATACAATGCTTTCTACCAAAAATGCCATAAAAATACCACTGTACCAAGTATTGTTCTGATAATACCGCCATACAATGCCTGTTTACAATAATACATCTGTATAATACACACCCGCAATAACAGTCATGGAATTCTTTCTCCCAACAACGTGGCCGCACAACGAGACCGGATGTCCTCGAAGTCCCTACTGTTACAGGTTAGTGCGGCTACACGCTCTACTCGGAGGCCACCCCTGGGGGGCCGCTATCTGCCCCCTTTGGCCCTGAGAACTAAATGGAAGACAACAGCCAGCAATATCTACTCTACACTGCAGAATTTGGTTTGCAGGTTATATAACAAATACCGTAGAAAATACCGCCATGTGCTGCACTAGTCCAGTAAAAAGGCCACCGGTGGAAACGTGACGGACAACATTATAGTCAGTGAAGTATATTGCTGGCCATTGTATGACGGACCCGGCCCCGCTATCCTGGTGGCCCCGCTATCCTGGAGGCCCCGCTATTCTGGTGGCCCCGCTATCCTGGAGGCTCCGCTATCCTGGTGGCCCCGCTATCCTGGAGGCCCCGCTATTCTGGTGGCCCCGCTATCCTGGTGGCCCCGCTATCCTGGAGGCCCCGCTATCCTGGAGGCCCCGCTATCCTGGAGGCCCCGCTATCCTGGTGGCCCCGCTATCCTGGTGGTCCCGCTATCCTGGAGGCCCCGCTATCCTGGGGGCCCCGCTATCATGTAGGCCCTGCTATCCTGGAGGCCCCGCTATCCTGGTGGCTCCGCTATCCTGGAGGCCCCGCTATCCTGGAGGCCCCGCTATCCTGGAGGCCCCGCTATCCTGGGGGCCCCGCTATCCTGGAGGCCCTGCTATCCTGGAGGCCCCGCTATCCTGGAGGCCCCGCTATCCTGGTGGCTCCGCTATCCTGGTGGCCCCGCTATCCTGGAGGCCCCGCTATCCTGGAGGCCCCGCTATCCTGGGGGCCCCGCTATCCTGGAGGCCCTGCTATCCTGGAGGCCCCGCTATCCGGGAGGTCCCGCTATCCTGGGGGCCCCGCTATCCTGGAGGCCCTGCTATCCTGGGGACCCCGCTATCCTGGAGGCCCCGCTATCCTGGGGGCCCCGCTATCCTGGAGGCCCTGCTATCCTGGGATGCCCCGCTATCCTGGAGGGCCCGCTATCCTGGAGGAACCGCTATCCTGGAGACCCCACTATCCTGGTGGCCCCGCTATCCTGGAGGCCCCGCTATCCTGGAGGAACCGCTATCCTAGGGGCCCCGCTATCCTGGAGGCCCCGCTATCCTGGAGGCCCCGCTATCCTGGAGGAACCGCTATCCTGGAGGCCCCGCTATCCTGGAGGCCCCGCTATCCAGGAGGAACTGCGATCCTGGTGGCCCGGCTATCCTGGTGGCCCTGCTATCCTGGTGGTCCCGCTATCCTGTAGACCCCGCTATCCTGGAAGCCCCGCTATCCTGGAGGAACCGCTATCCTGGAGGCCCAGCTATCCTGGAGGCCCCGCTATCCTGGTGGCCCCGCTATCCTGGGGGCCCCGCTATCCTGGGG
Organism: Phyllobates terribilis; assembly: GCF_046119375.1. NCBI lineage: Eukaryota > Metazoa > Chordata > Amphibia > Anura > Dendrobatidae > Phyllobates > Phyllobates terribilis. Next base: position 390,080,454 of record NW_027362768.1, on the reverse strand, counting down.
GCCCCGCTATCCTGGTGGCCCCGCTATCCTGGAGACCCCGCTATCCTGGAGGAACCGCTATCCTGGGGGCCCCGCTATCCTGGAGGCCCCGCTATCCGGGAGTTCCCGCTATCCTGGAGGAACCGCTATCCTGGTGGCCCCGCTATCCTGGAGGAACCGCTATCCTGGAGGCCCCGCTATCCTGGAGGAACCGCTATCCTGGAGGCCCCGCTATCCTGGAGGAACCGCTATCCTGGTGGCCCCGCTGTCCTGGGGGCCCCGCTATCCTGGTGGCCCCGCTATCCTGGTGGCCCCGCTATCCTGGAGGCCCCGCTATCCTGGAGGAACCGCTATCCTAGGGGCCCCGCTATCCTGGAGGCCCCGCTATCCTGGAGGCCCCGCTATCCTGGAGGAACCGCTATCCTGGAGGCTCCGCTATCCTGGAGGCCCCGCTATCCTGGAGGCCCCGCTATCCAGGAGGAACTGCGATCCTGGTGGCCCGGCTATCCTGGTGGCCCTGCTATCCTGGTGGTCCCGCTATCCTGTAGACCCCGCTATCCTGGAAGCCCCGCTATCCTGGAGGAACCGCTATCCTGGAGGCCCAGCTATCCTGGAGGCCCCGCTATCCTGGTGGCCCCGCTATCCTGGGGGCCCCGCTATCCTGGGGGCCCCGCTATCCTGGTGGCCCCGCTATCCTGGAGACCCCGCTATCCTGGAGGAACCGCTATCCTGGGGGCCCCGCTATCCTGGTGGCCCTGTTATCCTGGAGGCCCCGCTATCCTGGTGGCCCCGCTACCCTGGGGGCCCCGCTATCCTGGAGGCTCCGCTATCCTGGTGGTCCCGCTATCCTGGAGGCCCCGCTATCCTGGAGGCCCCGCTATCCTGGAGGAACCGCTATCCTGGTGGCCCCGCTATCCTGGTGGCCCCGCTATCCTGGAGGAACCGCTATCCTGGTGGCCCCGCTATCCTGGAGGAACCGCTATCCTGGAGGCCCCGCTATCCTGGAGGAACCGCTATCCTGGTGGCCCCGCTGTCCTGGGGGCCCCGCTATCCTGGTGGCCCCGCTATCCTGGTGGCCCCGCTATCCTGGAGGCCCCGCTATCCTGGAGGCCCCGCTATCCTGGTGGTCCCGCTATCCTGGAGGCCCCGCTATCCTGGAGGAACCGCTATCCTAGTGGCCCCGCTATCCTGGAGGAACCGCTATCCTGGTGGCCCCGCTATCCTGGAGGAACCGCTATTCTGGAGGCCCCGCTATCCTGGAGGCCCCGTTATCTTGGGGGAACGGCTATCCTGGTGGCTCCGCTATCCTGGTGGCCCCGCTATCCTGGTGGCCCCGTTATCCTGGTGGCCCCGCTATCCTGGTGGCCCCGCTATCCTGGAGGAACCGCTATCCTGGAGGAACCGCTATCCTGGAGGCCCTGCTATCCTGGAGGCCCAGCTATTCTGGAGGAACCGCTATCCTGGTGGCTCCGCTATCCTGGAGGCCCCGCTATCCTGGTGGCCCCGCTATACTGGTGGCCCCGCTATCCTGGGGGCCCCGCTATTCTGGAGGCCCCGCTATCCTGGAGGCCCCGCTATCCTGGTGGCCCCGCTATCCTGGAGGCTCCGCTATCCTGGTGGTCCCGCTATCCTGGAGGCCCCGCTATCCTGGTGGTCCCGCTATCCTGGAGGACCCGCTATCCTGGAGGACCCGCTATCCTGGAGGCCCCGCTATCCTGGTGGCTCCGCTATCCTGGTGGCCCCGCTATCCTGGAGGAACCGCTATCCTGGAGGCCCCGCTATCCTGGTGGCCCCGCTATCCTGGTGGCCCCGCTATCCTGGTGGTCCCGCTATCCTGGAGGCCCCGCTATCCTGGAGGCCCCGCTATCCTGGTGGATAGTGACGTCACAGAACAGCGGACACGAGCAGAGCAGGATGGAGCTGAATGATAAGTTCACAGCAGAACCTCTCCTATCTGCGGGGCCGTGGCGGTCACCTGCGGACGCTGAGGAGCGCGTCTTTATGGCCAGGCTGCTCTGTAGCTCTCGCCCTGATCCTGCGGGAAGTGTAACCCAGCGCTGTCCGCCAGCCTCCTGTCCGCTGTGGTAGCTCATCCGGGAAATTTGACTTCCATCTGTTCCCTTCTCCTCGCTTCTCCTGCACGTGCGGATCCTTTCTTCTCTTCCCTGTACGTACGGATCGCCTCCTCGGCTTCACCTGCACGTGCGGATCCTCTCCTCGCTCCCCTGCAGATCCTCTCCTCGCTTCACCTGCACGTGCGGATCTTCTCCTTGCTCCCCTGCAGATCCTCTCCTCGCTTCACCTGCACGTGCGGATCCTCTCCTCGGCTTCACCTGCACGTGCGGATCCTCTCCTCACTCCCCTGCAGATCCTCTCCTCGCTTCACCTGCACGTGCGGATCCTCTCCTCGCTTCACCTGCACGTGCGGATCCTCTCCTCGCTTCACCTGCACATGCGGATCCTCTCCTCGCTTCACCTGCACATGCTGATCCTCTCCTCGCTTCACCTGCACATGCGGATCCTCTCCTCGCTTCACCTGCACATGCAGATTCTCTCTTCGCTTCCCCTGCACATGCGGATCCTCTCCTCGCTTCACCTGCACATGCGGATTCTCTCCTCGCTTCACCTGCACATGCGGATCCTCTCCTCGCTTCACCTGCACATGCGGATCCTCTCCTCGCTTCACCTGCACATGAGGATCCTCTCCTCGCTTCCCCTGCACATGCGGATCCTCTCCTCGCTTCACCTGCACATGCGGATCCTCTCCTCGCTTCACCTGCACATGAGGATCCTCTCTTCGCTTCCCCTGCACATGCGGATCCTCTCCTCGCTTCACCTGCACATGCGGATTCTCTCCTCGCTTCACCTGCACATGCGGATCCTCTCCTCGCTTCACCTGCACATGCGGATCCTCTCCTCGCTTCACCTGCACATGCGGATCCTCTCCTCGCTTCACCTGCACATGCAGATCCTCTCCTCGCTTCCACTGCACATGCGGATTCTCTCCTCGCTTCACCTGCACTTGCGGATCCTCTCCTTGCTTCACCTACACATGCGGATTCTCTCCTCGCTTCACCTGCACATGCGGATCCTCTCCTCGCTTCCCCTGCACATGCGGATCCTCTCCTCGCTTCACCTGCACGTGCAGATCCTCTCCTCGCTTCCCCTGCACATGAGGATTCTCTCCTCGCTTCACCTGCACATGCGGATCCTCTCCTCGCTTCACCTGCACATGCAGATCCTCTCCTCGCTTCCACTGCACATGCGGATTCTCTCCTCGCTTCACCTGCACTTGCGGATCCTCTCCTCGCTTCACCTACACATGCGGATTCTCTCCTCGCTTCACCTGCACATGCGGATCCTCTCCTCGCTTCACCTGCACGTGCGGATCCTCTCCTCGCTTCACCTGCACATGCAGATCCTCTCCTCGCTTCCACTGCACATGCGGATTCTCTCCTCGCTTCACCTGCACTTGCGGATCCTCTCCTCGCTTCACCTGCACGTGCGGATCCTCTCCTCGCTTCACCTGCACATGCAGATCCTCTCCTCGCTTCCACTGCACATGCGGATTCTCTCCTCGCTTCACCTGCACTTGCGGATCCTCTCCTCGCTTCACCTACACATGCGGATTCTCTCCTCGCTTCACCTGCACATGCGGATCCTCTCCTCGGCTTCACCTGCACGTGCGGATCCTCTCCTCACTCCCCTGCAGATCCTCTCCTCGCTTCACCTGCACGTGCGGATCCTCTCCTCGCTTCACCTGCACATGAGGATCCTCTCCTCGCTTCACCTGCACATGCAGATCCTCTCCTCGCTTCACCTGCACATGCGGATCCTCTCCTCGCTTCACCTGCACATGCGGATCCTCTCCTCGCTTCACCTGCACATGCTGATCCTCTCCTCGCTTCACCTGCACATGCGGATGATCTCCTCGCTTCACCTGCACATGCAGATTCTCTCTTCGCTTCCCCTGCACATGCGGATCCTCTCCTCGCTTCACCTGCACATGCGGATCCTCTCCTCGCTTCACCTGCACATGCGAATCCTCTCCTCGCTTCACCTGCACATGCGGATCCTCTCCTCGCTTCACCTGCACATGCGGATCCTCTCCTCGCTTCCCCTGCACATGCTGATCCTCTCCTCGCTTCACCTGCACATGCGGATCCTCTCCTCGCTTCACCTGCACATGCGGATCCTCTCCTCGCTTCACCTGCACATGCTGATCCTCTCCTCGCTTCACCTGCACATGCGGATTCTCTCCTCACTTCACCTGCACATGCGGATCCTCTCCTCGCTTCACCTGCACATGAGGATCCTCTCCTCGCTTCACCTGCACATGAGGATCCTCTCCTCGCTTCACCTGCACATGCGGATCCTCTCCTCGCTTCATCTGCACATGCGGATCCTCTCCCCGCTTCACCTGCACATGCGGATCCTCTCCTCGCTTCATCTGCACATGCTGATCCTCTCCTCGCTTCACCTGCACATGCGGATCCTCTCCTCGCTTCACCTGCACATGCGGATCCTCTCCTCGCTTCACCTGCACATGCGGATCCTCTCCCCGCTTCACCTGCACATGCGGATCCTCTCCTCGCTTCACCTGCACATGCTGATCCTCTCCTCGCTTCACCTGCACATGCGGATTCTCTCCTCACTTCACCTGCACATGCGGATCCTCTCCTCGCTTCACCTGCACATGCGGATCCTCTCCTCGCTTCACCTGCACATGCAGATCCTCTCCTCGCTTCCCCTGCACATGCGGATTCTCTCCTCGCTTCACCTGCACTTGCGGATCCTCTCCTCGCTTCACCTACACATACGGATTCTCTCCTCGCTTCCCTGCACGTGCGGATCCTCTCCTCGCTTCCCCTGCACATGCGGATCCTCTCCTCGCTTCACCTGCACGTGCAGATCCTCTCCTCGCTTCCACTGCACATGCGGATTCTCTCCTCGCTTCACCTGCACGTGCGGATCCTCTCCTCGCTTCCCCTGCACATGCGGATCCTCTCCTCGCTTCACCTGCACGTGCAGATCCTCTCCTCGCTTTCCCTGCACATGAGGATTCTCTCCTCGCTTCACCTGCACATGCGGATCCTCTCCTCGCTTCACCTGCACATGCAGATCCTCTCCTCGCTTCCACTGCACATGCGGATTCTCTCCTCGCTTCACCTACACATGCGGATTCTCTCCTCGCTTCACCTACACATGCGGATTCTCTCCTCGCTTCACCTGCACATGCGGATCCTCTCCTCGCTTCACCTGCACATGAGGATCCTCTCCTCGCTTCACCTGCACATGCGGATCCTCTCCCCGCTTCACCTGCACATGCGGATCCTCTCCTCGGTTCACCTGCACATACGGATCCTCTCCTCGCTTCACCTGCACATGCGGATCCTCTCCTCGCTTCACCTGCACATGCGGATCCTCTCCTCGCTTCACCTGCACATGCGGATCCTCTCCTCGCTTCACCTGCACATGCGGATCCTCTCCTCGCTTCACCTGCACATGAGGATCCTCTCCTCGCTTCACCTGCACATGCGGATCCTCTCCCCGCTTCACCTGCACATGCCGATCCTCTCCTCGGTTCACCTGCACATACGGATCCTCTCCTCGCTTCACCTGCACATGCGGATCCTCTCCTCGCTTCACCTGCACATGCGGATCCTCTCCTCGCTTCATCTGCACATGCGGATCCTCTCCTCGCTTCACCTGCACATGCGGATCCTCTCCTCGCTTCACCTGCACATGCGGATCCTCTCCTCGCTTCACCTGCACATGCGGATCCTCTCCTCGCTTCACCTGCACATGAGGATCCTCTCCTCGCTTCACCTGCACATGCTGATCCTCTCCTCGCTTCACCTGCACATGCGGATCCTCTCCTCGCTTCACCTGCACATGCGGATCCTCTCCTCGCTTCACCTGCACATGCTGATCCTCTCCTCGCTTCACCTGCACATGCGGATCCTCTCCTCGCTTCACCTTCACATGCGGATTCTCTCCTCGCTTCACCTGCACATGCGGATCCTCTCCTCGGTTCACCTGCACATGCGGATCCTCTCCTCGCTTCACCTGCACATGCGGATCCTCTCCTCGCTTCCCCTGCACATGCTGATCCTCTCCTCGCTTCACCTGCACATGCGGATCCTCTCCTCGCTTCACCTGCACATGCGGATCCTCTCCTCGCTTCACCTGCACATGCGGATCCTCTCCTCGCTTCACCTGCACATGCGGATCCTCTCCTCGCTTCCCCTGCACATGCTGATCCTCTCCTCGCTTCACCTGCACATGAGGATCCTCTCCTCGCTTCACCTGCACATGGGGATCCTCTCCTCGCTTCACCTGCACATGCGGATCCTCTCCTCGCTTCACCTGCACATGCTGATCCTCTCCCCGCTTCACCTGCACATGCTGATCCTCTCCTCGCTTCACCTGCACATGCGGATCCTCTCCTCGGTTCACCTGCACATACGGATCCTCTCATCGCTTCACCTGCACATGCGGATCCTCTCCTCGCTTCACCTGCACATGCGGATCCTCTCCTCGCTTCCCCTGCACATGCTGATCCTCTCCCCGCTTCACCTGCACATGCTGATCCTCTCCTCGCTTCACCTGCACATGCTGATCCTCTCCTCGCTTCACCTGCACATGCGGATCCTCTCCTCGGTTCACCTGCACATGCGGATCCTCTCCTCGCTTCACCTGCACATGCGGATCCTCTCCTCGCTTCACCTGCACATGCGGATCCTCTCCTCGCTTCACCTGCACATGCGGATCCTCTCCTCGGTTCACCTGCACATGCGGATCCTCTCCTCGCTTCACCTGCACATGCGGATCCTCTCCTCGCTTCACCTGCACATGCGGATCCTCTCCTCGCTTCACCTGCACATGAGGATCCTCTCCTCGCTTCACCTGCACATGAGGATCCTCTCCTCGCTTCACCTGCACATGCGGATCCTCTCCTCGCTTCACCTGCACATGCTGATCCTCTCCTCGCTTCACCTGCACATGCGGATCCTCTCCTCGCTTCACCTGCACATGCGGATCCTCTCCTCGCTTCACCTGCACATGCTGATCCTCTCCTCGCTTCACCTGCACATGCGGATCCTCTCCTCGCTTCACCTGCACATGCGGATCCTCTCCTCGCTTCACCTGCACATGCAGATCCTCTCCTCGCTTCCCCTGCACATGCGGATCCTCTCCTCGCTTCACCTGCACATGCTGATCCTCTCCTCGCTTCACCTGCACATGCGGATCCTCTCCTCGCTTCACCTGCACATGCGGATCCTCTCCTCGCTTCACCTGCACATGCGGATCCTCTCCTCGCTTCACCTGCACATGCGGATCCTCTCCTCGCTTCACCTGCACATGCGGATCCTCTCCTCGCTTCACCTGCACATGCTGATCCTCTCCTCGCTTCACCTGCACATGCGGATCCTCTCCTCGCTTCCTTGCATATGTGAATCCTCTCCTCTGCACGTGCAGATCCTCTCTTCTCTTCCCTGCACGTGCGGATCCTCTCCTCGCTTCCCCTGCACATGCGGATCCTCTCCTCTCTTCACCTGCACATGCGGATCCTCTCCTCGCTTCACCTGCACATGCAGATCCTCTCCTCGCTTCACCTGCACATGCGGATCCTCTCCTCGCTTCACCTGCACATGCTGATCCTCTCCTCGCTTCACCTGCACATGCGGATCCTCTCCTCGCTTCCTTGCATATGTGAATCCTCTCCTCTGTACGTGCGGATCCTCTCTTCTCTTCCCTGCACGTGCGGATCCTCTCCTCGCTTCCCCTGCACATGCGGATCCTCTCCTCGCTTCACCTGCACGTGCAGATCCTCTCCTCGCTTCCCCTGCACATGCGGATTCTCTCCTCGCTTCCCCTGCACATGCGGATTCTCTCCTCGCTTCACCTGCACATGCGGATCCTCTCCTCGCTTCCCCTGCACATGCGGATCCTCTCCTCGCTTCCCCTGCACATGCGGATTCTCTCCTCGCTTCACCTGCACATGCGGATCCTCTCCTCGCTTCACCTGCACATGACGATCCTCTCCTCGCTTCACCTGCACATGCTGATCCTCTCCTCGCTTCACCTGCACATGAGGATCCTCTCCTCGCTTCACCTGCACATGAGGATCCTCTCCTCGCTTCACCTGCACATGCAGATCCTCTCCTCGCTTCACCTGCACATGAGGATCCTCTCCTCGCTTCACCTGCACATGAGGATCCTCTCCTCGCTTCACCTGCACATGCGGATCCTCTCCTCGCTTCACCTGCACATGCGGATCCTCTCCTCGCTTCACCTGCACATGCAGATCCTCTCCTCGCTTCCCCTGCACATGCGGATTCTCTCCTCGCTTCCCCTGCACATGCGGATCCTCTCCTAGCTTCAACTGCACATGCGGATCCTCTCCTCGCTTCACCTGCACATGCGGATTCCGTCCTCGCTTCACCTGCACATGCGGATTCTCTCCTCGCTTCACCTGCACATGCGGATCCTCTCCTCGCTTCAACTGCACATGCGGATCCTCTCCTCGCTTCACCTGCACATGCAGATCCTCTCCTCGCTTCCCCTGCACATGTGGATTCCGTCCTCGCTTCACCTGCACATGCGGATTCTCTCCTCGCTTCACCTGCACATGCGGATCCTCTCCTCGCTTCAACTGCACATGCGGATCCTCTCCTCGCTTCACCTGCACATGCGGATCCTCTCCTCGCTTCACCTGCACATGCTGATCCTCTCCTCGCTTCAACTGCACATGCGGTTCCTCTCCTCTCTTCACCTGCACATGCGGTTCCTCTCCTCGCTTCACCTGCACATGCGGATCTGACGCGCCCCTGGGCCTGCTGTGTCGCGCAGCGTCTCGCGCACGGGGGCTTACCCGGAACCGGATCAGATGAGGGTTGTAGTCTCCGAGTGGCGGGGACCCGGTCCGTGCCCAGGGAGTCAACTCAGTGTGTGGCAGTCTTGATAGATGTTATTTGAGTGTCGACTACGCCACCCGTTGACTTGCAGCTATGGAGCTGCCGCTGCAGGGCAGACCGCTGAGGCCGGTGTAGAATTGTGCAGCATGATAGTATAACCCCCAACAGGAGGGGTCTGGCCTCAGGGCAGCCGACGTGGAAGATGGGGGTAGCAGGAACCACTCAGAGACGGTGCGGTGTAATTCAGGGTCTTTACTGGTAACAACGATAGACCCTCCCGGAGTACTTGCTAGCGAACGGGGCCTGGTCAGTCCTTGAGCAGATGGGATCTCCCCTGGCCAGGCGGAGTTGTAGGCCTCCCAAACTGACTGTACTCTTCTGGCTACCTTGCTAGAAGCGGATATATGTAGCCCATGTCCCTGAGTGTACCGTGTGGTGCTCACCCGTATGGCCGGTGACTCGGGGCCTTCTAATGGCTTCCGCTCCACGATGGCGGTGCTGGTCCCACGCGTGTGACCGTGCCTTCGGGTTTCTGGGCCTGAGGACCTGAAATCCCCTGCCGGTCGGCTTCTGCTGCTGGGTAAGAGTTAGTCCCCACAGCCTCGGACGCCGGGTCCGGTAAGAAAGCTTCTCAGTCAGGGCGAGTTCTGCAGCTGCCAGCCCCTGGCTCGTAGTAGTATTGCTCCCACTGAGCTCCAGCTGTTTCTTCCTATGACTGTCTCTTGTCTCTACTCTCCTTGACTCCTAACCCTGCTTCAGCCCCGGGTTTATATAGGGGAAGTTCTTCCCCTCCCAAGACTGGGCAGGAGGTGTGGCATGCACAGGATCCCTGACCAAAGGACCTCCCACCTGCTCTCAGACGTAATATCTCTATCACTGTGGCAACCAGACCCCTGGGGTGTCACATTCCCCCCTAGTGAAATTTAGTACTCCGGGACTAAACATATTTTAGAAAAACATAACAAGGTAAAAACAATAATAATACAATAAGAAAAACATATAAAGATGGTTACGGCATGTCCGTAACCGGGTGCAGTCTTTGAAGAAAAGCAAGGTGTCCATTTCACCAAAACAGGGAGACGTAACCAGGTAGGGGTTTGTCCTACCCCGAGTCCTTAACAGTCTTTAGTCCGTCCTGGGTTACGCTCCAACTATGTACAAGGATTCCCGGTAAATCCACCAAGGACTCCTATAAATAACTAGAAACACAAAATTATACACAAGCAACAATACACAGGTAAACATAAATAAAACAATTTATACACTTCAAATCCTCCACCGTGCGGGTAACTGGCCTCTAGTGGCCCTAGTGGACCTACGGAGCTGACTGCCTAGCCCTGAACTACAGGGTGTAGGAGCTGTCAAGGGTAAACTGGGCAGCTGTCTACCGGCTCACTAGGGATATGGCAGGCTCACTGCAAGCAGAGGGTTGATCCTCCTGGTCTGCGGGTGTGGGGTCTTCTGCCTCCTGGACCGGCTGTTCTTCCAGCTCTACCTGTTGCTCCGTAGGTGCTTGGGATGCTGGTTGGAGGAAGGTGAGTACGGGTACCACAACTGCACCATTGACTTGAGTCCAAGACCGAGGGAAGTCCCCGAGCACAGTACTAACCATATCTTCCCTTTCCTCTACGGGTCGATGGTCTTCTTGTTCCTCTTCAGGGTTCCTCAGTTGTTCGGGACACTTCTTCAGGTGGTCCCGGGATACAATAGCTGTGGTTTCCCCTCCGTCTTTACTGATGGTACAAACCTTCGGGTTCTCATGGCTTGAGGGCAGTACGGTGTACGGGTCCTTTTCCCACTGGTCGTCCAACTTGTGGAGCCGTCTCTTCCTCTTCAAGACCTGCTCTCCGGGTACCAGGGGAACAGCGGGAGCATACTGGTTGTAAGTTTTCTCTTGTCTTTCCCTAGCCTGACAGAGACTTCGCTCCACGCTCTCCTGTACTCTCCGGTACTGCTGCTGCCTCTCCGTGTCCCAGTCTGTTTCTGGTGAAGTGTCCTCGGGTGTCAGGACTCCCATTTCCAGGTCAACAGGTAACTTACCAGGTCTTGCCCTCATTAGGTAAGCCGGGGTACAGTTGGTGGAACCTACCGGGATGTGGTTGTATAGGTCCACCAGATCGGGCAACTTCTCAGGCCACAGACTGCGTTCTTCCAGGGGCAACGTTTTTAAAAGATCCATTACCACCTGGTTCATTTTCTCACAAAGTCCATTAGTTTGCGTATGGTAGGGTGTCGTCCTTATCTTCCGGCAGCCATACAGATTGCAGAATTCCTGGAAGACCTCCGCTTCAAAGGCAGGTCCCTGGTCCGTCAGCACTTGGTCCGGGTACCCGTGTGGACGGCAAAAGTGCTGCTGGAAGGCTCTAGCTGCTGTTTGAGCCGTTAAGTCCTTGACGGGGACGACAACCAAGAACCGGGAGTAATGATCCACGATGGTTAACGCGTAGACGTAGCCACTTCTGCTTGGGGTCAGTTTTACATGATCCAAGGCTACCAGTTCCAACGGTTGCCGGGTGACGATGGACTGCAGGGGAGTCTTCTGGCTGGCACGGTCCTTCCTTCTCAGGTTGCACGGGCCACAGTCTCTGCACCACTTCTCAATGGTTCCCCTCATGCCTACCCAGTGGAATCGCTCGCGCAGCAGGAACTCCAGCTTCTTCCACCCGAAGTGTCCAGCTCCGTCGTGGTATGCCTCCATCACCATGGCTGCGTCTCTTCGTGGCACCACTACTTGCCAGAGTAGTTCATGCGTCCAGGAGTTAACCATTCTGCGGCACAACTTCCCCTTGTAAAGGAACAGTCGACTCTTCTCTGCCCATAGTTGTTTGGCTTCCTCCGGAGCGTCTGGTTCAAGGCAAGCCTCCGGGCGAGTCAGCATCTCCTTCACCAGTCGGACGGCAGGGTCGCTGTCTTGCGTTTCCGCCCAGTTGTAGTGAGGTAAGGGGTTCAACGTAGCAGCCTGCTTACTCCTTACCCGGTGGGAATACTGGATAGTCCCATGACGGTGGAACACAGGGAGTTCAACTTCTTCCAGTCCCTCCGGATCTTCTCCTTCGTCCGGCAGGTTGGGCATCCTGGACAGGGCATCCGCGTTGGTATTGGAGCGTCCGGCCCGGTATTTGATTGTGAACTCGTAGTTGGACAGACGGGCCATCCACCTCTGCTCCAGGGCACCGAGTCTTGCCGTGTCCAGGTGTGTCAACGGGTTGTTATCCGTGTACACGGTGAACCGGGAAGAAGCGAGGTAATGCTTAAAGCGCTCGGTGACTGCCCATACTATGGCCAGGAACTCTAGCTTAAATGAGCTGTAATTCTCGGGGTTCCTTTCGGTGGGTCGCAGTTTTCGGCTGGCGTAGGCGATTACTCGTTCCTTCCCCTGCTGGATCTGGGACAGTACGGCTCCTAGCCCGATGTTACTGGCGTCGGTGTAGAGGATAAAGGGCTGGCTATAATCCGGGTACGCCAGGATTTCGTCCCCCGTGAGGGCCATCTTCAGCTGGCGGAAGGACTCTTCTTCCAGCTCCTCCCATTTGAAGGGCGGCTTCTGGTTCTTGGCCTTCCGGGACTGGCCTATCAGGAGGTCCTGCATAGGTGCTGCCTTTTTGGTGAAACCGGGAATAAACCTTCGGTAGTAGCCTACCAACCCGAGGAACTGCCGCACTTCTTTTATGCTGGAGGGGCTTGGCCATTCCTTAATTGCGGTGATCTTATCAGGGTCGGGAGCCACTCCGTCAGCGCTCACCACGTGTCCCAGGTACTGCACCTTTGGTTTCAGGAGGTGACACTTGGAAGGTTTCACCTTTAGGCCGTAACTCGCCAGAGTTTCGAACACTTCCGCCAGGTGTTTCAGGTGGTCCTCATACGTCTTGGAATATACGATGACATCGTCCAGGTACAACAAGACCGTCTCGAAGTTTCTGTGGCCCAGACAACACTCCATTAGTCGTTGGAAGGTTCCTGGTGCGTTGCAGAGTCCGAACGGCATGCAGGTGAACTCGCTAAGTCCCATCGGGGTGGTGAATGCGGTCTTCTCCCGGTCCGCCTCTGCTACAGGAACCTGCCAGTACCCGCTAGTGAGATCCAAGGTAGAGAAGAAGTTAGCAGATCTTAAAGCAGCCAATGACTCCTCTATCCTTGGTAAGGGGTACGCATCCTTGTGTGTGATACGGTTGATTTTCCGGTAATCTACACACATCCTCATGGTGTTGTCTTTTTTTCTGACTAAGACTAGTGGAGCTGCCCAGGGGCTACAGCTATCCCTGATCACCCCAGCCTCCTTCATGTCTCTAAGCATCCCCTTGGCGTGTTGGTAGTGGGCAGGGGGTACGGGTCGATACCTCTCTTTTATAGGAGGATGGTCTCCCGTGGGGATGTGGTGTTCTACCCCCTTGACTCGCCCGAAGTCTAACGGGTGTTTACTGAACACTCTCTCGTACTCTTGAACCACCCGATAGACTCCTTGTTTCTGGTGTGCGGGAGTGGAGTCAGTACCCAGATGTAGTTGCTGACACCAGTCCTCCATGTTTTTCTTAGAGCCGTTACCTTCCTCCGGGTGAGATGGAGGCAAGGGTTCCACAGATTGTATAGAATTTTGGTTAATGGTATATAATTTAGCTAGCGTGGCATACCGGGGCAGATACACTTCCCTCTCCCCGATATTTATTATGCGAACGGGCACCCTCCCATGGCGTACATCAACCACCCCCCGTGCTGTCAAAATGGTGGGCCTACTGTCCGAGTAAACTGGTTCTACCATTGCCTGGTAATCCCTACCTCTCAGACCAATAGCTGCCCGGCACCAAATCATCATTTCACTTTTCGGGGGCATGGCAATAGGAAAAGGGTCACACATTCTTACGCTACCAATCTCACCACCGGAGAGTTCCACCTGTTGCCGTCGCATCAGTGCCCGGATCTCTTTCTGGAGCACCCGCTGCTCGCCGGAGCTGGCGTTCTTGGCAACCTGCTGTAAAAGGAAAATCACCTCTGCAAGACAATTTTCAATTACATTAGTTCCTAGAGTTATCTTTGGGTGACTCTCGTGTTTGTCAATGTCTACAATGATCAGTCCCTGTGCTGCCAGTTCGACTCTACCGATTTTAATGGTCACCTCTTTAAATCCAATCTGTGGCACGGGCTGACCATTGCTGGCGATGATACTCAAGTCGTCGTCAGGGTAGCGGGTGATATCCGAGTCATTCCAGTACTGCTTAAAGAGCACGTACGGGATGGTGGTGACCTGTGACCCGGTGTCCAGTAGGGCACTCATGGGAATGCCATCCAGTACCACAGGCAAGACTAGACGTCCTCCCACATATCTGTCGCGCCAGTTCGATGGGCCTGGTGATCTTTTTCCTGGGGGTTGGCCCTCTACCCCAGGTTGTGCCCGTTTAAAGAACAGTACCTTGCCATATGTCCGGGTTGATTGCAGCGGCGGCAGATGGGTCGTCCGTCCTCGCTGTATCGGTCACTGGGTCTTCCTCTGGCCGGTGGGGTCCTCCTTGGTCGACGCCACGGGATGTCCTCCGGTCCGGATGCCAGCTAGATCTTCCCTGGGGTGGAAACCTGTAAAGACTGCACAGTTCGGGTTAGCGCAGCAACGCTCTTAGCTAGCTCTTGGACCTGATGGTGTAGGTCTGGAGCCGGGTCATTGTCCAAAGCCTGCGCATCAGCTCCCACAGGCCCTGCCGACAAGGGCGCCGCCTCCTGGTGGTAAGTAATAGCTGGGCGCCTGTGGGTCATAACGCCACCCGGTGCCGGTTCTCGGAGCACCCGGATGGCTCTGTCCTTGAACTGTGCAAAGCCCAGATGGGGATCCTGTAAGGCCATCGCCAGCAACTGGGTTCGGTGGGCATTACAATACAGTCCCTCTATAAATTGTTCAGTCAACAGCCTGTCCTCGTTTCCCACTCCATCAGGGTCGGTCTGCTTAATGGCCCTCAGGGCCTCTTGTAGGTTTAGTGCATAGTCCCTTATACTCTCATGCGCTCGCTGCTTGCACCCGTAGAATCTAAGCTTAATCTCGGCTGAGGTGCGGGTATCAAAGGTGTCCTTCAGCCGGGTTAGTATCCCTGCGACAGTCTTCCTCCCAGGTGGCCAGGATTTTACTTCCCTTTTGGCTGCCCCGGTTAGTTGGGCCACCAGGATGCTCACTTTTTGCTCTTCTGTGAGGGGGTACACCTGGAAGAGGCTATCCAGCTTTTCTCTAAAGTCATGCAGGGTATGTGACTCCCCTGAGTACTGGGGTAGCCAGGCCGCTCCCGGGATATAGGGCATGGTGAAAGGCATAACTGCAGCAGCGGTGGCGCTGGCGGGGGTTGAGGCAGTGAAGCTCTCCTCCGTATCCGACATCTTCCTCCCCCCTAGTGGACCGTGGCCTACCTTGCGATGATCCTGTTCCGTAGGCCGCGGCTCCGCAGTAGATCGTCAGGGTTGAGGACCTTCCGTCGCGCTCCGGTGACGTCGGCGTCTGCTGGGCTCCTTCCAGGACCTTACGCAACGTCCGGACGTGAGGCGGGGCTTCAGTTCTCGCGCGCTTTCGAAGTCCACGCCCCTCTTCTTCCCACGCGGCGTCCTCAAGATGGCGTCCAATGGCGGGAAAACTCCACGGATGGCGGGAAGAAGGCCGAAGATGGCGCCAGACGGCGGGAAAACTTCGCGGATGGCGGGAAGAAGGCAGAAGATGGCGCCGGATGGCGGGAAACCTCACCACTGGTAAGTTTGAACAGTCTTTGCTTTTCAGGCACGCAGTACCCGGTGGTTGCGGGCACGAGATCCTGCCGACTACGCCAAAGTTGACGCGCCCCTGGGCCTGCTGTGTCGCGCAGCGTCTCGCACACGGGGGCTTACCCGGAACCGGATCAGATGAGGGTTGTAGTCTCCGAGTGGCGGGGACCCGGTCCGTGCCCAGGGAGTCAAACGCAGTGTGTGGCAGTCTTGATAGATGTTATTTGAGTGTCGACTACGCCACCCGTTGACTTGCAGCTATGGAGCTGCCGCTGCAGGGCAGACCGCTGAGGCCGGTGTAGAATTGTGCAGCATGATAGTATAACCCCCAACGGGAGGGGTCTGGCCTCAGGGCAGCCGACGTGGAAGATGGGGGTAGCAGGAATCACTCAGAGACGGTGCGGTGTAATTCAGGGTCTTTACTGGTAACAACGATAGACCCTCCCGGAGTACTTGCTAGCGAACGGGGCCTGGTCAGTCCTTGAGCAGATGGGATCTCCCCTGGCCAGGCGGAGTTGTAGGCCTCCCAAACTGACTGTACTCTTCTGGCTACCTTGCTAGAGGCGGATATAAGTAGCCCACGTCCCTGAGTGTACCGTGTGGTGCTCACCCGTATGGCCGGTGACTCGGGGCCTTCTAATGGCTTCCGCTCCACGATGGCGGTGCTGGTCCCACACGTGTGACCGTGCCTTCGGGTTTCTGGGCCTGAGGACCTGAAATCCCCTGCCGGTCGGCTTCTGCTGCTGGGTAAGAGTTAGTCCCCACAGCCTCGGACTCCGGGTCCGGTAAGAAAGCTTCTCAGTCAGGGCGAGCTCTGCAGCTGCCAGCCCCTGACTCGTAGTAGTATTGCTCCCACTGAGCTCCAGCTGTTTCTTCCTATGACTGTCTCTTGTCTCTACTCTCCTTGACTCCTAACCCTGCTTCAGCCCAGGGTTTATATAGGGGAAGTTCTTCCCCTCCCAAGACTGGGCAGGAGGTGTGGCATGCACAGGATCCCTGACCAAAGGACCTCCCACCTGCTCTCAGACATAACATCTCTATCACTGTGGCAACCAGACCCCTGGGGTGTCACAGATCCTCTCCTCGCTTCACCTGCACATGCAGATCCTCTCCTCGCTTCCCCTGCACATGCTGATCCTCTCCTCGCTTCACCTGCACATGCGGATCCTCTCCTCGCTTCACCTGCACATGCGGATCCTCTCCTCGCTTCACCTGCACATGCGGATCCTCTCCTCGCTTCACCTGCACATGCGGATCCTCTCCTCGCTTCACCTGCACATGCAGATCCTCTCCTCGCTTCCCCTGCACATGCGGATTCTCTCCTCGCTTCACCTGCACTTGCGGATTCTCTCCTCGCTTCCCTGCATATGTGAATCCTCTCCTCTGCACGTGCGGATCCTCTCTTCTCTTCCCTGCACGTGCGGATCCTCTCCTCGCTTCACCTGCACATGCTGATCCTCTCCTCGCTTCGCCTGCACATGCGGATCCTCTCCTCGCTTTACCTGCACGTGCAGATCCTCTCCTCGCTTCACCTGCACATGAGGATCCTCTCCTCGCTTCACCTGCACGTGCAAATCCTCTCCTCGCTTCACCTGCACATGCGGATCCTCTCCTCGCTTCACCTGCACTTGCGGATCCTCTCCTCGCTTCACCTACACATGCGCATTCTCTCCTCACTTCACCTGCACATGCGGATCCTCTCCTCGCTTCACCTGCACATGCGGATCCTCTCCTCGCTTCACCTGCACATGCCGATCCTCTCCTCGCTTCACCTGCACATGCCGATCCTCTCCTCGGTTCACCTGCACATACGGATCCTCTCCTTGCTTCACCTGCACATGCGGATCCTCTCCTCCTTCCCCTGCACATGCGGATCCTCTCCTCGCTTCACCTGCACATGCTGATCCTCTCCTCGCTTCACCTGCACATGCGGATCCTCTCCTCGCTTCACCTGCACATGCGGATCCTCTCCTCGCTTCACCTGCACATGCGGATCCTCTCCTCTCTTCACCTGCACATGCGGATCCTCTCCTCGCTTCACCTGCACATGCGGATCCTCTCCTCGCTTCACCTGCACATGCTGATCCTCTCCTCGCTTCACCTGCACATGCGGATCCTCTCCTCGCTTCACCTGCACATGCGGATCCTCTCCTCGCTTCCCCTGTGCATGCGGATCCTCTCCTCGCTTCACCTGCACATGCTGATCCTCTCCTCGCTTCACCTGCACATGAGGATCCTCTCCTCGCTTCACCTGCACATGCGGATCCTCTCCTCGCTTCCCTGCAGATCCTCTCCTCGCTTCCCCTGCACATGCTGATCCTCTCCTCGCTTCACCTGCACATGAGGATCCTCTCCTCGCTTCACCTGCACATGCGGATCCTCTCCCCGCTTCACCTGCACATGCGGATCCTCTCCTCGGTTCACCTGCACATACGGATCCTCTCCTCGCTTCACCTGCACATGCGGATCCTCTCCTCGCTTCACCTGCACATGCTGATCCTCTCCTCGGTTCACCTGCACATGCGGATCCTCTCCTCGCTTCACCTGCACATGCGGATCCTCTCCTCGCTTCACCTGCACATGCGGATCCTCTCCTCGGTTCACCTGCAAATACGGATCCTCTCCTCGCTTCACCTGCACATGCGGATCCTCTCCTCGCTTCACCTGCACATGCGGATCCTCTCCTCGCTTCCCCTGCACATGCGGATCCTCTCCTCGCTTCATCTGCACATGCTGATCCTCTCCTCGCTTCCCCTGCACATGCGGATCCTCTCCTCGCTTCACCTGCACATGCGGATCCTCTCCTCGCTTCACCTGCACATGCGGATCCTCTCCTCGCTTCACCTACACATGCAGATTCTCTCCTCGCTTCCCCTGCACATGCTGATCCTCTCCTCGCTTCACCTGCACATGCGGATCCTCTCCTCGCTTCCCCTGCACATGCGGATCCTCTCCTCGCTTCACCTGCACATGCGGATCCTCTCCTCGCTTCACCTGCACATGCTGATCCTCTCCTCGCTTCACCTGCACATGAGGATCCTCTCCTCGCTTCACCTGCACATGCGGATCCTCTCCTCGCTTCACCTGCACATGAGGATTCTCTCCTCGCTTCACCTGCACATGCGGATCCTCTCTTCTGTTCCCTGCACATGCGGATCCTCTCCTCGCTTCCCCTGCACATGCGGATCCTCTCCTCGCTTCACCTGCACATGCGGATCCTCTCCTCGCTTCCCCTGCACATGCGGATCCTCTCCTCGCTTCACCTGCACATGCGGATCCTCTCCTCGCTTCACCTGCACATGCTGATCCTCTCCTCGCTTCACCTGCACATGAGGATCCTCTCCTCGCTTCACCTGCACATGCGGATCCTCTCCTCGCTTCACCTGCACATGAGGATTCTCTCCTCGCTTCACCTGCACATGCGGATCCTCTCTTCTCTTCCCTGCACATGCGGATCCTCTCCTCGCTTCACCTGCACGTGCTGATCCTCTCCTCGCTTCCCCTGCACATGCGGATCCTCTCCTCGCTTCACCTGCACATGCGGATCCTCTCCTCGCTTCACCTACACATGCGGATTCTCTCCTCGCTTCCCTGCATATGTGAATCCTCTCCTCTGCACGTGCGGATCCTCTCTTCTCTTCCCTGCACATGCGGATCCTCTCCTCGCTTCACCTGCACGTGCTGATCCTCTCCTCGCTTCCCCTGCACATGCGGATTCTCTCCTCGCTTCACCTGCACATGCGGATCCTCTCCTCGCTTCACCTGCACATGCGGATCCTCTCCTCGCTTCCCCTGCACATGCGGATTCTCTCCTCGCTTCACCTGCACTTGCGGATCCTCTCCTCGCTTCACCTACACATGCGCATTCTCTCCTCGCTTCACCTGCACATGCGGATCCTCTCCTCGCTTCACCTGCACATGAGGATCCTCTCCTCGCTTCACCTGCACATGCGGATCCTCTCCTCGCTTCCCTGCAGATCCTCTCCTCGCTTCACCTGCACATGCTGATCCTCTCCTCGCTTCACCTGCACATGCTGATCCTCTCCTCGCTTCACCTGCACATGAGGATCCTCTCCTCGCTTCACCTGCACATGCGGATCCTCTCCCCGCTTCACCTGCACATGCGGATCCTCTCCTCGGTTCACCTGCACATACGGATCCTCTCCTCGCTTCACCTGCACATGCGGATCCTCTCCTCGCTTCACCTGCACATGCGGATCCTCTCCTCGCTTCCCCTGCACATGCGGATCCTCTCCTCGCTTCACCTGCACGTGCGGATCCTCTCCTCGCTTCCCCTGCACATGAGGATTCTCTCCTCGCTTCACCTGCACATGCAGATCCTCTCCTCTCTTCACCTGCACATGCGGATCCTCTCCTCGCTTCACCTGCACATGCGGATCCTCTCCTCGCTTTACTTGCACATGAGGATCCTCTACTCGCTTCCCCTGCACATGCGGATCCTCTCCCCGCTTCACCTGCACATGCGGATCCTCTCCTCGGTTCACCTGCACATACGGATCCTCTCCTCGCTTCACCTGCACATGCGGATCCTCTCCTCGCTTCCCCTGCACATGCGGATCCTCTCCTCGCTTCCCCTGCACATGCGGATCCTCTCCTCGCTTCCCCTGCACATGCGGATCCTCTCCTCGCTTCACCTGCACATGAGGATCCTCGCCTCGCTTCATCTGCACATGCTGATCCTCTCCTCGCTTCACCTGCACATGCGGATCCTCTCCTCGCTTCACCTGCACATGCGGATCCTCTCCTCGCTTCACCTGCACATGCGGATCCTCTCCTCGCTTCACCTGCACATGCGGATCCTCTCCTCGCTTCACCTGCACATGCGGATCCTCTCCTCGCTTCACCTGCACATGCGGATCCTCTCCTCGCTTCACCTGCACATGCGGATACTCTCCCCGCTTCACCTGCACATGCGGATCCTCTCCTCGGTTCACCTGCACATGCGGATCCTCTCCTCGCTTCACCTGCACATGCAGATCCTCTCCTCGCTTCCCCTGCACATGCGGATCCTCTCCACGCTTCACCTGCACATGCGGATCCTCTCCTCGGTTCACCTGCACATGCGGATCCTCTCCTCGCTTCACCTGCACATGCAGATCCTCTCCTCGCTTAACCTGCACATGCGGATTCTCTCCTCGCTTCACCTGCACTTGCGGATCCTCTCCTCGCTTCCCCTGCACATGCAGATCCTCTCCTCGCTTCCCCTGCACATGCGGATTCTCTCCTCGCTTCACCTGCACTTGCGGATCCTCTCCTCGCTTCACCTGCACATGCGGATCCTCTCCTCGCTTCACCTGCACATGCAGATCCTCTCCTCGCTTCCCCTGCACATGCGGATTCTCTCCTCGCTTCACCTGCACTTGCGGATCCTCTCCTCGCTTCACCTGCACATGCAGATCCTCTCCTCGCTTCCCCTGCACATGCGGATTCTCTCCTCGCTTCACCTGCACTTGCGGATTCTCTCCTCGCTTCACCTGCACATGCTGATCCTCTCCTCGCTTCCCCTGCACATGCGGATCCTCTCCTCGCTTCACCTGCACGTGCAGATCCTCTCCTCGCTTCACCTGCACATGAGGATCCTCTCCTCGCTTCACCTGCACATGCGGATCCTCTCCTCGCTTCCCTGCAGATCCTCTCCTCGCTTCCCCTGCACATGCTGATCCTCTCCTCGCTTCACCTGCACATGAGGATCCTCTCCTCGCTTCACCTGCACATGCGGATCCTCTCCCCGCTTCACCTGCACATGCGGATCCTCTCCTCGGTTCACCTGCACATACGGATCCTCTCCTCGCTTCACCTGCACATGCGGATCCTCTCCTCGCTTCACCTGCACATGCGGATCCTCTCCTCGCTTCCCCTGCACATGCGGATCCTCTCCTCGCTTCACCTGCACGTGCGGATCCTCTCCTCGCTTCACCTGCACGTGCGGATCCTCTCCTCGCTTCCCCTGCACATGAGGATTCTCTCCTCGCTTCACCTGCACATGCGGATCCTCTCCTCTCTTCACCTGCACATGCGGATCCTCTCCTCGCTTCACCTGCACATGCGGATCCTCTCCTCGCTTTACTTGCACATGAGGATCCTCTACTCGCTTCCCCTGCACATGCGGATCCTCTCCCCGCTTCACCTGCACATGCGGATCCTCTCCTCGGTTCACCTGCACATACGGATCCTCTCCTCGCTTCACCTGCACATGCGGATCCTCTCCTCGCTTCCCCTGCACATGCGGATCCTCTCCTCGCTTCCCCTGCACATGCGGATCCTCTCCTCGCTTCACCTGCACATGAGGATCCTCGCCTCGCTTCATCTGCACATGCTGATCCTCTCCTCGCTTCACCTGCACATGCGGATCCTCTCCTCGCTTCACCTGCACATGTGGATCCTCTCCTCGCTTCCCCTGCACATGCGGATCCTCTCCTCGCTTCACCTGCACATGCGGATCCTCTCCCCGCTTCACCTGCACATGCGGATCCTCTCCTCGGTTCACCTGCACATGCGGATCCTCTCCTCGCTTCACCTGCACATGCAGATCCTCTCCTCGCTTCCCCTGCACATGCGGATTCTCTCCTCGCTTCACCTGCACTTGCGGATCCTCTCCTCGCTTCCCCTGCACATGCAGATCCTCTCCTCGCTTCACCTGCACTTGCGGATCCTCTCCTCGCTTCACCTGCACTTGCGGATCCTCTCCTCGCTTCACCTGCACATGCGGATCCTCTCCTCGCTTCACCTGCACATGCAGATCCTCTCCTCGCTTCCCCTGCACATGCGGATTCTCTCCTCGCTTCACCTGCACTTGCGGATCCTCTCCTCGCTTCACCTGCACATGCAGATCCTCTCCTCGCTTCCCCTGCACATGCGGATTCTCTCCTTGCTTCACCTGCACTTGCGGATTCTCTCCTCGCTTCACCTGCACATGCTGATCCTCTCCTCGCTTCCCCTGCACATGCGGATCCTCTCCTCGCTTCACCTGCACGTGCAGATCCTCTCCTCGCTTCCCCTGCACATGCGGATCCTCTCCTCGCTTCACCTGCACGTGCAAATCCTCTCCTCGCTTCACCTGCACATGCGGATCCTCTCATCGCTTCACCTACACATGCGCATTCTATCCTCGCTTCACCTGCACATGCGGATCCTCTCCTCGCTTCACCTGCACATGCGGATCCTCTCCTCGCTTCACCTGCACTTGCGGATCCTCTCATCGCTTCACCTACACATGCGCATTCTATCCTCGCTTCACCTGCACATGCGGATCCTCTCCTCGCTTCACCTGCACATGCGGATCCTCTCCTCGGTTCACCTGCACATACGGATCCTCTCCTCGCTTCACCTGCACATGCGGATCCTCTCCTCGCTTCACCTGCACGTGCAGATCCTCTCCTCGCTTCACCTGCACATGAGGATCCTCTCCTCGCTTCACCTGCACATGCGGATCCTCTCCTCGCTTCCCTGCAGATCCTCTCCTCGCTTCCCCTGCACATGCTGATCCTCTCCTCGCTTCACCTGCACATGAGGATCCTCTCCTCGCTTCACCTGCACATGCGGATCCTCTCCCCGCTTCACCTGCACATGCGGATCCTCTCCTCGGTTCACCTGCACATACGGATCCTCTCCTCGCTTCACCTGCACATGCGGATCCTCTCCTCGCTTCACCTGCACATGCGGATCCTCTCCTCGCTTCCCCTGCACATGCGGATCCTCTCCTCGCTTCACCTGCACGTGCGGATCCTCTCCTCGCTTCACCTGCACGTGCGGATCCTCTCCTCGCTTCCCCTGCACATGAGGATTCTCTCCTCGCTTCACCTGCACATGCGGATCCTCTCCTCTCTTCACCTGCACATGCGGATCCTCTCCTCGCTTCACCTGCACATGCGGATCCTCTCCTCGCTTTACTTGCACATGAGGATCCTCTACTCGCTTCCCCTGCACATGCGGATCCTCTCCCCGCTTCACCTGCACATGCGGATCCTCTCCTCGGTTCACCTGCACATACGGATCCTCTCCTCGCTTCACCTGCACATGCGGATCCTCTCCTCGCTTCCCCTGCACATGCGGATCCTCTCCTCGCTTCCCCTGCACATGCGGATCCTCTCCTCGCTTCACCTGCACATGAGGATCCTCGCCTCGCTTCATCTGCACATGCTGATCCTCTCCTCGCTTCACCTGCACATGCGGATCCTCTCCTCGCTTCACCTGCACATGTGGATCCTCTCCTCGCTTCCCCTGCACATGCGGATCCTCTCCTCGCTTCACCTGCACATGCGGATCCTCTCCCCGATTCACCTGCACATGCGGATCCTCTCCTCGGTTCACCTGCACATGCGGATCCTCTCCTCGCTTCACCTGCACATGCAGATCCTCTCCTCGCTTACCCTGCACATGCGGATTCTCTCCTCGCTTCACCTGCACTTGCGGATCCTCTCCTCGCTTCCCCTGCACATGCAGATCCTCTCCTCGCTTCCCCTGCACATGCGGATTCTCTCCTCGCTTCACCTGCACTTGCGGATCCTCTCCTCGCTTCACCTGCACATGCGGATCCTCTCCTCGCTTCACCTGCACATGCAGATCCTCTCCTCGCTTCCCCTGCACATGCGGATTCTCTCCTCGCTTCACCTGCACTTGTGGATCCTCTCCTCGCTTCACCTGCACATGCAGATCCTCTCCTCGCTTCCCCTGCACATGCGGATTCTCTCCTCGCTTCACCTGCACTTGCGGATTCTCTCCTCGCTTCACCTGCACATGCTGATCCTCTCCTCGCTTCCCCTGCACATGCGGATCCTCTCCTCGCTTCACCTGCACGTGCAGATCCTCTCCTCGCTTCCCCTGCACATGCGGATCCTCTCCTCGCTTCACCTGCACGTGCAAATCCTCTCCTCGCTTCACCTGCACATGCGGATCCTCTCCTCGCTTCACCTGCACATGCGGATCCTCTCCTCGCTTCCCCTGCACATGCGGATCCTCTCCTCGCTTCACCTGCACATGAGGATTCTCTCTTCGCTTCACCTGCACTTGCGGATCCTCTCATCGCTTCACCTACACATGCGCATTCTATCCTCGCTTCACCTGCACATGCGGATCCTCTCCTCGCTTCACCTGCACATGCGGATCCTCTCCTCGCTTCACCTGCACTTGCGGATCCTCTCATCGCTTCACCTACACATGCGCATTCTATCCTCGCTTCACCTGCACATGCGGATCCTCTCCTCGCTTCACCTGCACATGCGGATCCTCTCCTCGGTTCACCTGCACATACGGATCCTCTCCTCGCTTCACCTGCACATGCGGATCCTCTCCTCGCTTCACCTGCACATGCGGATCCTCTCCTCGCTTCCCCTGCACATGCGGATCCTCTCCTCGCTTCCCCTGCACATGCTGATCCTCTCCTCGCTTCACCTGCACATGCGGATCCTCTCCTCGCTTCACCTGCACATGCGGATCCTCTCCTCGCTTCACCTGCACATGCGGATCCTCTCCTCTCTTCACCTGCACATGCGGATCTTCTCCTCGCTTCACCTGCACATGCGGATCCTCTCCTCGCTTCCCCTGCACATGCGGATCCTCTCCTCGCTTCACCTGCACATGCGGATCCTCTCCTCGCTTCACCTGCACATGCGGATCCTCTCCTCGCTTCACCTGCACATGCTGATCCTCTCCTCGCTTCACCTGCACATGCGGATCCTCTCCTCGCTTCACCTGCACATGCGGATCCTCTCCTCGCTTCCCCTGCACATGCGGATCCTCTCCTCGCTTCACCTGCACATGCGGATCCTCTCCTCGCTTCACCTGCACATGCTGATCCTCTCCTCGCTTCACCTGCACATGCGGATCCTCTCCTCGCTTCCCCTGCTCATGCTGATCCTCTCCTCGCTTCACCTGCACATGCGGATCATCTCCTCGCTTCACCTGCACATGCGGATCCTCTCCTCGCTTCACCTGCACATGCGGATCCTCTCCTCGCTTCACCTGCACATGAGGATCCTCTCCTCGCTTCACCTGCACATGCGGATCCTCTCCCCGCTTCACCTGCACATGCGGATCCTCTCCTCGGTTCACCTGCACATACGGATCCTCTCCTCGCTTCACCTGCACATGCGGATCCTCTCCTCGCTTCACCTGCACATGCGGATCCTCTCCTCGCTTCCCCTGCACATGCGGATCCTCTCCTGGCTTCACCTGCACATGCGGATCCTCTCCTCGCTTCCCCTGCACATGCGGATCCTCTCCTCGCTTCACCTGCACATGCGGATCCTCTCCTCGCTTCACCTGCACATGCGGATCCTCTCCTCGCTTCACCTGCACATGCGGATCCTCTCCTCTCTTTACCTGCACATGCGGATCTTCTCCTCGCTTCACCTGCACATGCGGATCCTCTCCTTGCTTCACCTGCACATGCTGATCCTCTCCTCGCTTCACCTGCACATGCTGATCCTCTCCTCGCTTCACCTGCACATGCGGATCCTCTCCTCGCTTCACCTGCACATGCGGATCCTCTCCTCGCTTCCCCTGCACATGCGGATCCTCTCCTCGCTTCACCTGCACATGCGGATCCTCTCCCCGCTTCACCTGCACATGCGGATCCTCTCCTCGGTTCACCTGCACATGCGGATCCTCTCCTCGCTTCACCTGCACATGCAGATCCTCTCCTCGCTTCCCCTGCACATGCGGATTCTCTCCTCGCTTCACCTGCACTTGCGGATCCTCTCCTCGCTTCCCCTGCACATGCAGATCCTCTCCTCGCTTCCCCTGCACATGCGGATTCTCTCCTCGCTTCACCTGCACTTGCGGATCCTCTCCTCGCTTCACCTGCACATGCGGATCCTCTCCTCGCTTCACCTGCACATGCAGATCCTCTCCTCGCTTCCCCTGCACATGCGGATTCTCTCCTCGCTTCACCTGCACTTGCGGATCCTCTCCTCGCTTCACCTGCACATGCAGATCCTCTCCTCGCTTCCCCTGCACATGCGGATTCTCTCCTCGCTTCACCTGCACTTGCGGATTCTCTCCTCGCTTCACCTGCACATGCTGATCCTCTCCTCGCTTCCCCTGCACATGCGGATCCTCTCCTCGCTTCACCTGCACGTGCAGATCCTCTCCTCGCTTCCCCTGCACATGCGGATCCTCTCCTCGCTTCACCTGCACGTGCAAATCCTCTCCTCGCTTCACCTGCACATGCGGATCCTCTCCTCGCTTCACCTGCACATGCGGATCCTCTCCTCGCTTCCCCTGCACATGAGGATTCTCTCTTCGCTTCACCTGCACTTGCGGATCCTCTCATCGCTTCACCTACACATGCGCATTCTATCCTCGCTTCACCTGCACATGCGGATCCTCTCCTCGCTTCACCTGCACATGCGGATCCTCTCCTCGCTTCACCTGCACTTGCGGATCCTCTCATCGCTTCACCTACACATGCGCATTCTATCCTCGCTTCACCTGCACATGCGGATCCTCTCCTCGCTTCACCTGCACATGCGGATCCTCTCCTCGCTTCACCTGCACATGCGGATCCTCTCCTCGCTTCACCTGCACATGCGGATCCTCTCCTCGCTTCCCCTGCACATGCGGATCCTCTCCTCGCTTCACCTGCACATGCGGATCCTCTCCTCGCTTCACCTGCACATGCGGATCCTCTCCTCGCTTCCCCTGCACATGCGGATCCTCTCCTCGCTTCACCTGCACATGCGGATCCTCTCCTCGCTTCCCCTGCACATGCAGATCCTCTCCTCGCTTCCCCTGCACATGCGGATTCTCTCCTCGCTTCACCTGCACTTGCGGATCCTCTCCTCGCTTCACCTGCACATGCTGATCCTCTCCTCGCTTCACCTGCACTTGCGGATTCTCTCCTCGCTTCACCTGCACATGCTGATCCTCTCCTCGCTTCCCCTGCACATGCGGATCCTCTCCTCGCTTCACCTGCACGTGCAGATCCTCTCCTCGCTTCCCCTGCACATGCGGATCCTCTCCTCGCTTCACCTGCACGTGCAAATCCTCTCCTCGCTTCACCTGCACATGCGGATCCTCTCCTCGCTTCACCTGCACATGCGGATCCTCTCCTCGCTTCCCCTGCACATGAGGATTCTCTCTTCGCTTCACCTGCACTTGCGGATCCTCTCATCGCTTCACCTACACATGCGCATTCTATCCTCGCTTCACCTGCACATGCGGATCCTCTCCTCGCTTCACCTGCACATGCGGATCCTCTCCTCGCTTCACCTGCACTTGCGGATCCTCTCATCGCTTCACCTACACATGCGCATTCTATCCTCGCTTCACCTGCACATGCGGATCCTCTCCTCGCTTCACCTGCACATGCGGATCCTCTCCTCGCTTCACCTGCACATGCGGATCCTCTCCTCGCTTCACCTGCACATGCGGATCCTCTCCTCGCTTCCCCTGCACATGCGGATCCTCTCCTCGCTTCACCTGCACATGCGGATCCTCTCCTCGCTTCACCTGCACATGCGGATCCTCTCCTCGCTTCCCCTGCACATGCGGATCCTCTCCTCGCTTCACCTGCACATGCGGATCCTCTCCTCGGTTCACCTGCACATGCGGATCCTCTCCTCGCTTCACCTGCACATGCAGATCCTCTCCTCGCTTCCCCTGCACATGCGGATTCTCTCCTCGCTTCACCTGCACTTGCGGATCCTCTCCTCGCTTCCCCTGCACATGCAGATCCTCTCCTCGCTTCCCCTGCACATGCGGATTCTCTCCTCGCTTCACCTGCACTTGCGGATCCTCTCCTCGCTTCACCTGCACATGCGGATCCTCTCCTCGCTTCACCTGCACATGCAGATCCTGTCCTCGCTTCCCCTGCACATGCGGATTCTCTCCTCGCTTCACCTGCACTTGCGGATCCTCTCCTCGCTTCACCTGCACATGCAGATCCTCTCCTCGCTTCCCCTGCACATGCGGATTCTCTCCTCGCTTCACCTGCACTTGCGGATTCTCTCCTCGCTTCACCTGCACATGCTGATCCTCTCCTCGCTTCCCCTGCACATGCGGATCCTCTCCTCGCTTCACCTGCACGTGCAGATCCTCTCCTCGCTTCCCCTGCACATGCGGATCCTCTCCTCGCTTCACCTGCACGTGCAAATCCTCTCCTCGCTTCACCTGCACATGCGGATCCTCTCCTCGCTTCACCTACACATGCGGATCCTCTCCTCGCTTCCCCTGCACATGAGGATTCTCTCTTCGCTTCACCTGCACTTGCGGATCCTCTCATCGCTTCACCTACACATGCGCATTCTATCCTCGCTTCACCTGCACATGCGGATCCTCTCCTCGCTTCACCTGCACATGCGGATTCTCTCTTCGCTTCACCTGCACTTGCGGATCCTCTCATCGCTTCACCTACACATGCGCATTCTATCCTCGCTTCACCTGCACATGCGGATCCTCTCCTCGCTTCACCTGCACATGCCGATCCTCTCCTCGCTTCACCTGCACATGCCGATCCTCTCCTCGGTTCACCTGCACATACGGATCCTCTCCTCGCTTCACCTGCACATGCGGATCCTCTCCTCGCTTCACCTGCACATGCGGATCCTCTCCTCGCTTCCCCTGCACATGCGGATCCTCTCCTCGCTTCACCTGCACATGCGGATCCTCTCCTCGCTTCCCCTGCACATGCGGATCCTCTCCTCGCTTCACCTGCACATGCTGATCCTCTCCTCGCTTCACCTGCACATGCGGATCCTCTCCTCGCTTCATCTGCACATGCGGATCCTCTCCTCGCTTCACCTGCACATGCGGATCCTCTCCTCGCTTCACCTGCACATGCTGATCCTCTCCTCGCTTCATCTGCACATGCGGATCCTCTCCTCGCTTCACCTGCACATGCGGATCCTCTCCTCGCTTCACCTGCACATGCGGATCCTCTCCTCGCTTTACTTGCACATGAGGATCCTCTCCTCGCTTCCCCTGCACATGCGGATCCTCTCCCCGCTTCACCTGCACATGCGGATCCTCTCCTCGGTTCACCTGCACATACGGATCCTCTCCTCGCTTCACCTGCACATGCGGATCCTCTCCTCGCTTCACCTGCACATGCGGATCCTCTCCTCGCTTCCCCTGCACATGCGGATCCTCTCCTCGCTTCACCTGCACATGAGGATCCTCGCCTCGCTTCATCTGCACATGCTGATCCTCTCCTCGCTTCACCTGCACATGCGGATCCTCTCCTCGCTTCACCTGCACATGCGGATCCTCTCCTCGCTTCACCTGCACATGCGGATCCTCTCCTCGCTTCACCTGCACATGCGGATCCTCTCCTCGCTTCACCTGCACATGCGGATCCTCTCCTCGCTTCACCTGCACATGAGGATCCTCTCCCCGCTTCACCTGCACTTGCGGATCCTCTCCTCGCTTCACCTGCACATGCGGATCCTCTCCTCGCTTCACCTGCACATGCGGATCCTCTCCTCGCTTCACCTGCACATGCGGATCCTCTCCTCGCTTCACCTGCACATGAGGATCCTCGCCTCGCTTCATCTGCACATGCTGATCCTCTCCTCGCTTCACCTGCACATGCGGATCCTCTCCTCGCTTCACCTGCACATGCGGATCCTCTCCTCGCTTCACCTGCACATGCGGATCCTCTCCTCGCTTCACCTGCACATGCGGATCCTCTCCTCGGTTCACCTGCACATGCGGATCCTCTCCTCGCTTCACCTGCACATGCGGATCCTCTCCTCGCTTCCCCTGCACATGCGGATTCTCTCCTCGCTTCACCTGCACTTGCGGATCCTCTCCTCGCTTCCCCTGCACATGCAGATCCTCGCCTCGCTTCCCCTGCACATGCGGATTCTCTCCTCGCTTCACCTGCACTTGCGGATCCTCTCCTCGCTTCACCTGCACATGCGGATCCTCTCCTCGCTTCACCTGCACATGCGGATCCTCTCCTCGCTTCCCCTGCACATGCGGATTCTCTCCTCGCTTCACCTGCACTTGCGGATCCTCTCCTTGCTTCACCTGCACATGCAGATCCTCTCCTCGCTTCCCCTGCACATGCGGATCCTCTCCTCGCTTCACCTGCACTTGCGGATTCTCTCCTCGCTTCACCTGCACATGCTGATCCTCTCCTCGCTTCCCCTGCACATGCGGATCCTCTCCTCGCTTCACCTGCACGTGCAGATCCTCTCCTCGCTTCCCCTGCACATACGGATCCTCTCCTCGCTTCACCTGCACATGCGGATCCTCTCCTCGCTTCACCTGCACATGCGGATCCTCTCCTCGCTTCCCCTGCACATGCCGATCCTCTCCTCGCTTCACCTGCACATGCGGATCCTCTCCTCGCTTCCCCTGCACATGCGGATCCTCTCCTCGCTTCACCTGCACATGCGGATCCTCTCCTCGCTTCACCTGCACATGCGGATCCTCTCCTCGCTTCACCTGCACATGCGGATCCTCTCCTCGCTTCACCTGCACATGCGGATCCTCTCCTCTCTTCACCTACACATGCGGATCCTCTCCTCGCTTCACCTGCACATGCGGATCCTCTCCTCGCTTCACCTGCACATGCTGATCCTCTCCTCGCTTCACCTGCACATGCGGATCCTCTCCTCGCTTCACCTGCACATGCGGATCCTCTCCTCGCTTCCCCTGTACATGCTGATCCTCTCCTCGCTTCACCTGCACATGAGGATCCTCTCCTCGCTTCACCTGCACATGCGGATCCTCTCCTCGCTTCCCTGCAGATCCTCTCCTCGCTTCCCCTGCACATGCTGATCCTCTCCTCGCTTCACCTGCACATGAGGATCCTCTCCTCGCTTCACCTGCACATGCGGATCCTCTCCCCGCTTCACCTGCACATGCGGATCCTCTCCTCGGTTCACCTGCACATACGGATCCTCTCCTCGCTTCACCTGCACATGCGGATCCTCTCCTCGCTTCACCTGCACATGCGGATCCTCTCCTCGCTTCCCCTGCACATGCGGATCCTCTCCTCGCTTCATCTGCACATGCTGATCCTCTCCTCGCTTCCCCTGCACATGCGGATCCTCTCCTCGCTTCACCTGCACATGCGGATCCTCTCCTCGCTTCACCTGCACATGCGGATCCTCTCCTGGCTTCACCTACACATGCGGATTCTCTCCTCGCTTCCCCTGCACATGCTGATCCTCTCCTCGCTTCACCTGCACATGCGGATCCTCTCCTCGCTTCACCTGCACATGCTGATCCTCTCCTCGCTTCACCTGCACATGCGGATCCTCTCCTCGCTTCCCCTGCACATGCAGATCCTCTCCTCGCTTCACCTGCACATGCGGATCCTCTCCTCGCTTCACCTGCACATGCTGATCCTCTCCTCGCTTCACCTGCACATGCTGATCCTCTCCTCGCTTCACCTGCACATGAGGATCCTCTCCTCGCTTCACCTACACATGCGGATTCTCTCCTCGCTTCCCTGCATATGTGAATCCTCTCCTCTGCACGTGCGGATCCTCTCTTCTCTTCCCTGCACATGCGGATCCTCTCCTCGCTTCACCTGCACGTGCTGATCCTCTCCTCGCTTCCCCTGCACATGCGGATCCTCTCCTCGCTTCACCTGCACATGCGGATCCTCTCCTCGCTTCACCTACACATGCGGATTCTCTCCTCGCTTCCCTGCATATGTGAATCCTCTCCTCTGCACGTGCGGATCCTCTCTTCTCTTCCCTGCACATGCGGATCCTCTCCTCGCTTCACCTGCACGTGCTGATCCTCTCCTCGCTTCCCCTGCACATGCGGATTCTCTCCTCGCTTCACCTGCACATGCGGATCCTCTCCTCGCTTCACCTGCACATGCGGATCCTCTCCTCGCTTCCCCTGCACATGCGGATTCTCTCCTCGCTTCACCTGCACTTGCGGATCCTCTCCTCGCTTCACCTACACATGCGCATTCTCTCCTCGCTTCACCTGCACATGCGGATCCTCTCCTCGCTTCACCTGCACATGAGGATCCTCTCCTCGCTTCACCTGCACATGCGGATCCTCTCCTCGCTTCACCTGCACATGCTGATCCTCTCCTCGCTTCCCCTGCACATGCTGATCCTCTCCTCGCTTCACCTGCACATGAGGATCCTCTCCCCGCTTCACCTGCACATGCGGATCCTCTCCTCGGTTCACCTGCACATGAGGATCCTCTCCCCGCTTCACCTGCACATACGGATCCTCTCCTCGCTTCACCTGCACATGCGGATCCTCTCCTCGCTTCACCTGCACATGCGGATCCTCTCCTCGCTTCCCCTGCACATGCGGATCCTCTCCTCGCTTCATCTGCACATGCTGATCCTCTCCTCGCTTCCCCTGCACATGCGGATCCTCTCCTCGCTTCACCTGCACATGCGGATCCTCTCCTCGCTTCACCTGCACATGCGGATCCTCTCCTCGCTTCACCTACACATGTGGATTCTCTCCTCGCTTCCCCTGCACATGCTGATCCTCTCCTCGCTTCACCTGCACATGCGGATCCTCTCCTCGCTTCCCCTGCACATGCGGATCCTCTCCTCGCTTCACCTGCACATGCGGATCCTCTCCTCGCCTCACCTGCACATGCGGATCCTCTCTTCGCTTCACCTACACATGCGGATTCTCTCCTCGCTTCCCTGCATATGAGGATTCTCTCTTCGCTTCACCTGCACTTGCGGATCCTCTCCTCGCTTCACCTACACATGCGCATTCTATCCTCGCTTCACCTGCACATGCGGATCCTCTCCTCGCCTCACCTGCACATGCGGATCCTCTCTTCGCTTCACCTACACATGCGGATCCTCTCCTCGCTTCCCCTGCACATGAGGATTCTCTCTTCGCTTCACCTGCACTTGCGGATCCTCTCCTCGCTTCACCTACACATGCGGATCCTCTCCTCGCTTCACCTGCACATGCCGATCCTCTCCTCGCTTCAACTGCACATGCCGATCCTCTCCTCGGTTCACCTGCACATACGGATCCTCTCCTCGCTTCACCTGCACATGCGGATCCTCTCCTCGCTTCACCTGCACATGCGGATCCTCTCCTCGCTTCCCCTGCACATGCGGATCCTCTCCTCGCTTCACCTGCACATGCGGATCCTCTCCTCGCTTCCCCTGCACATGCGGATCCTCTCCTCGCTTCACCTGCACATGCCGATCCTCTCCTCGCTTCAACTGCACATGCCGATCCTCTCCTCGGTTCACCTGCACATACGGATCCTCTCCTCGCTTCACCTGCACATGCGGATCCTCTCCTCGCTTCACCTGCACATGCGGATCCTCTCCTCGCTTCCCCTGCACATGCGGATCCTCTCCTCGCTTCACCTGCACATGCGGATCCTCTCCTCGCTTCCCCTGCACATGCGGATCCTCTCCTCGCTTCACCTGCACATGCGGATCCTCTCCTCGCTTCACCTGCACATGCGGATCCTCTCCTCGCTTCACCTGCACATGCGGATCCTCTCCTCGCTTCACCTGCACATGCGGATCCTCTCCTCTCTTCACCTACACATGCGGATCCTCTCCTCGCTTCACCTGCACATGCGGATCCTCTCCTCGCTTCACCTGCACATGCTGATCCTCTCCTCGCTTCACCTGCACATGCGGATCCTCTCCTCGCTTCACCTGCACATGCGGATCCTCTCCTCGCTTCCCCTGTACATGCTGATCCTCTCCTCGCTTCACCTGCACATGAGGATCCTCTCCTCGCTTCACCTGCACATGCGGATCCTCTCCTCGCTTCCCTGCAGATCCTCTCCTCGCTTCCCCTGCACATGCTGATCCTCTCCTCGCTTCACCTGCACATGAGGATCCTCTCCTCGCTTCACCTGCACATGCGGATCCTCTCCCCGCTTCACCTGCACATGCGGATCCTCTCCTCGGTTCACCTGCACATACGGATCCTCTCCTCGCTTCACCTGCACATGCGGATCCTCTCCTCGCTTCACCTGCACATGCGGATCCTCTCCTCGCTTCCCCTGCACATGCGGATCCTCTCCTCGCTTCATCTGCACATGCTGATCCTCTCCTCGCTTCCCCTGCACATGCGGATCCTCTCCTCGCTTCACCTGCACATGCGGATCCTCTCCTCGCTTCACCTGCACATGCGGATCCTCTCCTCGCTTCACCTACACATGCGGATTCTCTCCTCGCTTCCCCTGCACATGCTGATCCTCTCCTCGCTTCACCTGCACATGCGGATCCTCTCCTCGCTTCACCTGCACATGCTGATCCTCTCCTCGCTTCACCTGCACATGCGGATCCTCTCCTCGCTTCCCCTGCACATGCGGATCCTCTCCTCGCTTCACCTACACATGCGGATTCTCTCCTCGCTTCCCCTGCACATGCTGATCCTCTCCTCGCTTCCCCTGCACATGCGGATCCTCTCCTCGCTTCACCTGCACATGCTGATCCTCTCCTCGCTTCACCTGCACATGCTGATCCTCTCCTCGCTTCACCTGCACATGCGGATCCTCTCCTCGCTTCACCTGCACATGCGGATCCTCTCCTCGCTTCACCTGCACATGAGGATCCTCTCCCCGCTTCACCTGCACTTGCGGATCCTCTCCTCGCTTCACCTGCACATGCGGATCCTCTCCTCGCTTCACCTGCACATGCGGATCCTCTCCTCGCTTCACCTGCACATGCGGATCCTCTCCTCGCTTCACCTGCACATGAGGATCCTCGCCTCGCTTCATCTGCACATGCTGATCCTCTCCTCGCTTCACCTGCACATGCGGATCCTCTCCTCGCTTCACCTGCACATGCGGATCCTCTCCTCGCTTCACCTGCACATGCGGATCCTCTCCTCGCTTCACCTGCACATGCGGATCCTCTCCTCGGTTCACCTGCACATGCGGATCCTCTCCTCGCTTCACCTGCACATGCGGATCCTCTCCTCGCTTCCCCTGCACATGCGGATTCTCTCCTCGCTTCACCTGCACTTGCGGATCCTCTCCTCGCTTCCCCTGCACATGCAGATCCTCGCCTCGCTTCCCCTGCACATGCGGATTCTCTCCTCGCTTCACCTGCACTTGCGGATCCTCTCCTCGCTTCACCTGCACATGCGGATCCTCTCCTCGCTTCACCTGCACATGCGGATCCTCTCCTCGCTTCCCCTGCACATGCGGATTCTCTCCTCGCTTCACCTGCACTTGCGGATCCTCTCCTTGCTTCACCTGCACATGCAGATCCTCTCCTCGCTTCCCCTGCACATGCGGATCCTCTCCTCGCTTCACCTGCACTTGCGGATTCTCTCCTCGCTTCACCTGCACATGCTGATCCTCTCCTCGCTTCCCCTGCACATGCGGATCCTCTCCTCGCTTCACCTGCACGTGCAGATCCTCTCCTCGCTTCCCCTGCACATACGGATCCTCTCCTCGCTTCACCTGCACATGCGGATCCTCTCCTCGCTTCACCTGCACATGCGGATCCTCTCCTCGCTTCCCCTGCACATGCCGATCCTCTCCTCGCTTCACCTGCACATGCGGATCCTCTCCTCGCTTCCCCTGCACATGCGGATCCTCTCCTCGCTTCACCTGCACATGCGGATCCTCTCCTCGCTTCACCTGCACATGCGGATCCTCTCCTCGCTTCACCTGCACATGCGGATCCTCTCCTCGCTTCACCTGCACATGCGGATCCTCTCCTCTCTTCACCTACACATGCGGATCCTCTCCTCGCTTCACCTGCACATGCGGATCCTCTCCTCGCTTCACCTGCACATGCTGATCCTCTCCTCGCTTCACCTGCACATGCGGATCCTCTCCTCGCTTCACCTGCACATGCGGATCCTCTCCTCGCTTCCCCTGTACATGCTGATCCTCTCCTCGCTTCACCTGCACATGAGGATCCTCTCCTCGCTTCACCTGCACATGCGGATCCTCTCCTCGCTTCCCTGCAGATCCTCTCCTCGCTTCCCCTGCACATGCTGATCCTCTCCTCGCTTCACCTGCACATGAGGATCCTCTCCTCGCTTCACCTGCACATGCGGATCCTCTCCCCGCTTCACCTGCACATGCGGATCCTCTCCTCGGTTCACCTGCACATACGGATCCTCTCCTCGCTTCACCTGCACATGCGGATCCTCTCCTCGCTTCACCTGCACATGCGGATCCTCTCCTCGCTTCCCCTGCACATGCGGATCCTCTCCTCGCTTCATCTGCACATGCTGATCCTCTCCTCGCTTCCCCTGCACATGCGGATCCTCTCCTCGCTTCACCTGCACATGCGGATCCTCTCCTCGCTTCACCTGCACATGCGGATCCTCTCCTCGCTTCACCTACACATGCGGATTCTCTCCTCGCTTCCCCTGCACATGCTGATCCTCTCCTCGCTTCACCTGCACATGCGGATCCTCTCCTCGCTTCACCTGCACATGCTGATCCTCTCCTCGCTTCACCTGCACATGCGGATCCTCTCCTCGCTTCCCCTGCACATGCAGATCCTCTCCTCGCTTCACCTGCACATGCGGATCCTCTCCTCGCTTCACCTGCACATGCTGATCCTCTCCTCGCTTCACCTGCACATGCTGATCCTCTCCTCGCTTCACCTGCACATGAGGATCCTCTCCTCGCTTCACCTACACATGCGGATTCTCTCCTCGCTTCCCTGCATATGTGAATCCTCTCCTCTGCACGTGCGGATCCTCTCTTCTCTTCCCTGCACATGCGGATCCTCTCCTCGCTTCACCTGCACGTGCTGATCCTCTCCTCGCTTCCCCTGCACATGCGGATCCTCTCCTCGCTTCACCTGCACATGCGGATCCTCTCCTCGCTTCACCTACACATGCGGATTCTCTCCTCGCTTCCCTGCATATGTGAATCCTCTCCTCTGCACGTGCGGATCCTCTCTTCTCTTCCCTGCACATGCGGATCCTCTCCTCGCTTCACCTGCACGTGCTGATCCTCTCCTCGCTTCCCCTGCACATGCGGATTCTCTCCTCGCTTCACCTGCACATGCGGATCCTCTCCTCGCTTCACCTGCACATGCGGATCCTCTCCTCGCTTCCCCTGCACATGCGGATTCTCTCCTCGCTTCACCTGCACTTGCGGATCCTCTCCTCGCTTCACCTACACATGCGCATTCTCTCCTCGCTTCACCTGCACATGCGGATCCTCTCCTCGCTTCACCTGCACATGAGGATCCTCTCCTCGCTTCACCTGCACATGCGGATCCTCTCCTCGCTTCACCTGCACATGCTGATCCTCTCCTCGCTTCCCCTGCACATGCTGATCCTCTCCTCGCTTCACCTGCACATGAGGATCCTCTCCCCGCTTCACCTGCACATGCGGATCCTCTCCTCGGTTCACCTGCACATGAGGATCCTCTCCCCGCTTCACCTGCACATACGGATCCTCTCCTCGCTTCACCTGCACATGCGGATCCTCTCCTCGCTTCACCTGCACATGCGGATCCTCTCCTCGCTTCCCCTGCACATGCGGATCCTCTCCTCGCTTCATCTGCACATGCTGATCCTCTCCTCGCTTCCCCTGCACATGCGGATCCTCTCCTCGCTTCACCTGCACATGCGGATCCTCTCCTCGCTTCACCTGCACATGCGGATCCTCTCCTCGCTTCACCTACACATGTGGATTCTCTCCTCGCTTCCCCTGCACATGCTGATCCTCTCCTCGCTTCACCTGCACATGCGGATCCTCTCCTCGCTTCCCCTGCACATGCGGATCCTCTCCTCGCTTCACCTGCACATGCGGATCCTCTCCTCGCCTCACCTGCACATGCGGATCCTCTCTTCGCTTCACCTACACATGCGGATTCTCTCCTCGCTTCCCTGCATATGAGGATTCTCTCTTCGCTTCACCTGCACTTGCGGATCCTCTCCTCGCTTCACCTACACATGCGCATTCTATCCTCGCTTCACCTGCACATGCGGATCCTCTCCTCGCCTCACCTGCACATGCGGATCCTCTCTTCGCTTCACCTACACATGCGGATCCTCTCCTCGCTTCCCCTGCACATGAGGATTCTCTCTTCGCTTCACCTGCACTTGCGGATCCTCTCCTCGCTTCACCTACACATGCGGATCCTCTCCTCGCTTCACCTGCACATGCCGATCCTCTCCTCGCTTCAACTGCACATGCCGATCCTCTCCTCGGTTCACCTGCACATACGGATCCTCTCCTCGCTTCACCTGCACATGCGGATCCTCTCCTCGCTTCACCTGCACATGCGGATCCTCTCCTCGCTTCCCCTGCACATGCGGATCCTCTCCTCGCTTCACCTGCACATGCGGATCCTCTCCTCGCTTCCCCTGCACATGCGGATCCTCTCCTCGCTTCACCTGCACATGCCGATCCTCTCCTCGCTTCAACTGCACATGCCGATCCTCTCCTCGGTTCACCTGCACATACGGATCCTCTCCTCGCTTCACCTGCACATGCGGATCCTCTCCTCGCTTCACCTGCACATGCGGATCCTCTCCTCGCTTCCCCTGCACATGCGGATCCTCTCCTCGCTTCACCTGCACATGCGGATCCTCTCCTCGCTTCCCCTGCACATGCGGATCCTCTCCTCGCTTCACCTGCACATGCGGATCCTCTCCTCGCTTCACCTGCACATGCGGATCCTCTCCTCGCTTCACCTGCACATGCGGATCCTCTCCTCGCTTCACCTGCACATGCGGATCCTCTCCTCTCTTCACCTACACATGCGGATCCTCTCCTCGCTTCACCTGCACATGCGGATCCTCTCCTCGCTTCACCTGCACATGCTGATCCTCTCCTCGCTTCACCTGCACATGCGGATCCTCTCCTCGCTTCACCTGCACATGCGGATCCTCTCCTCGCTTCCCCTGTACATGCTGATCCTCTCCTCGCTTCACCTGCACATGAGGATCCTCTCCTCGCTTCACCTGCACATGCGGATCCTCTCCTCGCTTCCCTGCAGATCCTCTCCTCGCTTCCCCTGCACATGCTGATCCTCTCCTCGCTTCACCTGCACATGAGGATCCTCTCCTCGCTTCACCTGCACATGCGGATCCTCTCCCCGCTTCACCTGCACATGCGGATCCTCTCCTCGGTTCACCTGCACATACGGATCCTCTCCTCGCTTCACCTGCACATGCGGATCCTCTCCTCGCTTCACCTGCACATGCGGATCCTCTCCTCGCTTCCCCTGCACATGCGGATCCTCTCCTCGCTTCATCTGCACATGCTGATCCTCTCCTCGCTTCCCCTGCACATGCGGATCCTCTCCTCGCTTCACCTGCACATGCGGATCCTCTCCTCGCTTCACCTGCACATGCGGATCCTCTCCTCGCTTCACCTACACATGCGGATTCTCTCCTCGCTTCCCCTGCACATGCTGATCCTCTCCTCGCTTCACCTGCACATGCGGATCCTCTCCTCGCTTCACCTGCACATGCTGATCCTCTCCTCGCTTCACCTGCACATGCGGATCCTCTCCTCGCTTCCCCTGCACATGCGGATCCTCTCCTCGCTTCACCTACACATGCGGATTCTCTCCTCGCTTCCCCTGCACATGCTGATCCTCTCCTCGCTTCCCCTGCACATGCGGATCCTCTCCTCGCTTCACCTGCACATGCTGATCCTCTCCTCGCTTCACCTGCACATGCTGATCCTCTCCTCGCTTCACCTGCACATGAGGATCCTCTCCTCGCTTCACCTACACATGCGGATTCTCTCCTCGCTTCCCTGCATATGTGAATCCTCTCCTCTGCACGTGCGGATCCTCTCTTCTCTTCCCTGCACATGCGGATCCTCTCCTCGCTTCACCTGCACGTGCTGATCCTCTCCTCGCTTCCCCTGCACATGCGGATCCTCTCCTCGCTTCACCTGCACATGCGGATCCTCTCCTCGCTTCACCTACACATGCGGATTCTCTCCTCGCTTCCCTGCATATGTGAATCCTCTCCTCTGCACGTGCGGATCCTCTCTTCTCTTCCCTGCACATGCGGATCCTCTCCTCGCTTCACCTGCACGTGCTGATCCTCTCCTCGCTTCCCCTGCACATGCGGATTCTCTCCTCGCTTCACCTGCACATGCGGATCCTCTCCTCGCTTCACCTGCACATGCGGATCCTCTCCTCGCTTCCCCTGCACATGCGGATTCTCTCCTCGCTTCACCTGCACTTGCGGATCCTCTCCTCGCTTCACCTACACATGCGCATTCTCTCCTCGCTTCACCTGCACATGCGGATCCTCTCCTCGCTTCACCTGCACATGAGGATCCTCTCCTCGCTTCACCTGCACATGCGGATCCTCTCCTCTCTTCCCTGCAGATCCTCTCCTCGCTTCCCCTGCACATGCTGATCCTCTCCTCGCTTCACCTGCACATGAGGATCCTCTCCCCGCTTCACCTGCACATGCGGATCCTCTCCTCGGTTCACCTGCACATACGGATCCTCTCCTCGCTTCACCTGCACATGCGGATCCTCTCCTCGCTTCACCTGCACATGCGGATCCTCTCCTCGCTTCCCCTGCACATGCGGATCCTCTCCTCGCTTCATCTGCACATGCTGATCCTCTCCTCGCTTCCCCTGCACATGCGGATCCTCTCCTCGCTTCACCTGCACATGCGGATCCTCTCCTCGCTTCACCTGCACATGCGGATCCTCTCCTCGCTTCACCTACACATGCGGATTCTCTCCTCGCTTCCCCTGCACATGCTGATCCTCTCCTCGCTTCACCTGCACATGCGGATCCTCTCCTCGCTTCCCCTGCACATGCGGATCCTCTCCTCGCTTCACCTGCACATGCGGATCCTCTCCTCGCCTCACCTGCACATGCGGATCCTCTCTTCGCTTCACCTACACATGCGGATTCTCTCCTCGCTTCCCTGCATATGTGAATCCTCTCCTCTGCACGTGCGGATCCTCTCTTCTCTTCCCTGCACATGCGGATCCTCTCCTCGCTTCACCTGCACGTGCTGATCCTCTCCTCGCTTCCCCTGCACATGCGGATCCTCTCCTCGCTTCACCTGCACGTGCAGATCCTCTCCTCGCTTCCCCTGCACATGCGGATTCTCTTCTCGCTTCACCTGCACATGCGGATCCTCTCCTCGCTTCACCTGCACATGCGGATCCTCTCCTCGCTTCCCCTGCACATGCGGATTCTCTCCTCGCTTCACCTGCACTTGCGGATCCTCTCCTCGCTTCACCTACACATGCGCATTCTCTCCTCGCTTCACCTGCACATGCGGATCCTCTCCTCGCTTCCCCTGCACATGAGGATCCTCTCCTCGCTTCACCTGCACATGCGGATCCTCTCCTCGCTTCCCCTGCACATGAGGATCCTCTCCTCGCTTCACCTGCACATACGGATCCTCTCCTCGCTTCACCTGCACATGCGGATCCTCTCCTCGCTTCACCTGCACATGCGGATCCTCTCCTCGCTTCACCTACACATGCGGATTCTCTCCTCGCTTCCCCTGCACATGCTGATCCTCTCCTCGCTTCACTTGCACATGCGGATCCTCTCCTCGCTTCACCTGCACATGCTGATCCTCTCCTCGCTTCACCTGCACATGCGGATCCTCTCCTCGCTTCCCCTGCACATGCGGATCCTCTCCTCGCTTCACCTGCACATGCGGATCCTCTCCTCGCTTCACCTGCACATGCTGATCCTCTCCTCGCTTCACCTGCACATGCTGATCCTCTCCTCGCTTCACCTGCACATGCGGATCCTCTCCTCGCTTCACCTGCACATGCGGATCCTCTCCTCGCTTCACCTGCACATACGGATCCTCTCCTCGGTTCACCTGCACATACGGATCCTCTCCCCGCTTCACCTGCACTTACGGATTCTCTCCTCGCTTCACCTGCACATGCGGATCCTCTCCTCGCTTCACCTGCACATGCGGATCCTCTCCTCGCTTCACCTGCACATGCGGATCCTCTCCTCGCTTCACCTGCACATGCGGATCCTCTCCTCGCTTCACCTGCACATACGGATCCTCTCCTCGGTTCACCTGCACATACGGATCCTCTCCCCGCTTCACCTGCACTTACGGATTCTCTCCTCGCTTCACCTGCACATGCGGATCCTCTCCTCGGTTCACCTGCACATGCGGATCCTCTCCTCGCTTCACCTGCACTTACGGATCCTCTCCTCGCTTCACCTGCACATGCGGATCCTCTCCTCGCTTCACCTGCACATGCGGATCCTCTCCTCCCTTCACCTGCACATGCGGATCCTCTCCCCGCTTCACCTGCACATGCGGATCCTCTCCTTGCTTCAC
Source organism: Phyllobates terribilis (assembly GCF_046119375.1). Taxonomy (NCBI): domain Eukaryota; kingdom Metazoa; phylum Chordata; class Amphibia; order Anura; family Dendrobatidae; genus Phyllobates; species Phyllobates terribilis. The sequence goes on along the minus strand of NW_027362768.1, from coordinate 390,037,644 downwards.
CTGCACATGCGGATCCTCTCCCTGCTTCACCTGCACATGCGGATCCTCTCCCCGCTTCACCTGCACATGCGGATCCTCTCCTCCCTTCACCTGCACATGCGGATCCTCTCCTCGCTTCACCTGCACATGCGGATCCTCTCCTCCCTTCACCTGCACATGCGGATCCTCTCCCCGCTTCACCTGCACATGCGGATCCTCTCCTTGCTTCACCTGCACATGCGGATCCTCTCCCCGCTTCACCTGCACATGCGGATCCTCTCCCCGCTTCACCTGCACATGCGGATCCTCTCCTCCCTTCACCTGCACATGCGGATCCTCTCCCCTCTTCACCTGCACATGCAGATCCTCTCCTTGCTTCACCTGCACATGCGGATCCTCTCCTCGCTTCACCTGCACATGCGGATCCTCTCCTCGCTTCACCTGCACATGCGGATCCTCTCCTCGCTTCACCTGCACATGCGGATCCTCTCCTCGCTTCACCTGCACATACGGATCCTCTCCTCGGTTCACCTGCACATACGGATCCTCTCCCCGCTTCACCTGCACTTACGGATTCTCTCCTCGCTTCACCTGCACATGCGGATCCTCTCCTCGCTTCACCTGCACATGCGGATCCTCTCCTCGCTTCACCTGCACATGCGGATCCTCTCCTCGCTTCACCTGCACATGCGGATCCTCTCCTCGCTTCACCTGCACATACGGATCCTCTCCTCGGTTCACCTGCACATACGGATCCTCTCCCCGCTTCACCTGCACTTACGGATTCTCTCCTCGCTTCACCTGCACATGCGGATCCTCTCCTCGGTTCACCTGCACATGCGGATCCTCTCCTCGCTTCACCTGCACTTACGGATCCTCTCCTCGCTTCACCTGCACATGCGGATCCTCTCCTCGCTTCACCTGCACATGCGGATCCTCTCCTCCCTTCACCTGCACATGCGGATCCTCTCCCCGCTTCACCTGCACATGCGGATCCTCTCCTTGCTTCACCTGCACATGCGGATCCTCTCCCCGCTTCACCTGCACATGCGGATCCTCTCCCCGCTTCACCTGCACATGCGGATCCTCTCCTCCCTTCACCTGCACATGCGGATCCTCTCCTCGCTTCACCTGCACATGCGGATCCTCTCCTCCCTTCACCTGCACATGCGGATCCTCTCCCCGCTTCACCTGCACATGCAGATCCTCTCCTTGCTTCACCTGCACATGCGGATCCTCTCCCCGCTTCACCTGCACATGCGGATCCTCTCCCCGCTTCACCTGCACATGCGGATCCTCTCCTCCCTTCACCTGCACATGCGGATCCTCTCCCCTCTTCACCTGCACATGCAGATCCTCTCCTTGCTTCACCTGCACATGCGGATCCTCTCCCCGCTTCACCTGCACATGCGGATCCTCTCCTCGCTTCACCTGCACATGCGGATCCTCTCCTCGCTTCCCCTGCACATGCGGATCCTCTCCTCGCTTCACCTGCACATGCTGATCCTCTCCTCGCTTCCCCTGCACATGAGGATCCTCTACTCGCTTCACCTGCACATGCGGATCCTCTCCTCTCTTCACCTGCACATGCGGATCCTCTCCTTGCTTCACCTGCACATGCGGATCCTCTCCTCGCTTCACCTGCACATGCGGATCCTCTCCTTGCTTCACCTGCACATGCGGATCCTCTCCTCGCTTCCACTGCACATGCGGATCCTCTCCTCGCTTCCCCTGCACATGCGGATCCTCTCCTTGCTTCACCTGCACATGCGGATCCTCTCCTCTCTTCACCTGCACATGCGGATCCTCTCCTTGCTTCACCTGCACATGCGGATCCTCTCCTCGCTTCACCTGCACATGCGGATCCTCTCCTTGCTTCACCTGCACATGCGGATCCTCTCCTCGCTTCCACTGCACATGCGGATCCTCTCCTCGCTTCCCCTGCACATGCGGATCCTCTCCTTGCTTCACCTGCACATGCGGATCCTCTCCTCGCTTCCACTGCACATGCGGATCCTTGCTATTTCTTTTGCGGGGGGAGGTCAGAGCACAATGTCTTCACCTGGCGACACATCTGAGCCCCCCAGGTTCCTGTGCTGTGGACACCAGACTCTATATGTTCACTGTATATGATAAGTCTCCATCCATTACTATCAGGTGCCCCCTCATCCAATAATACTGCCCCCCACCACACTCCGCTCATTCCCTGCACAGACCGTCGTCAGGAAACTTATCTCAAATTCTCTTCCAGTGTCCAAAACTCCCCGGACCCCCCTCCCCGCAGCTGACATTCCTTATTCATAGCCACATGCGCCCCCTCAGCATCCAGGTAAAGTCATTAGGAGACGTGGAAGGAAGCAACACCTTCCAGTGACCAGGACCCCGGCGGAGCCTCATCCTCCATGGCTCCCCCAGTGACCAGGACCCTGGCGGAGCCTCATCCTCCATGGCTCCCCCAGTGACCAGGACCCTGGCGGAGCCTCATCCTCCATGGCTCCCCCAGTGACCAGGACCCAGGCGGAGCCTCATCCTCCATGGCTCCCCCAGTGACCAGGACCCTGGCGGAGCCTCATCCTCCATGGCTCCCCCAGTGACCAGGACCCTGGCGGAGCCTCATCCTCCATGGCTCCCCCAGTGACCCGGACCCTGGCGGAGCCTCATCCTCCATGGCTCGCCCAGTGACCAGGACCCAGGCGGAGCCTCATCCTCCATGGCTCCCCCAGTGACCAGGACCCTGGCGGAGCCTCATCCTCCATGGCTCCCCCAGTGACCAGGACCCTGGCGGAGCCTCATCCTCCATGGCTCCCCCCATGACCAGGACCCTGGCGGAGCCTCATCCTCCATGCCTCCCCCAGTGACCAGGACCCTGGCGGAGCCTCATCCTCCATGGCTCCCCCAGTGACCAGGACCCAGGCGGAGCCTCATCCTCCATGGCTCGCCCAGTGACCAGGACCCAGGCGGAGCCTCATCCTCCATGGCTCCCCCAGTGACCAGGACCCTGGCGGAGCCTCATCCTCCATGGCTCCCCCAGTGACCAGGACCCTGGCGGAGCCTCATCCTCCATGGCTCCCCCAGTGACCAGGACCCTGGCGGAGCCTCATCCTCCATGCCTCCCCCAGTGACCAGGACCCTGGCGGAGCCTCATCCTCCATGACTCCCCCAGTGACCAGGACCCTGGCGGAGTCTCATCCTCCATGGCTCCCCCAGTGACCAGGACCCTGGCAGAGCCTCATCCTCCATGGCTCCCCCAGTGACCAGGACCCTGGCGGAGCCTCATCCTCCATGGCTCCCCCAGTGACCAGGACCCTGGTGGAGCCTCATCCTCCATGCCTCCCCCAGTGACCAGGACCCTGGCGGAGCCTCATCCTCCATGGCTCCCCCAGGGACCAGGACCCTGGCGGAGCCTCATCCTCCATGCCTCCCCCAGTGACCAGGACACTGGCGGAGCCTCATCCTCCATGGCTCCCCCAGGGACCAGGACCCTGGCCGAGCCTCATCCTCCATGGCTCCCCCAGTGACCAGGACCCTGGCCGAGCCTCATCCTCCATGGCTCCCCCAGGGACCAGGACCCTGGCGGAGCCTCTTCCTCCATGCCTCCCCCAGTGACCAGGACCCTGGCGGAGCCTCATCCTTCATGGCTCCCCCAGGGACCAGGACCCTGGCGGAACCTCATCCTCCATGCCTCCCCCAGTGACCAGGACCCTGGCGGAGCCTCATCCTCCATGCCTCCCCCAGTGACCAGGACCCTGGCGGAGCCTCATCCTCCATGGCTCCTCCAGTGACCAGGACCCTGGCGGAGCCTCATCCTCCATGGCTCCCCCAGTGACCAGGACCCTGGCGGAGCCTCATCCTCCATGGCTCCCCCAGTGACCAGGACCCTGGCGGAGCCTCATCCTCCATGGCTCCCCCAGTGACCAGGACCCTGGCGGAGCCTCATCCTCCATGGCTCCCCCAGTGACCAGGACCCTGGCGGAGCCTCATCCTCCATGGCTCCCCCAGTGACCAGGACCCTGGCGGAGCCTCATCCTCCATGACTCCCCCAGTGACCAGGACCCTGGCGGAGCCTCATCTTCCATGGCTCCCCCAGTGACCAGGACCCTGGTGGAGCCTCATCCTCCATGCCTCCCCCAGTGACCCGGACCCTGGCGGAGCCTCATCCTCCATGGCTCCCCCAGTGACCAGGACCCTGGCAGAGCCTCATTCTCCATGGCTCCCCCAGTGACCAGGACCCTGGCGGAGCCTCATCCTCCATGGCTCCCCCAGTGACCAGGACCCTGGCGGAGCCTCATCCTCCATGGCTCCCCCAGTGACCAGGACCCTGGCGGAGCCTCATCCTCCATGGCTCCCTCCGGCTGAACGTCTCTGCTCCTCTCACGTTTCCTCCTGTCCTCACTTTCTGCATCTCCAATGCTGCATTTAGTCTGGAAATCTTCGCTTTGCCTCACACCCGCACGTCCCCCTCTCACTACTACCCCCTTCTTGAGGACCCCTCTATATTACATCCGCCTCCATGTCCCCCTCTAGGTCGCGTCAGACCCTCCACGTGTCCCCCTCTAGGTCGCGTCAGACCCTCCACGTGTCCCCCTCTAGGTCGCGTCAGACCCTCCACGTGTCCCCCTCTAGGTCGCGTCAGACCCTCCACGTGTCCCCCTCTAGGTCATGTCAGACCCTCCACGTGTCCCCCTCTAGGTCACGTCAGACCCTCCATGTGTCTCCTTCTATGTCGCATCAGACCCTCCATCACGCCAGAGACTCAATGTGTCCCCCTCTATGTCTCGTCGGACCCTCCATGTGTCCCCCTCTATGTCATAGGCTCCATGTGTCCCCCTCACGTCAGAGCCTCCATGTATCCCCCTTTAAATCACATTGAACCCTCCATGTGTCTCCCCTTTGTCTCATGTCGGAGCCTTCATGTGTCCTCCCTTTGTATCACATCGGAGCCTTTATGTGTCCTCCCTTTGAGTCATGTCAGAGCCTTCATGTGTCCCCCCTTTGAGTCACGCCAGAGCCACCATGTGTCCCCCCTTTGTGTCACATCAGAGCCTCCATGTGTCCTCCCTTTGTCACATCAGAGCCTCCATGTGTCCCCCTTTGTGTCACATCAGAGCCTCCATGTGTCCCTCCTTTGAGTCAGATCAGAGCCTCCATGTGTCCCCCCTTTGTGTCACATCGGAACCTCCATGTGTCCCCACTTTGTGTCACATTAGAGCCTCCATGTGTCCCCCCTTTGTGTCACATCAGAGCCTCCATGTGCCCCCCCTTTGTGTCACATCAGAGCCTCCATGTGTCCTCCCTTTGTGTCACATCAGAGCCTACATGTGTCCCCCCTTTGTGTCATATCAGAGCCTCCATGTGTCCCCCCTTTGTGTCACGTCAGAGCCTCCATCTGTCCCTCCTTTGAGTCACGTCAGAGCCTCCATGTGTCCCTCCTTTGAGTCACGTCAGAGCCTCCATGTGTCCCTCCTTTGTTTCACGTCAGAGCCTCCATGTGTCCCCCTTTTGTGTCACGTCAGAGACTCCATGTGTCCCCCCTTTGTGTCACATCAGAGCCTCCATGTGTCCCCTCTTTGAGTCACGTCAGAGCCTCCATGTGTCCCCCCTTTGAGTCACGTCAAAGCCTCCATGTGTCCCTCCTTTGAGTCACGTCAGAGCCTCCATGTGTCCCCTCTTTGAGTCACGTCAGAGCCTCCGTGTCCCCCCTTTGAGTCACGTCAGAGCCACCATGTGTCCCTCCTTTGAGTCAGGTCAGAGCCACCATGTGTCCCCCCTTTGAGTCACGTCAGAACCTACATGTGTTTCTCCTTTGTATCACATCAGAGCCTCCATGTGTCCTCCCTTTGTGTCATATCAGAGCCTCCATGTTTCCCCCCTTTGTGTCACGTCAGAGCCTCCATGTGTCCCTCCTTTGAGTCTGGTCAGAGCCACCATGTGTTTCTCCTTTGTGTCACATCAGAGCCTCCATGTGTCCTCCCTTTGTGTTATATCAGAGCCTCCATGTGTCCCTCCTTTGTGTCACGTCAGAGCCTCCATGTGTCCCTTCTTTGTGTCACGTGAGAGCCTCCATGTGTCCCTCCTTTGAGTCACGTTAGAGCCTCCATGTGTCCTCCCTTTGTGTCACATCAGAGCCTCCATGTGTCCCCCCTTTGTGTCATATCAGAGCCTCCATGTGTCCACCCTTTGTGTCACGTCAGAGCCTCCATGTGTCCCCACTTTGTGTCACGTCAGAGCCTCCATGTGTCCCTCCTTTGAGTCACGTCAGAGCCTCCATGTGTCCCACCTTTGAGTCACGTCAGAGCCTCCATGTGTCCCTCCTTTGTTTCACGTCAGAGCCTCCATGTGTCCCCCTTTTGTGTCACGTCAGAGACTCCATGTGTCCCCCCTTTGTGTCACGTCAGAGCCTCCATGTGTCCCCCCTTTGTGTCACGTCAGAGCCTCCATGTGTCCCCTCTTTGAGTCACGTCAGAGCCTCCATGTGTCCCCCCTTTGAGTCACGTCAAAGCCTCCATGTGTCCCTCCTTTGAGTCACGTCAGAGCCTCCATGTGTCCCCTCTTTGAGTCACGTCAGAGCCTCCGTGTCCCCCCTTTGAGTCACGTCAGAGCCACCATGTGTCCTCCCTTTGTGTCATATCAGAGCCTCCATGTTTCCCCCCTTTGTGTCACGTCAGAGCCTCCATGTGTCCCTCCTTTGAGTCAGGTCAGAGCCTCCGTGTCCCCCCTTTGAGTCACGTCAGAGCCTCCATGTGTCCCCCCTTTGAGTCACGTCAGAGCCTACATGTGTTTCTCCTTTGTGTCACATCAGAGCGTCCATGTGTCCTCCCTTTGTGTCATATCAGAGCCTCCATGTTTCCCCCCGTTGAGTCACGTCAGAGCCTCCATGTGTCCCTCCTTTGTGTCACATCAGAGCCTCCATGTGTCCTCCCTTTGTGTCATATCAGAGCCTCCATGTTTCCCCCCTTTGAGTCACGTCAGAGCCTCCATGTGTCCCTCCTTTGTGTCACGTCAGAGCCACCATGTGTCCCTCCTTTGAGTCACGTCAGAGCCTCCATGTGTCCCTCCTTTGTGTCACGTCAGAGCCTCCATGTTTCCCCCCCTTTGTGTCACGTCAGAGTCTCCATGTGTCCCCCCTTTGTGTCACGTCAGAGCCTCCATGTGTCCCTCCTTTGAGTCACGTCAGAGCCTCCATGTGTCCCTCCTTTGTGTCACGTCAGAGCCTCCATGTGTCCCTCCTTTGAGTCACGTCAGAGCCTCCATGTGTCCCTCCTTTGAGTCACGTCAGAGCCTCCATGTGTCCCCCTTTTGTGTCACGTCAGAGCCTCCATGTGTCCCTCCTTTGTGTCACGTCAGAGCCTCCATGTGTCCCTCCTTTGAGTCACGTCAGAGCCTCCATGTGTCCCTCCTTTGTGTCACGTCAGAGCCTCCATGTGTCCTCCCTTTATGTCACGTCAGAGCCTCCATGTGTCCCTCCTTTGTGTCACGTCAGAGCCTCCATGTGTCCCTCCTTTGTGTCACGTCAGAGCCTCCATGTGTCCTCCCTTTGTGTCACGTCAGAGCCTCCATGTGTCCCCCTTTTGTGTCACGTCAGAGCCTCTATGTGTCCCCCTTTTGTGTCACGTCAGAGCCTCCATGTGTCCCCTCTTTGAGTCACGTAAGAGCCTCCATGTGTCCCCCTTTTGTGTCACGTCAGATCCTCCATGTGTCCCTCCTTTGTGTCACGTCAGAGCCTCCATGTGTCCCTCCTTTGAGTCACATCAGAGCCTCCATGTGTCCCTCCTTTGAGTCACGTCAGAGCCTCCATGTGTCCCTCCTTTGAGTCACATCAGAGCCTCCATGTGTCCCTCCTTTGAGTCACATCAGAGCCTCCATGTGTCCCTCCTTTGAGTCACGTCAGAGCCTCCATGTGTCCCTCCTTTGAGTCACATCAGAGCCTCCATGTGTCCTTCTTTTGAGTCACGTCAGAGCCACCATGTGTCCCTCCTTTGAGTCACATCAGAGCCTCCATGTGTCCCTCCTTTGAGTCACGTCAGAGCCTCCATGTGTCCCTCCTTTGAGTCACATCAGAGCCTCCATGTGTCCCTCCTTTGAGTCACATCAGAGCCTCCATGTGTCCCCCCTTTGTGTGACGTCAGAGCCTCCATGTGTCCCTCCTTTGAGTCACATCAGAGCCTCCATGTGTCCCCCCTTTGTGTCACGTCAGAGCCTCCATGTGTCCCCCCTTTGTGTCACATCAGAGCCTCCATGTGTCCTCCCTTTGTGTCACATCAGAGCCTCCATGTGTCCTCCCTTTGAGTCACGTCAGAGCCTCCATGTGTCCCTCCTTTGTGTCACGTCAGAGCCTCCATGTGTCCCTCCTTTGTGTCACGTCAGAGCCTCCATGTGTCCCTCCTTTGAGTCACGTCAGAGCCTCCATGTGTCCCCCCTTTGTGTCACGTCAGTGCCTCCATGTGTCCCTCCTTTGAGTCACGTCAGAGCCTCCATGTGTCCCTCCTTTGAGTCACGTCAGAGCCTCCATGTGTCCCCCTTTTGTGTCACGTCAGAGCCTCCATGTGTCCCTCCTTTGTGTCACGTCAGAGCCTCCATGTGTCCCCCCTTTGAGTCACGTCAGAGCCTCCATGTGTCCCTCCTTTGTGTCACGTCAGAGCCTCCATGTGTCCCTCCTTTGTGTCACGTCAGAGCCTCCATGTGTCCTCCCTTTGTGTCACGTCAGAGCCTCCATGTGTCCCCCTTTTGTGTCACGTCAGAGCCTCCATGTGTCCCCCTTTTGTGTCACGTCAGAGCCTCCATGTGTCCCCTCTTTGAGTCACGTCAGAGCCTCCATGTGTCCCCCTTTTGTGTCACGTCAGAGCCTCCATGTGTCCCTCCTTTGTGTCACGTCAGTGCCACCAGGTGTCCCTCCTTTGAGTCACATCAGAGCCTCCATGTGTCCCTCCTTTGAGTCACGTCAGAGCCTCCATGTGTCCCTCCTTTGAGTCACATCAGAGCCTCCATGTGTCCCTCCTTTGAGTCACATCAGAGCCTCCATGTGTCCCCCCTTTGTGTCACGTCAGAGCCTCCATGTGTCCCTCCTTTGAGTCACATCAGAGCCTCCATGTGTCCCCCCTTTGTGTCACGTCAGAGCCTCCATGTGTCCTCCCTTTGTGTCACATCAGAGCCTCCATGTGTCCTCCCTTTGTGTCACATCAGAGCCTCCATGTGTCCTCCCTTTGTGTCACATCAGAGCCTCCATGTGTCCTCCCTTTGTCACATCAAAGCCTACATGTGTCCCTCCTTTGAGTCAGGTCAGAGCCTCCATGTGTCCCTCCTTTGTGTCACATTCGAACCTCCATGTGTCCCCCCTTTGTGTCACATCAGAGCCTCCATGTGTCCCTCCTTTGAGTCACATCAGAGCATCCATATGTCCCCCCTTTGAGTCACGTCAGAGCCTCCATGTGTTCCTCCTTTGTGTCACGTCAGAGCCTCCATGTGTTTCTCCTTTGTGTCACATTGGAACCTCCATGTGTCCATCCTTTGTGTCACGTCAGAGCCTCTATGTGTCCCCCCTTTGAGTCACGTCAGAGCCTCCATGTGTCCCTCCTTTGAGTCACGTCAGAGCCTCCATGTGTCCCTCCTTTGTGTCACGTCAGAGCCTCCATGTGTCCCCCTTTTGTGTCACGTCAGAGCCTCCATGTGTCCCTCCTTTGTGTCACGTCAGAGCCTCCATGTGTCCCCTCTTTGAGTCACGTCAGAGCCTCCATGTGTCCCCCTTTTGTGTCACGTCAGAGCCTCCATGTGTCCATCCTTTGTGTCACGTCAGAGCCTCCATGTGTCCCTCCTTTGAGTCAGGTCAGAGCCTCCATGTGTCCCTCCTTTGTGTCACATCAGAGCCTCCATGTGTCCCCCCTTTGTGTCACGTCAGAGCCTCCATGTGTCCCCCTTTTGTGTCACGTCAGAGCCTCCATGTGTCCCTCCTTTGTGTCACGTCAGAGCCTCCATGTGTCCCCTCTTTGAGTCACATCAGAGCCTCCATGTGTCCCCCTTTTGTGTCACGTCAGAGCCTCCATGTGTCCATCCTTTGTGTCACGTCAGAGCCTCCATGTGTCCCTCCTTTGAGTCAGGTCAGAGCCTCCATGTGTCCCTCTTTTGAGTCACGTCAGAGCCTCCATGTGTCCCCCCTTTGTGTCACGTCAGAGCCTCCATGTGTTCCTCCTTTGTGTCACATCAGAGCCTACATGTGTCCTCCCTTTGTGTCACATCAGAGCCTCCATGTGTCCTCCCTTTGTGTCACATCAGAGCCTCCATGTGTCCTCCCTTTGTCACATCAGAGCCTCCATGTGTCCCTCCTTTGAGTCACATTCGAACCTCCATGTGTCCCCCCTTTGTGTCACATCAGAGCATCCATGTGTCCCTCCTTTGAGTCACATCAGAGCATCCATGTGTCCCCCCTTTAAGTCACGTCAGAGCCTCCATGTGTCCCTCCTTTGAGTCAGGTCAGAGCCACCATGTGTCCCCCCTTTGTGTCACGTCAGAGCCTCCATGTGTTTCTCCTTTGTGTCACATTGGAACCTCCATGTGTCCATCCTTTGTGTCACGTCAGAGCCTCTATGTGTCCCTTCTTTGTGTCACGTCAGAGCCTCCATGTGTCCCTCCTTTGAGTCACGTCAGAGCCTCCATGTGTCCCCCCTTTGAGTCACGTCAGAGCCTCCATGTGTCCCTTCTTTGTGTCACGTCAGAGCCTCCATGTGTCCCTCCTTTGAGTCACGTCAGAGCCTCCATGTGTCCCCCTTTTGTGTCACGTCAGAGCCTCCATGTGTCCCCTCTTTGAGTCATGTCAGAGCCTCCATGTGTCCCCCTTTTGTGTCACGTCAGAGCCTCCATGTGTCCCCTCTTTGAGTCATGTCAGAGCCTCCATGTGTCCCCCTTTTGTGTCACGTCAGAGCCTCCATGTGTCCATCCTTTGTGTCACGTCAGAGCCTCCATGTGTCCCTCCTTTGAGTCAGGTCAGAGCCACCATGTGTCCCTCTTTTGAGTCACGTCAGAGCCACCATGTGTCCCTCCTTTGAGTCACATCAGAGCCTCCATGTGTCCCTCCTTTGAGTCACATCAGAGCCTCCATGTGTCCCTCCTTTGAGTCAGGTCAGAGCCACCATGTGTCCCTCCTTTGAGTCACATCAGAGCCTCCATGTGTCCCTCCTTTGAGTCATATCAGAGCCTCCATGTGTCCCTCCTTTGAGTCATATCAGAGCCTCCATGTGTCCCTCCTTTGAGTCAGGTCAGAGCCACCATGTGTCCCTCCTTTGAGTCACATCAGAGCCTCCATGTGTCCCTCCTTTGAGTCAGGTCAGAGCCACCATGTGTCCCTCCTTTGAGTCACATCAGAGCCACCATGTGTCCCTCCTTTGAGTCATATCAGAGCCTCCATGTGTCCCCCCTTTGTGTCACGTCAGAGCCTCCATGTGTCCTCCCTTTGTCACATCAGAGCCTCCATGTGTCCCTCCTTTGTGTCACATCAGAGCCTCCATGTGTCCCTCCTTTGTGTCACATCAGAGCCTCCATGTGTCCTCCCTTTGTGTCACATCAGAGCCTCCATGTGTCCTCCCTTTGTCACATCAGAGCCTCCATGTGTCCCTCCTTTGTGTCACATCAGAGCCTCCATGTGTCCCTCCTTTGTGTCACATCAGAGCCTTCATGTGTCCCTCCTTTGTGTCACATCAGAGCCTCCATGTGTCCTCCCTTTGTCACATCAGAGCCTCCATGTGTCCCTCCTTTGTGTCACATCAGAGCCTCCATGTGTCCCTCCTTTGTGTCACATCAGAGCCTCCATGTGTCCTCCCTTTGTGTCACATCAGAGCCTCCATGTGTCCTCCCTTTGTCACATCAGAGCCTCCATGTGTCCCTCCTTTGTGTCACATCAGAGCCTCCATGTGTCCCTCCTTTGAGTCACGTCAGAGCCTCCATGTGTCCCTCCTTTGTGTCACGTCAGAGCCTCCATGTGTCCGTCCTTTGTGTCACATCAGAGCCTCCATGTGTCCCTCCTTTGTGTCACATCAGAGCCTCCATGTGTCCCTCCTTTGTGTCACATCAGAGCCTCCATGTGTCCTCCCTTAGTGTCACATCAGAGCCTCCATGTGTCCTCCCTTTGTCACATCAGAGCCTCCATGTGTCCCTCCTTTGAGTCAGGTCAGAGCCTCCATGTGTCCCTCCTTTGTGTCACATTCGAACCTCCATGTGTCCCCCCTTTGTGTCACATCAGAGCCTCCATGTGTCCCTCCTTTGAGTCACATCAGAGCATCCATGTGTCCCCCCTTTGAGTCACGTCAGAGCCTCCATGTGTTCCTCCTTTGTGTCACGTCAGAGCCACCATGTGTCCCTCCTTTGAGTCAGATCAGAGCCACCATGTGTCCCCCCTTTGTGTCACGTCAGAGCCTCCATGTGTTTCTCCTTTGTGTCACATTGGAACCTCCATGTGTCCATCCTTTGTGTCACGTCAGAGCCTCCATGTGTCCCCCCTTTGAGTCACGTCAGAGCCACCATGTGTCCTCCCTTTGTGTCACGTCAGAGCCTCCATGTGTCCTCCCTTTGAGTCACGTCAGAGCCTCCATGTGTCCCTCCTTTGAGTCACGTCAGAGCCTCCATGTGTCCCTCCTTTGAGTCACGTCAGAGCCTCCATGTGTCCCTCCTTGGAGTCACGTCAGAGCCACCATGTGTCCTCCCTTTGTCACATCAGAGCCTCCATGTGTCCCTCCTTTGAGTTACGTCAGAGCCTCCATGTGTCCCTCCTTTGTGTCACGTCAGAGCCTCCATGTGTTCCTCCTTTGTGTAACGTCAGAGCCTCCATGTGTCCCCCCTTTGTGTCACGTCAGAGCCTCCATGTGTCCCTCCTTTGTGTCACGTCAGAGCCTCCATGTGTCCCCCCTTTGTGTCACGTCAGAGCATCCATGTGTCCCCCCTTTGTGTCACGTCAGAGCCTCCATGTGTCCCTCCTTTGAGTCACGTCAGAGCCTCCATGTGTCCCTCCTTTGAGTCACGTCAGAGCCTCCATGTGTCCCTCCTTTGTGTCACGTCAGAGCCTCCATGTGTCCCCCCTTTGTGTCACGTCAGAGCCTCCATGTGTCCCCCCTGTGTCACGTCATAGCCTCCATGTGTCCCTCCTTTGTGTCACGTCAGAGCCTCCATGTGTCCCTCCTTTGTGTCACGTCAGAGCCTCCATGTGTCCCCTCTTTGTGTCATATCAGAGCCTCCATGTGTCCCCCCTTTGTGTCACATCAGAGCCTCCATGTGTCCCTCCTTTGAGTCACGTCAGAGCCTCCATGTGTCCCTCCTTTGTGTCACGTCAGAGCCTCCATGTGTCCCCCCTTTGTGTCACGTTAGAGCCTCCATGTGTCCCCCCTTTGTGTCACGTCAGAGCCTCCATGTGTCCCTCCTTTGAGTCACGTCAGAGCCTCCATGTGTCCCTCCTTTGTGTCACGTCAGAGCCTCCATGTGTCCCCCCTTTGTGTCACGTTAGAGCCTCCATGTGTCCCCCCTTTGTGTCACATCAGAGCCTCCATGTGTCCCTCCTTTGAGTCACATCAGAGCCTCCATGTGTCCCTCCTTTGAGTCACATCAGAGCCTCCATGTGTCCCCCCTTTGTGTGACGTCAGAGCCTCCATGTGTCCCTCCTTTGAGTCACATCAGAGCCTCCATGTGTCCCCCCTTTGTGTCACGTCAGAGCCTCCATGTGTCCCCCCTTTGTGTCACATCAGAGCCTCCATGTGTCCTCCCTTTGTGTCACATCAGAGCCTCCATGTGTCCTCCCTTTGAGTCACGTCAGAGCCTCCATGTGTCCCTCCTTTGTGTCACGTCAGAGCCTCCATGTGTCCCTCCTTTGTGTCACGTCAGAGCCTCCATGTGTCCCTCCTTTGAGTCAAGTCAGAGCCTCCATGTGTCCCCCCTTTGTGTCAGGTCAGAGACTCCATGTGTCCCTCCTTTGTGTCACGTCAGAGCCTCCATGTGTCCCCCCTTTGAGTCACGTCAGAGCCTACATGTGTTTCTCCTTTGTGTCACATCAGAGCGTCCATGTGTCCTCCCTTTGTGTCATATCAGAGCCTCCATGTTTCCCCCCGTTGAGTCACGTCAGAGCCTCCATGTGTCCCTCCTTTGTGTCACATCAGAGCCTCCATGTGTCCTCCCTTTGTGTCATATCAGAGCCTCCATGTTTCCCCCCTTTGAGTCACGTCAGAGCCTCCATGTGTCCCTCCTTTGTGTCACGTCAGAGCCACCATGTGTCCCTCCTTTGAGTCACGTCAGAGCCTCCATGTGTCCCTCCTTTGTGTCACGTCAGAGCCTCCATGTTTCCCCCCCTTTGTGTCACGTCAGAGTCTCCATGTGTCCCCCCTTTGTGTCACGTCAGAGCCTCCATGTGTCCCCCCTTTGTGTCACGTCAGAGCCTCCATGTGTCCCTCCTTTGAGTCACGTCAGAGCCTCCATGTGTCCCACCTTTGAGTCACGTCAGAGCCTCCATGTGTCCCTCCTTTGTTTCACGTCAGAGCCTCCATGTGTCCCCCTTTTGTGTCACGTCAGAGACTCCATGTGTCCCCCCTTTGTGTCACGTCAGAGCCTCCATGTGTCCCCCCTTTGTGTCACGTCAGAGCCTCCATGTGTCCCCTCTTTGAGTCACGTCAGAGCCTCCATGTGTCCCCCCTTTGAGTCACGTCAAAGCCTCCATGTGTCCCTCCTTTGAGTCACGTCAGAGCCTCCATGTGTCCCCTCTTTGAGTCACGTCAGAGCCTCCGTGTCCCCCCTTTGAGTCACGTCAGAGCCACCATGTGTCCTCCCTTTGTGTCATATCAGAGCCTCCATGTTTCCCCCCTTTGTGTCACGTCAGAGCCTCCATGTGTCCCTCCTTTGAGTCAGGTCAGAGCCTCCGTGTCCCCCCTTTGAGTCACGTCAGAGCCTCCATGTGTCCCCCCTTTGAGTCACGTCAGAGCCTACATGTGTTTCTCCTTTGTGTCACATCAGAGCGTCCATGTGTCCTCCCTTTGTGTCATATCAGAGCCTCCATGTTTCCCCCCGTTGAGTGACGTCAGAGCCTCCATGTGTCCCTCCTTTGTGTCACATCAGAGCCACCATGTGTCCCTCCTTTGAGTCACGTCAGAGCCTCCATGTGTCCCTCCTTTGTGTCACGTCAGAGCCTCCATGTTTCCCCCCGTTTGTGTCACGTCAGAGTCTCCATGTGTCCCCCCTTTGTGTCACGTCAGAGCCTCCATGTTTCCCCCCCTTTGTGTCACGTCAGAGTCTCCATGTGTCCCCCCTTTGTGTCACGTCAGAGCCTCCATGTGTCCCTCCTTTGAGTCACGTCAGAGCCTCCATGTGTCCCTCCTTTGTGTCACGTCAGAGCCTCCATGTGTCCCTCCTTTGAGTCACGTCAGAGCCTCCATGTGTCCCTCCTTTGAGTCACGTCAGAGCCTCCATGTGTCCCCCTTTTGTGTCACGTCAGAGCCTCCATGTGTCCCTCCTTTGTGTCACGTCAGAGCCTCCATGTGTCCCTCCTTTGAGTCACGTCAGAGCCTCCATGTGTCCCTCCTTTGTGTCACGTCAGAGCCTCCATGTGTCCTCCCTTTATGTCACGTCAGAGCCTCCATGTGTCCCTCCTTTGTGTCACGTCAGAGCCTCCATGTGTCCCTCCTTTGTGTCACGTCAGAGCCTCCATGTGTCCTCCCTTTGTGTCACGTCAGAGCCTCCATGTGTCCCCCTTTTGTGTCACGTCAGAGCCTCTATGTGTCCCCCTTTTGTGTCACGTCAGAGCCTCCATGTGTCCCCTCTTTGAGTCACGTAAGAGCCTCCATGTGTCCCCCTTTTGTGTCACGTCAGATCCTCCATGTGTCCCTCCTTTGTGTCACGTCAGAGCCTCCATGTGTCCCTCCTTTGAGTCACATCAGAGCCTCCATGTGTCCCTCCTTTGAGTCACGTCAGAGCCTCCATGTGTCCCTCCTTTGAGTCACATCAGAGCCTCCATGTGTCCCTCCTTTGAGTCACATCAGAGCCTCCATGTGTCCCTCCTTTGAGTCACGTCAGAGCCTCCATGTGTCCCTCCTTTGAGTCACATCAGAGCCTCCATGTGTCCTTCTTTTGAGTCACGTCAGAGCCACCATGTGTCCCTCCTTTGAGTCACATCAGAGCCTCCATGTGTCCCTCCTTTGAGTCACGTCAGAGCCTCCATGTGTCCCTCCTTTGAGTCACATCAGAGCCTCCATGTGTCCCTCCTTTGAGTCACATCAGAGCCTCCATGTGTCCCCCCTTTGTGTGACGTCAGAGCCTCCATGTGTCCCTCCTTTGAGTCACATCAGAGCCTCCATGTGTCCCCCCTTTGTGTCACGTCAGAGCCTCCATGTGTCCCCCCTTTGTGTCACATCAGGGCCTCCATGTGTCCTCCCTTTGTGTCACATCAGAGCCTCCATGTGTCCTCCCTTTGAGTCACGTCAGAGCCTCCATGTGTCCCTCCTTTGTGTCACGTCAGAGCCTCCATGTGTCCCTCCTTTGTGTCACGTCAGAGCCTCCATGTGTCCCTCCTTTGAGTCACGTCAGAGCCTCCATGTGTCCCCCCTTTGTGTCACGTCAGTGCCTCCATGTGTCCCTCCTTTGAGTCACGTCAGAGCCTCCATGTGTCCCTCCTTTGAGTCACGTCAGAGCCTCCATGTGTCCCCCTTTTGTGTCACGTCAGAGCCTCCATGTGTCCCTCCTTTGTGTCACGTCAGAGCCTCCATGTGTCCCCCCTTTGAGTCACGTCAGAGCCTCCATGTGTCCCTCCTTTGTGTCACGTTAGAGCCTCCATGTGTCCCTCCTTTGTGTCACGTCAGAGCCTCCATGTGTCCTCCCTTTGTGTCACGTCAGAGCCTCCATGTGTCCCCCTTTTGTGTCACGTCAGAGCCTCCATGTGTCCCCCTTTTGTGTCACGTCAGAGCCTCCATGTGTCCCCTCTTTGAGTCACGTCAGAGCCTCCATGTGTCCCCCTTTTGTGTCACGTCAGAGCCTCCATGTGTCCCTCCTTTGTGTCACGTCAGTGCCACCAGGTGTCCCTCCTTTGAGTCACATCAGAGCCTCCATGTGTCCCTCCTTTGAGTCACGTCAGAGCCTCCATGTGTCCCTCCTTTGAGTCACATCAGAGCCTCCATGTGTCCCTCCTTTGAGTCACATCAGAGCCTCCATGTGTCCCCCCTTTGTGTCACGTCAGAGCCTCCATGTGTCCCTCCTTTGAGTCACATCAGAGCCTCCATGTGTCCCCCTTTTGTGTCACGTCAGAGCCTCCATGTGTCCTCCCTTTGTGTCACATCAGAGCCTCCATGTGTCCTCCCTTTGTGTCACATCAGAGCCTCCATGTGCCCTCCCTTTGTGTCACATCAGAGCCTCCATGTGTCCTCCCTTTGTCACATCAGAGCCTACATGTGTCCCTCCTTTGAGTCAGGTCAGAGCCTCCATGTGTCCCTCCTTTGTGTCACATTCGAACCTCCATGTGTCCCCCCTTTGTGTCACATCAGAGCCTCCATGTGTCCCTCCTTTGAGTCACATCAGAGCATCCATATGTCCCCCCTTTGAGTCACGTCAGAGCCTCCATGTGTTCCTCCTTTGTGTCACGTCAGAGCCTCCATGTGTTTCTCCTTTGTGTCACATTGGAACCTCCATGTGTCCATCCTTTGTGTCACGTCAGAGCCTCTATGTGTCCCCCCTTTGAGTCACGTCAGAGCCTCCATGTGTCCCTCCTTTGAGTCACGTCAGAGCCTCCATGTGTCCCTCCTTTGTGTCACGTCAGAGCCTCCATGTGTCCCCCTTTTGTGTCACGTCAGAGCCTCCATGTGTCCCTCCTTTGTGTCACGTCAGATCCTCCATGTGTCCCCTCTTTGAGTCACGTCAGAGCCTCCATGTGTCCATCCTTTGTGTCACGTCAGAGCCTCCATGTGTCCCTCCTTTGAGTCAGGTCAGAGCCTCCATGTGTCCCTCCTTTGTGTCACGTCAGAGCCTCCATGTGTCCCTCCTTTGAGTCAGGTCAGAGCCTCCATGTGTCCCTCTTTTGAGTCACGTCAGAGCCTCCATGTGTCCCCCCTTTGTGTCACGTCAGAGCCTCCATGTGTCCCTCCTTTGTGTCACATCAGAGCCTACATGTGTCCTCCCTTTGTGTCACATCAGAGCCTCCATGTGTCCTCCCTTTGTGTCACATCAGAGCCTCCATGTGTCCTCCCTTTGTCACATCAGAGCCTCCATGTGTCCCTCCTTTGAGTCACATTCGAACCTCCATGTGTCCCCCCTTTGTGTCACATCAGAGCCTCCATGTGTCCCTCCTTTGAGTCACATCAGAGCATCCATGTGTCCCCCCTTTGAGTCACGTCAGAGCCTCCATGTGTCCCTCCTTTGAGTCAGGTCAGAGCCACCATGTGTCCCCCCTTTGTGTCACGTCAGAGCCTCCATGTGTTTCTCCTTTGTGTCACATTGGAACCTCCATGTGTCCATCCTTTGTGTCACGTCAGAGCCTCTATGTGTCCCCCCTTTGAGTCACGTCAGAGCCTCCATGTGTCCCTTCTTTGTGTCACGTCAGAGCCTCCATGTGTCCCTCCTTTGAGTCACGTCAGAGCCTCCATGTGTCCCCCTTTTGTGTCACGTCAGAGCCTCCATGTGTCCCCTCTTTGAGTCATGTCAGAGCCTCCATGTGTCCCCCTTTTGTGTCACGTCAGAGCCTCCATGTGTCCCCCTTTTGTGTCACGTCAGAGCCTCCATGTGTCCCCTCTTTGAGTCACGTCAGAGCCTCCATGTGTCCCCCTTTTGTGTCACGTCAGAGCCTCCATGTGTCCTCCCTTTGTGTCACATCAGAGCCTCCATGTGTCCTCCCTTTGTCACATCAGAGCCTCCATGTGTCCCTCCTTTGTGTCACATCAGAGCCTCCATGTGTCCCTCCTTTGTGTCACATCAGAGCCTCCATGTGTCCCTCCTTTGTGTCACATCAGAGCCTCCATGTGTCCTCCCTTTGTCACATCAGAGCCTCCATGTGTCCCTCCTTTGTGTCACATCAGAGCCTCCATGTGTCCCTCCTTTGTGTCACATCAGAGCCTCCATGTGTCCTCCCTTTGTCACATCAGAGCCTCCATGTGTCCCTCCTTTGTGTCACATCAGAGCCTCCATGTGTCCCTCCTTTGAGTCACGTCAGAGCCTCCATGTGTCCCTCCTTTGTGTCACGTCAGAGCCTCCATGTGTCCGTCCTTTGTGTCACATCAGAGCCTTCATGTGTCCCTCCTTTGTGTCACATCAGAGCCTCCATGTGTCCCTCCTTTGTGTCACATCAGAGCCTCCATGTGTCCTCCCTTAGTGTCACATCAGAGCCTCCATGTGTCCTCCCTTTGTCACATCAGAGCCTCCATGTGTCCCTCCTTTGAGTCAGGTCAGAGCCTCCATGTGTCCCTCCTTTGTGTCACATTCGAACCTCCATGTGTCCCCCCTTTGTGTCACATCAGAGCCTCCATGTGTCCCTCCTTTGAGTCACATCAGAGCATCCATGTGTCCCCCCTTTGAGTCACGTCAGAGCCTCCATGTGTTCCTCCTTTGTGTCACGTCAGAGCCACCATGTGTCCCTCCTTTGAGTCAGGTCAGAGCCACCATGTGTCCCCCCTTTGTGTCACGTCAGAGCCTCCATGTGTTTCTCCTTTGTGTCACATTGGAACCTCCATGTGTCCATCCTTTGTGTCACGTCAGAGCCTCCATGTGTCCCCCCTTTGAGTCACGTCAGAGCCACCATGTGTCCTCCCTTTGTGTCACGTCAGAGCCTCCATGTGTCCTCCCTTTGAGTCACGTCAGAGCCTCCATGTGTCCCTCCTTTGAGTCACGTCAGAGCCTCCATGTGTCCCTCCTTTGAGTCACGTCAGAGCCTCCATGTGTCCCTCCTTTGAGTCACGTCAGAGCCACCATGTGTCCTCCCTTTGTCACATCAGAGCCTCCATGTGTCCCTCCTTTGAGTTACGTCAGAGCCTCCATGTGTCCCTCCTTTGTGTCACGTCAGAGCCTCCATGTGTTCCTCCTTTGTGTAACGTCAGAGCCTCCATGTGTCCCCCCTTTGTGTCACGTCAGAGCCTCCATGTGTCCCTCCTTTGTGTCACGTCAGAGCCTCCATGTGTCCCCCCTTTGTGTCACGTCAGAGCCTCCATGTGTCCCCCCTTTGTGTCACGTCAGAGCCTCCATGTGTCCCTCCTTTGAGTCACGTCAGAGCCTCCATGTGTCCCTCCTTTGAGTCACGTCAGAGCCTCCATGTGTCCCTCCTTTGTGTCACGTCAGAGCCTCCATGTGTCCCCCCTTTGTGTCACGTCAGAGCCTCCATGTGTCCCCCCTGTGTCACGTCATAGCCTCCATGTGTCCCTCCTTTGTGTCACGTCAGAGCCTCCATGTGTCCCTCCTTTGTGTCACGTCAGAGCCTCCATGTGTCCCCTCTTTGTGTCACATCAGAGCCTCCATGTGTCCCCCCTTTGTGTCACATCAGAGCCTCCATGTGTCCCTCCTTTGAGTCACGTCAGAGCCTCCATGTGTCCCTCCTTTGTGTCACGTCAGAGCCTCCATGTGTCCCCCCTTTGTGTCACGTTAGAGCCTCCATGTGTCCCCCCTTTGTGTCACGTCAGAGCCTCCATGTGTCCCTCCTTTGAGTCACGTCAGAGCCTCCATGTGTCCCTCCTTTCAGTCACGTCAGAGCCACCATGTGTCCCTCCTTTGTGTCACGTCAGAGCCTCCATGTGTCCCTCCTTTGTGTCACGTTAGAGCCTCCATGTGTCCCTCCTTTGAGTCACGTTAGAGCCTCCATGTGTCCCTCCTTTGTGTCACGTCAGAGCCTCCATGTGTCCCTCCTTTGAGTCACGTCAAAGCCTCCATGTGTCCCTCCTTTGTGTCACGTCAGAGCCTCCATGTGTCCCCCCTTTGAGTCACGTCAGAGCCTCCATGTGTCCCTCCTTTGAGTCACATCAGAGCCTCCATGTGTCCCCCTTTGAGTCACGTCAGAGCCTCCATGTGTTTCTCCTTTGTGTCACATCAGAGCCTCCATGTGTCCCTCCTTTGTGTCACCTCAGAGCCTCCATGTGTCCCCCCTTTGTGTCACGTCAGAGCCTCCATGTGTCCCCCCTTTGTGTCACCTCAGAGCCTCCATGTGTCCCCCCTTTGAGTCACGTCAGAGCCTCCATGTGTTTCTCCTTTGTGTCACATCAGAGCCTCCATGTGTCCCTCCTTTGTGTCACGTCAGAGCCTCCATGTGTCCCTCCTTTGAGTCACGTCAGAGCCTCCATGTGTCCCTCCTTTGTGTCACGTCAGAGCCTCCATGTGTCCCTCCTTTGAGTCACGTCAGAGCCTCCATGTGTCCCTCCTTTGAGTCACATCAGAGCCTCCATGTGTCCCTCCTTTGAGTCACATCAGAGCCTCCATGTGTCCCCCCTTTATGTCACGTCAGAGCCTCCATGTGTCCCTCCTTTGAGTCACATCAGAGCCTCCATGTGTCCCCCCTTTGTGTCACGTCAGAGCCTCCATGTGTCCTCCCTTTGTGTCACATCAGAGCCTCCATGTGTCCTCCCTTTGTGTCACATCAGAGCCTCCATGTGTCCTCCCTTTGTGTCACATCAGAGCCTCCATGTGTCCTCCCTTTGTCACATCAGAGCCTACATGTGTCCCTCCTTTGAGTCAGGTCAGAGCCTCCATGTGTCCCTCCTTTGTGTCACATTCGAACCTCCATGTGTCCCCCCTTTGTGTCACATCAGAGCCTCCATGTGTCCCTCCTTTGAGTCACATCAGAGCATCCATATGTCCCCCCTTTGAGTCATGTCAGAGCCTCCATGTGTTCCTCCTTTGTGTCACATTGGATCCTACATGTGTCCATCCTTTGTGTCACGTCAGAGCCTCTATGTGTCCCCCCTTTGAGTCACGTCAGAGCCTCCATGTGTCCCTCCTTTGAGTCACGTCAGAGCCTCCATGTGTCCCTCCTTTGTGTCACGTCAGAGCCTCCATGTGTCCCCCTTTTGTGTCACGTCAGAGCCTCCATGTGTCCCTCCTTTGTGTCACGTCAGAGCCTCCATGTGTCCCCTCTTTGAGTCACGTTAGAGCCTCCATGTGTCCCCCTTTTGTGTCACGTCAGAGCCTCCATGTGTCCATCCTTTGTGTCACGTCAGAGTCTCCATGTGTCCCTCCTTTGAGTCAGGTCAGAGCCTCCATGTGTCCCTCCTTTGTGTCACGTCAGAGCCTCCATGTGTCCCCCCTTTGTGTCACGTCAGAGCCTCCATGTGTCCCCCTTTTGTGTCACGTCAGAGCCTCCATGTGTCCCTCCTTTGTGTCACGTCAGAGCCTCCATGTGTCCCCTCTTTGAGTCACGTCAGAGCCTCCATGTGTCCCCCTTTTGTGTCACGTCAGAGCCTCCATGTGTCCATCCTTTGTGTCACGTCAGAGCCTCCATGTGTCCCTCCTTTGAGTCAGGTCAGAGCCTCCATGTGTCCCTCTTTTGAGTCACGTCAGAGCCTCCATGTGTCCCCCCTTTGTGTCACGTCAGAGCCTCCATGTGTTCCTCCTTTGTGTCACATCAGAGCCTACATGTGTCCTCCCTTTGTGTCACATCAGAGCCTCCATGTGTCCTCCCTTTGTGTCACATCAGAGCCTCCATGTGTCCTCCCTTTGTCACATCAGAGCCTCCATGTGTCCCTCCTTTGAGTCACATTCGAACCTCCATGTGTCCCCCCTTTGTGTCACATCAGAGCCTCCATGTGTCCCTCCTTTGAGTCACATCAGAGCATCCATGTGTCCCCCCTTTGAGTCACGTCAGAGCCTCCATGTGTCCCTCCTTTGAGTCAGGTCAGAGCCACCATGTGTCCCCCCTTTGTGTCACGTCAGAGCCTCCATGTGTCCCTTCTTTGTGTCACGTCAGAGCCTCCATGTGTCCCTCCTTTGAGTCACGTCAGAGCCTCCATGTGTCCCCCTTTTGTGTCACGTCAGAGCCTCCATGTGTCCCCTCTTTGAGTCATGTCAGAGCCACCATGTGTCCCCCCTTTGTGTCACGTCAGAGCCTCCATGTGTTTCTCCTTTGAGTCACATCAGAGCCTCCATGTGTCCCTCCTTTGATTCACATCAGAGCATCCATGTGTCCCTCCTTTGAGTCACGTCAGAGCCTCCATGTGTCCCTCCTTTGAGTCAGGTCAGAGCCACCATGTGTCCCCCCTTTGTGTCACGTCAGAGCCTCCATGTGTTTCTCCTTTGTGTCACATTGGAACCTCCATGTGTCCATCCTTTGTGTCACGTCAGAGCCTCTATGTGTCCCCCCTTTGAGTCACGTCAGAGGATCCATGTGTCCCTTCTTTGTGTCACGTCAGAGCCTCCATGTGTCCCTCCTTTGAGTCACGTCAGAGCCTCCATGTGTCCCCCTTTTGTGTCACGTCAGAGCCTCCATGTGTCCCCTCTTTGAGTCATGTCAGAGCCTCCATGTGTCCCCCTTTTGTGTCACGTCAGAGCCTCCATGTGTCCCCCTTTTGTGTCACGTCAGAGCCTCCATGTGTCCCCTCTTTGAGTCATGTCAGAGCCTCCATGTGTCCCCCTTTTGTGTCACGTCAGAGCCTCCATGTGTCCATCCTTTGTGTCACGTCAGAGCCTCCATGTGTCCCTCCTTTGAGTCAGGTCAGAGCCACCATGTGTCCCTCTTTTGAGTCACGTCAGAGCCACCATGTGTCCCTCCTTTGAGTCACATCAGAGCCTCCATGTGTCCCTCCTTTGAGTCATATCAAAGCCTCCATGTGTCCCTTCTTTGAGTCAGGTCAGAGCCTCCATGTGTCCCTCCTTTGAGTCAGGTCAGAGCCACCATGTGTCCCTCCTTTGAGTCACATCAGAGCCTCCATGTGTCCCTCCTTTGAGTCACATCAGAGCCTCCATGTGTCCCCCCTTTGTGTCACGTCAGAGCCTCCATGTGTCCCTCCTTTGAGTCACATCAGAGCCTCCATGTGTCCCCCCTTTGTGTCACGTCAGAGCCTCCATGTGTCCTCCCTTTGTGTCACATCAGAGCCTCCATGTGTCCTCCCTTTGTGTCACATCAGAGCCTCCATGTGTCCTCCCTTTGTGTCACATCAGAGCCTCCATGTGTCCTCCCTTTGTCACATCAGAGCCTACATGTGTCCCTCCTTTGAGTCAGGTCAGAGCCTCCATGTGTCCCTCCTTTGTGTCACATTCGAACCTCCATGTGTCCCCCCTTTGTGTCACATCAGAGCCTCCATGTGTCCCTCCTTTGAATCACATCAGAGCATCCATATGTCCCCCCTTTGAGTCACGTCAGAGCCTCCATGTGTTCCTCCTTTGTGTCACGTCAGAGCCTCCATGTGTTTCTCCTTTGTGTCACATTGGAACCTCCATGTGTCCATCCTTTGTGTCACGTCAGAGCCTCTATGTGTCCCCCCTTTGAGTCACGTCAGAGCCTCCATGTGTCCCTCCTTTGAGTCACGTCAGAGCCTCCATGTGTCCCCCTTTTGTGTCACGTCAGAGCCTCCATGTGTCCCTCCTTTGTGTCACGTCAGAGCCTCCATGTGTCCCCTCTTTGAGTCACGTCAGAGCCTCCATGTGTCCATCCTTTGTGTCACGTCAGAGCCTCCATGTGTCCCTCCTTTGAGTCAGGTCAGAGCCTCCATGTGTCCCTCCTTTGTGTCACGTCAGAGCCTCCATGTGTCCCTCCTTTGAGTCAGGTCAGAGCCTCCATGTGTCCCTCTTTTGAGTCACGTCAGAGCCTCCATGTGTCCCCCCTTTGTGTCACGTCAGAGCCTCCATGTGTTCCTCCTTTGTGTCACATCAGAGCCTACATGTGTCCTCCCTTTGTGTCACATCAGAGCCTCCATGTGTCCTCCCTTTGTGTCACATCAGAGCCTCCATGTGTCCTCCCTTTGTCACATCAGAGCCTCCATGTGTCCCTCCTTTGAGTCACATTCGAACCTCCCTTTGTGTCACATCAGAGCCTCCATGTGTCCCTCCTTTGAGTCACATCAGAGCATCCATGTGTCCCCCCTTTGAGTCACGTCAGAGCCTCCATGTGTCCCTCCTTTGAGTCAGGTCAGAGCCACCATGTGTCCCCCCTTTGTGTCACGTCAGAGCCTCCATGTGTTTCTCCTTTGTGTCACATTGGAACCTCCATGTGTCCATCCTTTGTGTCACGTCAGAGCCTCTATGTGTCCCCCCTTTGAGTCACGTCAGAGCCTCCATGTGTCCCTTCTTTGTGTCACGTCAGAGCCTCCATGTGTCCCTCCTTTGAGTCACGTCAGAGCCTCCATGTGTCCCCCTTTTGTGTCACGTCAGAGCCTCCATGTGTCCCCTCTTTGAGTCATGTCAGAGCCTCCATGTGTCCCCCTTTTGTGTCACGTCAGAGCCTCCATGTGTCCCCCTTTTGTGTCACGTCAGAGCCTCCATGTGTCCCCTCTTTGAGTCACGTCAGAGCCTCCATGTGTCCCCCTTTTGTGTCACGTCAGAGCCTCCATGTGTCCTCCCTTTGTGTCACATCAGAGCCTCCATGTGTCCTCCCTTTGTCACATCAGAGCCTCCATGTGTCCCTCCTTTGTGTCACATCAGAGCCTCCATGTGTCCCTCCTTTGTGTCACATCAGAGCCTCCATGTGTCCCTCCTTTGTGTCACATCAGAGCCTCCATGTGTCCTCCCTTTGTCACATCAGAGCCTCCATGTGTCCCTCCTTTGTGTCACATCAGAGCCTCCATGTGTCCCTCCTTTGTGTCACATCAGAGCCTCCATGTGTCCTCCCTTTGTCACATCAGAGCCTCCATGTGTCCCTCCTTTGTGTCACATCAGAGCCTCCATTTGTCCCTCCTTTGAGTCACGTCAGAGCCTCCATGTGTCCCTCCTTTGTGTCACGTCAGAGCCTCCATGTGTCCGTCCTTTGTGTCACATCAGAGCCTCCATGTGTCCCTCCTTTGTGTCACATCAGAGCCTCCATGTGTCCCTCCTTTGTGTCACATCAGAGCCTCCATGTGTCCTCCCTTAGTGTCACATCAGAGCCTCCATGTGTCCTCCCTTTGTCACATCAGAGCCTCCATGTGTCCCTCCTTTGAGTCAGGTCAGAGCCTCCATGTGTCCCTCCTTTGTGTCACATTCGAACCTCCATGTGTCCCCCCTTTGTGTCACATCAGAGCCTCCATGTGTCCCTCCTTTGAGTCACATCAGAGCATCCATGTGTCCCCCCTTTGAGTCACGTCAGAGCCTCCATGTGTTCCTCCTTTGTGTCACGTCAGAGCCACCATGTGTCCCTCCTTTGAGTCAGGTCAGAGCCACCATGTGTCCCCCCTTTGTGTCACGTCAGAGCCTCCATGTGTTTCTCCTTTGTGTCACATTGGAACCTCCATGTGTCCATCCTTTGTGTCACGTCAGAGCCTCCATGTGTCCCCCCTTTGAGTCACGTCAGAGCCACCATGTGTCCTCCCTTTGTGTCACGTCAGAGCCTCCATGTGTCCTCCCTTTGAGTCACGTCAGAGCCTCCATGTGTCCCTCCTTTGAGTCACGTCAGAGCCTCCATGTGTCCCTCCTTTGAGTCACGTCAGAGCCTCCATGTGTCCCTCCTTTGAGTCACGTCAGAGCCACCATGTGTCCTCCCTTTGTCACATCAGAGCCTCCATGTGTCCCTCCTTTGAGTTACGTCAGAGCCTCCATGTGTCCCTCCTTTGTGTCACGTCAGAGCCTCCATGTGTTCCTCCTTTGTGTAACGTCAGAGCCTCCATGTGTCCCCCCTTTGTGTCACGTCAGAGCCTCCATGTGTCCCTCCTTTGTGTCACGTCAGAGCCTCCATGTGTCCCCCCTTTGTGTCACGTCAGAGCCTCCATGTGTCCCCCCTTTGTGTCACGTCAGAGCCTCCATGTGTCCCTCCTTTGAGTCACGTCAGAGCCTCCATGTGTCCCTCCTTTGAGTCACGTCAGAGCCTCCATGTGTCCCTCCTTTGTGTCACGTCAGAGCCTCCATGTGTCCCCCCTTTGTGTCACGTCAGAGCCTCCATGTGTCCCCCCTGTGTCACGTCATAGCCTCCATGTGTCCCTCCTTTGTGTCACGTCAGAGCCTCCATGTGTCCCTCCTTTGTGTCACGTCAGAGCCTCCATGTGTCCCCTCTTTGTGTCACATCAGAGCCTCCATGTGTCCCCCCTTTGTGTCACATCAGAGCCTCCATGTGTCCCTCCTTTGAGTCACGTCAGAGCCTCCATGTGTCCCTCCTTTGTGTCACGACAGAGCCTCCATGTGTCCCCCCTTTGTGTCACGTTAGAGCCTCCATGTGTCCCCCCTTTGTGTCACGTCAGAGCCTCCATGTGTCCCTCCTTTGAGTCACGTCAGAGCCTCCATGTGTCCCTCCTTTCAGTCACGTCAGAGCCACCATGTGTCCCTCCTTTGTGTCACGTCAGAGCCTCCATGTGTCCCTCCTTTGTGTCACGTTAGAGCCTCCATGTGTCCCTCCTTTGAGTCACGTTAGAGCCTCCATGTGTCCCTCCTTTGTGTCACGTCAGAGCCTCCATGTGTCCCCCCTTTGAGTCACGTCAGAGCCTCCATGTGTCCCTCCTTTGAGTCACATCAGAGCCTCCATGTGTCCCCCTTTGAGTCACGTCAGAGCCTCCATGTGTTTCTCCTTTGTGTCACATCAGAGCCTCCATGTGTCCCTCCTTTGTGTCACCTCAGAGCCTCCATGTGTCCCCCCTTTGTGTCACGTCAGAGCCTCCATGTGTCCCCCCTTTGTGTCACCTCAGAGCCTCCATGTGTCCCCCCTCTGTGTCACGTCAGAGCCTCCATGTGTTTCTCCTTTGTGTCACATCAGAGCCTCCATGTGTCCCTCCTTTGTGTCACGTCAGAGCCTCCATGTGTCCCTCCTTTGAGTCACGTCAGAGCCTCCATGTGTCCCTCCTTTGTGTCACGTCAGAGCCTCCATGTGTCCCTCCTTTGAGTCACGTCAGAGCCTCCATGTGTCCCTCCTTTGAGTCACATCAGAGCCTCCATGTGTCCCTCCTTTGAGTCACATCAGAGCCTCCATGTGTCCCCCCTTTGTGTCACGTCAGAGCCTCCATGTGTCCCTCCTTTGAGTCACATCAGAGCCTCCATGTGTCCCCCCTTTGTGTCACGTCAGAGCCTCCATGTGTCCTCCCTTTGTGTCACATCAGAGCCTCCATGTGTCCTCCCTTTGTGTCACATCAGAGCCTCCATGTGTCCTCCCTTTGTGTCACATCAGAGCCTCCATGTGTCCTCCCTTTGTCACATCAGAGCCTACATGTGTCCCTCCTTTGAGTCAGGTCAGAGCCTCCATGTGTCCCTCCTTTGTGTCACATTCGAACCTCCATGTGTCCCCCCTTTGTGTCACATCAGAGCCTCCATGTGTCCCTCCTTTGAGTCACATCAGAGCATCCATATGTCCCCCCTTTGAGTCACGTCAGAGCCTCCATGTGTTCCTCCTTTGTGTCACGTCAGAGCCTCCATGTGTTTCTCCTTTGTGTCACATTGGAACCTACATGTGTCCATCCTTTGTGTCACGTCAGAGCCTCTATGTGTCCCCCCTTTGAGTCACGTCAGAGCCTCCATGTGTCCCTCCTTTGAGTCTTGTCAGAGCCTCCATGTGTCCCTCCTTTGTGTCACGTCAGAGCCTCCATGTGTCCCCCTTTTGTGTCACGTCAGAGCCTCCATGTGTCCCTCCTTTGTGTCACGTCAGAGCCTCCATGTGTCCCCTCTTTGAGTCACGTCAGAGCCTCCATGTGTCCCCCTTTTGTGTCACGTCAGAGCCTCCATGTGTCCATCCTTTGTGTCACGTCAGAGTCTCCATGTGTCCCTCCTTTGAGTCAGGTCAGAGCCTCCATGTGTCCCTCCTTTGTGTCACGTCAGAGCCTCCATGTGGCCCCCCCTTTGTGTCACGTCAGAGCCTCCATGTGTCCCCCTTTTGTGTCACGTCAGAGCCTCCATGTGTCCCTCCTTTGTGTCACGTCAGAGCCTCCATGTGTCCCCTCTTTGAGTCACGTCAGAGCCTCCATGTGTCCCCCTTTTGTGTCACGTCAGAGCCTCCATGTGTCCATCCTTTGTGTCACGTCAGAGCCTCCATGTGTCCCTCCTTTGAGTCAGGTCAGAGCCTCCATGTGTCCCTCTTTTGAGTCACGTCAGAGCCTCCATGTGTCCCCCCTTTGTGTCACGTCAGAGCCTCCATGTGTTCCTCCTTTGTGTCACATCAGAGCCTACATGTGTCCTCCCTTTGTGTCACATCAGAGCCTCCATGTGTCCTCCCTTTGTGTCACATCAGAGCCTCCATGTGTCCTCCCTTTGTCACATCAGAGCCTCCATGTGTCCCTCCTTTGAGTCACATTCGAACCTCCATGTGTCCCCCCTTTGTGTCACATCAGAGCCTCCATGTGTCCCTCCTTTGAGTCACATCAGAGCATCCATGTGTCCCCCCTTTAGTCACGTCAGAGCCTCCATGTGTCCCTCCTTTGAGTCAGGTCAGAGCCACCATGTGTCCCCCCTTTGTGTCACGTCAGAGCCTCCATGTGTCCCTTCTTTGTGTCACGTCAGAGCCTCCATGTGTCCCTCCTTTGAGTCACGTCAGAGCCTCCATGTGTCCCCCTTTTGTGTCACGTCAGAGCCTCCATGTGTCCCCTCTTTGAGTCATGTCAGAGCCACCATGTGTCCCCCCTTTGTGTCACGTCAGAGCCTCCATGTGTTTCTCCTTTGAGTCACATCAGAGCCTCCATGTGTCCCTCCTTTGATTCACATCAGAGCATCCATGTGTCCCTCCTTTGAGTCACGTCAGAGCCTCCATGTGTCCCTCCTTTGAGTCAGGTCAGAGCCACCATGTGTCCCCCCTTTGTGTCACGTCAGAGCCTCCATGTGTTTCTCCTTTGTGTCACATTGGAACCTCCATGTGTCCATCCTTTGTGTCACGTCAGAGCCTCTATGTGTCCCCCCTTTGAGTCACGTCAGAGCCTCCATGTGTCCCTTCTTTGTGTCACGTCAGAGCCTCCATGTGTCCCCTCTTTGAGTCATGTCAGAGCCTCCATGTGTCCCCCTTTTGTGTCACGTCAGAGCCTCCATGTGTCCCCCTTTTGTGTCACGTCAGAGCCTCCATGTGTCCCCTCTTTGAGTCATGTCAGAGCCTCCATGTGTCCCCCTTTTGTGTCACGTCAGAGCCTCCATGTGTCCATCCTTTGTGTCACGTCAGAGCCTCCATGTGTCCCTCCTTTGAGTCAGGTCAGAGCCACCATGTGTCCCTCTTTTGAGTCACGTCAGAGCCACCATGTGTCCCTCCTTTGAGTCACATCAGAGCCTCCATGTGTCCCTCCTTTGAGTCATATCAAAGCCTCCATGTGTCCCTTCTTTGAGTCAGGTCAGAGCCTCCATGTGTCCCTCCTTTGAGTCATATCAGAGCCTCCATGTGTCCCTCCTTTGAGTCAGGTCAGAGCCACCAAGTGTCCCTCCTTTGAGTCACATCAGAGCATCCATGTGTCCCTCCTTTGAGTCACATCAGAGCCTCCATGTGTCCCTCCTTTGAGTCACATCAGAGCCTCCATGTGTCCCTCCTTTGAGTCATATCAGAGCCTCCATGTGTCCCCCCTTTGTGTCACGTCAGAGCCTCCATGTGTTCCTCCTTTGTGTCACATCAGAGCCTCCATGTGTCCCTCCTTTGTGTCACATCAGAGCCTCCATGTGTCCTCCCTTTGTGTCACATCAGAGCCTCCATGTGTCCTCCCTTTGTCACATCAGAGCCTCCATGTGTCCCTCCTTTGTGTCACATCAGAGCCTCCATGTGTCCCTCCTTTGTGTCACATCAGAGCCTCCATGTGTCCCTCCTTTGTGTCACATCAGAGCCTCCATGTGTCCTCCCTTTGTCACATCAGAGCCTCCATGTGTCCCTCCTTTGTGTCACATCAGAGCCTCCATGTGTCCCTCCTTTGTGTCACATCAGAGCCTCCATGTGTCCTCCCTTTGTGTCACATCAGAGCCTCCATGTGTCCTCCCTTTGTCACATCAGAGCCTCCATGTGTCCCTCCTTTGTGTCACATCAGAACCTCCATGTGTCCCTCCTTTGAGTCACGTCAGAGCCTCCATGTGTCCCTCCTTTGTGTCACGTCAGAGCCTCCATGTGTCCGTCCTTTGTGTCACATCAGAGCCTCCATGTGTCCCTCCTTTGTGTCACATCAGAGCCTCCATGTGTGCCTCCTTTGTGTCACATCAGAGCCTCCATGTGTCCTCCCTTTGTGTCACATCAGAGCCTCCATGTGTCCTCCCTTTGTCACATCAGAGCCTCCATGTGTCCCTCCTTTGAGTCAGGTCAGAGCCTCCATGTGTCCCTCCTTTGTGTCACATTCGAACCTCCATGTGTCCCCCCTTTGTGTCACATCAGAGCCTCCATGTGTCCCTCCTTTGAGTCACGTCAGAGCATCCATGTGTCCCCCCTTTGAGTCACGTCAGAGCCTCCATGTGTCCCTCCTTTGAGTCACGTCAGAGCCTCCATGTGTCCCTCCTTTCAGTCACGTCAGAGCCACCATGTGTCCCTCCTTTGTGTCACGTCAGAGCCTCCATGTGTCCCTCCTTTGTGTCACGTCAGAGCCTCCATGTGTCCCTCCTTTGTGTCACGTCAGAGCGTCCATGTGTCCCTCCTTTGTGTCACGTGAGAGCCTCCATGTGTCCCTCCTTTGAGTCACGTTAGAGCCTCCATGTGTCCTCCCTTTGTGTCACATCAGAGCCTCCATGTGTCCCCCCTTTGTGTCATATCAGAGCCTCCATGTGTCCACCCTTTGTGTGACGTCAGAGCCTCCATGTGTCCCCACTTTGTGTCACGTCAGAGCCTCCATGTGTCCCTCCTTTGAGTCACGTCAGAGCCTCCATGTGTCCCACCTTTGAGTCACGTCAGAGCCTCCATGTGTCCCTCCTTTGTTTCACGTCAGAGCCTCCATGTGTCCCCCTTTTGTGTCACGTCAGAGACTCCATGTGTCCCCACTTTGTGTCACGTCAGAGCCTCCATGAGTCCCCCCTTTGTGTCACATCAGAGCCTCCATGTGTCCCCTCTTTGAGTCACGTCAGAGCCTCCATGTGTCCCCCCTTTGAGTCACGTCAAAGCCTCCATGTGTCCCTCCTTTGAGTCACGTCAGAGCCTCCATGTGTCCCCTCTTTGAGTCACGTCAGAGCCTCCGTGTCCCCCCTTTGAGTCACGTCAGAGCCACCATGTGTCCTCCCTTTGTGTCATATCAGAGCCTCCATGTTTCCCCCCTTTGTGTCACGTCAGAGCCTCCATGTGTCCCTCCTTTGAGTCAGGTCACAGCCTCCGTGTCCCCCCTTTGAGTCACGTCAGAGCCTCCATGTGTCCCCCCTTTGAGTCACGTCAGAGCCTACATGTGTTTCTCCTTTGTGTCACATCAGAGCGTCCATGTGTCCTCCCTTTGTGTCATATCAGAGCCTCCATGTTTCCCCCCATTGAGTCACGTCAGAGCCTCCATGTGTCCCTCCTTTGTGTCACATCAGAGCCTCCATGTGTCCTCCCTTTGTGTCATATTAGAGCCTCCATGTTTCCCCCCTTTGAGTCACGTCAGAGCCTCCATGTGTCCCTCCTTTGTGTCACGTCAGAGCCACCATGTGTCCCTCCTTTGAGTCACGTCAGAGCCTCCATGTGTCCCTCCTTTGTGTCACGTCAGAGCCTCCATGTTTCCCCCCCTTTGTGTCACGTCAGAGTCTCCATGTGTCCCCCCTTTGTGTCACGTCAGAGCCTCCATGTGTCCCTCCTTTGAGTCACGTCAGAGCCTCCATGTGTCCCTCCTTTGTGTCACGTCAGAGCCTCCATGTGTCCCTCCTTTGAGTCACGTCAGAGCCTCCATGTGTCCCTCCTTTGAGTCACGTCAGAGCCTCCATGTGTCCCCCTTTTGTGTCACGTCAGAGCCTCCATGTGTCCCTCCTTTGTGTCACGTCACAGCCTCCATGTGTCCCTCCTTTGAGTCACGTCAGAGCCTCCATGTGTCCCTCCTTTGTGTCACGTCAGAGCCTCCATGTGTCCTCCCTTTATGTCACGTCAGAGCCTCCATGTGTCCCTCCTTTGTGTCACGTCAGAGCCTCCATGTGTCCCTCCTTTGTGTCACGTCAGAGCCTCCATGTGTCCTCCCTTTGTGTCACGTCAGAGCCTCCATGTGTCCCCCTTTTGTGTCACGTCAGAGCCTCTATGTGTCCCCCTTTTGTGTCACGTCAGAGCCTCCATGTGTCCCCTCTTTGAGTCACGTAAGAGCCTCCATGTGTCCCCCTTTTGTGTCACGTCAGATCCTCCATGTGTCCCTCCTTTGTGTCACGTCAGAGCCTCCATGTGTCCCTCCTTTGAGTCACATCAGAGCCTCCATGTGTCCCTCCTTTGAGTCACGTCAGAGCCTCCATGTGTCTCTCCTTTGAGTCACATCAGAGCCTCCATGTGTCCCTCCTTTGAGTCACATCAGAGCCTCCATGTGTCCCTCCTTTGAGTCACGTCAGAGCCTCCATGTGTCCCTCCTTTGAGTCACATCAGAGCCTCCATGTGTCCTTCTTTTGAGTCACGTCAGAGCCACCATGTGTCCCTCCTTTGAGTCACATCAGAGCCTCCATGTGTCCCTCCTTTGAGTCACGTCAGAGCCTCCATGTGTCCCTCCTTTGAGTCACATCAGAGCCTCCATGTGTCCCTCCTTTGAGTCACATCAGAGCCTCCATGTGTCCCCCCTTTGTGTGACGTCAGAGCCTCCATGTGTCCCTCCTTTGAGTCACATCAGAGCCTCCATGTGTCCCCCCTTTGTGTCACGTCAGAGCCTCCATGTGTCCCCCCTTTGTGTCACATCAGAGCCTCCATGTGTCCTCCCTTTGTGTCACATCAGAGCCTCCATGTGTCCTCCCTTTGAGTCACGTCAGAGCCTCCATGTGTCCCTCCTTTGTGTCACGTCAGAGCCTCCATGTGTCCCTCCTTTGTGTCACGTCAGAGCCTCCATGTGTCCCTCCTTTGAGTCACGTCAGAGCCTCCATGTGTCCCCCCTTTGTGTCACGTAAGTGCCTCCATGTGTCCCTCCTTTGAGTTACGTCAGAGCCTCCATGTGTCCCTCCTTTGAGTCACGTCAGAGCCTCCATGTGTCCCCCTTTTGTGTCACGTCAGAGCCTCCATGTGTCCCTCCTTTGTGTCACGTCAGAGCCTCCATGTGTCCCCCCTTTGAGTCACGTCAGAGCCTCCATGTGTCCCTCCTTTGTGTCACGTCAGAGCCTCCATGTGTCCCTCCTTTGTGTCACGTCAGAGCCTCCATGTGTCCTCCCTTTGTGTCACGTCAGAGCCTCCATGTGTCCCCCTTTTGTGTCACGTCAGAGCCTCCATGTGTCCCCCTTTTGTGTCACGTCAGAGCCTCCATGTGTCCCCTCTTTGAGTCACGTCAGAGCCTCCATGTGTCCCCCTTTTGTGTCACGTCAGAGCCTCCATGTGTCCCTCCTTTGTGTCACGTCAGTGCCACCAGGTGTCCCTCCTTGAAGTCACATCAGAGCCTCCATGTGTCCCTCCTTTGAGTCACGTCAGAGCCTCCATGTGTCCCTCCTTTGAGTCACATCAGAGCCTCCATGTGTCCCTCCTTTGAGTCACATCAGAGCCTCCATGTGTCCCCCCTTTGTGTCACGTCAGAGCCTCCATGTGTCCCTCCTTTGAGTCACATCAGAGCCTCCATGTGTCCCCCCTTTGTGTCACGTCAGAGCCTCCATGTGTCCTCCCTTTGTGTCACATCAGAGCCTCCATGTGTCCTCCCTTTGTGTCACATCAGAGCCTCCATGTGTCCTCCCTTTGTGTCACATCAGAGCCTCCATGTGTCCTCCCTTTGTCACATCAGAGCCTACATGTGTCCCTCCTTTGAGTCAGGTCAGAGCCTCCATGTGTCCCTCCTTTGTGTCACATTCGAACCTCCATGTGTCCCCCCTTTGTGTCACATCAGAGCCTCCATGTGTCCCCCCTTTGAGTCACGTCAGAGCCTCCATGTGTTCCTCCTTTGTGTCACGTCAGAGCCTCCATGTGTTTCTCCTTTGTGTCACAATGGAACCTCCATGTGTCCATCCTTTGTGTCACGTCAGATCCTCTATGTGTCCCCCCTTTGAGTCACGTCAGAGCCTCCATGTGTCCCTCCTTTGAGTCACGTCAGAGCCTCCATGTGTCCCTCCTTTGTGTCACGTCAGAGCCTCCATGTGTCCCCCTTTTGTGTCACGTCAGAGCCTCCATGTGTCCCTCCTTTGTGTCACGTCAGAGCCTCCATGTGTCCCCTCTTTGAGTCACGTCAGAGCCTCCATGTGTCCCCCTTTTGTGTCACGTCAGAGCCTCCATGTGTCCATCCTTTGTGTCACGTCAGAGCCTCCATGTGTCCCTCCTTTGAGTCAGGTCAGAGCCTCCATGTGTCCCTCCTTTGTGTCACGTCAGAGCCTCCATGTGTCCCCCCTTTGTGTCACGTCAGAGCCTCCATGTGTCCCCCTTTTGTGTCACGTCAGAGCCTCCATGTGTCCCTCCTTTGTGTCACGTCAGAGCCTCCATGTGTCCCCTCTTTGAGTCACATCAGAGCCTCCATGTGTCCCCCTTTTGTGTCACGTCAGAGCCTCCATGTGTCCATCCTTTGTGTCACGTCAGAGCCTCCATGTGTCCCTCCTTTGAGTCAGGTCAGAGCCTCCATGTGTCCCTCTTTTGAGTCACGTCAGAGCCTCCATGTGTCCCCCCTTTGTGTCACGTCAGAGCCTCCATGTGTTCCTCCTTTGTGTCACATCAGAGCCTACATGTGTCCTCCCTTTGTGTCACATCAGAGCCTCCATGTGTCCCTCCTTTGAGTCACATCAGAGCCTCCATGTGTCCCTCCTTTGAGTCACGTCAGAGCCTCCATGTGTCCCTCCTTTGAGTCACATCAGAGCCTCCATGTGTCCTTCTTTTGAGTCACGTCAGAGCCACCATGTGTCCTCCCTTTGTGTCACATCAGAGCCTCCATGTGTCCTCCCTTTGTCACATCAGAGCCTCCAAGTGTCCCTCCTTTGAGTCACATTCGAACCTCCATGTGTCCCCCCTTTGTGTCACATCAGAGCCTCCATGTGTCCCTCCTTTGAGTCACATCAGAGCATCCATGTGTCCCCCCTTTGAGTCACGTCAGAGCCTCCATGTGTCCCTCCTTTGAGTCAGGTCAGAGCCACCATGTGTCCCCCCTTTGTGTCACGTCAGAGCCTCCATGTGTTTCTCCTTTGTGTCACATTGGAACCTCCATGTGTCCATCCTTTGTGTCACGTCAGAGCCTCTATGTGTCCCCCCTTTGAGTCACGTCAGAGCCTCCATGTGTCCCTTCTTTGTGTCACGTCAGAGCCTCCATGTGTCCCTCCTTTGAGTCACGTCAGAGCCTCCATGTGTCCCCCTTTTGTGTCACGTCAGAGCCTCCATGTGTCCCCTCTTTGAGTCATGTCAGAGCCTCCATGTGTCCCCCTTTTGTGTCACGTCAGAGCCTCCATGTGTCCCCCTTTTGTGTCACGTCAGAGCCTCCATGTGTCCCCTCTTTGAGTCATGTCAGAGCCTCCATGTGTCCCCCTTTTGTGTCACGTCAGAGCCTCCATGTGTCCATCCTTTGTGTCACGTCAGAGCCTCCATGTGTCCCTCCTTTGAGTCAGGTCAGAGCCAACATGTGTCCCTCTTTTGAGTCACGTCAGAGCCACCATGTGTCCCTCCTTTGAGTCACATCAGAGCCTCCATGTGTCCCTCCTTTGAGTCATATCAGAGCCTCCATGTGTCCCTCCTTTGAGTCACGTCAGAGCCTCCATGTGTCCCCCTTTTGTGTCACGTCAGAGCCTCCATGTGTCCCCTCTTTGAGTCATGTCAGAGCCTCCATGTGTCCCCCTTTTGTGTCACGTCAGAGCCTCCATGTGTCCCCCTTTTGTGTCACGTCAGAGCCTCCATGTGTCCCCTCTTTGAGTCATGTCAGAGCCTCCATGTGTCCCCCTTTTGTGTCACGTCAGAGCCTCCATGTGTCCATCCTTTGTGTCACGTCAGAGCCTCCATGTGTCCCTCCTTTGAGTCAGGTCAGAGCCACCATGTGTCCCTCCTTTGAGTCAGGTCAGAGCCACCATGTGTCCCTCCTTTGAGTCAGGTCAGAGCCACCATGTGTCCCTCCTTTGAGTCAGGTCAGAGCCACCATGTGTCCCTCCTTTGAGTCACATCAGAGCCTCCATGTGTCCCTCCTTTGAGTCACATCAGAGCCTCCATGTGTCCCTCCTTTGAGTCAGGTCAGAGCCACCATGTGTCCCTCCTTTGTGTCACGTCAGAGCCTCCATGTGTCCCTCCTTTGTGTCACGTCAGAGCCTCCATGTGTCCCCCTTTTGTGTCACGTCAGAGCCTCTATGTGTCCCCCTTTTGTGTCACGTCAGAGCCTCCATGTGTCCCCTCTTTGAGTCACGTAAGAGCCTCCATGTGTCCCCCTTTTGTGTCACGTCAGATCCTCCATGTGTCCCTCCTTTGTGTCACGTCAGAGCCTCCATGTGTCCCTCCTTTGAGTCACATCAGAGCCTCCATATGTCCCTCCTTTGAGTCACGTCAGAGCCTCCATGTGTCCCTCCTTTGAGTCACATCAGAGCCTCCATGTGTCCCTCCTTTGAGTCACGTCAGAGCCTCCATGTGTCCCTCCTTTGAGTCACATCAGAGCCTCCATGTGTCCCTCCTTTGAGTCACGTCAGAGCCTCCATGTGTCCCTCCTTTGAGTCACATCAGAGCCTCCATGTGTCCTTCTTTTGAGTCACGTCAGAGCCACCATGTGTCCCTCCTTTGAGTCACATCAGAGCCTCCATGTGTCCCTCCTTTGAGTCACGTCAGAGCCTCCATGTGTCCCTCCTTTGAGTCACATCAGAGCCTCCATGTGTCCCTCCTTTGAGTCACATCAGAGCCTCCATGTGTCCCCCCTTTGTGTGACGTCAGAGCCTCCATGTGTCCCTCCTTTGAGTCACATCAGAGCCTCCATGTGTCCCCCCTTTGTGTCACGTCAGAGCCTCCATGTGTCCCCCCTTTGTGTCACATCAGAGCCTCCATGTGTCCTCCCTTTGTGTCACATCAGAGCCTCCATGTGTCCTCCCTTTGAGTCACGTCAGAGCCTCCATGTGTCCCTCCTTTGTGTCACGTCAGAGCCTCCATGTGTCCCTCCTTTGTGTCACGTCAGAGCCTCCATGTGTCCCTCCTTTGAGTCACGTCAGAGCCTCCATGTGTCCCCCCTTTGTGTCACGTCAGTGCCTCCATGTGTCCCTCCTTTGAGTCACGTCAGAGCCTCCATGTGTCCCTCCTTTGAGTCACGTCAGAGCCTCCATGTGTCCCCCTTTTGTGTCACGTCAGAGCCTCCATGTGTCCCTCCTTTGTGTCACGTCAGAGCCTCCATGTGTCCCCCCTTTGAGTCACGTCAGAGCCTCCATGTGTCCCTCCTTTGTGTCACGTCAGAGCCTCCATGTGTCCCTCCTTTGTGTCACGTCAGAGCCTCCATGTTTCCTCCCTTTGTGTCACGTCAGAGCCTCCATGTGTCCCCCTTTTGTGTCACGTCAGAGCCTCCATGTGTCCCCCTTTTGTGTCACGTCAGAGCCTCCATGTGTCCCCTCTTTGAGTCACGTCAGAGCCTCCATGTGTCCCCCTTTTGTGTCACGTCAGAGCCTCCATGTGTCCCTCCTTTGTGTCACGTCAGTGCCACCAGGTGTCCCTCCTTGAAGTCACATCAGAGCCTCCATGTGTCCCTCCTTTGAGTCACGTCAGAGCCTCCATGTGTCCCTCCTTTGAGTCACATCAGAGCCTCCATGTGTCCCTCCTTTGAGTCACATCAGAGCCTCCATGTGTCCCCCCTTTGTGTCACGTCAGAGCCTCCATGTGTCCCTCCTTTGAGTCACATCAGAGCCTCCATGTGTCCCCCCTTTGTGTCACGTCAGAGCCTCCATGTGTCCTCCCTTTGTGTCACATCAGAGCCTCCATGTGTCCTCCCTTTGTGTCACATCAGAGCCTCCATGTGTCCTCCCTTTGTGTCACATCAGAGCCTCCATGTGTCCTCCCTTTGTCACATCAGAGCCTACATGTGTCCCTCCTTTGAGTCAGGTCAGAGCCTCCATGTGTCCCTCCTTTGTGTCACATTCGAACCTCCATGTGTCCCCCCTTTGTGTCACATCAGAGCCTCCATGTGTCCCCCCTTTGAGTCACGTCAGAGCCTCCATGTGTTCCTCCTTTGTGTCACGTCAGAGCCTCCATGTGTTTCTCCTTTGTGTCACAATGGAACCTCCATGTGTCCATCCTTTGTGTCACGTCAGAGCCTCTATGTGTCCCCCCTTTGAGTCACGTCAGAGCCTCCATGTGTCCCTCCTTTGAGTCACGTCAGAGCCTCCATGTGTCCCTCCTTTGTGTCACGTCAGAGCCTCCATGTGTCCCCCTTTTGTGTCACGTCAGAGCCTCCATGTGTCCCTCCTTTGTGTCACGTCAGAGCCTCCATGTGTCCCCTCTTTGAGTCACGTCAGAGCCTCCATGTGTCCCCCTTTTGTGTCACGTCAGTGCCTCCATGTGTCCATCCTTTGTGTCACGTCAGAGCCTCCATGTGTCCCTCCTTTGAGTCAGGTCAGAGCCTCCATGTGTCCCTCCTTTGTGTCACGTCAGAGCCTCCATGTGTCCCCCCTTTGTGTCACGTCAGAGCCTCCATGTGTCCCCCTTTTGTGTCACGTCAGAGCCTCCATGTGTCCCTCCTTTGTGTCACGTCAGAGCCTCCATGTGTCCCCTCTTTGAGTCACATCAGAGCCTCCATGTGTCCCCCTTTTGTGTCACGTCAGAGCCTCCATGTGTCCATCCTTTGTGTCACGTCAGAGCCTCCATGTGTCCCTCCTTTGAGTCAGGTCAGAGCCTCCATGTGTCCCTCTTTTGAGTCACGTCAGAGCCTCCATGTGTCCCCCCTTTGTGTCACGTCAGAGCCTCCATGTGTTCCTCCTTTGTGTCACATCAGAGCCTACATGTGTCCTCCCTTTGTGTCACATCAGAGCCTCCATGTGTCCCTCCTTTGAGTCACATCAGAGCCTCCATGTGTCCCTCCTTTGAGTCACGTCAGAGCCTCCATGTGTCCCTCCTTTGAGTCACATCAGAGCCTCCATGTGTCCTTCTTTTGAGTCACGTCAGAGCCACCATGTGTCCTCCCTTTGTGTCACATCAGAGCCTCCATGTGTCCTCCCTTTGTCACATCAGAGCCTCCATGTGTCCCTCCTTTGAGTCACATTCGAACCTCCATGTGTCCCCCCTTTGTGTCACATCAGAGCCTCCATGTGTCCCTCCTTTGAGTCACATCAGAGCATCCATGTGTCCCCCCTTTGAGTCACGTCAGAGCCTCCATGTGTCCCTCCTTTGAGTCAGGTCAGAGCCACCATGTGTCCCCCCTTTGTGTCACGTCAGAGCCTCCATGTGTTTCTCCTTTGTGTCACATTGGAACCTCCATGTGTCCATCCTTTGTGTCACGTCAGAGCCTCTATGTGTCCCCCCTTTGAGTCACGTCAGAGCCTCCATGTGTCCCTTCTTTGTGTCACGTCAGAGCCTCCATGTGTCCCTCCTTTGAGTCACGTCAGAGCCTCCATGTGTCCCCCTTTTGTGTCACGTCAGAGCCTCCATGTGTCCCCTCTTTGAGTCATGTCAGAGCCTCCATGTGTCCCCCTTTTGTGTCACGTCAGAGCCTCCATGTGTCCCCCTTTTGTGTCACGTCAGAGCCTCCATGTGTCCCCTCTTTGAGTCATGTCAGAGCCTCCATGTGTCCCCCTTTTGTGTCACGTCAGAGCCTCCATGTGTCCATCCTTTGTGTCACGTCAGAGCCTCCATGTTTCCCTCCTTTGAGTCAGGTCAGAGCCACCATGTGTCCCTCTTTTGAGTCACGTCAGAGCCACCATGTGTCCCTCCTTTGAGTCACATCAGAGCCTCCATGTGTCCCTCCTTTGAGTCATATCAGAGCCTCCATGTGTCCCTCCTTTGAGTCACGTCAGAGCCTCCATGTGTCCCCCTTTTGTGTCACGTCAGAGCCTCCATGTGTCCCCTCTTTGAGTCATGTCAGAGCCTCCATGTGTCCCCCTTTTGTGTCACGTCAGAGCCTCCATGTGTCCCCCTTTTGTGTCACGTCAGAGCCTCCATGTGTCCCCTCTTTGAGTCATGTCAGAGCCTCCATGTGTCCCCCTTTTGTGTCACGTCAGAGCCTCCATGTGTCCCTCCTTTGAGTCAGGTCAGAGCCACCATGTGTCCCTCCTTTGAGTCAGGTCAGAGCCACCATGTGTCCCTCCTTTGAGTCACATCAGAGCCTCCATGTGTCCCTCCTTTGAGTCAGGTCAGAGCCACCATGTGTCCCTCCTTTGAGTCACATCAGAGCCTCCATGTGTCCCTCCTTTGAGTCACATCAGAGCCTCCATGTGTCCCTCCTTTGAGTCAGGTCAGAGCCACCATGTGTCCCTCCTTTGATATCAGTTATATTATACAGCGGTGACATCACCGCTCTCCAGATATCAGTTATATTATACAGCAGTGACATCACCGCTCCCCAGATATCAGTTATATTATACAGCAGTGACATCACCGCTCTCCAGATATCAGTTATATTATACAGCGGTGACATCACCGCTCTCCAGATATCAGTTATATTATACAGCAGTGACATCACCGCTCTCCAGATATCAGTTATATTATACAGCAGTGACATCACCGCTCTCCAGATATCAGTTATATTATACAGCAGTGACATCACCGCTCTCCAGATATCAGTTATATTATACAGCAGTGACATCACCGCTCTCCAGATATCAGTTATATTATACAACAGTGACATCACCGCTCTCCAGATATCAGTTATATTATACAGCAGTGACATCACAGCTCTCCAGATATCAGTTATATTATACAGCAGTGACATCACCGCTCTTCAGATATCAGTTATATTATACAGCAGTGACATCACCGCTCTCCAGATATCAGTTATATTATACAGCAGTGACATCCCCGCTCTCCAGATATCAGTTATATTATACAGCGGTAACATCACCGCCCTCCAGATATCAGTTATATTATACAGCAGTGACATCACCGCTCTCCAGATATCAGTTATATTATACAGCAGTGACATCACAGCTCTCCAGATATCAGTTATATTATACAGCAGTGACATCACCGCTCTTCAGATATCAGTTATATTATACAGCAGTGACATCACAGCTCTCCAGATATCAGTTATATTATACAGCGGTGACATCACCGCCCTCCAGATATCAGTTATATTATACGGCAGTGACATCACCGCTCTTCAGATATCAGTTATATTATACAGCAGTGACATCACCGCCCTCCAGATATCAGTTATATTATACAGCAGTGACATCACCGCTCTCCAGATATCAGTTATATTATACAGCGGTGACATCACCGCTCTCCAGATATCAGTTATATTATACAGCGGTGACATCACCGCTCCCCAGATATCAGTTATATTATACAGCAGTGACATCACCGCTCTCCAGATATCAGTTATATTATACAGCATTGACATCACCGCTCTCCAGATATCAGTTATATTATACAGCAGTGACATCACCGCTCTCCAGATATCAGTTATATTATACAGCAGTGACATCACCGCTCTTCAGATATCAGTTATATTATACAGCAGTGACATCACCGCTCTCCAGATATCAGTTATATTATACAGCGGTGACATCACCGCTCTCCAGATATCAGTTATATTATACAGCAGTGACATCACCGCTCTCCAGATATCAGTTATATTATACAGCAGTGACATCACCGCTCTCCAGATATCAGTTATATTATACAGCAGTGACATCACCGCTCCCTAGATATCAGTTATATTATACAGCAGTGACATCACCACTCTCCAGATATCAGTTATATTATACAGCAGTGACATCACCGCTCCCTAGATATCAGTTATATTATACAGCAGTGACATCACCACTCTCCAGATATCAGTTATATTATA
The DNA here is from genome assembly GCF_046119375.1 of Phyllobates terribilis. Lineage (NCBI taxonomy): Eukaryota > Metazoa > Chordata > Amphibia > Anura > Dendrobatidae > Phyllobates > Phyllobates terribilis. Next base: position 389,994,724 of record NW_027362768.1, on the reverse strand, counting down.
CAGCAGTGACATCACCGCTCCCTAGATATCAGTTATATTATACAGCAGTGACATCACCGCTCCCTAGATATCAGTTATATTATACAGCAGTGACATCACCGCTCTCCAGATATCAGTTATATTATACAGCAGTGACATCACCGCTCCCTAGATATCAGTTATATTATACAGCAGTGACATCACCGCTCTCCAGATATCAGTTATATTATACAGCGGTGACATCACCGCTCCCTAGATATCAGTTATATTATACAGCAGTGACATCACCACTCTCCAGATATCAGTTATATTATACAGCAGTGACATCACCGCTCCCTAGATATCAGTTATATTATACAGCAGTGACATCACCGCTCCCTAGATATCAGTTATATTATACAGCAGTGACATCACCGCTCTCCAGATATCAGTTATATTATACAGCAGTGACATCACCACTCTCCAGATATCAGTTATATTATACAGCAGTGACATCACCGCTCTCCAGATATCAGTTATATTATACAGCGGTGACATCACCGCTCTCCAGATATCAGTTATATTATACAGCAGTGACATCACCGCTCTTCAGATATCAGTTATATTATACAGCAGTGACATCAACGCTCTTCAGATATCAGTTATATTATACAGCAGTGACATCACCGCTCTTCAGATATCAGTTATATTATATAGCAGTGACATCACCGCTCCCTAGATATCAGTTATATTATACAGCAGTGACATCACCGCTCTCCAGATATCAGTTATATTATACAGCAGTGACATCACCGCTCTCCAGATATCGGTTATATTATACAGCAGTGACATCACCGCTCTCCAGATATCAGTTATATTATACAGCGGTGACATCACCGCTCTCCAGATATCAGTTATATTATACAGCAGTGACATCACCGCTCTCCAGATATCAGATATATTATACAGCAGTGACATCACCGCTCTCCAGATATCAGTTATATTATACAGCGGTGACATCACCGCTCTCCAGATATCAGTTATATTATACAGCAGTGACATCACCGCTCTTCAGATATCAGTTATATTATACAGCAGTGACATCACCGCTCTCCAGATATCAGTTATATTATACAGCAGTGACATCACCGCTCTCCAGATATCAGTTATATTATACAGCAGTGACATCACCGCTCTCCAGATATCAGTTATATTATACAGCAGTGACATCACCGCTCTCCAGATATCAGTTATATTATACAGCAGTGACATCACCGCTCTCCAGATATCAGTTATATTATACAGCAGTGACATCACCGCTCTCCAGATATCAGTTATATTATACAGCGGTGACATCACCGCTCTCCAGATATCAGTTATATTATACAGCAGTGACATCACCGCTCTCCAGATATCAGATATATTATACAGCAGTGACATCACCGCTCTCCAGATATCAGTTATATTATACAGCGGTGACATCACCGCTCTCCAGATATCAGTTATATTATACAGCAGTGACATCACCGCTCTTCAGATATCAGTTATATTATACAGCAGTGACATCACCGCTCTCCAGATATCAGTTATATTATACAGCAGTGACATCACCGCTCTCCAGATATCAGTTATATTATACAGCAGTGACATCACCGCTCTCCAGATATCAGTTATATTATACAGCAGTGACATCACCGCTCTCCAGATATCAGTTATATTATACAGCGGTGACATCACCGCTCTCCAGATATCAGTTATATTATACAGCAGTGACATCACCGCTCTTCAGATATCAGTGATATTATACAGCAGTGACATCACCGCTCTCCAGATATCAGTTATATTATACAGCAGTGACATCACCGCTCTCCAGATATCAGTTATATTATACAGCAGTGACATCACCGCTCTCCAGATATCAGTTATATTATACAGCAGTGACATCACCGCTCTCCAGATATCAGTTATATTATACAGCAGTGACATCACCGCTCTCCAGATATCAGTTATATTATACAGCAGTGACATCACCGCTCTTCAGATATCAGTTATATTATACAGCAGTGACATCACCGCTCTCCAGATATCAGTTATATTATACAGCAGTGACATCACCGCTCTCCAGATATCAGTTATATTATACAGCAGTGACATCACCGCTCTCCAGATATAAGTTATATTATACAGCAGTGACATCACCGCTCTCCAGATATCAGTTATATTATACAGCGGTGACATCACCGCTCTCCAGATATCAGTTATATTATACAGCAGTGACATCACCGCTCTCCAGATATCAGTTATATTATACAGCAGTGACATCACCGCTCTCCAGATATCAGTTATATTATACAGGAGGTGACATCACCGCTCTCCAGATATCAGTTATATTATACAGCAGTGACATCACCGCTCTCCAGATATCAGTTATATTATACAGCAGTGACATCACCGCTCTCCAGATATCAGTTATATTATACAGCAGTGACATCACCGCTCTCCAGATATCAGTTATATTATACAGCAGTGACATCACCGCTCTCCAGATATCAGTTATATTATACAGCGGTGACATCACCGCTCTCCAGATATCAGTTATATTATACAGCAGTGACATCACCGCTCTCCAGATATCAGTTATATTATACAGCAGTGACATCACCGCTCTCCAGATATCAGTTATATTATACAGCAGTGACATCACCGCTCTCTAGATATCAGTTATATTATACAGCAGTGACATCACCGCTCTCCAGATATCAGTTATATTATACCGCGGTGACATCACCGCTCTCCAGATATCAGTTATATTATACAGCGGTGACATCACCGCTCTCCAGATATCAGTTATATTATACAGCAGTGACATCACCGCTCTCCAGATATCAGTTATATTATACAGCAGTGACATCACTGCTCTCTAGATATCAGTTATATTATACAGGAGGTGACATCACAGCTCTCCAGATATCAGTTATATTATACAGCAGTGACATCACCGCTCTTCAGATATCAGTTATATTATACAGCAGTGACATCACCGCTCTCCAGATATCAGTTATATTATACAGCGGTGACATCACCGCCCTCCAGATATCAGTTATATTATACAGCAGTGACATCACCGCTCTCCAGATATCAGTTATATTATACAGCAGTGACATCACCGCTCTCTAGATATCAGTTATATTATACAGGAGGTGACATCACCATTCTCCAGATATCAGTTATATTATACAGCAGTGACATCACCGCTCTCCAGATATCAGTTATATTATACAGCAGTGACATCACCGCTCTTCAGATATCAGTTATATTATACAGCAGTGACATCACCGCTCTCCAGATATCAGTTATATTATACAGCGGTGACATCACCGCTCTCCAGATATCAGTTATATTATACAGCAGTGACATCACCGCTCTCCAGATATCAGTTATATTATACAGCAGTGACATCACCGCTCTCCAGATATCAGTTATATTATACAGCAGTGACATCACCGCTCCCCAGATATCAGTTATATTATACAGCGGTGACATCACCGCTCCCCAGATATCAGTTATATTATACAGCAGTGACATCCCCGCTCTCCAGATATCAGTTATATTATACAGCAGTGACATCACCGCTCTTCAGATATCAGTTATATTATACAGCAGTGACATCACCGCTCTCCAGATATCAGTTATATTATACAGCGGTGACATCACCGCCCTCCAGATATCAGTTATATTATACAGCAGTGACATCACCGCTCTTCAGATATCAGTTATATTATACAAGAGTGACATCACCGCTCTCCAGATATCAGTTATATTATACAGCGGTGACATCACCGCTCCCTAGATATCAGTTATATTATACAGCAGTGACATCACCGCTCTCCAGATATCAGTTATATTATACAGCGGTGACATCACCGCTCTCCAGATATCAGTTATATTATACAGCAGTGACATCACCACTCTCCAGATATCAGTTATATTATACAGCAGTGACATCACCGCTCCCTAGATATCAGTTATATTATACAGCAGTGACATCACCGCTCTCCAGATATCAGTTATATTATACAGCAGTGACATCACCGCTCCCTAGTTATCAGTTATATTATACAGCAGTGACATCACCGCTCTCCAGATATCAGTTATATTATACAGCAGTGACATCACCACTCTCCAGATATCAGTTATATTATACAGCAGTGACATCACCGCTCTCCAGATATCAGTTATATTATACAGCGGTGACATCACCGCTCTTCAGATATCAGTTATATTATACAGCAGTGACATCACCGCTCTTCAGATATCAGTTATATTATACAGCGGTGACATCACCGCTCTCCAGATATCAGTTATATTATACAGCGGTGACATCACCGCTCTCCAGATATCAGTTATATTATACAGCAGTGACATCACCGCTCTTCAGATATCAGTTATATTATACAGCAGTGACATCACCGCCCTCCAGATATCAGTTATATTATACAGCAGAGACATCACCGCTCTCCAGATATCAGTTATATTATACAGCAGTGACATCACCGCTCTCCAGATATCAGTTATATTATACAGCAGTGACATCACCGCTCTCCAGATATCAGTTATATTATACAGCAGTGACATCACCGCTCTCCAGATATCAGTTATATTATACAGCGGTGACATCACCGCTCTCCAGATATCAGTTATATTATACAGCAGTGACATCACCGCCCTCCAGATATCAGTTATATTATACAGCAGTGACATCACCGCTCTCCAGATATCAGTTATATTATACAGCGGTGACATCACCGCTCTCCAGATATCAGTTATATTATACAGCAGTGACATCACCGCTCTCCAGATATCAGTTATATTATACAGCAGTGACATCACCGCTCTTCAGATATCAGTTATATTATACAGCAGTGACATCACCGCTCTCCAGATATCAGTTATATTATACAGCAGTGACATCACCGCTCTCCAGATATCAGTTATATTATACAGCGGTGACATCACCGCTCTCCAGATATCAGTTATATTATACAGCAGTGACATCACCGCTCTCCAGATATCAGTTATATTATACAGCAGTGACATCACCGCTCTCCAGCTATCAGTTATATTATACAGCAGTGACATCACCGCTCTCCAGATATCAGTTATATTATACAGCAGTGACATCACCGCCCTCCAGATATCAGTTATATTATACAGCAGTGACATCACCGCCCTCCAGATATCAGTGATATTATTCAGCGGTGACATCACCGCCCTCCAGATATCAGTTATATTATACAGCGGTGACATCACCGCTCTCCAGATATCAGTTATATTATACAGCAGTGACATCACCGCTCTCCAGATATCAGTTATATTATACAGCGGTGACATCACCGCTCTCCAGATATCAGTTATATTATACAGCAGTGACATCACCGCTCTCCAGATATCAGTTATATTATACAGCAGTGACATCACCGCCCTCCAGATATCAGTGATATTATACAGCAGTGACATCACCGCTCTCCAGATATCAGTTATATTATACAACAGTGACATCACCGCTCTCCAGATATCAGTTATATTATACAGCAGTGACATCACCGCTCTCCAGATATCAGTTATATTATACAGCGGTGACATCACCGCTCTCCAGATATCAGTTATATTATACAGCAGTGACATCACCGCTCTCCAGATATCAGTTATATTATACAGCAGTGACATCACCGCCCTCCAGATATCAGTGATATTATACAGCAGTGACATCACCGCTCTCCAGATATCAGTTATATTATACAACAGTGACATCACCGCTCTCCAGATATCAGTTATATTATACAGCAGTGACATCACCGCTGTCCAGATATTAGTTATTGTAGCGCTGGCGTCCCTGCCCTCTGCTAGGCAGGGACGCTGCTCCCCTCACCGCTCTGCTCCGTGCCCGGCGTCCTCTCCCCGCTCTGCTGTCAGCGCGCGCTCCTTCCCGGCGTCCTCCTCCCGCTCTGCTCTCAGCGCGCGCTCCTTCCCGGCCCCTGTGCTTAGGGCGCGCGCGCGCGCGCTCCCCTCCTCTTAAAGGGGCCGCGCGCGCCGTCCTAAGGAGTCCCCGGCCAATGGCCGGAGGACTTCATCATATATAAGGCACCTCCTCCAAAATGGAGGTGCCCGAGCAATGTTGTTTGCACCTGTGTCTCACCTGTGCTTCAGCCCTCAGGTCCCGCTGCCAGTTACCTGCCTGATTCCTGCCTGAATACTTGTTACCTGTCTGCCAGTCTGAGGTCCGACGGTCTGCCTTACTACTCCTGTCAGTCTGTCTATGGACCAGCTTGCCCGCTCACCTGGGAGCGCTTCTCCGTTACCTGCCTGCTTGCCTGCCCGGAGGCTCCGTTGTCACGTGCTGTGACCATCAGCTACTTCAGACTCTTGTCCGCTCACCTGGGAGCGCTTCTCCGTTACCTGCCTGCTTGCCAGCCCGGAGGTTCCGCCGTCACGTGCCGTGACCACCTGCTATTCCAGAGACTCTCGCTTGCTCACCTGGGAGCACACATCTACCATCTGCCTGCTAGCCTACCCGGAGGCTCTGCCATCACAGGTCGTACCTACCCTTTACCCAGAGACTGCCCTGATCACTTGCCGTATCTCCCTGTCCGTTCATCCAGAGACTGCCACCCGCTCCCTTACAAGGGCCGCCCCCTTGTATAGTAGCTCAGAGGTTCCGCCTCCCAGACCCGTTACAGTTTGCTCGGGCCATGGAACCCGGTGGCACCCAAGCTCCCTCGCTCTCGGACCTCTGTCTTGAACTGTCCCGTCAGAGGTCCCAACAGGAGTCCATCCTGGGTCACCTGCGGAATGTTAATACTCGCCTGAACACTCTGTCTGATCCACCAACAACCTCCGCCAGTGCCATATCTTGCAATCCGGCAGCTCCGCTGCCCACTAATACCATGGTATCCTACCCCGGACCCCGGCTTTCTGCACCTCCTCGCTTCGGAGGCGACTCCGTCCAGGCTCGGGGCTTCTTAAATCAGTGCACCCTGCATTTCGAACTTTTGTCCTACCAGTTTAACTCCGACCGGGCCAAAATTGCCTTCATCATGTCCCATCTCACCGGGGAGGCCCTGGCCTGGCTAAATCCTCTATGGGAGAGAGGAGACCCCCTGGTGTCCAACTTGCCTGCTTTTCTCACGGCTTTCCGGAAAGTCTTCGACGAACCCGGACGGAAGACCTCATCTGCATCATCGTTGCTACGCCTCCGTCAGGGGAGTCTCACCGTGGGCCAATATGCCATACGGTTCCGTACCCTTGCCTCGGAGCTGGCCTGGGATAACGACGCTCTGGTATCTGTCTTCTGGGAGGGTCTGTCCGGCCGTATTAAAGATGAACTTGCCGGTCGGGACATTCCTACCACTCTCGATGACTTAATAACTCTTGCCACCCGGATTGACCTACGGTTCCAGGAGCGTGCCAGAGAGGTCACCCGTGAGAGGAGGTTACCACGTCTAGCTCCTACTTTTCAGAAACCCGTCACTCCCTCCGTCTCTACCCAGGTACACCCTCCTGAGCCTATGCAGGTCGACCAGACCAAGATGGTCAAGACCCGTCAGGACTTACGCCGTGCCGAGGGGACCTGCTTCTACTGTGGCAGTAAGGAGCACCGGATCCGTGCCTGCCCGGAGAGGTCGGGAAACGCCTGTGTCTAGGTTCGCTCAGAGAGGTCGACCTAGACAAGAATAAATCCTCTCCATCTCTGCTGTTGTCAGTTTCAATCGTCTACGGGGAGAACCGTTATTTCGAACTAGCCCAACTGGACTCTGGAGCAGCCGGGAATCTTATTTCACAGTCCCTGGTAGAGAAATACCGCATCCCCACCAAACCTCTGGCTGTACCCTTGTCTGTGGCTGCCGTGGATGGGGGTCTCTTACCACGCCCCATCCAACTCATCACCGAATCCATTACTCTGCAGGTGGGAATGCTGCATTCTGAGAGTATCTCCTTTCATGTTCTGCCTGGACTCTCTCACGCCCTCTTGCTAGGTCTGCCTTGGCTCCAGAAACATGCACCCGTGCTTGACTGGCAAACCGGAGAAGTCCTTCGCTGGGGACAAGACTGTCATAAGACCTGCCTGGTTCCCGTCCATCCCGTCCGTCCCTCTCCTACCCCAGCTAATCTACCTGGACTTCCAATTCCTTATTGGTCTTATGCTGATGTCTTTAATAAAAAGGAGGCAGAGACATTACCCCCTCATAGACCATACGACTGTCCCATCGACCTGTTACCCGGTACTACTCCTCCCCGTGGGCGTATTTATCCTTTATCCGCTGCTGAGACCCGGTCGATGTCCGAATATATTGAGGAGAATCTGGCCAGGGGATTCATCCGGAAATCTACCTCCCCGGCGGGAGCAGGCTTCTTTTTCGTCAAAAAGAAGGACGGCTCTCTCCGTCCCTGTATAGACTATAGAGGCCTAAACCTGATCACGGTGAAGAATAAGTATCCCCTTCCGCTCATTCCAGAATTATTTGATCGTCTGAGGGGGGCTAGAATCTTCACCAAACTAGACCTCCGTGGGGCGTACAACCTGGTTCGTATCCGTCAAGGGGATGAATGGAAGACGGCATTCAACACCCGGGATGGCCACTATGAATACCTGGTAATGCCCTTTGGTCTCTGTAACGCTCCTGCCGTCTTTCAAGAGTTGGTCAATGACATCTTCCGGGACCTTCTCTACTCCTGCGTAGTGGTGTACCTGGACGACATCTTGGTCTTCTCTCCGGATCTCCAGACTCACCGGAGGGACGTTCGTCAGGTCCTGCTCAGGCTCAGGCAGAATCACCTCTTCGCTAAATATGAGAAGTGCCTCTTTGAGCAGACCTCGCTTCCGTTTTTGGGCTACATTATTTCTCAGACCGGCCTACGAATGGATCCAGAGAAACTGTCTGCCATCGAGAAATGGCCCCGACCGGAGGGGTTGAAGGCCATTCAGCGGTTCCTGGGCTTCGCCAACTACTACCGCCTCTTCATACCACACTTCTCTTCCCGGACTGCCCCAATTTCCGCGCTCACCCGTAAGGGTACTAATCCCAAAGAGTGGCCGCCCGAAGCAGAAGAAGCCTTTCTTTCCTTAAAACAGGCCTTCTCTTCCGCCCCGGTGCTGCATCGCCCGGACGGCAACAAGCAGTTCTTCCTGGAAGTTGACGCCTCCTCCTCTGGAGCTGGAGCGGTACTTACTCAAAAATCTTCTTCCGGGAGGATGGTAACTTGCGGCTTCTTCTCTAAACTCTTCTCCTCCTCAGAGCGCAATTATTCTATAGGAGATCGAGAGTTATTGGCCATCAAACTGGCATTGGAGGAGTGGCGTTACCTGCTTGAGGGGGCTCTTCACCCGGTAATAATTTACACTGACCACAAGAACTTGGCTTACCTCCAGCATGCCCAGAGACTTAACCCGCGCCAAGCCCGGTGGTCCTTGTTTTTTGCTCGTTTTGATTTTGTCCTTCATTTTCGCCCGGCTGACAAAAACGTCAAGGCGGACGCCTTGTCTCGATCCTTTCTGGTATCTGATCTCGAGGAAGATCCGAAACACATCATCGATCTCGCCAGAGTAATGCAGGTGGCTCCCGTGAGTCTAAATCGTCTCCCTCCCGGAAAGACGTTCGTATCGGTACCTGATCGGGAGAAGATCCTTCACTGGGGTCACTCGTCTAAACTGGCTGGCCACGCTGGTCAGAAGAAGACCCTCCAGCTTATTTCCCGGCACTACTGGTGGCCTACCCTGCACAAGGATGTAATAGACTTTGTTTCTGCCTGTGTGTCCTGCGCCCGCAACAAGGTTCCGAGACGTCTGCCAGCCGGTCGCCTCCTTCCGCTCCCAGTACCTGCTGCCCCCTGGCAGCATATTGCAATGGACTTCATAACTGACCTCCCACTCTCTGCCGGTTGTACGGTCATTTGGGTGGTCGCTGACCGCTTCTCCAAGATGGCTCATTTCGTTCCCCTGCCAGGCCTCCCGTCTGCACCCGAGCTAGCTAGAGAGTTTATTCGTCACATCTTCCGTCTTCATGGCCTGCCCCTCCACATCGTGTCGGATCGTGGGGTACAGTTCACCTCACGCTTCTGGAGAGCCACTTGTAAACTACTAGACGTCACCCTGGACTTCTCTTCCGCTTACCACCCACAGTCCAATGGTCAAGTGGAGCGGATCAATCAGAACCTGACCAGTTACCTCCGGCACTTCGTTAATGCCCACCATTCTGACTGGGTGGATCTCCTACCATGGGCCGAGTTCTCTTACAATAATCACGAGAGCGAATCCTCCTCCAAATCCCCGTTTTTTGTAGTCTTTGGTCAGCATCCTCGGATTCCTTTTCCTGTCTCCACCTCGGTGGACAACCCGGCTGCGGAATCTCTCGTTAGCAAATTTTCCTCCATTTGGGAGAGTACCCGGTCCGCACTCCTTCAGTCTTCCGAGCGTATGAAAAGACACGCTGACAAAAAACGTCTGGACCCTCCTCAATTCCGTTCTGGGGATAAAGTCTGGCTCTCGTCCAAATATGTCCGGCTCAAGATCCCTTCCTATAAGTTGGGGCCTCGGTTCATCGGCCCACTGGAGGTCATCAGTCAGATCAACCCGGTGGCCTATAAATTGAAACTCCCGGCCAACTTACGGATCCCTAACTCCTTCCATGTATCTCTCCTCAAACCTGTGGTACTTAACTCTTTTTCCAAGTCTACAGGTACGCCTCCTGCTCCGGTTTCTGCTGAGGACGAGTTTGAGGTAGAGAACATTCTTGCCACCAAAAGGGTAAGAGGAAAGACCTTTTTTCTGGTAGATTGGAAGGGGTTTGGTCCTGAGGAGAGAACGTGGGAGCCCCGGGAGCACATCCATGCCCCTCTCATCCTAGCTAAATTTCTGTCTGGCCTAAAAAAGGGGGGGCCTAAAGGGGGGGGGTACTGTAGTGCTGGCGTCCCTGCCCTCTGCTAGGCAGGGACGCTGCTCCCCTCACCGCTCTGCTCCGTGCCCGGCGTCCTCTCCCCGCTCTGCTGTCAGCGCGCGCTCCTTCCCGGCGTCCTCCTCCCGCTCTGCTCTCAGCGCGCGCTCCTTCCCGGCCCCTGTGCTTAGGGCGCGCGCGCGCGCGCTCCCCTCCTCTTAAAGGGGCCGCGCGCGCCGTCCTAAGGGGTCCCCGGCCAATGGCCGGAGGACTTCATCATATATAAGGCACCTCCTCCAAAATGGAGGTGCCCGAGCAATGTTGTTTGCACCTGTGTCTCAGCCCTCAGGTCCCGCTGCTAGTTACCTGCCTGATTCCTGCCTGAATACTTGTTACCTGTCTGTCAGTCTGAGGTCCGACGGTCTGCCTTACTACTCCTGTCAGTCTGTCTAAAGGACCAGCCTGCCCGCTCACCTGGGAGCGCACATCAGCTACCTGCCTGCTTTCCTGAGGTCCGACGGTCTGCCTTACTACTCCGGTCAGTCTGTCTATGGACCAGCTTGCCCGCTCACCTGGGAGCACATCTCCGTTACCTACCTGCTTGCCTACCTGGAGGTTCCGCCGTCACGTGCCGTGACCACCTGCTATTCCAGAGACTCTCGCTTGCTCACCTGGGAGCTCACATCTACCATCTGCCTGCTAGCCTACCCGGAGGCTCTGCCATCACAGGTCGTACCTACCCTTTACCCAGAGACTGCCCTGATCACTTGCCGTATCTCCCTGTCCGTTCATCCAGAGACTGCCACCCGCTCCCTTACAAGGGCCGCCCCCTTGTATAGTAGCTCAGAGGTTCCGCCTCCCAGACCCGTTACAGTTATATTATACAGCAGTGACATCACCGCTCTCCAGATATCAGTTATATTATACAGCAGTGACATCACCGCTCTCCAGATATCAGTTATATTATACAGCGGTGACATCACCGCCCTCCAGATATCAGTGATATTATACAGCGGTGACATCACCGCTCTCCAGATATCAGTTATATTATACAGCAGTGACATCACCGCTCTCCAGATATCAGTTATATTATACAGCGGTGACATCACCGCTCTCCAGATATCAGTTATATTATACAGCAGTGACATCACCGCTCTCCAGATATCAGTTATATTATACAGCGGTGACATCATCGCCATACAGATATCAGTGATATTATACAGCAGTGACATCACCGCTCTTCAGATATCAGTTATATTATACAGGAGTGACATCACCGCTCTCCAGATATCAGTTATATTATACAGCAGTGACATCACCGCTCTTCAGATATCGGTTATATTATACAGCAGTGACATCACCGCTCTCCAGATATCAGTTATATTATACAGCAGTGACATCACCGCTCTCCAGATATCAGTTATATTATACAGCAGTGACATCACCGCTCTCCAGATATCAGTTATATTATACAGCAGTGACATCACCGCTCTCCAGATATCAGTTATATTATACAGCGGTGACATCATCGCCATACAGATATCAGTGATATTATACAGCAGTGACATCACCGCTCTTCAGATATCAGTTATATTATACAGCAGTGACATCACCGCTCTCCAGATATCAGTGATATTATACAGCAGTGACATCACCGATCTCCAGATATCAGTTATATTATACAGCAGTGACATCATCGCCATACAGATATCAGTGATATTATACAGCAGTGACATCACCGCTCTTCAGATATCAGTTATATTATACAGGAGTGACATCACCGCTCTCCAGATATCAGTTATATTATACAGCAGTGACATCACCGCTCTTCAGATATCGGTTATATTATACAGCAGTGACATCACCGCTCTCCAAATATCAGTTATATTATACAGCAGTGACATCACCGCTCTCCAGATATCAGTTATATTATACAGCAGTGATATCACCGCTCTCCAGATATCAGTTATATTATACAGCAGTGACATCACCGCTCTCCAGATATCAGTTATATTATACAGCGGTGACATCACCGCTCTCCAGATATCAGTTATATTATACAGCGGTGACATCACCGCTCTCCAGATATCAGTTATATTATACAGCAGTGACATCACCGCTCTCCAGATATCAGTTATATTATACAGCAGTGACATCACCGCTCTCCAGATATCAGTTATATTATACAGCAGTGACATCACCGCTCTCCAGATATCAGTTATATTATACAGCAGTGACATCACCACTCTCCAGATATCAGTTATATTATACAGCAGTGACATCACCGCTCTCCAGATATCAGTTATATTATACAGCAGTGACATCACCACTCTCCAGATATCAGTTATATTATACAGCGGTGACATCACCGCTCTCCAGATATCAGTTATATTATACAGCGGTGACATCACCGCTCTCCAGATATCAGTTATATTATACAGCGGTGACATCACCGCTCTCCAGATATCAGTTATATTATACAGCAGTGACATCACCGCTCTCCAGATATCAGTTATATTATACAGCGGTGACATCACCGCTCTCCAGATATCAGTTATATTATACAGCGGTGACATCACCGCTCTCCAGATATCAGTTATATTATACAGCGGTGACATCACCGCTCTCCAGATATCAGTTATATTATACAGCGGTGACATCACCGCTCTCCAGATATCAGTTATATTATACAGCGGTGACATCACCGCTCTCCAGATATCAGTTATATTATACAGGAGGTGACATCACCGCTCTCCAGATATCAGTTATATTATACAGGAGGTGACATCACCGCTCCCCAGATATCAGTTATATCATACAGCAGTGACATCACCGCTCTCCAGATATCAGTTATATTATACAGCGGTGACATCACCGCTCTCCAGATATCAGTTATATTATACAGGAGGTGACATCACTGCTCTCCAGATATCAGTTATATTATACAGCAGTGACATCACCGCTCTCCAGATATCAGTTATATTATACAGGAGGTGACATCACCGCTCTCCAGATATCAGTTATATTATACAGGAGGTGACATCACTGCTCTCCAGATATCAGTTATATTATACAGCAGTGACATCACCGCTCTCCAGATATCAGTTATATTATACAGGAGGTGACATCACCGCTCTCCAGATATCAGTTATATTATACAGCAGTGACATCACCGCTCTCCAGATATCAGTTATATTATACAGCAGTGACATCACCGCTCTCCAGATATCAGTTATATTATACAGGAGGTGACATCACCGCTCTCCAGATATCAGTTATATTATACAGCAGTGACATCACCGCTCCCCAGATATCAGTTATATTATACAGCGGTGACATCACCGCTCTCCAGATATCAGTTATATTATACAGCAGTGACATCACCGCTCTCCAGATATCAGTTATATTATACAGCAGTGACATCACCGCTCTCCAGATATCAGTTATATTATACAGCGGTGACATCACCGCTCTCCAGATATCAGTTATATTATACAGCGGTGACATCACCGCTCTCCAGATATCAGTTATATTATACAGCGGTGACATCACCGCTCTCCAGATATCAGTTATATTATACAGGAGGTGACATCACCGCTCTCCAGATATCAGTTATATTATACAGCAGTGACATCACCGCTCTCCAGATATCAGTTATATTATACAGCAGTGACATCACCGCTCTGCAGATATCAGTTATATTATACAGCAGTGACATCACCGCTCTCCAGATATCAGTTATATTATACAGCAGTGACATCACCGCTCTCCAGATATCAGTTATATTATACAGCGGTGACATCACCGCTCTCCAGATATCAGGTATATTATACAGCAGTGACATCACCGCCCTCCAGATATCAGTGATATTATACAGCGGTGACATCACCGCTCTCCAGATATCAGGTATATTATACAGCAGTGACATCACCGCTCTGCAGATATCAGTTATATTATACAGCAGTGACATCACCGCTCTCCAGATATCAGTTATATTATACAGCGGTGACATCACCGCTCTCCAGATATCAGTTATATTATACAGGAGGTGACATCACCGCTCTCCAGATATCAGTTATATTATACAGCAGTGACATCACCGCTCTCCAGATATCAGTTATATTATACAGCAGTGACATCACCGCTCTGCAGATATCAGTTATATTATACAGCAGTGACATCACCGCTCTCCAGATATCAGTTATATTATACAGCGGTGACATCACCGCTCTCCAGATATCAGTTATATTATACAGCGGTGACATCACCGCTCTCCAGATATCAGTTATATTATACAGCGGTGACATCACCGCTCTCCAGATATCAGTTATATTATACAGCGGTGACATCACCGCTCTCCAGATATCAGTTATATTATACAGCAGTGACATCACCGCTCTCCAGATATCAGTTATATTATACAGCAGTGACATCACCGCTCTCCAGATATCAGTTATATTATACAGCAGTGACATCACCGCTCTCCAGATATCAGTTATATTATACAGCAGTGACATCCCCGCTCTCCAGATATCAGTTATATTATACAGCGGTGACATCACCGCTCTCCAGATATCAGTTATATTATACAGCAGTGACATCACCGCTCTCCAGATATCAGATATATTATACAGCAGTGACATCACCGCTCTCCAGATATCAGTTATATTATACAGCGGTGACATCACCGCTCTCCAGATATCAGTTATATTATACAGCAGTGACATCCCCGCTCTCCAGATATCAGTTATATTATACAGCAGTGACATCACCGCTCTCCAGATATCAGTTATATTATACAGCAGTGACATCACCGCTCTCCAGATATCAGTTATATTATACAGCAGTGACATCACCGCTCTCCAGATATCAGTTATATTATACAGCGGTGACATCACCGCTCTCCAGATATCAGTTATATTATACAGCAGTGACATCACCGCTCTCCAGATATCAGTTATATTATACAGCGGTGACATCACCGCTCTCCAGATATCAGTTATATTATACAGCAGAGACATCACCGCTCTCCAGATATCAGTTATATTATACAGCAGTGACATCACCGCTCTCCAGATATCAGTTATATTATACAGGAGGTGACATCACCGCTCTCCAGATATCAGTTATATTATACAGGAGGTGACATCACCGCTCCCCAGATATCAGTTATATCATACAGCAGTGACATCACCGCTCTCCAGATATCAGTTATATTATACAGCGGTGACATCACCGCTCTCCAGATATCAGTTATATTATACAGCGGTGACATCACCGCTCTCCAGATATCAGTTATATTATACAGGAGGTGACATCACTGCTCTCCAGATATCAGTTATATTATACAGCAGTGACATCACCGCTCTCCAGATATCAGTTATATTATACAGGAGGTGACATCACCGCTCTCCAGATATCAGTTATATTATACAGGAGGTGACATCACTGCTCTCCAGATATCAGTTATATTATACAGCAGTGACATCACCGCTCTCCAGATATCAGTTATATTATACAGGAGGTGACATCACCGCTCTCCAGATATCAGTTATATTATACAGCAGTGACATCACCGCTCTCCAGATATCAGTTATATTATACAGCAGTGACATCACCGCTCTCCAGATATCAGTTATATTATACAGGAGGTGACATCACCGCTCTCCAGATATCAGTTATATTATACAGCAGTGACATCACCGCTCCCCAGATATCAGTTATATTATACAGCGGTGACATCACCGCTCTCCAGATATCAGTTATATTATACAGCAGTGACATCACCGCTCTCCAGATATCAGTTATATTATACAGCAGTGACATCACCGCTCTCCAGATATCAGTTATATTATACAGCGGTGACATCACCGCTCTCCAGATATCAGTTATATTATACAGCGGTGACATCACCGCTCTCCAGATATCAGTTATATTATACAGCGGTGACATCACCGCTCTCCAGATATCAGTTATATTATACAGGAGGTGACATCACCGCTCTCCAGATATCAGTTATATTATACAGCAGTGACATCACCGCTCTCCAGATATCAGTTATATTATACAGCAGTGACATCACCGCTCTGCAGATATCAGTTATATTATACAGCAGTGACATCACCGCTCTCCAGATATCAGTTATATTATACAGCAGTGACATCACCGCTCTCCAGATATCAGTTATATTATACAGCGGTGACATCACCGCTCTCCAGATATCAGGTATATTATACAGCAGTGACATCACCGCCCTCCAGATATCAGTGATATTATACAGCGGTGACATCACCGCTCTCCAGATATCAGGTATATTATACAGCAGTGACATCACCGCTCTGCAGATATCAGTTATATTATACAGCAGTGACATCACCGCTCTCCAGATATCAGTTATATTATACAGCGGTGACATCACCGCTCTCCAGATATCAGTTATATTATACAGGAGGTGACATCACCGCTCTCCAGATATCAGTTATATTATACAGCAGTGACATCACCGCTCTCCAGATATCAGTTATATTATACAGCAGTGACATCACCGCTCTGCAGATATCAGTTATATTATACAGCAGTGACATCACCGCTCTCCAGATATCAGTTATATTATACAGCGGTGACATCACCGCTCTCCAGATATCAGTTATATTATACAGCGGTGACATCACCGCTCTCCAGATATCAGTTATATTATACAGCGGTGACATCACCGCTCTCCAGATATCAGTTATATTATACAGCGGTGACATCACCGCTCTCCAGATATCAGTTATATTATACAGCAGTGACATCCCCGCTCTCCAGATATCAGTTATATTATACAGCGGTGACATCACCGCTCTCCAGATATCAGTTATATTATACAGCAGTGACATCACCGCTCTCCAGATATCAGATATATTATACAGCAGTGACATCACCGCTCTCCAGATATCAGTTATATTATACAGCGGTGACATCACCGCTCTCCAGATATCAGTTATATTATACAGCAGTGACATCCCCGCTCTCCAGATATCAGTTATATTATACAGCAGTGACATCACCGCTCTCCAGATATCAGTTATATTATACAGCAGTGACATCACCGCTCTCCAGATATCAGTTATATTATACAGCAGTGACATCACCGCTCTCCAGATATCAGTTATATTATGCAGCGGTGACATCACCGCTCTCCAGATATCAGTTATATTATACAGCAGTGACATCACCGCTCTCCAGATATCAGTTATATTATACAGCGGTGACATCACCGCTCTCCAGATATCAGTTATATTATACAGCGGTGACATCACCGCTCTCCAGATATCAGTTATATTATACAGCAGTGACATCACCGCTCTCCAGATATCAGTTATATTATACAGGAGGTGACATCACCGCTCTCCAGATATCAGTTATATTATACAGCAGTGACATCACCGCTCTCCAGATATCAGTTATATTATACAGGAGGTGACATCACCGCTCTCCAGATATCAGTTATATTATACAGCAGTGACATCACCGCTCTCCAGATATCAGTTATATTATACAGGAGGTGACATCACCGCTCTCCAGATATCAGTTATATTATACAGCGGTGACATCACCGCTCCCCAGATATCAGTTATATTATACAGGAGGTGACATCACCGCTCTCCAGATATCAGTTATATTATACAGCAGTGACATCACCGCTCTCCAGATATCAGTTATATTATACAGGAGGTGACATCACCGCTCTCCAGATATCAGTTATATTATACAGCAGTGACATCACCGCTCTCCAGATATCAGTTATATTATACAGGAGGTGACATCACCGCTCCCCAGATATCAGTTATATTATACAGGAGGTGACATCACCGCTCTCCAGATATCAGTTATATTATACAGCAGTGACATCACCGCTCTCCAGATATCAGTTATATTATACAGCAGTGACATCACCGCTCTCCAGATATCAGTTATATTATACAGCAGTGACATCACCGCCCTCCAGATATCAGTTATATTATACAGCGGTGACATCACCGCTCCCCAGATATCAGTTATATTATACAGGAGGTGACATCACCGCTCCCCAGATATCAGTTATATTATACAGGAGGTGACATCACCGCTCCCCAGATATCAGTTATATTATACAGGAGGTGACATCACCGCTCTCCAGATATCAGTTATATTATACAGGAGGTGACATCACCGCTCCCCAGATATCAGTTATATTATACAGCAGTGACATCACCGCTCCCCAGATATCAGTTATATTATACAGCAGTGACATCACCGCTCCCCAGATATCAGTTATATTATACAGGAGGTGACATCACCGCTCCCCAGATATCAGTTATATTATACAGCAGTGACATCACCGCTCTCCAGATATCAGTTATATTATACAGCAGTGACATCACCGCTCTCCAGATATCAGTTATATTATACAGCAGTGACATCACCGCTCTCCAGATATCAGTTATATTATACAGCAGTGACATCACCGCTCTCCAGATATCAGTTATATTATACAGCAGTGACATCACCGCTCTCCAGATATCAGTTATATTATACAGCAGTGACATCACCGCTCTCCAGATATCAGTTATATTATACAGCAGTGACATCACCGCTCTCCAGATATCGGTTATATTATACAGGAGGTGACATCACCGCTCTCCAGATATCAGTTATATTATACAGCAGTGACATCACCGCTCTCCAGATATCAGTTATATTATACAGGAGGTGACATCACCGCTCTCCAGATATCAGTTATATTATACAGCAGTGACATCACCGCCCTCCAGATATCAGTTATATTATACAGCGGTGACATCACCGCTCCCCAGATATCAGTTATATTATACAGGAGGTGACATCACCGCTCCCCAGATATCAGTTATATTATACAGGAGGTGACATCACCGCTCCCCAGATATCAGTTATATTATACAGGAGGTGACATCACCGCTCTCCAGATATCAGTTATATTATACAGGAGGTGACATCACCGCTCCCCAGATATCAGTTATATTATACAGCAGTGACATCACCGCTCTCCAGATATCAGTTATATTATACAGCAGTGACATCACCGCTCTCCAGATATCAGTTATATTATACAGCAGTGACATCACCGCTCTCCAGATATCAGTTATATTATACAGCAGTGACATCACCGCTCTCCAGATATCAGTTATATTATACAGCAGTGACATCACCGCTCTCCAGATATCAGTTATATTATACAGCAGTGACATCACCGCTCTCCAGATATCAGTTATATTATACAGCAGTGACATCACCGCTCTCCAGATATCAGTTATATTATACAGCAGTGACATCACCGCCCTCCAGATATCAGTTATATTATACAGCAGTGACATCACCGCTCTCCAGATATCAGTTATATTATACAGCAGTGACATCACCGCTCTCCAGATATCAGTTATATTATACAGCAGTGACATCACCGCTCTCCAGATATCAGTTATATTATACAGCGGTGACATCACCGCTCTCCAGATATCAGTTATATTATACAGCAGTGACATCACCGCTCTCCAGATATCAGTTATATTATACAGCAGTGACATCACCGCTCTCCAGATATCAGTTATATTATACAGCAGTGACATCACCGCTCTCCAGAT
Source organism: Phyllobates terribilis (assembly GCF_046119375.1). Taxonomy (NCBI): domain Eukaryota; kingdom Metazoa; phylum Chordata; class Amphibia; order Anura; family Dendrobatidae; genus Phyllobates; species Phyllobates terribilis. Next base: position 389,974,197 of record NW_027362768.1, on the reverse strand, counting down.
ATCGGTTATATTATTATACAGTTTACGTTCTGCCGTAATTCTGGGGCAGAGGAATATAGATGGATGAAGGTCTGTGCACAGGCGGTATAGGGGGCAGAGCGACTGAAGCTGCTAATTGCAGAATGATGTCATCACTCAGACAGCGCTGATGTCATCACTCAGACAGCGCTGATGTCACTGAACAAATAAATCCTACATGACCGATAATGTGCGCAGATTTAATGATGTCATCAGAGATCGGCAGAAGACCCCGCAGCCCCCGCACCTCAGGGTTTGTGCCCCGGGTCAGAAGCTTTCTCTCTGGACAGAGGATTGGGTCCTGGATTTCTGTGTGACTGCTCCGTCCTGATGTCCCAGAGTCCTGTGTAGAATAAAGGGTTAAGTGGCAGCTCGCCCTGACGGCCCCAATCATGAGCTCATATCACTTTCCCCATAAATGAGAAGTGGGCGCCACCTGCACGCCAGATCCAGCTATGGCCGCCGCTCTGGGACCCTCCTGCGAGCTCATTACTGGGAGGCTTGGACCATCTCCCCTCTTTTGCTGGAGGTACCCCATGTTTTTATCAACCACGAGGGGTTAAAAGCAGCTGCAGCCCAAGCACAGAAAAGCTTCAGGAAACATTCAGAGCCGGCGAGAAACCTGCGAACAATTACAGAATGGCGCAGAGTCCTCAGTAAAGGCTCAGGAGAGCCGCCAGTGACTGTGTGTGAGGCCAAACACGGCTCCCCGCCTCTGTATGGGGTCACACTGCGACCATAAGGGACCCTGACCAGCCTGGGGTCACACTGCGACCATAAGGGACCCTGACCAGCCTGGGGTCACACTGCGACCATAAGGGACCCTGACCAGCCTGGGGTCACACTGCGACCATAAGGGACCCTGACCAGCATGGGGTCACACTACGACCATAAGGGACCCTGACCAGCATGGGGTCACGCTACGACCATAAGGGACCCTGACCTGCCTGGGGTCACACTGCAACGATAAGGGACCCTGACCAGCCTGGGGTCACACTGCGACCATAAGGGACCCTGACCAGCCTGGGGTCACACTGCGACCATAAGGGACCCTGACCAGCCTGGGGTCACACTGCGACCATAAGGGACCCTGACCAGCCTGGGGTCACACTGCGACCATAAGGGACCCTGACCAGCATGGGGTCACACTGCGACCATAAGGGACCCTGACCAGCCTGGGGTCACACTGCGACCATAAGGGACCCTGACCAGCCTGGGGTCACACTGCGACCATAAGGGACCCTGACCAGCCTGGGGTCACACTGCGACCATAAGGGACCCTGACCAGCATGGGGTCACACTACGACCATAAGGGACCCTGACCAGCATGGGGTCACACTACGACCATAAGGGACCCTGACCAGCCTGGGGTCACACTGCAACCATAAGGGACCCTGACCAGCCTGGGGTCACACTGCAACCGTAAGGGACCCTGACCAGCCTGAGGTCACACTGCGACCATAAGGGACCCTGACCAGCCTGGGGTCACACTGCAACCATAAGGGACCCTGACCAGCATGGGGTCACACTACGACCATAAGGGACCCTGACCAGCCTGGGGTCACACTGTGACCATAAGGGACCCTGACCAGCCTGGGGTCACACTGCGACCATAAGGGACCCTGACCAGTATGGGGTCACACTGCGACCATAAGGGACCCTGACCAGCCTGGGGTCACACTGCGACCATAAAGGAATCTGACCAGCAAAGAAGAAAGCCAGAGCCTTGCGGGTCACAATGTCACCCCATTCACCTGCAATGTGTTGCGATGCAGCAGCGGTGCAATGACCGTGTGACTTGTGTCACGGCTGAAATGGCTGAATATAACTCCAGCCCAAGATGGACACGCGGGATCAGAGCCCTTATGTCCGGTTATGTATAAGCTCAGCCCGTAACAATACCTAAGGACCTGAGGGTGCAAATATCGGACCCCAATGACTTCTCCTGGGCTAGGACTGGTGGACAAATATGGAGGAGGCATCCTCCCGGGGCTCTCCGAGCAGCTGCTGTTCACCTCCCAGCCCCGCAAAGGCCCACAGCCGCCATTACTGATCACTATGGAGGCTTTATTATGAGGCAGATTAGATTGTATGCTCTTCTGGTTCAGGAGTCCCCAATGCACACCCCAATGAGTGTCCACGAGGTGAGGTGTACAGAGAGTAACAGAGGTAACCAGAGGACGAGAACGCAGGTGCAGACGTCTTTGTTGTCTTCGTTGTGTTTTCTACGGATGGAGACGAGTTGTCTATTTCACAATGTCTGACCCTACAGTACAGCTCAGAAGAGGTTAATCTGGTGCGAGCTCCCACCCCATTCAGCCCCGCGGGCTCCCAGGCACCTGGATCCAGTCTACAGCAAGCACAGGTGTGAGCGTCCCCCGTGCACCGCCGCGTCCGGTGACATATAAAAAGAAATTAATTTCCCACTAATATGAAAGCAAACTGTTATTAAATGGAAGGAACGCGAGGAATCGCACATCACGGGGAGACAGGTGTTTCCGCTGCGGTCCCTGCGCTGCACACGCGCCCAACCAATCCCTAAATCATGACGTGAGCGCGCACGCCTCCAGCCCATGACTGTCCAAAGTCCGTCACCAAACACGGGGGCAGACCGGATCCGTGCAGCAGCCTGCAGGCAATGCAGGAGGCTCAGCCGCCATGTTGTATCGTCCACCGAAAGAAGCTGCACGTCGCACCGACAACGCCACTTAGCGTCAAGTTACAGCCGCAGGGTTGTGCTTCACTGACAGCTGAGACTCTGGGATCACAACCCCCATCATTGCATATATCTAACAGAACGTTTTATACGGCCAGCCGCTAACTGCAGCCTCTGGTGGTTTTCCATGTCCGGGCCGGTCCAGTCCCCGCTGTCTCTGCCCAAGAAGGAAGCATGGAGGAGCCCCGTGTCAGCGACCCCCCTAAGTATCTGACCAGCCCCCTCCATGTTATCACTCTCATGTTTCTGTCTCATTTGTCTTTGATCGGCATGTTTGGGTCAAGAGGGTCTAAAGGGGCAATCAATCATGGCTGCTGTCCTGCAGCGAGTGACACCATGTGAGAGCGCCCCCTTCTAGTCACCCCCTAGAAGATTTCCCTGCTGAGTGGAGGTTACTCATTAATAATGCACACGATGGATTATTACAAAACTTTCCGTCCATTATAGACAAACAATGGGGGAAGTCGGGGGCTCCCTGGATGACTGATGAGGGACCCCCGATATCACAGAATCACTACAAGCAGCAGCATGGCAGCAGTGCAGGAGGTCATTATAACTGCACATGCAGGGTCCGGCTCTGACAGCTGGCGCTCCCTTTAAAGCAGCGCTCGTCCTCCAGCACCGTGTTCATCCCCCTAATATATTGCACTCATCACATTACACAGTGCTGTGCACGTACAATTGCTCATTTTGCTTTTCTACCCAGATAATTCTTGTTTTCCGTTAGGTCTATGGCGTCATGTGAATAACAGACCATCTGAATCCTTCTGAGCTCTATGTAGAAACAGGAGGTCAATTTTCCCTGCATGAGTCATCACTGTAAAAGTCCCTGGAGCCGCTGGGTCAGGAGGTGAAGAGGGGATGATAAATGCTGGGACGAGAGACGTCCTGTTTCTACAAAGAGCAGAGACAAGAGAAGAATAAACCGGGTAGAAAGGTAAAATGAGCAATTGTAAGTGCACAGCGCTGTATGATGAGGAGGAAGAGGGAGGAAGAGTTCTCCAACTACTGTGGCATAAAGCAGAGATATAACAGGAGGCACGGCCCCGCTGATCGGAGGTGAGGACCTCGCAGGCTTCAGAGATGGCAGGGCCAGCGACGGCCATAATCCCGGCTCTCATACTGCAGCACAGCAATGAGACGTCACAGCTCAGGTATGTTCCCCGGGGGCAGAATCACAGCCCCTGCCGGCTGCCCACCCAGGAATACACAGCACCACTCCCCCGCCTGTCAGTGACAGCCGAGTCACATCCTGAGCGACCGTGACAACCTGCCCAGGTGTCCGCCATACAACCAACCCCCCACACCGCTACTCATCCTGCACCGGCCACGTACCGTGTGCTGTGCGGACTAGACCACTCCGCCATGGCAGTGACACAAAGAAAAGTAGTTTTGTGAGGCAAGGGTTCACTTTATTAACCTCTGCTTCCTGGTAATGTGGTGCAATGTCCTGCACGCCAAATAGTCCAGAAAACAGGGAAGACACAGGGGCGGCTGTCGGCATTTACTTGTCGATTACATAGGTACATCCGTATAAATGATGACTGCACAGAGACTCCATTCCTACACAGCAATCACTGCTGCTATCCAGTGTAGTAACGTGGATATATATATATCTATATATATATATACACATATACACACACACTGCTCAAAAAAATAAAGGGACCCCTGAAATCCCCCCTCCTAGATGTGAATGAATGAAATCTTCTCATTGAATACTTTGTTCTGTATAAAGCTGAATGTGCTGACACCAAAATCACCCAAAAATCATCAATGGAAATCACATTTATTAACCAATGGAGGCCTGGATGTGGAGTCACCCCCAAAATTAAAGTGGAAAAACCCACTACAGGCTGATCCAACTGTGATGTAATGTCCTTAAAACAAGTCACAATGAGGCTGAGTATTGTGTGTGGCCTCCACGTGCCTGTATGACCTCCCTACAACGCCTGGGCATGCTCCTGATGAGGCTGAGTATTGTGTGCGGCCTCCACGTACCTGTATGACCTCCCTACAACGCCTGGGCATGCTCCTGATGAGGCTGAGTATTGTGTGCGGCCTCCACGTGCCTGTATGACCTCCCTACAACGCCTGGGCATGCTCCTGATGAGGCTGAGTATTGTGTGTGGCCTCCACGTGCCTGTATGACCTCCCTACAACGCCTGGGCATGCTCCTGATGAGGCTGAGTATTGTGTGTGGCCTCCACGTGCCTGTATGACCTCCCTACAATGCCTGGGCATGCTCCTGATGAGGCTGAGTATTGTGTGTGGCCTCCACGTGCCTGTATGACCTCCCTACAACGCCTGGGCATGCTCCTGATGAGGCTCAGTATTGTGTGCGGCCTCCATGTGTCTTTATGACCTCCCTACAACGCCTGGGCATGCTCCTGATGAGGCTGAGTATTGTGTGTGGCCTCCACGTGCCTGTATGACCTCCCTACAATGCCTGGGCATGCTCCTGATGAGGCTGAGTATTGTGTGCGGCCTCCACGTACCTGTATGACCTCCCTACAACGCCTGGGCATGCTCCTGATGAGGCTGAGTATTGTGTGTGGCCTCCACGTGCCTGTATGACCTCCCTACAACGCCTGGGCATGCTCCTGATGAGGCTGAGTATTCTGTGTGGCCTCCACGTACCTGTATGACCTCCCTACAACGCCTGGGCATGCTCCTGATGAGGCTGAGTATTGTGTGCGGCCTCCACGTACCTGTATGACCTCCCTACAACGCCTGGGCATGCTCCTGATGAGGCTGAGTATTGTGTGCGGCCTCCACGTGCCTGTATGACCTCCCTACAACGCCTGGGCATGCTCCTGATGAGGCTGAGTATTGTGTGTGGCCTCCACGTGCCTGTATGACCTCCCTACAACGCCTGGGCATGCTCCTGATGAGGCTGAGTATTGTGTGTGGCCTCCACGTGCCTGTATGACCTCCCTACAATGCCTGGGCATGCTCCTGATGAGGCTGAGTATTGTGTGTGGCCTCCACGTGCCTGTATGACCTCCCTACAACGCCTGGGCATGCTCCTGATGAGGCTCAGTATTGTGTGCGGCCTCCATGTGTCTTTATGACCTCCCTACAACGCCTGGGCATGCTCCTGATGAGGCTGAGTATTGTGTGTGGCCTCCACGTGCCTGTATGACCTCCCTACAATGCCTGGGCATGCTCCTGATGAGGCTGAGTATTGTGTGCGGCCTCCACGTACCTGTATGACCTCCCTACAACGCCTGGGCATGCTCCTGATGAGGCTGAGTATTGTGTGCGGCCTCCACGTACCTGTATGACCTCCCTACAACGCCTGGGCATGCTCCTGATGAGGCTGAGTATTGTGTGTGGCCTCCACGTGCCTGTATGACCTCCCTACAACGCCTGGGCATGCTCCTGATGAGGCTCAGTATTGTGTGCGGCCTCCATGTGTCTTTATGACCTCCCTACAACGCCTGGGCATGCTCCTGATGAGGCTGAGTATTGTGTGTGGCCTCCACGTGCCTGTATGACCTCCCTACAACGCCTGGGCATGCTCCTGATGAGGCTGAGTATTGTGTGTGGCCTCCACGTGCCTGTATGACCTCCCTACAACGCCCGGGCATGCTCCTGATGAGGCTGAGTATTGTGTGTGGCCTCCACGTGCCTGTATGACCTCCCTACAACGCCTGGGCATGCTCCTGATGAGGCTGAGTATTGTGTGTGGCCTCCACGTGCCTGTATCACCTCCCTACAACGCCTGGGCATGCTCCTGATGAGGCTCAGTATTGTGTGTGGCCTCCACGTGCCTGTATGACCTCCCTACAACGCCTGGGCATGCTCCTGATGAGGCTGAGTATTGTGTGTGGCCTCCACGTGCCTGTGTGACCTCCCTACAACGCCTGGGCATGCTCCTGATGAGGCTGAGTATTGTGTGTGGCCTCCACGTGCCTGTATGACCTCCCTACAACGCCTGGACATGCTCCTGATGAGGCTGAGTATTGTGTGTGGCCTCCACGTGCCTGTATGACCTCCCTACAACGCCTGGGCATGCTCCTGATGAGGCTGAGTATTGTGTGTGGCCTCCACGTGCCTGTATGACCTCCCTACAACACCTGGGCATGCTCCTGATGAGGCTCAGTATTGTGTGTGGCGTCCACGTGCCTGTATGATCTCCCTACAACGCCTGGGCATGCTCCTGATGAGGCTGAGTATTGTGTGTGGCCTCCACGTGCCTGTATGACCTCCCTACAACGCCTGGGCATGCTCCTGATGAGGCTGAGTATTGTGTGTGGCCTCCACGTGCCTGTATGACCTCCCTACAACACCTGGGCGTGCTCCTGATGAGGCTGAGTATTGTGTGTGGCCTCCACGTGCCTGTATGACCTCCCTACAACACCTGGGCGTGCTCCTGATGAGGCTGAGTATTGTGTGTGGCCTCCACGTGCCTGTATGACCTCCCTACAACACCTGGGCGTGCTCCTGATGAGGCTGAGTATTGTGTGTGGCCTCCACGTGCCTGTATGACCTCCCTACAACGCCTGGGCGTGCTCCGGATGAGGCTGAGTATTGTGTGTGGCCTCCACGTGCCTGTATGACCTCCCTACAACGCCTGGGCATGCTCCTGATGAGGCTGAGTATTGTGTGTGGCCTCCACGTGCCTGTATGATCTCCCTACAACGCCTGGGCATGCTCCTGATGAGGCTGAGTATTGTGTGTGGCCTCCACGTGCCTGTATGACCTCCCTACAACGCCTGGGCGTGCTCCTGATGAGGCTGAGTATTGTGTGTGGCCTCCACGTGCCTGTATGACCTCCCTACAACACCTGGGCGTGCTCCTGATGAGGCTGAGTATTGTGTGTGGCCTCCACGTGCCTGTATGACCTCCCTACAACGCCTGGGCGTGCTCCTGATGAGGCTGAGTATTGTGTGTGGCCTCCACGTGCCTGTATGACCTCCCTACAACGCCTGGGCATGCTCCTGATGAGGCTGAGTATTGTGTGTGGCCTCCACGTGCCTGTATGACCTCCCTACAACGCCCGGGCATGCTCCTGATGAGGCTGAGTATTGTGTGTGGCCTCCACGTGCCTGTATGACCTCCCTACAACGCCTGGGCATGCTCCTGATGAGGCTGAGTATTGTGTGTGGCCTCCACGTGCCTGTATGACCCCCTACAACGCCTGGGCATGCTCCTGATGAGTCTGAGTATTGTGTGTGGCCTCCACGTGCCTGTATGACCTCCCTACAACGCCTGGGCATGCTCCTGATGAGGCTGAGTATTGTGTGTGGCCTCCACGTGCCTGTATGACCTCCCTACAACGCCTGGGCGTGCTCCTGATGAGTCTGAGTATTGTGTGTGGCCTCCACGTGCCTGTATGACCTCCCTACAACGCCTGAGCGTGCTCCTGATGAGGCTGAGTATTGTGTGTGGCCTCCACGTGCCTGTATGACCTCCCTACAACGCCTGGGCATGCTCCTGATGAGGCTGAGTATTGTGTGTGGCCTCCACGTGCCTGTATGACCTCCCTACAACGCCTGGGCATGCTCCTGATGAGGCTGAGTATTGTGTGTGGCCTCCACGTGCCTGTATAACCTCCCTACAACACCTGGGCATGCTCCTGATGAGGCTGAGTATTGTGTGTGGCCTCCACGTGCCTGTATGACCTCCCTACAACGCCTGGGCATGCTCCTGATGAGGCTGAGTATTGTGTGTGGCCTCCACGTGCCTGTATGACCTCCCTACAACGCCTGGGCATGCTCCTGATGAGGCTGAGTATTGTGTGTGGCCTCCACGTGTCTGTATGACCTCCCTACAACGCCTGGGCATGCTCCTGATGAGGCTGAGTATTGTGTGTGGCCTCCACGTGTCTGTATGACCTCCCTACAACGCCTGGGCATGCTCCTGATGAGGCTGAGTATTGTGTGTGGCCTCCACGTACCTGTATGACCTCCCTACAACGCCTGGGCATGCTCCTGATGAGGCTGAGTATTGTGTGTGGCCTCCACGTACCTGTATGACCTCCCTACAACGCCTGGGCATGCTCCTGATGAGGCTGAGTATTGTGTGTGGCCTCCACGTGCCTGTATGACCTCCCTACAACGTCTGGGCATGCTCCTGATGAGGCTGAGTATTGTGTGTGGCCTCCACATATCTGTATGACCTCCCTACAATGCCTGGGCATGCTCCTGATGAGGCCGAGTATTGTGTGTGGCATCCACGTGCCTGTATGACCTCCCTACAACGCCTGGGCATGCTCCTGATGAGGCTGAGTATTGTGTGTGGCCTCCACGTGCCTGTATGACCTCCCTACAACGCCTGGGCATGCTCCTGATGAGGCTGAGTATTGTGTGTGGCCTCCACGTGCCTGTATGACCTCCCTACAACGCCTGGGCATGCTCCTGATGCGGCGGAGTATTGTGTATGACCTCCACGTGCCTGTATGACCTCCCTACAACGCCTGGGCATGCTCCTGATGAGGCTGAGTATTGTGTGTGGCCTCCACGTGCCTGTATGACCTCCCTACAACGCCTGGGCATGCTCCTGATGAGGCTCAGTATTGTGTGTGGCCTCCACGTGCCTGTATGACCTCCCTACAACGCCTGGGCATGCTCCTGATGAGGCTGAGTATTGCGTGTGGCCTCCACGTGCCTGTATGACCTCCCTACAACGCCTGGGCATGCTCCTGATGAGGCTGAGTATTGTGTATGACCTCCCTACAACGCCTGGGCATGCTCCTGATGAGGCTGAGTATTGTGTGTGGCCTCCACGTGCCTGTATGACCTCCCTACAACGCCTGGGCATGCTCCTGATGAGGCTGAGTATTGTGTGTGGCCTCCACGTGCCTGTATGACCTCCCTACAACGCCTGGGCATGCTCCTGATGAGGCTGAGTATTGTGTGTGGCCTCCACGTGCCTGTATGACCTCCCTACAACGCCTGGGCATGCTCCTGATGAGGCGGAGTATTGTGTGTGGCCTCCACGTGCCTGTATAACCTCCCTACAACGCCTGGGCATGCTCCTGATGAGGCTGAGTATTGTGTGTGGCCTCCACGTGCCTGTATGACCTCCCTACAACGCCTGGGCATGCTCCTGATGAGGCTGAGTATTGTGTGTGGCCTCCACGTGCCTGTATGACCTCCCTACAACGCCTGGGCATGCTCCTGATGAGACTGAGTATTGTGTGTGGCCTCCACGTGCCTGTATGACCTCCCTACAACGCCTGGGCATGCTCCTGATGAGTCTGAGTATTGTGTGTGGCCTCCACATGCCTGTATGACCTCCCTACAACGCCTGGGCATGCTCCTGATGAGGCTGAGTATTGTGTGTGGCCTCCACGTGCCTGTATGACCTCCCTACAACGCCTGGGCATGCTCCTGATGAGGCTGAGTATTGTGTGTGGCCTCCACGTGCCTGTATGACCTCCCTACAACGCCTGGGCACGCTCCTGATGAGGCTGAGTATTGTGTGTGGCCTCCACGTGCCTGTATGACCTCCCTACAACGCCTGGGCATGCTCCTGATGAGGCTGAGTATTGTGTGTGGCCTCCACGTGCCTGTATGACCTCCCTACAACGCCTGGGCACGCTCCTGATGAGGCTGAGTATTGTGTGTGGCCTCCACGTGCCTGTATGACCTCCCTACAACGCCTGGGCATGCTCCTGATGAGGCTGAGTATTATGTGGCCTCCACGTGCCTGTATGACCTCCCTACAACGCCTGGGCATGCTCCTGATGAGGCTGAGTATTGTGTGTGGCCTCCACGTGCCTGTATGACCTCCCTACAACGCCTGGGCATGCACCTGATGAGGCTGAGTATTGTGTGTGGCCTCCACGTGCCTGTATGACCTCCCTACAACGCCTGGGCATGCTCCTGATGAGGCTGAGTATTGTGTGTGGCCTCCACGTGCCTGTATGACCTCCCTAAAACGCCTGGGCACGCTCCTGATGAGGCTGAGTATTGTGTGTGGCCTCCACGTGCCTGTATGACCTCCCTACAACGCCTGGGCATGCTCCTGATGAGGCTGAGTATTGTGTGTGGCCTCCACGTGCCTGTATGACCTCCCTACAACGCCTGGGCATGCTCCTGATGAGGCTGAGTATTGTGTGTGGCCTCCACGTGCCTGTATGACCTCCCTACAACACCTGGGCATGCTCCTGATGAGGCTCAGTATTGTGTGCGGCCTCCACGTGCCTGTATGACCTCCCTACAACGCCTGGGCATGCTCCTGATGAGGCTGAGTATTGTGTGTGGCCTCCACGTGCCTGTATGACCTCCCTACAATGCCTGGGCATGCTCCTGATGAGGCTGAGTATTGTGTGTGGCCTCCACGTACCTGTATGACCTCCCTACAACGCCTGGGCATGCTCCTGATGAGGCTGAGTATTGTGTGTGGCCTCCACGTGCCTGTATGACCTCCCTACAACGCCTGGGCACGCTCCTGATGAGGCTGAGTATTGTGTGTGGCCTCCACGTGCCTGTATGACCTCCCTACAACGCCTGGGCATGCTCCTGATGAGGCTCAGTATTGTGTGTGGCCTCCACGTGTCTGTATGACCTCCCTACAATGCCTGGGCATGCTCCTGATGAGGCTGAGTATTGTGTGTGGCCTCCACGTGCCTGTATGACCTCCCTACAACGCCTGGGCATGCTCCTGATGCGGCTGAGTATTGTGTGCGGCCTCCACGTGCCTGTATGACCTCCCTACAACGCCTGGGCATGCACCTGATGAGGCTGAGTATTGTGTGTGGCCTCCACGTGCCTGTATGACCTCCCTACAACGCCTGGGCATGCTCCTGATGAGGCTGAGTATTGTGTGTGGCCTCCACGTGTCTGTATGACCTCCCTACAATGCCTGGGCATGCTCCTGATGAGGCTGAGTATTGTGTGTGGCCTCCACATGCCTGTATGACCTCCCAACAACGCCTGGGCATGCTCCTGATGAGGCTGAGTATTGTGTGTGGCCTCCACGTGCCTGTATGACCTCCCTACAATGCCTGGGCATGCTCCTGATGAGGCTGAGTATTGTGTGTGGCCTCCCTGTGCCTGTATGACCTCCCTACAACGCCTGGGCATGCTCCTGATGAGGCTCAGTATTGTGTGTGGCCTCCACATGCCTGTATGACCTCCCTACAACGCCTGGGCATGCTCCTGATGAGGCTGAGTATTGTGTATGGCCTCCACGTGCCTGTATGACCTCCCTACAACGCCTGGACATGCTCCTGATGAGGCTGAGTATTGTGTGTGGCCTCCCTGTGCCTGTATGACCTCCCTACAACGCCTGGGCATGCTCCTGATGAGGCTGAGTATTGTGTGTGGCCTCCACGTGCCTGTATGACCTCCCTACAACGCCTGGGCATGCTCCTGATGAGGCTGAGTATTGTGTGTGGCCTCCACGTGCCTGTATGACCTCCCTACAACGCCTGGGCATGCTCCTGATGAGGCTGAGTATTGTGTGTGGCCTCCACGTGCCTGTATGACCTCCCTTCAACGCCTGGGCATGCTCCTGATGAGGCTGAGTATTGTGTGTGGCCTCCACGTGCCTGTATGACCTCCCTACAACGCCTGGGCATGCTCCTGATGAGGCTGAGTATTGTGTGTGGCCTCCACGTGCCTGTATGACCTCCCTACAACACCTGGGCATGCTCCTGATGAGGCTGAGTATTGTGTGTGGCCTCCACGTGCCTGTATGACCTCCCTACAACGCCTGGGCATGCTCCTGATGAGGCTGAGTATTGTGTGTGGCCTCCACGTGCCTGTATGGCCTCCCTACAACGCCTGGGCATGCTCCTGATGAGGCTGAGTATTGTGTGTGGCCTCCACGTGCCTGTATGACCTCCCTACAACGCCTGGGCATGCTCCTGATGAGGCTGAGTATTGTGTGTGGCCTCCACGTGCCTGTATGACCTCCCTACAATGCCTGGGCATGCTCCTGATGAGGCTGAGTATTGTGTGTGGCCTCCACGTGCCTGTATGACCTCCCTACAACGCCTGTGCATGCTCCTGATGAGGCTGAGTATTGTGTGTGGCCTCCACGTGCCTGTATGACCTCCCTACAACGCCTGGGCATGCTCCTGATGAGGCTGAGTATTGTGTGTGGCCTCCACGTGCCTGTATGGCCTCCCTACAATGCCTGGGCATGCTCCTGATGAGGCTGAGTATTGTGTGTGGCCTCCACGTGCCTGTATGACCTCCCTACAACGCCTGGGCATGCTCCTGATGAGGCTGAGTATTGTGTGTGGCCTCCACGTGCCTGTATGACCTCCCTACAATGCCTGGGCATGCTCCTGGTGAGGCTGAGTATTGTGTGTGGCCTCCACGTGCCTGTATGACCTCCCTACAACGCCTGTGCATGCTCCTGATGAGGCTGAGTATTGTGTGTGGCCTCCACGTGCCTGTATGACCTCCCTACAACGCCTGGGCATGCTCCTGATGAGGCTGAGTATTGTGTGTGGCCTCCACGTGCCTGTATGACCTCCCTACAACGCCTGGGCATGCTCCTGATGAGGCTGAGTATTGTGTGTAGCCTCCACGTGCCTGTATGACCTCCCTACAATGCCTGGGCATGCTCCTGATGAGGCTGAGTATTGTGTGTGGCCTCCACGTGCCTGTATGACCTCCCTACAACGCCTGGGCATGCTCCTGATGAGGCTGAGTATTGTGTGTGGCCTCCACGTGCCTGTATGACCTCCCTACAACGCATGGGCATGCTCCTGATGAGGCTGAGTATTGTGTGTGGCCTCCACGTGCCTGTATGACCTCCCTACAATGCCTGGGCATGCTCCTGATGAGGCTGAGTATTGTGTGTGGCCTCCAGTGCCTGTATGACCTCCCTACAACGCCTGGGCATGCTCCTGATGAGGCTGAGTATTGTGTATGGCCTCCACGTGCTTGTATGACCTCTCTACAACGCCTGGGCACGCTCCTGATGAGGCTGAGTATTGTGTGTGGCCTCCACGTGCCTGTATGACCTCCCTACAACGCCTGGGCATGCTCCTGATGAGGCTGAGTATTGTGTGTGGCCTCCACGTGCCTGTATGACCTCCCTACAACGCCTGGGCATGCTCCTGATGAGGCTGAGTATTGTGTGTGGCCTCCACGTGCCTGTATGACCTCCCTACAATGCCTGGGCATGCTCCTGATGAGGCTGAGTATTGTGTGTGGCCTCCACGTGCCTGTATGACCTCCCTACAACGCCTGGGCATGCTCCTGATGAGGCTGAGTATTGTGTGTGGCCTCCACGTGCCTGTATGACCTCCCTACAACGCCTGGGCACGCTCCTGATGAGGCTGAGTATTGTGTGTGGCCTCCACGTGCCTGTATGACCTCCCTACAACGCCTGGGCATGCTCCTGATGAGGCTGAGTATTGTGTGGCCTCCACGTGCCTGTATGACCTCCCTACAACGCCTGGGCACGCTCCTGATGAGGCTGAGTATTGTGTGTGGCCTCCACGTGCCTGTATGACCTCCCTACAACGCCTGGGCATGCTCCTGATGAGGCTGAGTATTGTGTGGCCTCCACGTGCCTGTATGACCTCCCTACAACGCCTGGGCATGCTCCTGATGAGGCTGAGTATTGTGTGTGGCCTCCACGTGCCTGTATGACCTCCCTACAACGCCTGGGCATGCTCCTGATGAGGCTGAGTATTGTGTATGGCCTCCACGTGCCTGTATGACCCCCCCTACAACGCCTGGGCACGCTCCTGATGAGGCTCAGTATTGTGTGTGGCCTCCACGTGCCTGTATGACCTCCCTACAACACCTGGGCATGCTCCTGATGAGGCTGAGTATTGTGTATGGCCTCCACGTGCCTGTATGACCTCCCTACAACACCTGGGCATGCTCCTGATGAGGCTGAGTATTGTGTATGGCCTCCACGTGCCTGTATGACCTCCCTACAACGCCTGGGCACGCTCCTGATGAGGCTGAGTATTGTGTGTGGCCTCCACGTGCCTGTATGACTTCCCTACAACGCCTGGGTATGCTCCTGATGAGTCTGAGTATTGTGTATGGCCTCCACGTGCCTGTATGACCTCCCTACAACGCCTGGGCACGCTCCTGATGAGGCTGAGTATTGTGTGTGGCCTCCATGTGCCTGTATGACCTCCCTACAACGCCTGGGCACGCTCCTGATGAGGCTGAGTATTGTGTGTGGCCTCCACGTGCCTGTATGACCTCCCTACAACGCCTGGGCACGCTCCTGATGAGGCTGAGTATTGTGTGTGGCCTCCACGTGCCTGTATGACCTCCCTACAACGCCTGGGCACGCTCCTGATGAGGCTGAGTATTGTGTGTGGCCTCCACGTGTCTGTATGACCTCCCTACAACGCCTGGGCATGCTCCTGATGAGGCTGAGTATTGTGTGCGGCCTCCACGTGCCTGTATGACCTCCCTACAACGCCTGGGCATGCTCCTGATGAGGCTGAGTATTGTGTGCGGCCTCCACGTGCCTGTATGACCTCCCTACAACGCCTGGGCATGCTCCTGATGAGGCTCAGTATTGTGTGTGGCCTCCACGTGCCTGTATGACCTCCCTACAACGCCTGGGCATGCTCCTGATGAGGCTGAGTATTGTGTGCGGCCTCCACGTGCCTGTATGACCTCCCTACAGCGCCTGGGCATGCTCCTGATGAGGCTGAGTATTGTGTGTGGCCTCCACGTGTCTGTATGACCTCCCTACAACGCCTGGGCATGCTCCTGATGAGGCTGAGTATTGTGTGTGGCCTCCACGTGCCTGTATGACCTCCCTACAATGCCTGGGCATGCTCCTGATGAGGCTGAGTATTGTGTGTGGCCTCCACATGCCTGTATGACCTCCCTACAACGCCTGGGCATGCTCCTGATGAGGCTCAGTATTGTGTGTGGCCTCCACATGCCTGTATGACCTCCCTACAACGCCTGGGCATGCTCCTGATGAGGCTCAGTATTGTGTGTGTCCTCCACGTGCCTGTATGACCTCCCTACAACGCCTGGGCATGCTCCTGATGAGGCTGAATATTGTGTGTGGCCTCCACGTGCCTGTCTGACCTCTCTACAACGCCTGGGCATGCTCCTGATGAGGCTGAGTATTGTGTGTGGCCTCCACGTGCCGGTATGATCTCCCTACAACGCCTGGGCATGCTCCTGATGAGGTTGCGGATGGTCTCCTGTGGGATCTCCTCCCAGACCTGGACTAAAGCATCCGCCAACTCCTGGACAGTCTGTGGTGCAACGTGACGTTGGTGGATGGAGCGAGACATGATGTCCCAGATGTGCTCAGTCGGATTCCGGTCTGGGGAACGGGCGGCCAGTCCATAGCTTCAATGCCTTCATCTTGCAGGAACTGCTGACACACTCCAGCCACATGAGGTCTGGCATTGTCCTGCATTAGGAGGAACCCAGGGCCAACCGCACCAGCATATGGTCTCACAAGGGGTCTGAGGATCTCATCTCGGTACCTAATGGCAGTCAGGCTACCTCTGGCGAGCACATGGAGGGCTGTGCGGCCCTCCAAAGAAATGCCACCCCACACCATTACTGACCCACTGCCAACCGGTCATGCTGAAGGATGTTGCAGGCAGCAGATCGCTCTCCACGGCGTCTCCAGACTCTGTCACGTCTGTCACATGTGCTCAGGGTGAACCTGCTTTCATCTGTGAAGAGCACAGGGCGCCAGTGGCCACTTTGCCAATCCTGGTGTTCTGTGGCAAATGCCAAGCGTCCTGCACGGTGTTGGGCTGTGAGCACAACCCCCATCTGTGGACGTCGGGGCCTCATACCACCCTCATGGAGTCGGTTTCTAACCGTTTGTGCAGACACATGCACATTTGTGGCTGCTGGAGGTCATTTTCCTGGACTCTGTCAGCGCTTCTGACGCGCCCCCTGGGCCGTGTGTGTGTGGGGATACCCGGAACCAGACCCGTTGTGGATGCTGGGGGTTGTAGTCCTTGCGTGGCGGGGACACGGTCCCATGGCTCAGGGCGGTCCACCCAAATGGTAGTATAACTCCCCACGGGAGGAGTACAGCCTCAGGGCAGCAGGTGCGGATGTTGGGGGTGATGGTGCGCGGGAGCAGCAGTAAAGACACAGAGTCCTGTAATACAGTCAGGATTTTTACTCACAGTTCTTTATCCATGTTACTCCAGCTGGTCATAACGTCCCTCGTCGCACTGTGCTCACCAGGTGAGGGGCTCGGCCAACTCCCAGATAACTTTGGAGCATTTCACAGGACCCCCTTTGTGTGTCCTTTCTCTGGCCTATCATACCCCACCAGTGACCTCGCTTCTGTCCGGCTGCCTCGGGCCTTCTTGGGTGAACATTGGTGCCGTTTCCCTGACCCTATATGGTGCCTTCCTAGTGGGTGTAGCGAGGGGCTGCGCCACATAAAATGTCACAGCCTCCGGTTTCTAGCTGAGGGTAGTTCCCCGCCTCCACTAGCTTCGGGGACCGGTCTCCTGCTTTGGCCTGACCCCCCTACGCAGGTAGATTCGGGCGTGCGGTGGCGACTCGCCAGTCCACACCCCTGGGGTCCCTTCGTTCCTTGTTCCTGGAGCCTCCTCCGCTCCTCTTCCTTTCCTCTCCTTCCTCCAGGCTCCGGCCATTCTCTCCGGCCTGCCTGCGGAGCAGAGCTCGGCCTGAGCCTCTGCTCCCTGCCTTCTCCTCTGACTGAACTGAACTCCTCTCGACTCCTGATCTAAGATGGTGCTCACCTTTTATACCTCCCTCTCAATGCACCCAGGAACTGCCCTCTCCCTCCTATGCACTACAGGGTCCCCCTTCCTCGGTGTTCCCTCCCCCCACTCCAGCCAGGGACAGGGACTGTCGTGCTCTACTTGGAGCATATCGGTCGCCCTGCCCCCCCGGAAATGTGGTGTAATGCATGCAGGTGTCGGGGTCCTGATCCACACTCTATCCTTACCTGGAAGTGAGATATCGCACATCTGGCTGAGATGCAATACCTCTGTAGCGACCGAACCCTCGGGGCGCTACATTCCCCCCTGGTAAATCACAGCACGTCCGCGGGCTGGAACAGAGCAAAAGACAGTACAAATTAGGACATGCAATATATATATATATATATATATATATATATATATATATTTTTTTTTTTTAAACTGCCAACTGCATATCACTTCCCTTTATGGGAAACATTTTCTCTTTTCACCAATATATAAAACATTCCTTTTAGTAGAAAACATATAAAACATCATCAGCAGCATATCATCGGCGAAGTCTCTTTTCAACAGGTCACAGTTCTTTCTGCGACCAGGTGTCCATTCTTCTTAAGGTGCAAACTTGGCAAAACTTTTGAACATGAGGAACCCGTTCGCAAACCCTCCACGTAGGCCCTGGGCGTGGCTGCAGGGCATAGGTGATCCCGCCGTTGGACCACGTCTTCCGCCACGCCAAACGGGTTTTTGTTCTGAGGTCTGTTGTTGCAACGCTTATAAAACCAATAGAGGGCACTTTAGGAAGTGTAACTATTTACATGGATTGGCTGCTCCCAGTCCTCAGCCGGATAGTTCACAGAGGGTTGGCTGCTCCCAGTCCTCAGCTGGATATTACTGTCTCGTTTTCGGGTAACTTTTTAGCAAATAAAACAGGTAACAGTCCCCAGCCGGGACAAACTTTTAGCAAACTTTGTCTTTCTCTTACCCTGACGTGTAACTATTTACAATCAGGCTGTCGCTCATTAGTAGCGATGTCCTCCTCGTGGATACTCCTCCTCCTCGCCGTACTCTTCAGACCCGTCCGGGTCCTCTGGGCAGTAGGGTTCAGCGTAGTGGTCTTCCTCTACCCGCTGGACATTGAGGGCGTACCACCCTTGCAGGCCTCGATGTTGGGTGTATGTTACCCGATCTCCCGGGAACAGCTCCCATTTCAGGTGACCCGCTGGCAGATGACCCTCCACATCCTTCCTGTCAACATAGAGGTCTGTGGCTGTGGTGGGGTCCCGGATGAACCCCCACCCCTTCTCTTGATGGAACTTAACAACGGTCTCGGTAATTTTGGGACCGCGTGCAGCTTGTGGGTTTCGGCGGGTCCGCATCTTCTCCTCCGCGCTCCGGGCCTGCAGCTGCTCCCTCTTCTGGCGCCGTGTCTGCTCCTCCTTCTCCAGCTGCCTTATTTCCCGCTGGCAGAATTCCCGCCTGTGAGCTGCGGCCGCCCGCGTCTCCTGTGAAAACCCCATCAGGTCTTCCCCGGTCTGGTCCCACTCGATCAGGACCTCTTCCTTCGGGAGCTAGGGGATGGTGACTGGCTGTGGAGCGGGCGGGAGTGGAGCAAGCGGGGCCTCGGCCCCTGCTGACATGTCCCTCTGATGACTAGGGTGAACCCATCCGCGTGGCAGGGGGACTGGCTCTCCATCAGGTCCAGCGAGCTGGCTGTATAAGTCGGTCCCTAAGGGTGGTAGTGTTGGGACCGGGGGCTCACGCTGCTGGAAGGCGCCTGGGGAGGTCAGGCCTTGTGACCGGGCTTGGAGCGGGCCGCTTCCGACCGCACCCGGGGTCAGGGGGCACGGCCTGGGGCGTGGTCCGGCGACTGTGTTCGCAGCTTGGGGCCTAGATGCCGGCAGCGGGAGCGAGGGAGGCGCAGCGACTCCCGGGACATCTGGCTCCGCGACGGGGTCCAGAGGCAGGTCTGTAGCATCAGGGCTGGTGGTAGGGGTGTCCCCCTTACCTGCTTCCAGGGCTGCGCTGTTCTCGGCTTCCGGCCTCCACTCCTCGTCCTCAGGGGCTGGCTCGCTGTCCGGTGCTGGCGGCGTCACTTGCTGCCGGGTCGCGACCAGCCGGGCCATCTCCTCTCTCCATCCCGCTATGGCCTCCCGCTGCGCCTGGACCATCCTCTGGTCCAGATCCTCCAGCGCAGTCCGAAGGAACTCCGGGTCTTCTCCAGGGAGCTGAGCCATCAGCTCCGTGAGGCTGCACGGGACCGCCTCAGCCTGCAGCAGGCCACCGTCAGGGTGCTGGAGTTGGTGCTGCTCGCCATCTCCGGGTGTGGTCTGCTGAGACTGATCCAAACCACACCCTGCCCCCCGGTTTTCTTCTCCTTCCGCCCCTGTTGGGGGTGGTCCCGGGGCAACCTGCTGACAATCACTCTCAGGGGCAGCCCCCCCACGTTGATGGACATCTCTACAGCCGCACTCATGGCTGTTGGGGGTGGGCTCCGTCTTTGGCGCCATTCTGGGACCTGGCCCACAATGGGAGGTGGCTTCTTGCTGTCTTTTGGCGCGCACATAATGGCGTCCGTTCTGCTGCAACATTCAATACAGTAAAACAGTCTCTTTTCAGGCACGCAGTACCCGGTGGTTGCTGGCACGAAATCCTGCCGACTACGCCAAAAATTGACGCGCCCCCTGGGCCGTGTGTGTTTGGGGATACCCGGAACCGGACCCGTTGTGGATGCTGGGGGTTGTAGTCCTTGCGTGGCGGGGACCCGGTCACGTGGCTCAGGGCGGTCAACCCAAATGGCAGTCTATATGCTGAATGTCTGACTACGCCACCCGTGGATTGCGGTCAGAGTGAACCGCCGCTGCAGGGCAGACCGCTGAGGCTGGTGTTGTGGGTGCAGCAGAGGGTAGTATAACTCCCCACAGGAGGAGTACAGCCTCAGGGCAGCGAGTGCGGATGTTGGGGGTGATGGTGCGCGGGAGCAGCAGTAAAGACACAGAGTCCTGTAATGCAGTCCAGGGTATTTACTCACAGTTCTTTATCCATGTTACTCCAGCTGGTCATAACGTCCCTCGTCGCACTGTGCTCACCAGGTGAGGGGCTCGGCCAACTCCCAGATAACTTTGGAGCGTTTCACAGGACCCCCTTTGTGTGTCCCTTCTCTGGCCTGTCATACCCCGCCAGTGACCTCGTTTCTGTCCGGCTGCCTCGGGCCTTCTTGGGTGAACATTGGTGCCGTTTCCCTGACCCTATATGGTGCCTTCCTAGTGGGTGTAGCGAGGGGCTACGCCACATGAAATGTCACAGCCTCCGGTTTCTAGCTGAGGGTAGTTCCCCGCCTCCACTAGCTTCGGGGACCGGTCTCCCCCTTTGGCCTGACCCCACTAAGCAGGTAGATTCGGGCGTGCGGTGGCGACTCGCCGGTCCACACCCCTGGGGTCCCTTCGTTCCTTGGTCCTGGAGCCTCCTCCGCTCCTCTTCCTTCCCTCTCCTTCCTCCAGGCTCCGGCCATTCTCTCCGGCCTGCCTGCGGAGCAGAGCTCGGCCTGAGCCTCTGCTCCCTGCCTTCTCCTCTGACTGAACTGAACTCCTCTCGACTCCTGATCTAAGATGGTGCCCACCTTTTATACCTCCTTCTCAATGCACCCAGGGACTGCCCTCTCCCTCCTATGCACTACAGGGTCCGCCCTTCCTCGGTGTTCCCTCCCCCCACTCCAGCCAGGGACAGGGACTGTCGTGCTCTACTTGGAGCATATCGGTCGCCCAGCCCCCCGGAAATGTGGTGTAATGCATGCAGGTGTCGGGGTCCTGATCCACACTCCATCCTTACCTGGAAGTGAGATATCGCACATCTGGCTGAGATGCAATACCTCTGTAGCGACCGAACCTTCGGGGTGCTACACTTCTCCTGTTCCTCCTTGCAAAAAGGCGGAGGTAGCGGTCCTGCTGCTGGGTTGTTGCCCTCCTACGGCCCCCTCCACGTCTCCTGGTGTACTGGCCTGTCTCCTGGTAGCGCCTCCAGCCTCTGGACACTACGCTGACAGACACAGCAAACCTTCATACCACAGCTCGCACTGATGTGCCATCCTGGATGAGCTGCACTACCTGAGCAACTTCTGTGGGTTGTAGAGTCCGTCTCATGCTACCACGAGTGTGAAAGCACAACCAACATTCAAAAGTGACCAAAACATCAGCCAGAAAGCATTGGTACTGAGATGTGGTCTGTGGTCCCCACCTGCAGAACCACTCCTTTATTGAGGGGGTCTTGATAATTGCCAATAATTTCCATCTATTGTCTATTCCATTTGCACAACAGCAGGTGAAATTGATTGTCAATCAGTGTTGCTTCCTAAGTGGACAGTTTGATTTCACAGAAGTTTCATTTACTTGGAGTTATATTCTGTTGTTTAAGTGTTCCCTTTAGTTTTTTGAGCAGTGTGTGTAGAGATTATATATACTGTATATATATATATATATATATATATATATATATATATATATATATATATATACACACACACACAGTATACATCAGGTAAAGTGATTCTTCAGCTTCACTTTCTGCACAATCCTTATCACACAACTGTCTGCAGCAGAGGTTCCTCATATATAGGAGCTATGGCCCCTCTCCTACCTTCTCTCCCAGAGCTGCACTCACTATTCTGCTGTTACATCGTGTCTTATTCTCCAGTCACCTCCAGAGCTGCAGTCACTATTCTGCTGTTACATCGTGTCTTATCCTCCAGTCACCTCCAGAGCTGCAGTCACTATTCTGCTGTTACATCATGTCTTATCCTCCAGTCACCTACAGAGCTGCAGTCACTATTCTGCTGTTACATCATGTCTTATCCTCCAGAGCTACAGTCACTATTCTGCTGTTACATCATGTCTTATCCTCCAGAGCTGCAGTCACTATTCTGCTGTTACATCATGTCTTATCCTCCAGTCACCTCCAGAGCTGCAGTCACTATTCTGCTGTTACATCGTGTCTTATCCTCCAGTCACCTCCAGAGCTGCAGTCACTATTCTGCTGTTACATCGTGTCTTATCCTCCAGAGCTGCAGTCACTATTCTGCTGTTACATCGCGTCTTATCCTTCAGAGCTGCGGTCATTATTCTGCTGTTACATCATGTCTTATCCTCCAGAGCTGCAGTCACTATTCTGCTGTTACATCATGTCTCATCCTCCAGAGCTGCAGTCACTATTCTGCTGTTACATTATGTCTTATCCTCCAGTCACCTCCAGAGCTTCAGTCACTATTCTGCTGTTACATCATGTCTTATCCTCCAGTCACCTCCTGAGCTGCAGTCACTATTCTGCTGTTACATCATGTCTTATCCTCCAGTCACCTCCAGAGCTGCAGTCACTATTCTGCTGTTACATCATGTCTTATCCTCCAGTCACCTCCAGAGCTGCAGTCACTATTCTGCTGCTACATCGTGTCTTATCCTCCAGTCACCTACAGAGCTGCATTCATTATTCTGCTGTTACATCATGTCTTATCCTCCAGTCACCTCCAGAGCTGCAGTCACTATTCTGCTGTTACATCATGTCTCATCCTCCAGAGCTGCAGTCACTATTCTGCTGTTACATCATGTCTCATCCTCCAGAGCTGCAGTCACTATTCTGCTGTTACATTATGTCTTATCCTCCAGTCACCTCCAGAGCAGCAGTCACTATTCTGCTGTTACATCGTGTCTTATCCTCCAGTCACCTCCAGAGCTGCAGTCACTATTCTGCTGTTACATCGCGTCTTATCCTCCAGAGCTGCAGTCACTATTCTGCTGTTACATCGCGTCTTATCCTCCAGAGCTGCGGTCATTATTCTGCTGTTACATCATGTCTCATCCTCCAGAGCTGCAGTCACTATTCTGCTGTTACATCATGTCTCATCCTCCAGAGCTGCAGTCACTATTCTGATGTTACATTATGTCTTATCCTCCAGTCACCTCCAGAGCTGCAGTCACAATTCTGCTGTTACATCACGTCTTATCCTCCAGTCACCTCCAGAGCTGCAGTCACTATTCTGCTGTTACATCATGTCTCATCCTCCAGAGCTGCAGTCACTATTCTGCTGTTACATTATGTCTTATCCTCCAGTCACCTCCAGAGCTGCAGTCACTATTCTGCTGTTACATCGTGTCTTATCCTCCAGTCACCTCCAGAGCTGCAGTCACTATTCTGCTGTTACATCATGTCTTATCCTCCAGTCACCTACAGAGCTGCAGTCACTATTCTGCTGTTACATCATGTCTTATCCTCCAGTCACCTCCAGAGCTGCAGTCACTATTCTGCTGTTACATCATGTCTTATCCTCCAGAGCTGCAGTCACTATTCTGCTGTTACATCATGTCTTATCCTCCAGTCACCTACAGAGCTGCAGTCACTATTCTGCTGCTACATCATGTCTTATCCTCCAGTCACCTCCAGAGCTGCAGTCACTATTCTGCTGTTACATCATGTCTTATCCTTCAGTCACCTCCAGAGCGGCAGTCACTATTCTGCTGTTACATCATGTCTTATCCTCCAGAGCTGCAGTCACTATTCTGCTGTTACATCATGTCTTATCCTCCAGTCACCTCCAGAGCTGCAGTCACTATTCTGCTGTTACATCATGTCTCATCCTCCAGAGCTGCAGTCACTATTCTGCTGTTACATCATGTCTCATCCTCCAGAGCTGCAGTCACTATTCTGCTGTTACATTATGTCTTATCCTCCAGTCACCTCCAGAGCTGCAGTCACTATTCTGCTGTTACATCGTGTCTTATCCTCCAGTCACCTCCAGAGCTGCAGTCACTATTCTGCTGTTACATCGCGTCTTATCCTCCAGAGCTGCGGTCATTATTCTGCTGTTACATCATGTCTCATCCTCCAGAGCTGCAGTCACTATTCTGCTGTTACATCATGTCTCATCCTCCAGGGCTGCAGTCACTATTCTGCTGTTACATCGTGTCTTATCCTCCAGTCACCTCCAGAGCTGCAGTCACTATTCTGCTGTTACATCACGTCTTATCCTCCAGTCACCTCCAGAGCTGCAGTCACTATTCTGCTGTTACATCATGTCTCATCCTCCAGAGCTGCAGTCACTATTCTGCTGTTACATTATGTCTTATCCTCCAGTCACCTCCAGAGCTGCAGTCACTATTCTTCTGTTACATCGTGTCTTATTCTCCAGTCACCTCCAGAGCTGCAGTCACTATTCTGCTGTTACATCACGTCTTATCCTCCAGTCACCTCCAGAGCTGCAGTCACTATTCTGCTGTTACATCATGTCTCATCCTCCAGTCACCTCCAGAGCTGCAGTCACTATTCTGCTGTTACATTGTGTATTATCCTCCAGAGCTGCAGTCACTATTCTGCTGTTACATCGTGTCTTATCCTCCAGAGCTGCAGTCACTATTCTGCTGTTACATCGCGTCTTATCCTCCAGAGCTGCAGTCACTATTCTGCTGTTACATTATGTCTTATCCTCCAGTCACCTCCAGAGCTGCAGTCACTATTCTGCTGTTATATTATGTCTTATCCTCCAGTCACCTCCAGAGCTGCAGTCACTATTCTGCTGTTACATCGTGTCTTATCCTCCAGTCGCCTCCAGAGCTGCATTCACTATTCTGCTGTTACATCACGTCTTATCCTCCAGTCACCGACAGAGCTGCAGTCACTATTCTGCTGTTACTTTATGTCTTATCCTCCAGTCACCTCCAGAGCTGCAGTCACTATTCTGCTGTTACATCGTGTCTCATCCTCCAGAGCTGCAGTCACTATTCTGCTGCTACATCATGTCTCATCCTCCAGTGCTGCAGTCACTATTCTGCTGTTACATTATGTCTTATCCTCCAGTCACCTCCAGAGCTGCACTCACTATTCTGCTGTTACATCGTGTCTTATCCTCCAGTCACCTCCAGAGCTGCACTCACTATTCTGCTGTTACATCATGTCTCATCCTCCAGTCACCTCCAGAGCTGCAGTCACTATTCTGCTGTTACATCATGTCTCATCCTCCAGAGCTGCAGTCACTATTCTGCTGTTACATCGTGTCTCATCCTCCAGTCACCTCCAGAGCTGCAGTCACTATTCTGCTGTTACATTATGTCTTATCCTCCAGTCACCTCCAGAGCTGCAGTCACTATTCTGCTGTTATATTATGTCTTATCCTCCAGTCACCTCCAGAGCTGCAGTCACTATTCTGCTGTTACATCGTGTCTTATCCTCCAGTCGCCTCCAGAGCTGCATTCACTATTCTGCTGTTACATCACGTCTTATCCTCCAGTCACCGACAGAGCTGCAGTCACTATTCTGCTGTTACTTTATGTCTTATCCTCCAGTCACCTCCAGAGCTGCAGTCACTATTCTGCTGCTACATCATGTCTCATCCTCCAGTGCTGCAGTCACTATTCTGCTGTTACATTATGTCTTATCCTCCAGTCACCTCCAGAGCTGCACTCACTATTCTGCTGTTACATCGTGTCTTATCCTCCAGTCACCTCCAGAGCTGCACTCACTATTCTGCTGTTACATCATGTCTCATCCTCCAGTCACCTCCAGAGCTGCAGTCACTATTCTGCTGTTACATCATGTCTCATCCTCCAGAGCTGCAGTCACTATTCTGCTGTTACATCGTGTCTCATCCTCCAGTCACCTCCAGAGCTGCAGTCACTATTCTGCTGTTACATTATGTCTTATCCTCCAGTCACCTCCAGAGCTGCAGTCACTATTCTGCTGTTACATTATGTCTTATCCTCCAGTCACCTCCAGAGCTGCAGTCACTATTCTGCTGTTACATCGAGTCTTATCCTCCAGTCACCTCCAGAGCTGCAGTCAATACTCTGCTGTTACATCACGTCTTATCCTCCAGTCACCTCCAGAGCTGCAGTCACTATTCTACTGTTACATCGTGTCTTATCCTCCAGTCACCTCCAGAGCTGCACTCACTATTCTGCTGTTACATCATGTCTCATCCTCCAGTCACCTCCACAGCTGCAGTCACTAATCTGCTGTTACATCATGTCTTATCCTCCAGTCACCTCCAGAGCTGCAGTCACTATTCTGCTGTTACATCATGTCTTATCCTCCTTACAGTTCAGATAAAGTCTGGGGTCTTTTATTCCTCTGCCTCTTACAGTGAAGGGTTAAGTCTTGGGCAGTGCTGGCGCAGCAGCAGGTAGGTTGGGGCAGGAGTGCCAGATGTCTGCTCTCCACAGATGAATGTGGAGGATTAGACAGATCACATTCATGTAAAGCAAGAAGCAACACGTCCTCCTAACACAGCAGTAACATGGTGAGCACGAGCCTGCGGGCGCAGGGAGGGCAGAGCCCCAGCGGGCAGTGCCAGCCTCACCACACCCTGCTCCCAGCGCAAAAGACACGGCCTCACCTACAGATTAGTGCGGATGTAATCTGGGGACACCGCACAGCAGGCAGACATCCCCATTACTGGAGGGTACTGTGCGGTGAGCGCCGCGCCCCCACATGTGAACTACCTCTGCTGTAGACAACGCCGCAAAGCGATGAAATAAATTAAAGTGGTGACCGGAGGCCAGAGAGGCCACAGTGACCGGAGGCCACAGTGCCCGGAGGCCAGAGAGGCCACAGCATCCGGAGGCCAGAGAGGCCACAGTGCCCGGAGGCCAGAGAGGCCACAGTGCCCGGAGGCCAGAGTGCCCGGAGGCCAGAGAGGCCACAGCATCCGGAGGCCAGAGAGGCCACAGCGCCCGGAGGCCAGAGAGGCCACAGTGCCCGGAGGTCAGAGAGGCCACAGTGACCGGAGGCCAGAGAGGCCACAGTGACCGGAGGACAGAGAGGCCACAGTGACCGGAGGACAGAGAGGCCACAGTGACCGGAGGACAGAGAGGCCACAGTGCCTGGAGGCCAGAGAGGCCACAGCGCCCGGATGCCAGAGAGGCCACAGCGTCCGGAGGCCAGAGAGGCCACAGTGCCCGGAGGCCAGAGAGGCCACAGTGCCCAGAGGCCAGAGTGCCCGGAGGCCAGAGAGGCCACAGTGCCCGGAGGCCAGAGAGGCCACAGTGCCCGGAGGCCAGAGAGGCCACAGTGACCGGAGGACAGAGAGGCCACAGTGCCCGGAGGCCAGAGAGGCCACAGTGCCCGGAGGCCAGAGAGGCCACAGTGACCGGAGGACAGAGAGGCCACAGTGCCCGGAGGTCAGAGAGGCCACAGTGACCGGGGGCCAGAGAGGCCACAGTGCCCGGAGGACAGAGAGGCCACAGTGACCGGAGGACAGAGAGGCCACAGTGACCGGAGGACAGAGAGGCCACAGTGCCCGGAGGCCAGAGAGGCCACAGCGCCCGGAGGCCAGAGAGGCCACAGCGTCCGGAGGCCAGAAAGGTCACAGTGCCCGGAGGCCAGAGAGGCCACAGAGGCCAGAGTGCCCGGAGGCCAGAGAGGCCACAGTGCCCGGAGGCCAGAGAGGCCAGAGTGCCCGGAGGCCAGAGAGGCCACAGTGCCCGGAGGACAGAGAGGCCACAGCGTCCGGAGGCCAGAGAGGCCACAGTGCCCAGAGGCCAGAGAGGCCACAGAGGCCAGAGTGCCCGGAGGCCAGAGAGGCCACAGTGCCCGGAGGCCAGAGAGGCCACAGTGCCCAGAGGCCAGAGTGCCCGGAGGCCAGAGAGGCCACAGTGCCCGGAGGCCAGAGAGGCCACAGTGCCCGGAGGCCAGAGAGGCCACAGTGACCGGAGGACAGAGAGGCCACAGTGCCCGGAGGCCAGAGAGGCCACAGTGCCCGGAGGCCAGAGAGGCCACAGTGACCGGAGGACAGAGAGGCCAAAGTGCCCGGAGGTCAGAGAGGCCACAGTGACCGGAGGCCAGAGAGGCCACAGTGCCCGGAGGACAGAGAGGCCACAGTGACCGGAGGACAGAGAGGCCACAGTGACCGGAGAACAGAGAGGCCACAGTGCCCGGAGGCCAGAGAGGCCACAGCGCCCGGAGGCCAGAGAGGTCACAGCGTCCGGAGGCCAGAGAGGCCACAGTGCCCGGAGGCCAGAGAGGCCACAGAGGCCAGAGTGCCCGGAGGCCAGAGAGGCCACAGTGCCCGGAGGCCAGAGAGGCCACAGTGCCCGGAGGCCAGAGAGGCCACAGTGCCCGGAGGACAGAGAGGCCACAGCGTCCGGAGGCCAGAGAGGCCACAGTGCCCGGAGGCCAGAGAGGCCACAGAGGCCAGAGTGCCCGGAGGCCAGAGAGGCCAGAGTGCCCGGAGGCCAGAGAGGCAACAGTGCCCGGAGGCCAGAGAGGCCACACTGCCCGGAGGCCAGAGAGGCCACAGTGCCCGGAGGCCAGAGAAGCCACAGCGCCCGGAGGCCAGTGAGGCCACAGCGCCCGGAGGCCAGAGAGGCCACAGCGCCCGGAGGCCAGAGAGGCCACAGCGCCCGGAGGCCAGAGAGGCCACAGCGCCCGGAGGCCAGAGAGGCCACAGCGTCCGGAGGCCAGAGAGGCCACAGCGCCCGGAGGACAGAGAGACCACAGCGTCCGGAGGCCAGAGAGGCCACAGTGCCCGGAGGCCCGAGAGGCCACAGTGCCCAGAGGCCAGAGTGCCCGAAGGCCAGATAGGCCACAGTGCCCGGAAGCCAGAGAGGCCACAGTGCCCGGAGGCCAGAGAGGCCACAGTGCCCGGAGGCCAGAGAGGCCACAGGGCCCGGAGGCCAGAGAGGCCACAGCGCCCGGAGGCCAGAGAGGCCACAGCGCCCGGAGGCCAGAGAGGCCACAGCGCCCAGAGGCCAGAGAGGCCACAGCGCCCGGAGGCCAGAGAGGCCACAGCGCCCGGAGGCCAGAGAGGCCACAGTGCCCGGAGGCCAGAGAGGCCACAGCGCCCGGAGGCCAGAGAGGCCACAGTGCCCAGAGGCCAGAGAGGCCACAGTGCCCGGAGGCCAGAGAGGCCACAGTGCCCGGAGGCCAGAGTGCCCGGAGGCCAGAGAGGCCACAGCGTCCGGAGGCCAGAGAGGCCACAGTGCCCGGAGGCCAGAGAGGCCACAGTGCCCAGAGGCCAGAGTGCCCGAGGCCGGAGAGGCCACAGCGTCCGGAGGCCAGAGAGGCCACAATGCCCGGAGGCCAGAGAGGCCACAGAGCCCGGAGGCCAGAGAGGCCACAGCGCCCGGAGGCCAGAGAGGCCACAGCGCCCGGAGGCCAGAGAGACCAGAGTGCCCGGAGGCCAGAGAGGCCACAGTGCCCGGAGGCCAGAGAGGCCACAGTGCCCGGAGGCCAGAGTGGCCACAGTGACCGGAGGCCAGAGAGGCCACAGTGCCCGGAAGCCAGAGTGGCCACAGTGCCCACAGGCCAGAGTGCCCGGAGGCCAGAGAGGCCAAAGAGCCCGGAGGCCAGAGAGGCCACAGTGCCCGGAGGCCAGAGAGGCCAGAGTGCCCGGAGGCCAGAGAGGCCAGAGTGCCCGGAGGCCAGAGTGGCCACAGTGACCGGAGGCCAGAGAGGCCACAGTGCCCGGAAGCCAGAGTGGCCACAGTGCCCAGAGGCCACAGTGCCCGGAGGCCAGAGAGGCCACAGTGTCCGGAGGCCAGAGAGGCCACAGTGCCCGGAGGCCAGAGAGGCCACAGTGCCCAGAGGCCAGAGAGCACGGAGGCCAGAGAGGCCACAGGGTCTGGAGGCCAGAGAGGCCACAGTGCCCGGAGGCCAGAGAGGCCACAGTGCCCGGAGGCCAGAGAGGCCACAGTGCCCGGAGGCCAGAGTGCCCAGAGGCCAGAGAGGTCACAGTGCCCGGAGGCCAGAGAGGCCACAGTGCCCGGAGGCCAGAGAGGCCACAGTGCCCGGAGGCCAGAGAGGCCAGAGTGCCCGGAGGCCAGAGTGGCCACAGTGACCGGAGGCCAGAGAGGCCACAGTGCCTGGAAGCGAGAGTGGCCACAGTGCCCAGAGGTCACAGTGCCCGGAGGCCAGAGAGGCCACAGCGTCCGGAGGCCAGAGAGGCCACAGTGCCCGGAGGCCAGAGTGCCCGGAGGCCAGAGTGGCCACAGCGTCCGGAGGCCAGAGAGGCCACAGTGCCCGGAGGCCAGAGTGCCCGGAGGCCAGAGAGGTCACAGTTCCCGGAGGCCAGAGAGGCCACAGTGCCCGGAGGCCAGAGAGGCCAGAGTGCCCGGAGGCCAGAGTGGCCACAGTGACCGGAGGCCAGGGAGGCCACAGTGCCCGGAAGCCAGAGTGGCCACAGTGCCCAGAGGCCACAGTGCCCGGAGGCCAGAGAGGCCAGAGTGCCTGGAGGCCAGAGAGGCCACAGTGCCCGGAGGCCAGAGTGCCCGGAGGCCAGAGAGGCCACAGTGCCCGGAGGCCAGAGAGGCCACAGTGCCCGGAGGCCAGAGTGCCTGGAGGCCAGAGAGGCCACAATGCCCGGAGGCCAGAGAGGCCACAGCGCCCGGAGGCCAGAGAGGCCACAGTGCATGGAGGCCAGAGAGGCCACAGTGCCCGGAGGCCAGAGAGGCCACAGTGCCCAGAGGCCAGAGTGCCCGGAGGTCAGAGAGGCCACAGCGTCCGGAGGCCAGAGAGGACACAGTGCCCGGAGGCCAGAGAGGCCAGAGTGCCTGGAGGCCAGAGAGGCCAGAGTGCCCGGAGGCCAGAGAGGCCACAGTGCCCGGAGGCCAGAGAGGCCACAGTGCCCGGAGGCCAGAGAGGCCACAGTGCCCGGAGGCCAGAGAGGCCAGAGTGCTTGGAGACCAGAGAGGCCAGAGTGCCCGAAGGCCAGGGAGGCCACAGTGCCCGGAAGCCAGAGTGGCCACAGTGCCCAGAGGCTACAGTGCCCGGAGGCCAGAGAGGCTACAGTGCCCGGAGGCCAGAGAGGCCACAGTGCCCGGAGGCCAGAGAGGCCAGAGTGCCCGGAGGCCAGAGAGGCCAGAGTGCCTGGAGACCAGAGAGGCCACAGTGCCTGGGGGCCAGAGTGCCCGGAGGCCAGAGAGGCCACAATGCCCGGAGGCCAGAGAGGCCACAGTGCCCAGAGGCCAGAGTGCCTGGAGGCCAGAGAGGCCACAGTGCCCAGAGGCCAGAGAGGCCACAGCGCCCGGAGGCCAGAGAGGCCACAGTGCCCGGAGGCCAGAGAGGCCACAGTGCCCGGAGGCCAAAGAGGCCACAGTGCCCAGAGGCCAGAGTGCCCGGAGGCCAGGGAGGCCACAGTGCCCGGAGGCCAGAGAGGCCACAGTGCCCAGAGGCCAGAGTGCCCGAGGCCAGAGAGGCCACAGCGTCCGGAGGCCAGAGAGGCCACAGTGCCCGGAGGCCAGAGAGGCCACAGTGCCCAGAGGCCAGAGAGCCCGGAGGCCAGAGAGGCCACAGCATCCGGAGGCCAGAGAGGCCACAGTGCCCGGAGGCCAGAGAGGCCAGAGTGCCCGGAGGCCAGAGAGGCCACAGTGCCCGGAGGCCAGAGAGGCCACAGTGCTCAGAGGCCAGAGAGCCCGGAGGCCAGAGAGGCCACAGCGTCCGGAGGCCAGAGAGGCCACAGTGCCCGGAGGCCAGAGAGGCCAGTGTGCCCGGAGGCCAGAGAGGCCACAGTGCCCGGAGGCCAGAGTGCCCGGAGGCCAGAGAGGTCACAGTGCCCGGAGGCCAGAGAGGCCACAGTGCCCGGAGGCCAGAGAGGCCACAGTGCCGGGAAGCCAGAGAGGCCACAGTGCCCGGAGGCCAGAGTGCCCGGAGGCCAGAGAGGCCACAGCGTCCGGAGGCCAGAGAGGCCACAGTGCCCGGAGGCCAGAGAGGCCAGAGTGCCTGGAGGCCAGAGAGGCCACAGTGCCCGGAGGCCAGAGTGCCCGGAGGCCAGAGAGGCCACAGTGCCCGGAGGCCAGAGAGGCCACAGTGCCCGGAGGCCAGAGTGCCTGGAGGCCAGAGAGGCCACAGTGCCCGGAGGCCAGAGAGGCCACAGCGCCCGGAGGCCAGAGAGGCCACAGTGCCCGGAGGCCAGAGAGGCCACAGTGCCCAGAGGCCAGAGTGCCCGGAGGCCAGAGAGGCCACAGCGTCCGGAGGCCAGAGAGGCCACAGTGCCCGGAGGCCAGAGTGCCCGGAGGCCAGAGAGGCCACAGTGCCCGGAGGCCAGAGAGGCCAGAGTGCCTGGAGACCAGAGAGGCCACAGTGCCCGGAGGCCAGAGAGGCCACAGCGCCCGGAGGCCAGAGAGGCCACAGCGCCCGGAGGCCAGAGAGGCCACAGCGCCCGGAGGCCAGAGAGGCCACAGCGCCCGGAGGCCAGAGAGGCCACAGTGCCCGGAGGCCAGAGAGGCCACAGTGCCCGGAGGCCAGAGTGCCCGGAGGCCAGAGAGGCCACAGCGTTCGGAGGCCAGAGAGGCCACAGTGTCCGGAGGCCAGAGAGGCCACAGTGCCCGGAGGCCAGAGTGCCCGAGGCCAGAGAGGCCACAGCGCCCAGAGGCCAGAGAGGCCACAGTGCCCGGAGGCCAGAGAGGCCAGAGTGCCCGGAGGCCAGAGAGGCCACAATGCCCGGAGGCCAGAGTGCCCGGAGGCCAGAGAGGTCACAGTGCCCGGAGGCCAGAGAGGCCACAGTGCCCGGAGGCCAGAGAGGCCACAGTGCCCGGAGGCCAGAGAGGCCACAGTGCCCGGAGGCCAGAGTGGCCACAGTGACCGGAGGCCAGAGAGGCCACAGTGCCTGGAAGCGAGAGTGGCCACAGTGCCCAGAGGCCACAGTGCCCGGAGGCCAGAGAGGCCACAGCGTCCGGAGGCCAGAGAGGCCACAGTGCCCAGAGGCCAGAGTGCCCGGAGGCCAGAGAGGCCACAGCGTCCGGAGGCCAGAGAGGCCACAGTGCCCGGAGGCCAGAGAGGCCAGAGTGCCCGGAGGCCAGAGAGGCCACAGTGCCCGGAGGCCAGAGAGGCCAGAGTGCCCGGAGGCCAGAGAGGCCACAGTGCCCGGGGGCCAGAGTGCCCGGAGGCCAGAGAGGTCACAGTGCCCGGAGGCCAGAGAGGCCACAGTGCCCGGAGGCCAGAGAGGCCACAGTGCCCGGAGGCCAGAGAGGCCAGAGTGCCCGGAGGCCAGAGTGGCCACAGTGACCGGAGGCCAGGGAGGCCACAGTGCCCGGAAGCCAGAGTGGCCACAGTGCCCAGAGGCCACAGTGCCCGGAGGCCAGAGAGGCCACAGCGTCCGGAGGCCAGAGAGGCCACAGTGCCCGGAGGCCAGAGAGGCCACAGTGCCCAGAGGCCAGAGTGCCCGGAGGCCAGAGAGGCCACAGCGTCCGGAGGCCAGAGAGGCCACAGTGCCCGGAGGCCAGAGAGGCCAGAGTGCCTGGAGGCTGGAGAGGCCAGAGTGCCCGGAGGCCAGAGAGGCGACAGTGCCCGGAGGCCAGAGAGCCCGGAGGCCAGAGAGGCCACAGCGCCCGGAGGCCAGAGAGGCCAGAGTGCTCGGAGGCCAGAGAGGCCACAGCGTCTGGAGGCCAGAGAGGTCACAGTGCCCGGAGGCCAGAGAGGCCAGAGTGCCCGGAGGCCAGAGAGGCCACAGTGCCCGGAGGCCAGAGTGCCAGGAGGCCAGAGAGTTCACAGTTCCCGGATGCCAGAGAGGCCACAGTGCCCGGAGGCCAGAGAGGCCACAGTGCCCGGAGGCCAGAGAGGCCAGAGTGCCCGGAGGCCAGAGTGGCCACAGTGACCGGAGGCCAGGGAGGCCACAGTGCCCGGAGGCCAGAGAGGCTACAGTGCCCGGAGGCCAGAGAGGCCACAGTGCCCGGAGGCCAGAGAGGCCACAGCGTCCGGAGGCCAGAGAGGCCAGAGTGCCCGAGGCCAGAGAGGCCACAGCGTCTGGAGGCCAGAGAGGCCACAGTGCCCGAAGGCCAGAGAGGCCACAGTGCCCAGAGGCCAGAGAGCCCGGAGGCCAGAGAGGCCACAGCGCCCAGAGGCCAGAGTGCCCGGAGGCCAGAGAGGCCAAAGTGCCCGGAGGCCAGAGAGGCCACAGTGCCCGGAGGCCAGAGTGCCCGGAGGCCAGAGAGGTCACAGTGCCCGGAGGCCAGAGAGGCCACAGTGCCCGGAGGCCAGAGTCGCCACAGTGACCAGAGGCCAGAGAGGCCACAGTGCCTGGAAGCGAGAGTGGCCACAGTGCCCAGAGGCCACAGTGCCCGGAGGCCAGAGAGGCCAGAGTGCCCGGAGGCCAGAGTGGCCACAGTGACCGGAGGCCAGGGAGGCCACAGTGCCCGGAAGCCAGAGTGGCCACAGTGCCCAGAGGCCACAGTGCCCGGAGGCCAGAGAGGCCACAGTGCCCGGAGGCCAGAGAGGCCACAGTGCCCGGAGGCCAGAGAGGCCACAGTGCCCGAAGGCCAGAGTCGCCACAGTGCCCGGAGGCCAGAGTCGCCACAGTGACCGGAGGCCAGAGAGGCCACAATGCCTGGAAACGAGAGTGGCCACAGTGCCCAGAGGCCACAGTGCCCGGAGGTCAGAGAGACCAGAGTGCCAGGAGGCCAGAGTGGCCACAGTGACCGGAGGCCAGGGAGGCCACAGTGCCCGGAAGCCAGAGTGGCCACAGTGCCCAGAGGCCACAGTGCCCGGAGGCCAGAGAGGCTACAGTGCCCGGAGGCCAGAGAGGCCACAGTGCCCGGAGGCTAGAGAGGCCACAGCGTCCGGAAGCCACAGAGGCCAGAGTGCCCGAGGCCAGAGAGGCCACAGCGTCCGGAGGCCAGAGAGGCCACAGTGCCCGGAGGCCAGAGAGGCCACAGTGCCCAGAGGCCAGAGAGCCCGGAGGCCAGAGAGGCCACAGCGCCCAGAGGCCAGAGAGGCCACAGTGCCCGGAGGCCAGAGAGGCCAGAGTGCCCGGAGGCCAGAGAGGCCACAGTGCCCGGAGGCCATAGTGCCCGGAGGCCAGAGAGGTCACAGTGCCCGGAGGCCAGAGAGGCCACAGTGCCCGGAGGCCAGAGAGGCCACAGTGCCCGGAGGCCAGAGAGGCCAGAGTGCCCGGAGGCCAGAGTGGCCACAGTGCCCGGAGGCCAGAGAGGCCACAGTGCCTGGAAGCGAGAGTGGCCACAGTGCCCAGAGGCCACAGTGCCCAGAGGCCAGAGAGGCCACAGTGTCCGGAGGCCAGAGAGGCCACAGTGCCCGGAGGCCAGAGAGGCCACAGTGCCCGGAGGCCAGAGAGGCCACAGTGCCTGGAAGCGAGAGTGGCCACAGTGCCCAGAGGCCACAGTGCCCAGAGGCCAGAGAGGCCACAGCGTCCGGAGGCCAGAGAGGCCACAGTGCCCGGAGGCCAGAGAGGCCACAGTTCCCAGAGGCCAGAGTGCCCGGAGGCCAGAGAGGCCACAGCGTCCGGAGGCCAGAGAGGCCACAGTGCCCGGAGGTCAGAGAGGCCAGAGTGCCCGGAGGCCAGAGAGGCCACAGTGCCCGGAGGCCAGAGAGGTCACAGTGCCCGGAGGCCAGAGAGGCCACAGTGCCCGGATGCCAGAGAGGCCACAGTGCCCGGAGGCCAGAGAAGCCACAGTGCCCGGAGGCCAGAGAGGCCAGAGTGCCCGGAGGCCAGAGTGGCCACAGTGACCGGAGGCCAGGGAGGCCACAGTGCCCGGAAGCCAGAGTGGCCACAGTGCCCAGAGGCCACAGTGCCCGGAGGCCAGAGAGGCCACAGCGTCCGGAGGCCAGAGAGGCCACATTGCCCGGAGGCCAGAGAGGCCACAGTGCCCAGAGGCCAGAGTGCCCGGAGGCCAGAGAGGTCACAGCATCCGGAGGCCAGAGAGGCCATAGTGCCCGGAGGCCAGAGAGGCCAGAGTGCCTGGAGGCCAGAGAGGCCACAGTGCCCGGAGGCCAGAGTGCCCGGAGGCCAGAGAGGCCACAGTGCCCGGAGGCCAGAGAGGCCACAGTGCCCGGAGGCCAGAGAGGCCACAGTGACCGGAGGCCAGAGAGGCCACAGTGCCCGGAGGCCAGAGAGGTCACAGTACCCGGAGGCCAGAGAGGCCACAGTGCCCGGAGGCCAGAGAGGCCAGAGTGCCCGTAGGCCAGAGTGGCCACAGTGACCGGAGGCCACAGTGCCCGGAGGCCAGAGAGGCCACACCGTCCGGAGGCCAGAGAGGCCACAGTGCCCGGAGGCCAGAGAGGCCACAGTGCCCAGAGGCCAGAGTGCCCGGAGGCCAGAGAGGCCACAGCGTCCGGAGGCCAGAGAGGCCACAGTGCCCGGAGGCCAGAGAGGCCACAGTGCCCGGAGGCCAGAGAGGCCACAGTGACCGGAGGCCAGAGAGGCCACAGTGCCTGGAAGCGAGAGTGGCCACAGTGCCCAGAGAGGCCACAACGTCCGGAGGCCAGAGAGGCCACAGTGCCCGGAGGCCAGAGAGGCCACAGTGCCCGGAGGCCAGAGAGGCCACAGTGCCCGGAGGCCAGAGTGGCCACAGTGACCGGAGGCCAGAGAGGCCACAGTGCCTGGAAGCTAGAGTTGTCACAGTGCCCACAGGCCAGAGAGGCCACAGCGTCCGGAGGCCAGAGAGGCCACAGTGCCCGGAGGCCAGAGAGGCCACAGTGCCCAGAGGCCAGAGTGCCCGGAGGCCAGAGAGGCCACAGCATCCGGAGGCCAGAGAGGCCACAGTGCCCGGAGGCCAAAGAGGCCACAGTGCCCGGAGGCCAGAGAGGCCAGAGTGCCCGGAGGCCAGAGTGGCCACAGTGACCGGAGGCCAGAGAGGCCACAGTGCCTGGAAGCGAGAGTGGCCACAGTGCCCGGAGGCCAGAGAGGCCACAGCGTCCGGAGGCCAGAGAGGCCACAGCGTCCGGAGGCCAGAGAGGCCACAGAGGCCAGAGTGCCCGGAGGCCAGAGAGGCCACAGCGTCCGGAGGCCAGAGAGGCCACAGTGCCCGGAGGCCAGAGAGGCCACAGTGCCCGGAGGCCAGAGAGGCTAGAGTGCCCGGAGGCCAGAGAAGCCACAGTGCCCGGAGGCCAGAGAGGTCACAGTGCTCGGAGGCCAGAGAGGCCACAGTGCCCGGAGGCAAGAGAGGCCACAGTGCCCGGAGGCCAGAGAGGCCAGGGTGCCCGGAGGCCAGAGTGGCCACAGTGACCGGAGGCCAGAGAGGCCACAGTGCCCGGAAGCCAGAGTGGCCACAGTGCCCAGAGGCCACAGTGCCCGGAGGCCAGAGAGGCCACAGTGTCCGGAGGCCAGAGAGACAACAGTGCCCGGAGGCCAGAGAGGCCACAGAGCCCAGACGCCAGAGTGCCTGGAGGCCAGAGAGGCCACAGCGTCCGGAGGCCAGAGAGGCCACAGTGCCCGGAGGCCAGAGAGGCCAGAGTGCCTGGAGGCCAGAGAGGCCACAGTGCCCGGAGGCCAGAGTGCCCGGAGGCCAGAGAGGTCACAGTGCTCGGAGGCCAGAGAGGCCACAGTGCCCGGAGGCCAGAGAGGCCACAGTGCCCGGAGGCCAGAGAGGCCACAGTGCCCGGAGGCCAGAGTGGCCACAGTGACCGGAGGCCAGAGAGGCCACAGTGCCCGGAAGCCAGAGTGGCCACAGTGCCCAGAGGCCAGAGTGCCCGGAGGCCAGAGAGGCCACAGCGTCCGGAGGCCAGAGAGGCCACAGTGCCCGGAGGCCAGAGAGGCCAGAGTGCCTGGTGGCCAGAGAGGCCACAGTGCCCGGAGGCCACAGTGCCCGGAGGCCAGAGAGGCCACAGTGCCCGGAGGCCAGAGACCACAATGACCAGAGACCAGGGAGACTAATGACGAGTGTGACTAGTGACAACAGTCCTATGGAAATACAGATATACAGTATATAAACACAGTCCTATGTAAAGTAATTATAAATGTTCCGCAGCGTTCTAACAGACATTGAGTTCTTATTCGTCACCATTTTCAGCTCTTCTGCTTCCTGTTAGAAACTGGAAATATTTGTTTATATGCAGACGCTCAAATCCCCTCATCGCCTAAGATGTCTGATCGCTGAGGGTTTGCTGCAATGTACCCAGTGTGAGCAATGGTCTGATCGTCAGGGGAGATGATGTCGGATTGTGGACTGCCGGTCACTTTCTCATAGAGACATCCAAACTCTGGGGTGAGCGAGCGCTCCTGTGCGCACAATATGTGACTGATATCAGCCCCTCTTATAACACTCCAGTACTGATATAACCTCCAGACATTACACCATATGTGACTGATATCAGCCCCTCTTATAACACTCCAGTACTGATATAACCTCCAGACATTACACCATATGTGACTGATATCAGCCCCTCTTATAACACTCCAGTACTGATATAACCTCCAGACATTACACCATATGTGACTGATATCAGCCTCTTATAACGCTCCAGTACTGATATAACCTCCAGACATTACATCATATGTGACTGATATCAGCTCCTCTTATAACGCTCCAGTACTGATATAACCTCCAGACATTACATCATATGTGATTGATATCAGCCTCTTATAACACTCCAGTACTGATATAACCTCCAGACATTATATCATATGTGACTGATATCAGCCCCTCTTATAACACTCCAGTACTGATATAACCTCCAGACATTACACCATATGTGATTGATATCAGCCTCTTATAACGCTCCAGTCCTGATATAACTTCCAGACATTACATCATATGTGACTGATATCAGCTCCTCTTATAACGCTGCAGTACTGATATAACCTCCAGACATTGCACCGTATGTGACTGATATCAGCTCCTCTTATAACGCTCCAGTACTGATATAACCTCCAGACATTACACCAT
Source organism: Phyllobates terribilis (assembly GCF_046119375.1). NCBI lineage: Eukaryota > Metazoa > Chordata > Amphibia > Anura > Dendrobatidae > Phyllobates > Phyllobates terribilis. The sequence continues at coordinate 389,935,262 of NW_027362768.1, read as the reverse complement.
ATGTGACTGATATCAGCCCCTCTTATAACGCTCCAGTACTGATATAACCTCCAGACATTACACCATATGTGATTGATATCAGCCCCTCTTACAACGCTCCAGTACTGATATAACCTCCAGACATTACATCATATGTGACTGATATCAGCTCCTCTTATAACGCTCCAGTACTGATATAACCTCCAGACATTACACCATATGTGACGGATATCAGCCCCTCTTATAACGCTCCAGTACTGATATAACCTCCAGACATTACACCATATGTGACTGATATCAGCTCCTCTTATAACGCTCCAGTACTGATATAACCTCCAGACATTACACCATATGTGATTGATATCAGCCTCTTATAACGCTCCAGTACTGATATAACCTCCAGACATTACACCATATGTGACTGATATCAGCCCCTCTTATAACACTCCAGTACTGATATAACCTCCAGACATTACACCATATGTGATTGATATCAGCCCCTCTTACAACACTCCAGTCCTGATATAACCCCCAGACATTACACCATATGTGACTGATATCAGCCCCTCTTATAACGCTCCAGTACTGATATAACCTCCAGACATTACACCATATGTGACTGATATCAGCCTCTTATAATGCTCCAGTACTGATATAACCTCCAGACATTACACCATATGTAACTGATATCAGCCCCTCTTATAACGCTCCAGTACTGATATAACCTCCAGACATTACACCATATGTGACTGATATCAGCCTCTTATAATGCTCCAGTACTGATATAACCTCCAGACATTACATCATATGTGACTGATATCAGCCTCTTATAACGCTCCAGTACTGATATAACCTCCAGACATTACATCATATGTGACTGATATCAGCCTCTTATAACGCTCCAGTACTGATATAACCTCCAGACATTACACCATTGTAACGGGTCTGGGAGGCGGAACCTCTGAGCTACTATACAAGGGGGCGGTCCTTGTAAGGGAGCGGGTGGCGACCAGGGTAGACGGGCAGGAGGTCACGGCAAGTGACCGGGGCAGTCTCTGGGTAAAGGATTGGTACGACCTGTGGCGGCAGATGATAGACGTGAGCTCCCAGGTGAGCGGGCGAGAGTCTCTGGATAATCGGGTGGTCACAGCATGTGACGGCGGAACCTCCAGGAAGACCAACAGACAGGTAGCAGATGAGCGCTCCCAGGTGAGCGGGCAGGCTGGTCCATAGACAGACTGACAGGAGTAGGAAGGCAGACCGTCGGACCTCAGGCTAGCAAGCAGGTAGCAGGAATATCAGGCAGGAAACAGACAGCAAACTGGCAGGTAACTGGCAACGGGACCTGAGGGCTGAAGCAGAGTAGTGAACAGTGCAACAACATTGCTCGGGCACCTCCATTTTGGAGGAGGTGCCTTATATATGGTGAAGTCCTCCGGCCATTGGCCGGGGACTCCTTAGGACGGCGCGCGCGGCCCCTTTAAGAGGGAGGGAGAGCGCGCGCGCCCTAAGCACAGTGGCCGGGAAGGAGCGCGCGCTGCCAGCAGAGCGGGAGGAGGACGCCGGGCACGGAGCAGAGCGGTGAGGGGAGCAGCGTCCCTGCCTAGCAGAGGGCAGGGACGCCGGCACTACAGTACCCCCCCCTTTAGGCCCCCCCTTTTTTAGGCCAGAGAGAAATTTATCAAGGATGAGAGGGGCATGGATGTTCTCCCTGGGTTCCCAAGTTCTCTCCTCAGGACCAAACCCCTTCCAATCTACTAGAAAAAAGGTCTTCCCTCTTACCCTTTTGGTGGCCAGAATGTTCTCTACCTCAAATTCGTTTTCAGCGGAAACCGGAGCAGGAGGCGTACCTGTAGACTTGGAAAAAGAGTTAAGCACCGCAGGTTTGAGGAGAGATACATGGAAGGAGTTAGGGATCCGTAAGTTGGCCGGGAGTTTCAATTTATAGGCCACCGGGTTGATCTGACTGATGACCTCCAGTGGGCCGATGAACCGAGGCCCTAACTTATAGGAAGGAACCTTGAGCCGGACATACTTGGATGAGAGCCAGACCTTATCCCCTGGACGGAATTGAGGAGGATTCAGACGTTTTTTGTCAGCATGTCTTTTCATACGCTCGGATGACAGAAGGAGTGCGGATCGGGTACTCTCCCATGTGGAGGAAAATTTGTTAACAAGAGATTCCGCAGCCGGATTGTCCACCGAGGTGGAGACGGGAAACGGGATCCGAGGATGCTGACCGAAGACTACAAAAAACGGGGATTTGGAGGAAGATTCGCTCTCGTGATTGTTGTACGAGAATTCGGCCCATGGCAGGAGATCCACCCAGTCAGAATGGTGGGCATTAACGAAGTGCCGGAGGTAACTGGTCAGGTTCTGATTGATCCGCTCCACTTGACCATTAGACTGTGGGTGGTAAGCGGAGGAGAAGTCCAGGGTGACATCTAGCAGTTTACAAGTGACTCTCCAGAAGCGTGAGGTGAACTGTACCCCACGATCCGACACGATGTGGAGGGGCAGGCCATGAAGACGGAAGATGTGGCGGATAAAGTCTTTAGCCAGCTCGGGTGCAGACGGGAGGCCTGGCAGGGGAATGAAGTGAGCCATCTTGGAAAAGCGGTCAGCGACCACCCAAATGACCGTACAACCGGCAGAGACGGGAAGATCAGTTATGAAGTCCATCGCTATATGCTGCCAGGGGGCAGCAGGTACTGGCAGAGGAAGAAGGCGACCGGCTGGCAGGTGTCTCGGAACTTTGTTGCGGGCACAGGACACACAGGCAGAAACAAAGTCTATTACATCCTTGCGCAGGTTAGGCCACCAGTAGTGCCGGGAAATAAGCTGGAGGGTCTTTCTCTGACCGGCGTGGCCAGCTAGTTTAGACGAGTGACCCCAGTGTAGGATCTTCTCCCGATCAGGTACTGATACGAACGTCTTACCGGGAGGGAGACTATTTAGACTCACGGGAGCCACCTGCATTACTCTGGCGGGATCGATGATATGTTTAGGTTCTTCCTCGAGATCAGATACCAGAAAGGATCGGGACAAGGCGTCTGCTTTGATGTTCTTGTCTGCCGGGCGAAAATGTAGAACAAAATCAAAGCGAGCAAAAAACAAGGACCACCGGGCTTGGCGCGGATTAAGTCTCTGGGCATGCTGGAGATAAGCCAAGTTCTTGTGGTCAGTGTAAATTATTACCGGATGAAGAGCCCCCTCGAGTAGGTAACGCCACTCCTCCAATGCCAGCTTGATGGCCAATAACTCTCGGTCTCCTATGGAATAATTGCGCTCAGAAGAGGAGAAGAGTTTGGAGAAGAAGCCGCAAGTTACCATCCTCCCGGAAGAAGATTTTTGAGTAAGTACAGCTCCGGCTCCAGAGGAGGAGGCGTCAACCTCCAGAAAGAACTGCTTGTTGCCGTCCGGACGATGCAGCACCGGGGCGGAAGAGAAGGCCTGTTTTAAGGAAAGAAAGGCCTCCTCTGCTTCGGGCGGCCACTCTTTGGGATTAGTACCCTTACGGGTGAGCGCGGAAATTGGGGCAGTCCGGGAAGAGAAGTGCGGTATGAAGAGGCGGTAGTAGTTGGCGAAGCCCAGGAACCACTGAATGGCCTTCAACCCCTCCGGTCGGGGCCATTTCTCGATGGCAGACAGTTTCTCTGGATCCATTCGTAGGCCGGTCTGAGAAATAATGTAGCCCAAAAACGGAAGCGAGGTCTGCTCAAAGAGGCACTTCTCATATTTAGCGAAGAGGTGGTTCTGCCTGAGCCTGAGCAGGACCTGACGAACGTCCCTCCGGTGAGTCTGGAGATCCGGAGAGAAGACCAAGATGTCGTCCAGGTACACCACAACGCAGGAGTAGAGAAGGTCCCGGAAGATGTCATTGACCAACTCTTGAAAGATGGCAGGAGCGTTACAGAGACCAAAGGGCATTACTAGATATTCATAGTGGCCGTCCCGGGTGTTAAATGCAGTCTTCCATTCATCCCCTTGACGGATACGGACCAGGTTGTACGCCCCACGGAGGTCCAGTTTGGTGAAGACTCTAGCCCCCCTCAGGCGATCAAATAATTCTGGAATGAGCGGAAGGGGGTACTTATTCTTCACCGTGATCTGGTTAAGGCCTCTATAGTCAATACAGGGACGGAGAGAGCCGTCCTTCTTTTTTACGAAGAAGAAGCCTGCTCCCGCCGGGGAGGTAGATTTCCGGATGAATCCCCTGGCCAGATTCTCCTCAATATATTCGGACATCGACCGGGTCTCAGCAGCGGACAATGGGTAAATACGCCCACGGGGGGTGCCCGGAGTGCCCGGATGCCAGAGTGGCCACAGTGCCCGGAGGCCAGAGAGGCCACAGTGCCTGGAAGCGAGAGTGGCCACAGTGCCCAGAGGCCACAGTGCCCAGAGGCCAGAGAGGCCACAGCGTCCGGAGGCCAGAGAGGCCACAGTGCCCGGAGGCCAGAGAGGCCACAGTTCCCAGAGGCCAGAGTGCCCGGAGGCCAGAGAGGCCACAGCGTCCGGAGGCCAGAGAGGCCAGAGTGCCCGGAGGTCAGAGAGGCCAGAGTGCCCGGAGGCCAGAGAGGCCACAGTGCCCGGAGGCCACAGTGCCCGGAGGCCAGAGAGGTCACAGTGCCCGGAGGCCAGAGAGGCCACAGTGCCCGGATGCCAGAGAGGCCACAGTGCCCGGATGCCAGAGAAGCCACAGTGCCCGGAGGCCAGAGAGGCCAGAGTGCCCGGAGGCCAGAGTGGCCACAGTGACCGGAGGTCAGGGAGGCCACAGTGCCCGGAAGCCAGAGTGGCCACAGTGCCCAGAGGCCACAGTGCCCGGAGGCCAGAGAGGCCACAGCGTCCGGAGGCCAGAGAGGCCACATTGCCCGGAGGCCAGAGAGGCCACAGTGCCCAGAGGCCAGAGTGCCCGGAGGCCAGAGAGGTCACAGCATCCGGAGGCCAGAGAGGCCATAGTGCCCGGAGGCCAGAGAGGCCAGAGTGCCTGGAGGCCAGAGGGGCCACAGTGCCCGGAGGCCAGAGTGCCCGGAGGCCAGAGAGGCCACAGTGCCCGGAGGCCAGAGAGGCCACAGTGCCCGGAGGCCAGAGAGGCCAGAGTGCCTGGAGGCCAGAGAGGTCACAGTACCCGGAGGCCAGAGAGGCCACAGTGCCCGGAGGCCAGAGAGGCCAGAGTGCCCGTAGGCCAGAGTGGCCACAGTGACCGGAGGCCAGAGAGGCCACAGTGCCTGGAAGCCAGAGTGGCCACAGTGCCCAGAGGCCACAGTGCCCGGAGGCCAGAGAGGCCACACCGTCCGGAGGCCAGAGAGGCCACAGTGCCCGGAGGCCAGAGAGGCCACAGTGCCCAGAGGCCAGAGTGCCCGGAGGCCAGAGAGGCCACAGCGTCCGGAGGCCAGAGAGGCCACAGTGCCCGGAGGCCAGAGAGGCCACAGTGCCCGGAGGCCAGAGAGGCCACAGTGACCGGAGGCCAGAGAGGCCACAGTGCCTGGAAGCGAGAGTGGCCACAGTGCCCAGAGAGGCCACAACGTCCGGAGGCCAGAGAGGCCACAGTGCCCGGAGGCCAGAGAGGCCACAGTGCCCGGAGGCCAGAGAGGCCACAGTGCCCGGAGGCCAGAGTGGCCACAGTGACCGGAGGCCAGAGAGGCCACAGTGCCTGGAAGCGAGAGTGGTCACAGTGCCCACAGGCCAGAGAGGCCACAGCGTCCGGAGGCCAGAGAGGCCACAGTGCCCAGAGGCCAGAGAGGCCACAGTGCCCAGAGGCCAGAGTGCCCGGAGGCCAGAGAGGCCACAGCGTCCGGAGGCCAGAGAGGCCACAGTGCCCGGAGGCCAGAGAGGCCACAGTGCCCGGAGGTCAGAGAGGCCAGAGTGCCCGGAGGCCAGAGTGGCCACAGTGACCGGAGGCCAGAGAGGCCACAGTGCCTGGAAGCGAGAGTGGCCACAGTGCCCGGAGGCCAGAGAGGCCACAGCGTCCGGAGGCCAGAGAGGCCACAGCGTCCGGAGGCCAGAGAGGCCACAGAGGCCAGAATGCCCGGAGGCCAGAGAGGCCACAGCGTCGGGAGGCCAGAGAGGCCACAGTGCCCGGAGGCCAGAGAGGCCACAGTGCCCGGAGGCCAGAGAGGCTAGAGTGCCCGGAGGCCAGAGAAGCCACAGTGCCCGGAGGCCAGAGAGGTCACAGTGCTCGGAGGCCAGAGAGGCCACAGTGCCCGGAGGCAAGAGAGGCCACAGTGCCCAGAGGCCAGAGAGGCCAGAGTGCCCGGAGGCCAGAGTGGCCACAGTGACCGGAGGCCAGAGAGGCCACAGTGCCCGGAAGCCAGAGTGGCCACAGTGCCCAGAGGCCACAGTGCCCGGAGGCCAGAGAGGCCACAGTGTCCGGAGGCCAGAGAGACAACAGTGCCCGGAGGCCAGAGAGGCCACAGAGCCCAGACGCCAGAGTGCCTGGAGGCCAGAGAGGCCACAGCGTCCGGAGGCCAGAGAGGCCACAGTGCCCGGAGGCCAGAGAGGCCAGAGTGCCTGGAGGCCAGAGAGGCCACAGTGCCCGGAGGCCAGAGTGCCCGGAGGCCAGAGAGGTCACAGTGCTCGGAGGCCAGAGAGGCCACAGTGCCCGGAGGCCAGAGAGGCCACAGTGCCCGGAGGCCAGAGAGGCCACAGTGCCCAGAGGCCAGAGTGGCCACAGTGACCGGAGGCCAGAGAGGCCACAGTGCCCGGAAGCCAGAGTGGCCACAGTGCCCAGAGGCCAGAGTGCCCGGAGGCCAGAGAGGCCACAGCGTCCGGAGGCCAGAGAGGCCACAGTGCCCGGAGGCCAGAGAGGCCAGAGTGCCTGGAGGCCAGAGAGGCCACAGTGCCCGGAGGCCAGAGTGCCCGGAGGCCAGAGAGGCCAGAGTGCCCGGAGGCCAGAGTGGCCACAGTGACCGGAGGCCAGAGAGGCCACAGTGCCTGGAAGCGAGAGTGGCCACAGTGCCCGGAGGCCAGAGAGGCCACAGCGTCCGGAGGCCAGAGAGGCCACAGTGCCCTGAGGCCAGAGAGGCCACAGTGCCCAGAGGCCAGAGTGCCCGGAGGCCAGAGAGGCCACAGTGTCCGGAGGCCAGAGAGGCCACAGTGCCCGGAGGCCAGAGAGGCCACAGTGCCCGGAAGCCAGAGAGGCTAGAGTGCCCAGAGGCCACAGTGCCCGGAGGCCAGAGAAGCCACAGTGCCCGGAGGCCAGAGAGGCTACAGTGCCCGGAGGCCAGAGAGGCCAGAGTGCCCGGAGGCCAGAGTGGCCACAGTGACCGGAGGCCAGAGAGGCCAGAGTGCCCGGAAGCCAGAGTGGCCACAGTGACCGGAGGCCAGAGAGGCCAGAGTGACCGGAGGCCAGAGAGGCTACAGTGCCCGGAGGCCAGAGAGGCCACAGCGTCCGGAGGCCAGAGAGGCCACAGTGCCCGGAGGCCAGAGAGGCCACAGTGCCCGGAGGCCAGAGAGGCCAGAGTGCCCGGAGGCCAGAGACCACAATGACCAGAGACCAGGGAGACTAATGACGAGTGTGACTAGTGACAACAGTCCTATGGAAATACAGATATACAGTATATAAACACAGTCCTATGTAAAGTAATTATAAATGTTCCGCAGCGTTCTAACAGACATTGAGTTCTTATTCGTCACCATTTTCAGCTCTTCTGCTTCCTGTTAGAAACTGGAAATATTTGTTTATATGCAGACGCTCAAATCCCCTCATCGCCTAAGATGTCTGATCGCTGAGGGTTTGCTGCAATGTACCCAGTGTGAGCAATGGTCTGATCGTCAGGGGAGATGATGTCGGATTGTGGACTGCCGGTCACTTTCTCATAGAGACATCCAAACTCTGGGGTGAGCGAGCGCTCCTGTGCGCACAATATGTGACTGATATCAGCCCCTCTTATAACACTCCAGTACTGATATAACCTCCAGACATTACACCATATGTGACTGATATCAGCCTCTTATAACGCTCCAGTACTGATATAACCTCCAGACATTACACCATATGTGACTGATATCAGCCCCTCTTATAACGCTCCAGTACTGATATAACCTCCAGACATTACACCATATGTGACTGATATCAGCCCCTCTTATAACGCTCCAGTACTGATATAACCTCCAGACATTACACCATATGTGACTGATATCAGCCTCTTATAACACTCCAGTACTGATATAACCTCCAGACATTACACCATATGTGACTGATATCAGCCCCTCTTATAACGCTCCAGTACTGATATAACCTCCAGACATTACACCATATGTGACTGATATCAGCCTCTTATAACGCTCCAGTACTGATATAACCTCCAGACATTACATCATATGTGACTGATATCAGCTCCTCTTATAACGCTCCAGTACTGATATAACCTCCAGACATTACATCATATGTGATTGATATCAGCCTCTTATAACACTCCAGTACTGATATAACCTCCAGACATTATATCATATGTGACTGATATCAGCCCCTCTTATAACACTCCAGTACTGATATAACCTCCAGACATTACACCATATGTGATTGATATCAGCCTCTTATAACGCTCCAGTCCTGATATAACTTCCAGACATTACATCATATGTGACTGATATCAGCTCCTCTTATAACGCTCCAGTACTGATATAACCTCCAGACATTGCACCGTATGTGACTGATATCAGCTCCTCTTATAACGCTCCAGTACTGATATAACCTCCAGACATTACACCATATGTAACTGATATCAGCCCCTCTTATAACGCTCCAGTACTGATATAACCTCCAGACATTACACCATATGTGATTGATATCAGCCTCTTATAACGCTCCAGTAGTGATATAACCTCCAGACATTACATCATATGTGATTGATATCAGCCTCTTATAACACTCCAGTACTGATATAACCTCCAGACATTACATCATATGTGACTGATATCAGCCCCTCTTATAACGCTCCAGTACTGATATAACCTCCAGACATTACACCATATGTGATTGATATCAGCCTCTTATAACGCTCCAGTAGTGATATAACCTCCAGACATTACACCATATGTGACTGATATCAGCTCCTCTTATAACGCTCCAGTACTGATATGACCTCCAGACATTACACCATATGTGACTGATATCAGCCCCTCTTATAACGCTCCAGTACTGATATAACCTCCAGACATTACACCATATGTGACTGATATCAGCCTCTTATAACGCTCCAGTACTGATATAACCTCCAGACATTACACCATATGTGACTGATATCAGCCTCTTATAACGCTCCAGTACTGATATAACCTCCAGACATTACATCATATGTGACTGATATCAGCTCCTCTTATAACGCTCCAGTACTGATATAACCTCCAGACATTACATCATATGTGATTGATATCAGCCTCTTATAACACTCCAGTACTGATATAACCTCCAGACATTACATCATATGTGACTGATATCAGCCCCTCTTATAACACTCCAGTACTGATATAACCTCCAGACATTACACCATATGTGATTGATATCAGCCTCTTATAACGCTCCAGTACTGATATAACTTCCAGACATTACATCATATGTGACTGATATCAGCTCCTCTTATAACGCTCCAGTACTGATATAACCTCCAGACATTGCACCGTATGTGACTGATATCAGCTCCTCTTATAACGCTCCAGTACTGATATAACCTCCAGACATTACACCATATGTGACTGATATCAGCCCCTCTTATAACGCTCCAGTACTGATATAACCTCCAGACATTACACCATATGTGATTGATATCAGCCCCTCTTACAACGCTCCAGTACTGATATAACCTCCAGACATTACATCATATGTGACTGATATCAGCTCCTCTTATAACGCTCCAGTACTGATATAACCTCCAGACATTACACCATATGTGATTGATATCAGCCTCTTATAACGCTCCAGTACTGATATAACCTCCAGACATTACACCATATGTGACTGATATCAGCCCCTCTTATAACACTCCAGTACTGATATAACCTCCAGACATTACACCATATGTGATTGATATCAGCCCCTCTTACAACACTCCAGTCCTGATATAACCCCCAGACATTACACCATATGTGACTGATATCAGCCCCTCTTATAACGCTCCAGTACTGATATAACCTCCAGACATTACATCATATGTGACTGATATCAGCTCCTCTTATAATGCTCCAGTACTGATATAACCCCCAGACATTACATCATATGTGACTGATATCAGCCCCTTATAACACTCCAGTCCTGATATAACCCCCAGACATTACACCATATGTGACTGATATCAGCCCCTCTTATAACACTCCAGTACTGATATAACCCCCAGACATTACATCATATGTGACTGATATCAGCTCCTCTTATAACGCTCCAGTTCTGATATAACCTCCAGACATTACACCATATGTGACTGATATCAGCCCCTCTTATAAGGCTCCAGTAGTGATATAACCTCCAGACATTACACCATATGTGACTGATATCAGCCCCTCTTATAATGCTCCAGTACTGATATAACCCCCAGACATTACATCATATGTGACTGATATCAGCCCCTCTTATAAGGCTCCAGTAGTGATATAACCTCCAGACATTACATCATATGTGACTGATATCAGCCCCTCTTATAACGCTCCAGTCCTGATATAACCCCCAGACATTACACCATATGTGACTGATATCAGCCCCTCTTATAACGCTCCAGTACTGATATAACGTCCAGACATTACACCATATGTAACTGATATCAGCCCCTCTTATAACGCTCCAGTACTGATATAACCTCCAGACATTACACCATATGTGACTGATATCAGCCTCTTATAACGCTCCAGTCCTGATATAACCCCCAGACATTACACCGTATGTGACTGATATCAGCCCCTCTTATAACGCTCCAGTACTGATATAACCTCCAGACATTACACCATATGTAACTGATATCAGCCCCTCTTATAACGCTCCAGTACTGATATAACCTCCAGACATTACACCATATGTGACTGATATCAGCCTCTTATAACGCTCCAGTACTGATATAACCTCCAGACATTACATCATATGTGACTGATATCAGCCTCTTATAACGCTCCAGTACTGATATAACCTCCAGACATTACACCATTGTAACGGGTCTGGGAGGCGGAACCTCTGAGCTACTATACAAGGGGGCGGTCCTTGTAAGGGAGCGGGTGGCGACCAGGGTAGACGGGCAGGAGGTCACGGCAAGTGACCGGGGCAGTCTCTGGGTAAAGGATTGGTACGACCTGTGGCGGCAGATGATAGACGTGAGCTCCCAGGTGAGCGGGCGAGAGTCTCTGGATAATCGGGTGGTCACAGCATGTGACGGCGGAACCTCCAGGAAGACCAACAGACAGGTAGCAGATGAGCGCTCCCAGGTGAGCGGGCAGGCTGGTCCATAGACAGACTGACAGGAGTAGGAAGGCAGACCGTCGGACCTCAGGCTAGCAAGCAGGTAGCAGGAATATCAGGCAGGAAACAGACAGCAAACTGGCAGGTATCTGGCAGGTAACTGGCAACGGGACCTGAGGGCTGAAGCAGAGTAGTGAACAGTGCAACAACATTGCTCGGGCACCTCCATTTTGGAGGAGGTGCCTTATATATGGTGAAGTCCTCCGGCCATTGGCCGGGGACTCCTTAGGACGGCGCGCGCGAGCCCCTTTAAGAGGGAGGGAGAGCGCGCGCGCCCTAAGCACAGTGGCCGGGAAGGAGCGCGCGCTGCCAGCAGAGCGGGAGGAGGACGCCGGGCTCGGAACAGAGAGGTGAGGGGAACAGCGTCCCTGCCTAGCAGAGGGCAGGGATGCCGGCGCTACAACCATATGTGACTGATATCAGCCTCTTATAACGCTCCAGTACTGATATAACCTCCATACATTACATCATATATGACTGATATCAGCATCTTATAACGCTCCAGTACTGATATAACCTCCAGACATTACATCATATGTGACTGATATCAGCCTCTTATAACGCTCCAGTACTGATATAACCTCCAGACATTACACCATATGTGACTGATATCAGCCCCTCTTATAATGCTCCAGTAGTGATATCACCTCCAGACATTACACCATATGTGACTGATATCAGCCTCTTATAACGCTCCAGTACTGATATAACCTCCAGACATTACATCATATATGACTGATATCAGCATCTTATAACGCTCCAGTACTGATATAACCTCCAGACATTACATCATATGTGACTGATATCAGCGTCTTATAACGCTCCAGTACTGATATAACCTCCAGACATTACACCATATGTGACTGATATCAGCCCCTCTTATAATGCTCCAGTAGTGATATCACCTCCAGACATTACACAATATGTGACTGATATCAGCCTCTTATAACGCTCCAGTACTGATATAACCTCCAGACATTACATCATATGTGACTGATATCAGCCCCTCATATAACGCTCCAGCACTGATATAACCTCCAGACATTACATCATATGTGACTGATATCAGCCCCTCTTATAACGCTCCAGTACTGATATAACCTCCAGACATTACATCATATGTGACTGATATCAGCCTCTTATAACGCTCCAGTACTGATATAACCTCCAGACATTACACCATATGTGACTGATATCAGCCCCTCTTATAATGCTCCAGTAGTGATATAACCTCCAGACATTACACCATATGTGACTGATATCAGCCTCTTATAACGCTCCAGTACTGATATAACCTCCAGACATTACATCATATGTGACTGATATCAGCCCCTCTTATAATGCTCCAGTACTGATATAACCTCCAGACATTACATCATATGTGACTGATATCAGCCTCTTATAACGCTCCAGTACTGATATAACCTCCAGACATTACATCATATGTGACTGATATCAGCCTCATATAACGCTCCAGTACTGATATAACCTCCAGACATTACATCATATGTGACTGATATCAGCCCCTCTTATAACGCTCCAGTACTGATATAACCTCCAGACATTACATCATATGTGACTGATATCAGCCCCTCTTATAACACTCGAGTAGTGATATAACTTCCAGACATTACACCATATGTGACTGATATCAGCCCCTCTTATAATGCTCCAGTAGTGATATAACTTCCAGACATTACACCATATGTGACTGATATCAGCCCCTCTTATAACGCTCCAGTACTGATATAACCTCTAGACATTACACCATATGTGACTGATATCAGCCTCTTATAACGCTCCAGTACTGATATAACCTCCAGACATTACACCATATGTGACTGATATCAGCTCCTCTTATAACGCTCCAGTACTGATATAACCTCCAGACATTACATCATATGTGACTGATATCAGCCCCTCTTATAACGCTCCAGTACGGATGTTACCTCCAGAGATTACACAATATGTGACTGATATCAGCCCCTCTTATAACGCTCCAGTACTGATATAACCTCCAGACATTACATCATATGTGACTGATATCAGCCCCTCATATAACGCTCCAGCACTGATATAACCTCCAGACATTACATCATATGTGACTGATATCAGCCCCTCTTATAACGCTCCAGTACTGATATAACCTCCAGACATTACATCATATGTGACTGATATCAGCCCCTCTTATAACGCTCCAGTACGGATGTTACCTCCAGAGATTACACAATATGTGACTGATATCAGCCCCTCTTATAACTCTCCAGTACTGATATAACCCCCAGACATTACACCATATGTGACTGATATCAGCTCCTCTTATAACGCTCCAGTACTGATATAACCTCCAGACATTACATCATATGTGACTGATATCAGCCCCTCTTATAACGCTCCAGTACGGATGTTACCTCCAGAGATTACACAATATGTGACTGATATCAGCCCCTCTTATAACTCTCCAGTACTGATATAACCTCCAGACATTACACCATATGTGACTGATATCAGCCCCTCTTATAACACTCCAGTACTGATATAACCCCCAGACATTACATCATATGTGACTGATATCAGCCCCTCTTATAACACTCCAGTACTGATATAACCTCCAGACATTACACCATATGTGACTGATATCAGCCCCTCTTATAACGCTCCAGTACTGATATAACCTCCAGACATTACATCATATGTGACTGATATCAGCCCCTCTTATAACGCTCCAGTACTGATATAACCTCCAGACATTACATCATATGTGACTGATATCAGCCTCTTATAACGCTCCAGTACTGATATAACCTCCAGATATTACACCATATGTGACTGATATCAGCCCCTCTTATAACGCTCCAGTACTGATATAACCTCCAGACATTAGATCATATGTGACTGATATCAGCCCCTCTTATAACGCTCCAGTACTGATATAACCTCCAGACATTACATCATATGTGACTGATATCAGCCTCTTATAACGCTCCAGTAGTGATATAACCTCCAGACATTACACCATATGTGACTGATATCAGCCTCTTATAACGCTCCAGTACTGATATAACCTCCAGACATTACATCATTTGCGACTGATATCAGCCTCTTATAATGCTCCAGTACTGATATAACCTCCAGACATTACATCATATGTGACTGATATCAGCCTCTTATAACGCTCCAGTACTGATATAACCTCCAGACATTACATAATTTGTGACTGATATCAGCCTCTTATAACGCTCCAGTACTGATATAACCTCCAGACATTACATCATATGTGACTGATATCAGCCTCTTATAACGCTCCAGCACTGATATTACCTCCAGACATTACACCATATGTGACTGATATCAGCCTCTTATAACGCTCCAGTACTGATATAACCTCCATACATTACACCATATGTGACTGATATCAGCCCCTCTTATAACGCTCCAGTACTGATATAACCTCCAGCCATTACATCATATGTGACTGATATCAGCCCCTCTTATAACGCTCCAGTACTGATATAACCTCCAGACATTACACCATATGTGACTGATATCAGCTCCTCTTATATCACTCCAGTACTGATATAACCTCCAGACATTACATCATATGTGACTGATATCAGCCTCTTATAACGCTCCAGTACTGATATAACCTCCAGACATTACATCATATGTGACTGATATCAGCCCCTCTTATAAAGCTCCAGTACTGATATAACCTCCAGACATTACACCATATGTGACTGATATCAGCCCCTCTTATAACGCTCCAGTACTGATATAACCCCCAGACATTACACCATATGTGACTGATATCAGCTCCTCTTATAACACTCCAGTACTGATATAACCTCCAGACATTACATCATATGTGACTGATATCAGCCTCTTATAACGCTCCAGTACTGATATAACCTCCAGACATTACATCATATGTGACTGATATCAGCCCCTCTTATAACGCTCCAGTACTGATATAACCTCCAGACATTACACCATATGTGACTGATATCAGCCCCTCTTATAACGCTCCAGTACTGATATAACCCCCAGACATTACACCATATGTGACTGATATCAGCCTCTTATAACGCTCCAGTACTGATATAACCTCCAGACATTACACCATATGTGACTGATATCAGTCCCTCTTATAACGCTCCAGTACTGATATAACCTCCAGACATTCCACCATATGTGACTGATATCAGCCTCTTATAACGCTCCAGTACTGATATAACCTCCAGACATTACATCATATGTGACTGATATCAGCCTCTTATAATGCTCCAGTAGTTATATAACCTCCAGACATTACACCATATGTGACTGATATCAGCTTCTTATACCGCTCCAGTACTGATATAACCTCCAGACATTACACCATATGTGACTGATATCAGCCCCTCTTATAATGCTCCAGTACTGATATAACCTCCAGACATTACACCATATGTGACTGATATCAGCCCCTCTTATAACGCTCCAGTACTGATATAACCTCCAGACATTACATCATGTGACTGATATCAGCCTCTTATAAAGCTCCAGCACTGATATAACCTCCAGACATTACACCATATGTGACTGATATGAGCCCCTCTTATAACGCTCCAGTACTGATATAACCTCCACACATTACACCATATGTGACTGATATCAGCCTCTTATAACACTCCAGTACTGATATAACCTCCAGACATTACACCATATGTGACTGATATCAGCCTATTATACCGCTCCAGTACTGATATAACCTCCAGACATTACACCATATGTGACTGATATCAGCCCCTCTTATAACGCTCCAGTACTGATAAAACCTCCAGACATTACACCATATGTGACTGATATCAGTCTCTTATAACGCTCCAGTACTGATATAACCTCCAGACATTACATCATTTGTGACTGATATCAGCCTCTTATAACGCTCCAGTACTGATATAACCTCCAGACATTACACCATATGTGACTGATATCAGCTTCTTATACCGCTCCAGTACTGATATAACCTCCAGACATTACACCATATGTGACTGATATCAGCCCCTCTTATAACGCTCCAGTACTGATATAACCTCCAGACATTACATCATATGTGACTGATATCAGCCCCTCTTATAATGCTCCAGTACTGATATAACCTCCAGACATTACATCATATGTGACTGATATCAGCCTCTTATAACGCTCCAGTACTGATATAACCTCCAGACATTACATCATATGTCACTGATATCAGCCTCTTATAACGCTCCAGTACTGATATAACCTCCAGACATTACATCATATGTGACTGATATCAGCCCCTCTTATAACACTCCAGTAGTGATATAACCTCCAGACATTACATCATATGTGACTGATATCAGCCCCTCTTATAACACTCCAGTAGTGATATAACTTCCAGACATTACACCATATGTGACTGATATCAGCCCCTCTTATAATGCTCCAGTAGTGATATAACCTCCAGACATTACATCATGTGACTGATATCAGCCTCTTATAAAGCTCCAGTACTGATATAACCTCCAGACATTACACCATATGTGACTGATATCAGCCCCTCTTATAACGCTCCAGTACTGATATAACCTCCAGACATTACATCATATGTGACTGATATCAGCCTCTTATAAAGCTCCAGTACTGATATAACCTCCAGACATTACATCATATGTGACTGATATCAGCCCCTCTTATAACGCTCCAGTACTGATATAACCTCCAGACATTACACCATATGTGACTGATATCAGCCTCTTATAACACTCCAGTACTGATATAACCTCCAGACATTACACCATATGTGACTGATATCAGCCTATTATACCGCTCCAGTACTGATATAACCTCCAGACATTACACCATATGTGACTGATATCAGCCCCTCTTATAACGCTCCATTACTGATAAAACCTCCAGACATTACATCATATGTGACTGATATCAGCTCCTCTTATAACGCTCCAGTACTGATATAACCTCCAGACATTACATCACTTGTGACTGATATCAGCCTCTTATAACGCTCCAGTACTGATATAACCTCCAGACATTACACCATATGTGACTGATATCAGCCTATTATACCGCTCCAGTACTGATATAACCTCCAGACATTACACCATATCTGACTGACATCAGCCCCTCTTATAACGCTCCAGTACTGATATAACCTCCAGCCATTACATCATATGTGACTGATATCAGCCCGTCTTATAACGCTCCAGTACTGATATAACCTCCAGACATTACACCATATGTGACTGATATCAGCTCCTCTTATAACGCTCCAGTACTGATATAACCTCCAGACATTACATCATATGTGACTGATATCAGCCTCTTATAACGCTCCAGTACTGATATAACCTCCAGACATTACACGATATGAGACTGATATCAGCCCCTCTTATAACTCTTCAGTACTGATATAACCTCCAGACATTACATCATATGTGACTGATATCAGCCTCTTATAACGCTCCAGTACTGATATAACCTCCAGACATTACACCATATGTGACTGATATCAGCTTCTTATAACGCTTCAGGACTGATATAACCTCCAGACATTAGATCATATGTGACTGATATCAGCCTCTTATAACGCTCCAGTACTGATATAACCTCCAGACATTAGATCATATGTGACTGATATCAGCCCCTCTTATAACGCTCCAGTACTGATATAACCTCCAGACATTACACCATATGTGACTGATATCAGCCTCTTATAACGCTCCAGTACTGATATAACCTCCAGACATTACATCATATGTGACTGATATCAGCATCTTATAACGCTCCAGTACTGATATAACCTCCAGACATTACATCATATGTGACTGATATCAGCCTCTTATAAAGCTCCAGTACTGATATAACCTCCAGACATTACACCATATGTGACTGATATCAGCCCCTCTTATAATGCTCCAGTAGTGATATCACCTCCAGACATTACACCACATGTGACTGATATCAGCCTCTTATAACGCTCCAGTACTGATATAACCTCCAGACATTACATCATATGTGACTGATATCAGCCCCTCATATAACGCTCCAGCACTGATATAACCTCCAGACATTACATCATATGTGACTGATATCAGCCCCTCTTATAACGCTCCAGTACTGATATAACCTCCAGACATTACATCATATGTGACTGATATCAGCCCCTCTTATAAAGCTCCAGTACTGATATAACCTCCAGACATTACACCATATGTGACTGATATCAGCCCCTCTTATAACGCTCCAGTACTGATATAACCCCCAGACATTACACCATATGTGACTGATATCAGCTCCTCTTATAACACTCCAGTACTGATATAACCTCCAGACATTACATCATATGTGACTGATATCAGCCTCTTATAACGCTCCAGTACTGATATAACCTCCAGACATTACATCATATGTGACTGATATCAGCCCCTCTTATAACGCTCCAGTACTGATATAACCTCCAGACATTACACCATATGTGACTGATATCAGCCCCTCTTATAACGCTCCAGTACTGATATAACCCCCAGACATTACACCATATGTGACTGATATCAGCCTCTTATAACGCTCCAGTACTGATATAACCTCCAGACATTACACCATATGTGACTGATATCAGCCCCTCTTATAACGCTCCAGTACTGATATAACCTCCAGACATTCCACCATATGTGACTGATATCAGCCTCTTATAACGCTCCAGTACTGATATAACCTCCAGACATTACATCATATGTGACTGATATCAGCCTCTTATAATGCTCCAGTAGTTATATAACCTCCAGACATTACACCATATGTGACTGATATCAGCTTCTTATACCGCTCCAGTACTGATATAACCTCCAGACATTACACCATATGTGACTGATATCAGCCCCTCTTATAACGCTCCAGTACTGATATAACCTCCAGACATTACACCATATGTGACTGATATCAGCCCCTCTTATAACGCTCCAGTACTGATATAAACTCCAGACATTACATCATGTGACTGATATCAGCCTCTTATAAAGCTCCAGTACTGATATAACCTCCAGACATTACACCATATGTGACTGATATCAGCCCCTCTTATAACGCTCCAGTACTGATAAAACCTCCAGACATTACACCATATGTGACTGATATCAGTCTCTTATAACGCTCCAGTACTGATATAACCTCCAGACATTACATCATATGTGACTGATATCAGCCTCTTATAACGCTCCAGTACTGATATAACCTCCAGACATTACACCATATGTGACTGATATCAGCTTCTTATACCGCTCCAGTACTGATATAACCTCCAGACATTACACCATATGTGACTGATATCAGCCCCTCTTATAACGCTCCAGTACTGATATAACCTCCAGACATTACATCATATGTGACTGATATCAGCCCCTCTTATAATGCTCCAGTACTGATATAACCTCCAGACATTACATCATATGTGACTGATATCAGCCTCTTATAACGCTCCAGTACTGATATAACCTCCAGACATTACATCATATGTCACTGATATCAGCCTCTTATAACGCTCCAGTACTGATATAACCTCCAGACATTACATCATATGTGACTGATATCAGCCCCTCTTATAACACTCCAGTAGTGATATAACCTCCAGACATTACATCATATGTGACTGATATCAGCCTCTTATAACGCTCCAGTACTGATATAACCTCCAGACATTACATCATATGTCACTGATATCAGCCTCTTATAACGCTCCAGTACTGATATAACCTCCAGACATTACATCATATGTGACTGATATCAGCCCCTCTTATAATGCTCCAGTACTGATATAACCTCCAGACATTACATCATATGTGACTGATATCAGCCTCTTATAACGCTCCAGTACTGATATAACCTCCAGACATTACATCATATGTCACTGATATCAGCCTCTTATAACGCTCCAGTACTGATATAACCTCCAGACATTACATCATATGTGACTGATATCAGCCCCTCTTATAACACTCCAGTAGTGATATAACTTCCAGACATTACACCATATGTGACTGATATCAGCCCCTCTTATAATGCTCCAGTAGTGATATAACCTCCAGACATTACATCATGTGACTGATATCAGCCTCTTATAAAGCTCCAGTACTGATATTACCTCCAGACATTACACCATATGTGACTGATATCAGCCCCTCTTATAACGCTCCAGTACTGATATAACCTCCAGACATTACATCATATGTGACTGATATCAGCCTCTTATAAAGCTCCAGTACTGATATAACCTCCAGACATTACATCATATGTGACTGATATCAGCCCCTCTTATAACGCTCCAGTACTGATATAACCTCCAGACATTACACCATATGTGACTGATATCAGCCTCTTATAACACTCCAGTACTGATATAACCTCCAGACATTACACCATATGTGACTGATATCAGCCTATTATACCGCTCCAGTACTGATATAACCTCCAGACATTACACCATATGTGACTGATATCAGCCCCTCTTATAACGCTCCAGTACTGATAAAACCTCCAGACATTACATCATATGTGACTGATATCAGCACCTCTTATAACGCTCCAGTACTGATATAACCTCCAGACATTACATCATTTGTGACTGATATCAGCCTCTTATAACGCTCCAGTACTGATATAACCTCCAGACATTACACCATATGTGACTGATATCAGCCTATTATACCGCTCCAGTACTGATATAACCTCCAGACATTACAACATATCTGACTGACATCAGCCCCTCTTATAACGCTCCAGTACTAATATAACCTCCAGCCATTACATCATATGTGACTGATATCAGCCCGTCTTATAACGCTCCAGTACTGATATAACCTCCAGACATTACACCATATGTGACTGATATCAGCTCCTCTTATAACGCTCCAGTACTGATATAACCTCCAGACATTACATCATATGTGACTGATATCAGCCTCTTATAACGCTCCAGTACTGATATAACCTCCAGACATTACACGATATGTGACTGATATCAGCCCCTCTTATAACGCTCCAGTACTGATATAACCTCCAGACATTACATCATATGTGACTGATATCAGCCTCTTATAACGCTCCAGTACTGATATAACCTCCAGACATTACACCATATGTGACTGATATCAGCTTCTTATAATGCTTCAGCACTGATATAACCTCCAGACATTAGATCATATGTGACTGATATCAGCCTCTTATAACGCTCCAGTACTGATATAACCTCCAGACATTAGATCATATGTGACTGATATCAGCCCCTCTTATAACGCTCCAGTACTGATATAACCTCCAGACATTACACCATATGTGACTGATATCAGCCTCTTATAACGCTCCAGTACTGATATAACCTCCAGACATTACACCATATGTGACTGATATCAGCTCCTCTTATAACGCTCCAGTACTGATATAACCTCCAGACATTACATCATATGTGACTGATATCAGCCTCTTATAACGCTCCAGTACTGATATAACCTCCAGACATTACACGATATGTGACTGATATCAGCCCCTCTTATAACGCTCCAGTACTGATATAACCTCCAGACATTACATCATATGTGACTGATATCAGCCTCTTATAATGCTCCAGTACTGATATAACCTCCAGACATTACACCATATGTGACTGATATCAGCTTCTTATAACGCTTCAGCACTGATATAACCTCCAGACATTAGATCATATGTGACTGATATCAGCCTCTTATAACCCTCCAGTACTGATATAACCTCCAGACATTAGATCATATGTGACTGATATCAGCCCCTCTTATAACGCTCCAGTACTGATATAACCTCCAGACATTACACCATATGTGACTGATATCAGCCTCTTATAACGCTCCAGTACTGATATAACCTCCAGACATTACATCATATGTGACTGATATCAGCATCTTATAACGCTCCAGTACTGATATAACCTCCAGACATTACATCATATGTGACTGATATCAGCCTCTTATAACGCTCCAGTACTGATATAACCTCCAGACATTACACCATATGTGACTGATATCAGCCCCTCTTATAATGCTCCAGTAGTGATATCACCTCCAGACATTACACCATATGTGACTGATATCAGCCTCTTATAACGCTCCAGTACTGATATAACCTCCAGATATTACATCATATGTGACTGATATCAGCCCCTCATATAACGCTCCAGCACTGATATAACCTCCAGACATTACATCATATGTGACTGATATCAGCCCCTCTTATAACGCTCCAGTACTGATATAACCTCCAGACATTACATCATATGTGACTGATATCAGCCTCTTATAACGCTCCAGTACAGATATAACCTCCAGACATTACACCATATGTGACTGATATCAGCCCCTCTTATAATGCTCCAGTAGTTATATAACCTCCAGACATTACACCATATGTGACTGATATCAGCCTATTATAACACTCCAGTACTGATATAACCTCCAGACATTACACCATATGTTACTGATATCAGCCCCTCTTATAATGCTCCAGTACTGATATAACCTCCAGACATTACACCATATGTGACTGATATCAGCCCCTCTTATAACGCTCCAGTACTGATATAACCTCCAGACATTACACCATATGTGACTGATATCAGCCCCTCTTATAACGCTCCAGTACTGATATAACCTCCAGACATTACATCATATGTGACTGATATCAACCTCTTATAAAGCTCCAGTACTGATATAACCTCCAGACATTACACCATATGTGACTGATATCAGCCCCTCTTATAACGCTCCAGTACTGATATAACCTCCAGACATTACACCATATGTGACTGATATCAGCCTCTTATAACACTCCAGTACTGATATAACCTCCAGACATTACACCATATGTGACTGATATCAGCCTATTATACCGCTCCAGTACTGATATAACCTCCAGACATTACACCATATGTGACTGATATCAGCCCCTCTTATAACGCTCCAGTACTGATGAAACCTCCAGACATTACATCATATGTGACTGATATCAGCTCCTCTTATAACGCTCCAGTACTGATATAACCTCCAGACATTACATCATTTGTGACTGATATCAGCCTCTTATAACGCTCCAGTACTGATATAACCTCCAGACATTACACCATATGTGACTGATATCAGCCTATTATACCGCTCCAGTACTGATATAACCTCCAGACATTACACCATATCTGACTGACATCAGCCCCTCTTATAACGCTCCAGTACTGATATAACCTCCAGCCATTACATCATATGTGACTGATATCAGCCCGTCTTATAACGCTCCAGTACTGATATAACCTCCAGACATTACACCATATGTGACTGATATCAGCTCCTCTTATAACGCTCCAGTACTGTAATAACCTCCAGACATTACATCATATGTGACTGATATCAGCCTCTTATAACGCTCCAGTACTGATATAACCTCCAGACATTACACCATATGTGACTGATATCAGCCCCTCTTATAACGCTCCAGTACTGATATAACCTCCAGACATTACATCATATGTGACTGATATCAGCCTCTTATAACGCTCCAGTACTGATATAACCTCCAGACATTACACCATATGTGACTGATATCAGCCTCTTATAACGCTCCAGTACTGATATAACTTCCAGACATTACACCATATGTGACTGATATCAGCTTCTTATAACGCTCCAGCACTGATATAACCTCCAGACATTAGATCATATGTGACTGATATCAGCCTCTTATAACGCTCCAGTACTGATATAACCTCCAGACATTAGATCATATGTGACTGATATCAGCCCCTCTTATAACGCTCCAGTACTGATATAACCTCCAGACATTACACCATATGTGACTGATATCAGCAACTCTTATAACGCTCCAGTACTGATATAACCTCTAGACATTACACCATATGTGACTGATATCAGCCTCTCTTATAACGCTCCAGCACTGATATAACCTCCAGACATTACATCATATGTGACTGATATCAGCCCCTCTTATAACGCTCCAGTACTGATATAACCTCCAGACATTACACCATATCTGACTGATATCAGCCTCTTATAACGCTCCAGTACTGATATAACCTCCAGACATTAGATCATATGTGACTGATATCAGCCTCTTATAACACTCCAGCACTGATATAACCTCCAGACATTACATCATATGTGACTGATATCAGCCTATTATAACGCTCCTGTACTGATATAACCTCCAGACATTACATCATATGTGACTGATATCAGCCTCTTATAACGCTCCAGTGCTGATATAACCTCCAGACATTACATCATATGTGACTGATATCAGCCTCTTATAACGCTCCAGTATTGATATAACCTCCAGACATTACTCCATATGTGACTGATATCAGCCCCTCTTATAACGTTCCAGTACTGATATAACCTCCAGACATTACACCATATGTGACTGATATCAGCCCCTCTTATAACGCTCCAGTACTGATATAACCTCCAGACATTACACCATATGTGACTGATATCAGCTCCTCTTATAACGCTCCAGCACTGATATAACCTCCAGACATTACACCATATCTGACTGATATCAGCCTCTTATAACGCTCCAGTACTGATATAACCTCCAGACATTACATCATATGTGACTGATATCAGCCCCTCTTATAACGCTCCAGTATTGATATAACCTCCAGACATTACACCATATGTGACTGATATCAGCCCCTCTTATAACGTTCCAGTACTGATATAACCTCCAGACATTACACCATATGTGACTGATATCAGACGCTCTTATAACGCTCCAGTACTGATATAACCTCCAGACATTACACCATATGTGACTGATATCAGCCCCTCTTATAACGCTCCAGTACTGATATAACCTCCAGACATTACACCATATGTGACTGATATCAGCCCCTCTTATAACGCTCCAGTACTGATATAACCTCCAGACATTACACCATATGTGACTGATATCAGCCCCTCTTATAACACTCCAGTACTGATATAACCTCAAGACATTACACCATATGTGACTGATATCAGCCCCTCTTATAACGCTCCAGTATTGATATAACCTCCAGACATTACACCATATGTGACTGATATCAGCCCCTCTTATAACGCTCCAGTACTGATATAACCTCCAGACATTACACCATATGTGACTGATATCAGCCCCTCTTATAACGCTCCAGTACTGATATAACCTCCAGACATTACACCATATGTGACTGATATCAGCCCCTCTTATAACGCTCCAGTATTGATATAACCTCCAGACATTACATCATATGTGACTGTTATCAGCCTCTTATAACGCTCCAGTACTGATATAACCTCCAGACATTACACCATATGTGACTGATATCAGCCCCTCTTATAACGCTCCAGTACTGATATAACCTCCAGACATTACACCATATGTGACTGATATCAGCCCCTCTACGCTCCAGTACTGATATAACCTCCAGACATTACACCATATGTGACTGATATCAACCTCTTATAACGCTCCAGTACTGATATAACCTCCAGACATTACATCATATGTGACTGATATCAGCCTCTTATAACGCTCCAGTACTGATATAACCTCCATACATTACACCATATGTGACTGATATCAGCCTCTTATAACGCTCCAGTACTGATATAACCCCCAGACATTACATCATATGTGACTGATATCAGCCTCTTATAACGCTCCAGTACTGATATAACCCCCAGACATTACATCATATGTGAGTGATATCAACCTCTTATAACGCTCTAGTACTGATATAACCTCCAGACATTACATCATATGTGACTGATATCAGCCCCTCTTATAACGCTCCAGTACTGATATAACCTCCAGACTTTACACCATATGTGACTGATATCAGCCCCTCTTATAACGCTCCAGCACTGATATAACCTCCAGACATTACACCATATGTGACTGATATCAGCCCCTCTTATAACGCTCCAGTACTGATATAACCTCCAGATATTACATCATATGTGACTGATATCAGCCCCTGTTATAACGCTCCAGCACTGATATAACCTCCAGACATTACACCATATGTGACTGATATCAGCCCCTCTTATAACGCTCCAGTACTGATATAACCTCCAGACATTACACCATATGTGACTGATATCAGCCCCTCTACGCTCCAGTACTGATATAACCTCCAGACATTACACCATATGTGACTGATATCAGCCCCTCTACGCTCCAGTACTGATATAACCTCCAGACATTACACCATATGTGACTGATATCAACCTCTTATAACGCTCCAGTACTGATATAACCTCCAGACATTACATCATATGTGACTGATATCAGCCTCTTATAACGCTCCAGTACTGATATAACCTCCAGACATTACACCATATGTGACTGATATCAGCCTCTTATAACGCTCCAGTACTGATATAACCCCCAGACATTACATCATATGTGACTGATATCAGCCTCTTATAACGCTCCAGTACTGATATAACCCCCAGACATTACATCATATGTGAGTGATATCAACCTCTTATAACGCTCTAGTACTGATATAACCTCCAGACATTACATCATATGTGACTGATATCAGCCCCTCTTATAACGCTCCAGTACTGATATAACCTCCAGACTTTACACCATATGTGACTGATATCAGCCCCTCTTATAACGCTCCAGCACTGATATAACCTCCAGACATTACACCATATATGACTGATATCAGCCCCTCTTATAACGCTCCAGTACTGATATAACCTCCAGATATTACATCATATGTGACTGATATCAGCCCCTGTTATAACGCTCCAGCACTGATATAACCTCCAGACATTACACCATATGTGACTGATATCAGCCCCTCTTATAACGCTCCAGTACTGATATAACCTCCAGACATTACATCATATGTGACTGATATCAGCCCCTTATAACGCTCCAGTACTGATATAACCTCCAGACATTACACCATATGTGACTGATATCAGCATCTTATAACGCTCCAGTACTGATATAACCTCCAGACATTACATCATATGTGACTTACATCTGCCCCTTATAACGCTCCAGTACTGATATAACCTCCAGACATTACATCATATGTGACTGATATCAGCCTCTTATAACGCTCCAGTACTGATATAACCTCCAGATATTACACCATATGTGACTGATATCAGCCTCTTATAACGCTCCAGTATTGATATAACCTCCAGACATTACTCCATATGTGACTGATATCAGCCCCTCTTATAACGTTCCAGTACTGATATAACCTCCAGACATTACACCATATGTGACTGATATCAGCCCCTCTTATAACGCTCCAGTACTGATATAACCTCCAGACATTACACCATATGTGACTGATATCAGCTCCTCTTATAACGCTCCAGCACTGATATAACCTCCAGACATTACACCATATCTGACTGATATCAGCCTCTTATAACGCTCCAGTACTGATATAACCTCCAGACATTACACCATATGTGACTGATATCAGCCTCTTATAACGCTCCAGTACTGATATAACCTCCAGACATTACATCATATGTGACTGATATCAGCCCCTCTTATAACGCTCCAGTATTGATATAACCTCCAGACATTACACCATATGTGACTGATATCAGCCCCTCTTATAACGTTCCAGTACTGATATAACCTCCAGACATTACACCATATGTGACTGATATCAGCCCCTCTTATAACGCTCCAGTACTGATATAACCTCCAGACATTACACCATATGTGACTGATATCAGCCCCTCTTATAACGCTCCAGTACTGATATAACCTCCAGACATTACACCATATGTGACTGATATCAGCCCCTCTTATAATGCTCCAGTACTGATATAACCTCCAGACATTACACCATATGTGACTGATATCAGCCCCTCTTATAACGCTCCAGTACTGATATAACCTCCAGACATTACACCATATGTGACTGATATCAGCCCCTCTTATAACGCTCCAGTATTGATATAACATCCAGTCATTACACCATATGTGACTGATATCAGCCCCTCTTATAACGCTCCAGTACTGATATAACCTCCAGACATTACACCATATGTGCCTGATATCAGCCCCTCTTATAACGCTCCAGTACTGATATAACCTCCAGACATTACATCATATGTGACTGATATCAGCCTCTTATAACGCTCCAGTACTGATATAACCTCCAGACATTACACCATATGTGACTGATATCAGCCCCTCTTATAACGCTCCAGTATTGATATAACCTCCAGACATTACACCATATGTGACTGATATCAGCCCCTCTTATAACGCTCCAGTACTGATATAACCTCCAGACATTACACCATATGTGACTGATATCAGCCTCTTATAACGCTCCAGTACTGATATAACCTCCAGACATTACACCATATGTGACTGATATCAGCCCCTCTTATAACGCTCCAGTATTGATATAACCTCCAGACATTACATCATATGTGACTGATATCAGCCTCTTATAATGCTCCAGTACTGATATAACCTCCAGACATTACACCATATGTGACTGATATCAGCCCCTCTTATAACGCTCCAGTACTGATATAACCTCCAGACATTACACCATATGTGACTGATATCAGCCCCTCTACGCTCCAGTACTGATATAACCTCCAGACATTACACCATATGTGACTGATATCAACCTCTTATAACGCTCCAGTACTGATATAACCTCCAGACATTACACCATGTGTGACTGATATCAGCCTCTTATAACGCTCCAGTACTGATATAACCTCCAGACATTACACCATATGTGACTAATATCAGCCTCTCTTATAACGCTCCAGTACTGATATAACCTCCAGACATTACACCATATGTGACTGATATCAGCCTCTTATAACGCTCCAGTACTGATATAACCTCCAGACATTACACCATATGTGACTGATATCAGCCCCTCTTATAACGCTCCAGTACTGATATAACCTCCAGACATTACATCATATGTGATTGATATCAGCCCCTCTTATAACGCTCCAGTACTGATATAACCTCCAGACATTACACCATATGTGACTGATATCAGCCCCTCTTATACGGCTCCAGTACTGATATAACCCCCAGACATTACATCATATGTGACTGATATCAGCCCCTCTTATAACGCTCCAGTACTGATATAACCTCCAGACATTACATCATATGTGACTGATATCAGCCTCTTATAACGCTCCAGTACTGATATAACCTCCAGACATTACACCATATGTGACTGATATCAGCATCTTATAACGCTCCAGTACTGATATAACCTCCAGACATTACATCATATGTGAATTACATCTGCCCCTTATAACGCTCCAGTACTGATATAACCTCCAGACATTACATCATATGTGACTGATATCAGCCTCTTATAACGCTCCAGTACTGATATAACCTCCAGACATTACATCATATGTGACTGATATCAGCCTCTTATAACGCTCCAGTACTGATATAACCTCCAGACATTAGATCATATGTGACTGATATCAGCCCCTCTAATAACGCTCCAGTACTGATATAACCTCCAGACATTACACCATATGTGACTATCAGCTTCTTATAACGCTCCAGTACTGATATAACCTCCAGACATTACACCATATGTGACTGATATCAGCATCTTATAACGCTCCAGTACTGATATAACCTCCAGACATTACATCATATGTGAATTACATCTGCCCCTTATAACGCTCCAGTACTGATATAACCTCCAGACATTACATCATATGTGACTGATATCAGCCTCTTATAACGCTCCAGTACTGATATAACCTCCAGACATTAGATCATATGTGACTGATATCACCCCTTATAACGCTCCAGCACTGATATAACCTCCAGACATTAGATCATATGTGACTGATATCAGCCCCTCTTATAACGCTCCAGTACTGATATAACCTCCAGACATTACACCATATGTGACTGATATCAGCAACTCTTATAACGCTCCAGTACTGATATAACCTCTAGACATTACACCATATGTGACTGATATCAGCCTCTCTTATAACGCTCCAGCACTGATATAACCTCCAGACATTACACCATATCTGACTGATATCAGCCTCTTATAACGCTCCAGTACTGATATAACCTCCAGACATTAGATCATATGTGACTGATATCAGCCTCTTATAACGCTCCAGCACTGATATAACCTCCAGACATTACACCATATGTGACTGATATCAGCCTCTTATAACGCTCCAGTACTGATATAACCTCCAGACATTAAATCATATGTGACTGATATCAGCCTATTATAACGCTCCAGTACTGATATAACCTCCAGACATTACATCATATGTGACTGATATCAGCCTCTTATAGCGCTCCAGTACTGATATAACCTCCAGACATTACATCATATGTGACTGATATCAGCCTCTTATAACGCTCCAGTATTGATATAACCTCCAGACATTACTCCATATGTGACTGATATCAGCCCCTCTTATAACGTTCCAGTACTGATATAACCTCCAGACATTACACCATATGTGACTGATATCAGCCCCTCTTATAACGCTCCAGTACTGACATAACCTCCAGACATTACACCATATGTGACTGATATCAGCTCCTCTTATAACGCTCCAGCACTGATATAACCTCCAGACATTACACCATATCTGACTGATATCAGCCTCTTATAACGCTCCAGTACTGATATAACCTCCAGACATTACACCATATGTGACTGATATCAGTCTCTTATAACGCTCCAGTACTGATATAACCTCCAGACATTACATCATATGTGACTGATATCAGCCCCTCTTATAATGCTCCAGTATTGATATAACCTCCAGACATTACACCATATGTGACTGATATCAGCCCCTCTTATAACGTTCCAGTACTGATATAACCTCCAGACATTACACCATATGTGACTGATATCAGACGCTCTTATAATGCTCCAGTACTGATATAACCTCCAGACATTACACCATATGTGACTGATATCAGCCCCTCTTATAACGCTCCAGTACTGATATAACCTCCAGACATTACACCATATGTGACTGATATCAGCCCCTCTTATAACGCTCCAGTACTGATATAACCTCCAGACATTACACCATATGTGACTGATATCAGCCCCTCTTATAACACTCCAGTACTGATATAACCTCAAGACATTACACCATATGTGACTGATATCAGCCCCTCTTATAACGCTCCAGTACTGATATAACCTCCAGACATTACACCATATGTGACTGATATCAGCCCCTCTTATAACGCTCCAGTATTGATATAACCTCCAGACATTACACCATATGTGACTGATATCAGCCCCTCTTATAACGCTCCAGTACTGATATAACCTCCAGACATTACACCATATGTGACTGATATCAGCCCCTCTTATAACGCTCCAGTACTGATATAACCTCCAGACATTACACCATATGTGACTGATATCAGCCCCTCTTATAACGCTCCAGTATTGATATAACCTCCAGACATTACATCATATGTGACTGTTATCAGCCTCTTATAACGCTCCAGTACTGATATAACCTCCAGACATTACACCATATGTGACTGATATCAGCCCCTCTTATAACGCTCCAGTACTGATATAACCTCCAGACATTACACCATATGTGACTGATATCAGCCCCTCTACGCTCCAGTACTGATATAACCTCCAGACATTACACCATATGTGACTGATATCAACCTCTTATAACGCTCCAGTACTGATATAACCTCCAGACATTACATCATATGTGACTGATATCAGCCTCTTATAACGCTCCAGTACTGATATAACCTCCAGACATTACACCATATGTGACTGATATCAGCCTCTTATAACGCTCCAGTACTGATATAACCCCCAGACATTACATCATATGTGACTGATATCAGCCTCTTATAACGCTCCAGTACTGATATAACCCCCAGACATTACATCATATGTGAGTGATATCAACCTCTTATAACGCTCTAGTACTGATATAACCTCCAGACATTACATCATATGTGACTGATATCAGCCCCTCTTATAACGCTCCAGTACTGATATAACCTCCAGACTTTACACCATATGTGACTGATATCAGCCCCTCTTATAACGCTCCAGCACTGATATAACCTCCAGACATTACACCATATGTGACTGATATCAGCCCCTCTTATAACGCTCCAGTACTGATATAACCTCCAGATATTACATCATATGTGACTGATATCAGCCCCTGTTATAACGCTCCAGCACTGATATAACCTCCAGACATTACACCATATGTGACTGATATCAGCCCCTCTTATAACGCTCCAGTACTGATATAACCTCCAGACATTACATCATATGTGACTGATATCAGCCCCTTATAACGCTCCAGTACTGATATAACCTCCAGACATTACACCATATGTGACTGATATCAGCATCTTATAACGCTCCAGTACTGATATAACCTCCAGACATTACATCATATGTGACTTACATCTGCCCCTTATAACGCTCCAGTACTGATATAACCTCCAGACATTACATCATATGTGACTGATATCAGCCTCTTATAACGCTCCAGTACTGATATAACCTCCAGACATTACACCATATGTGACTGATATCAGCCTCTTATAACGCTCCAGTATTGATATAACCTCCAGACATTACTCCATATGTGACTGATATCAGCCCCTCTTATAACGTTCCAGTACTGATATAACCTCCAGACATTACACCATATGTGACTGATATCAGCCCCTCTTATAACGCTCCAGTACTGATATAACCTCCAGACATTACACCATATGTGACTGATATCAGCTCCTCTTATAACGCTCCAGCACTGATATAACCTCCAGACATTACACCATATCTGACTGATATCAGCCTCTTATAACGCTCCAGTACTGATATAACCTCCAGACATTACACCATATGTGACTGATATCAGCCTCTTATAACGCTCCAGTACTGATATAACCTCCAGACATTACATCATATGTGACTGATATCAGCCCCTCTTATAACGCTCCAGTATTGATATAACCTCCAGACATTACACCATATGTGACTGATATCAGCCCCTCTTATAACGTTCCAGTACTGATATAACCTCCAGACATTACACCATATGTGACTGATATCAGCCCCTCTTATAACGCTCCAGTACTGATATAACCTCCAGACATTACACCATATGTGACTGATATCAGCCCCTCTTATAACGCTCCAGTACTGATATAACCTCCAGACATTACACCATATGTGACTGATATCAGCCCCTCTTATAACGCTCCAGTACTGATATAACCTCCAGACATTACACCATATGTGACTGATATCAGCCCCTCTTATAACGCTCCAGTACTGATATAACCTCCAGACATTACACCATATGTGACTGATATCAGCCCCTCTTATAACGCTCCAGTATTGATATAACATCCAGTCATTACACCATATGTGACTGATATCAGCCCCTCTTATAACGCTCCAGTACTGATATAACCTCCAGACATTACACCATATGTGCCTGATATCAGCCCCTCTTATAACGCTCCAGTACTGATATAACCTCCAGACATTACATCATATGTGACTGATATCAGCCTCTTATAACGCTCCAGTACTGATATAACCTCCAGACATTACACCATATGTGACTGATATCAGCCCCTCTTATAACGCTCCAGTATTGATATAACCTCCAGACATTACACCATATGTGACTGATATCAGCCCCTCTTATAACGCTCCAGTACTGATATAACCTCCAGACATTACACCATATGTGACTGATATCAGCCTCTTATAACGCTCCAGTACTGATATAACCTCCAGACATTACACCATATGTGACTGATATCAGCCCCTCTTATAACGCTCCAGTATTGATATAACCTCCAGACATTACATCATATGTGACTGATATCAGCCTGTTATAATGCTCCAGTACTGATATAACCTCCAGACATTACACCATA
This sequence comes from Phyllobates terribilis, assembly GCF_046119375.1. Lineage (NCBI taxonomy): Eukaryota > Metazoa > Chordata > Amphibia > Anura > Dendrobatidae > Phyllobates > Phyllobates terribilis. The sequence continues at coordinate 389,900,815 of NW_027362768.1, read as the reverse complement.
TGTGACTGATATCAGCCCCTCTTATAACGCTCCAATACTGATATAACCTCCAGACATTACACCATATGTGACTGATATCAGCCCCTCTACGCTCCAGTACTGATATAACCTCCAGACATTACACCATATGTGACTGATATCAACCTCTTATAACGCTCCAGTACTGATATAACCTCCAGACATTACACCATATGTGACTGATATCAGCCTCTTATAACGCTCCAGTACTGATATAACCTCCAGACATTACACCATATGTGACTAATATCAGCCTCTCTTATAACGCTCCAGTACTGATATAACCTCCAGACATTACACCATATGTGACTGATATCAGCCTCTTATAACGCTCCAGTACTGATATAACCTCCAGACATTACACCATATGTGACTGATATCAGCCCCTCTTATAACGCTCCAGTACTGATATAACGTCCAGACATTACATCATATGTGATTGATATCAGCCCCTCTTATAACGCTCCAGTACTCATATAACCTCCAGACATTACACCATATGTGACTGATATCAGCCCCTCTTATACGGCTCCAGTACTGATATAACCCCCAGACATTACATCATATGTGACTGATATCAGCCCCTCTTATAACGCTCCAGTACTGATATAACCTCCAGACATTACATCATATGTGACTGATATCAGCCTCTTATAACGCTCCAGTACTGATATAACCTCCAGACATTACACCATATGTGACTGATATCAGCATCTTATAACGCTCCAGTACTGATATAACCTCCAGACATTACATCATATGTGAATTACATCTGCCCCTTATAACGCTCCAGTACTGATATAACCTCCAGACATTACATCATATGTGACTGATATCAGCCTCTTATAACGCTCCAGTACTGATATAACCTCCAGACATTACATCATATGTGACTGATATCAGCCTCTTATAACGCTCCAGTACTGATATAACCTCCAGACATTAGATCATATGTGACTGATATCAGCCCCTCTAATAACGCTCCAGTACTGATATAACCTCCAGACATTACACCATATGTGACTATCAGCTTCTTATAACGCTCCAGCACTGATATAACCTCCAGACATTAGATCATATGTGACTGATATCAGCCCCTCTTATAACGCTCCAGTACTGATATAACCTCCAGACATTACACCATATGTGACTGATATCAGCAACTCTTATAACGCTCCAGTACTGATATAACCTCTAGACATTACACCATATGTGACTGATATCAGCCTCTCTTATAACGCTCCAGCACTGATATAACCTCCAGACATTACACCATATCTGACTGATATCAGCCTCTTATAACGCTCCAGTACTGATATAACCTCCAGACATTAGATCATATGTGACTGATATCAGCCTCTTATAACGCTCCAGCACTGATATAACCTCCAGACATTACACCATATGTGACTGATATCAGCCTCTTATAACGCTCCAGTACTGATATAACCTCCAGACATTAAATCATATGTGACTGATATCAGCCTATTATAACGCTCCAGTACTGATATAACCTCCAGACATTACATCATATGTGACTGATATCAGCCTCTTATAGCGCTCCAGTACTGATATAACCTCCAGACATTACATCATATGTGACTGATATCAGCCTCTTATAACGCTCCAGTATTGATATAACCTCCAGACATTACTCCATATGTGACTGATATCAGCCCCTCTTATAACGTTCCAGTACTGATATAACCTCCAGACATTACACCATATGTGACTGATATCAGCCCCTCTTATAACGCTCCAGTACTGACATAACCTCCAGACATTACACCATATGTGACTGATATCAGCTCCTCTTATAACGCTCCAGCACTGATATAACCTCCAGACATTACACCATATCTGACTGATATCAGCCTCTTATAACGCTCCAGTACTGATATAACCTCCAGACATTACACCATATGTGACTGATATCAGCCTCCTATAACGCTCCAGTACTGATATAACCTCTAGACATTACATCATATGTGACTGATATCAGCCCCTCTTATAACGCTCCAGTATTGATATAACCTCCAGACATTACACCATATGTGACTGATATCAGCCCCTCTTATAACATTCCAGTACTGATATAACCTCCAGACATTACACCATATGTGACTGATATCAGCCCCTCTTATAACGCTCCAGTACTGATATAACCTCCAGACATTACACCATATGTGACTGATATCAGCCCCTCTTATAACGCTCCAGTACTGATATAACCTCCAGACATTACACCATATGTGACTGATATCAGCCCCTCTTATAACGCTCCAGTATTGATATAACCTCCAGACATTACACCATATGTGACTGATATCAGCCCCTCTTATAACGCTCCAGTACTGATATAACCTCCAGACATTACACCATATGTGACTGATATCAGCCCCTCTTATAACGCTCCAGTACTGATATAACCTCCAGACATTACATCATATGTGACTGATATCAGCCTCTTATAACGCTCTAGTACTGATATAACCTCCAGACATTACACCATATGTGACTGATATCAGCCCCTCTTATAACGCTCCAGTATTGATATAACCTCCAGACATTACACCATATGTGACTGATATCAGCCCCTCTTATAACGCTCCAGTACTGATATAACCTCCAGACATTACACCATATGTGACTGATATCAGCCCCTCTTATAACGCTCCAGTATTGATATAACATCCAGTCATTACACCATATGTGACTGATATCAGCCCCTCTTATAACGCTCCAGTACTGATATAACCTCCAGACATTACACCATATGTGCCTGATATCAGCCCCTCTTATAACGCTCCAGTACTGATATAACCTCCAGACATTACATCATATGTGACTGATATCAGCCTCTTATAACGCTCCAGTACTGATATAACCTCCAGACATTACACCATATGTGACTGATATCAGCCCCTCTTATAACGCTCCAGTATTGATATAACCTCCAGACATTACACCATATGTGACTGATATCAGCCTCTTATAACGCTCCAGTACTGATATAACCTCCAGACATTACACCATATGTGACTGATATCAGCCCCTCTTATAACGCTCCAGTACTGATATAACCTCCAGACATTACATCATATGTGATTGATATCAGCCCCTCTTATAACGCTCCAGTACTGATATAACCTCCAGACATTACACCATATGTGACTGATATCAGCCCCTCTTATACGGCTCCAGTACTGATATAACCCCCAGACATTACATCATATGTGACTGATATCAGCCCCTCTTATAACGCTCCAGTACTGATATAACCTCCAGACATTACATCATATGTGACTGATATCAGCCTCTTATAACGCTCCAGTACTGATATAACCTCCAGACATTACACCATATGTGACTGATATCAGCATCTTATAACGCTCCAGTACTGATATAACCTCCAGACATTACATCATATGTGAATTACATCTGCCCCTTATAACGCTCCAGTACTGATATAACCTCCAGACATTACATCATATGTGACTGATATCAGCCTCTTATAACGCTCCAGTACTGATATAACCTCCAGACATTACATCATATGTGACTGATATCAGCCTCTTATAACGCTCCAGTACTGATATAACCTCCAGACATTAGATCATATGTGACTGATATCAGCCCCTCTAATAACGCTCCAGTACTGATATAACCTCCAGACATTACACCATATGTGACTATCAGCTTCTTATAACGCTCCAGTACTGATATAACCTCCAGACATTACACCATATGTGACTGATATCAGCATCTTATAACGCTCCAGTACTGATATAACCTCCAGACATTACATCATATGTGAATTACATCTGCCCCTTATAACGCTCCAGTACTGATATAACCTCCAGACATTACATCATATGTGACTGATATCAGCCTCTTATAACGCTCCAGTACTGATATAACCTCCAGACATTAGATCATATGTGACTGATATCACCCCTTATAACGCTCCAGCACTGATATAACCTCCAGACATTAGATCATATGTGACTGATATCAGCCCCTCTTATAACGCTCCAGTACTGATATAACCTCCAGACATTACACCATATGTGACTGATATCAGCAACTCTTATAACGCTCCAGTACTGATATAACCTCTAGACATTACACCATATGTGACTGATATCAGCCTCTCTTATAACGCTCCAGCACTGATATAACCTCCAGACATTACACCATATCTGACTGATATCAGCCTCTTATAACGCTCCAGTACTGATATAACCTCCAGACATTAGATCATATGTGACTGATATCAGCCTCTTATAACGCTCCAGCACTGATATAACCTCCAGACATTACACCATATGTGACTGATATCAGCCTCTTATAACGCTCCAGTACTGATATAACCTCCAGACATTAAATCATATGTGACTGATATCAGCCTATTATAACGCTCCAGTACTGATATAACCTCCAGACATTACATCATATGTGACTGATATCAGCCTCTTATAGCGCTCCAGTACTGATATAACCTCCAGACATTACATCATATGTGACTGATATCAGCCTCTTATAACGCTCCAGTATTGATATAACCTCCAGACATTACTCCATATGTGACTGATATCAGCCCCTCTTATAACGTTCCAGTACTGATATAACCTCCAGACATTACACCATATGTGACTGATATCAGCCCCTCTTATAACGCTCCAGTACTGACATAACCTCCAGACATTACACCATATGTGACTGATATCAGCTCCTCTTATAACGCTCCAGCACTGATATAACCTCCAGACATTACACCATATCTGACTGATATCAGCCTCTTATAACGCTCCAGTACTGATATAACCTCCAGACATTACACCATATGTGACTGATATCAGTCTCTTATAACGCTCCAGTACTGATATAACCTCCAGACATTACATCATATGTGACTGATATCAGCCCCTCTTATAATGCTCCAGTATTGATATAACCTCCAGACATTACACCATATGTGACTGATATCAGCCCCTCTTATAACGTTCCAGTACTGATATAACCTCCAGACATTACACCATATGTGACTGATATCAGACGCTCTTATAATGCTCCAGTACTGATATAACCTCCAGACATTACACCATATGTGACTGATATCAGCCCCTCTTATAACGCTCCAGTACTGATATAACCTCCAGACATTACACCATATGTGACTGATATCAGCCCCTCTTATAACGCTCCAGTACTGATATAACCTCCAGACATTACACCATATGTGACTGATATCAGCCCCTCTTATAACACTCCAGTACTGATATAACCTCAAGACATTACACCATATGTGACTGATATCAGCCCCTCTTATAACGCTCCAGTACTGATATAACCTCCAGACATTACACCATATGTGACTGATATCAGCCTCTCTTATAACGCTCCAGTATTGATATAACCTCCAGACATTACACCATATGTGACTGATATCAGCCCCTCTTATAACGCTCCAGTACTGATATAACCTCCAGACATTACACCATATGTGACTGATATCAGCCCCTCTTATAACGCTCCAGTACTGATATAACCTCCAGACATTACACCATATGTGACTGATATCAGCCCCTCTTATAACGCTCCAGTATTGATATAACCTCCAGACATTACATCATATGTGACTGTTATCAGCCTCTTATAACGCTCCAGTACTGATATAACCTCCAGACATTACACCATATGTGACTGATATCAGCCCCTCTTATAACGCTCCAGTACTGATATAACCTCCAGACATTACACCATATGTGACTGATATCAGCCCCTCTACGCTCCAGTACTGATATAACCTCCAGACATTACACCATATGTGACTGATATCAACCTCTTATAACGCTCCAGTACTGATATAACCTCCAGACATTACATCATATGTGACTGATATCAGCCTCTTATAACGCTCCAGTACTGATATAACCTCCAGACATTACACCATATGTGACTGATATCAGCCTCTTATAACGCTCCAGTACTGATATAACCCCCAGACATTACATCATATGTGACTGATATCAGCCTCTTATAACGCTCCAGTACTGATATAACCCCCAGACATTACATCATATGTGAGTGATATCAACCTCTTATAACGCTCTAGTACTGATATAACCTCCAGACATTACATCATATGTGACTGATATCAGCCCCTCTTATAACGCTCCAGTACTGATATAACCTCCAGACTTTACACCATATGTGACTGATATCAGCCCCTCTTATAACGCTCCAGCACTGATATAACCTCCAGACATTACACCATATGTGACTGATATCAGCCCCTTTTATAACGCTCCAGTACTGATATAACCTCCAGATATTACATCATATGTGACTGATATCAGCCCCTGTTATAACGCTCCAGCACTGATATAACCTCCAGACATTACACCATATGTGACTGATATCAGCCCCTCTTATAACGCTCCAGTACTGATATAACCTCCAGACATTACATCATATGTGACTGATATCAGCCCCTTATAACGCTCCAGTACTGATATAACCTCCAGACATTACACCATATGTGACTGATATCAGCATCTTATAACGCTCCAGTACTGATATAACCTCCAGACATTACATCATATGTGACTTACATCTGCCCCTTATAACGCTCCAGTACTGATATAACCTCCAGACATTACATCATATGTGACTGATATCAGCCTCTTATAACGCTCCAGTACTGATATAACCTCCAGACATTACACCATATGTGACTGATATCAGCCTCTTATAACGCTCCAGTATTGATATAACCTCCAGACATTACTCCATATGTGACTGATATCAGCCCCTCTTATAACGTTCCAGTACTGATATAACCTCCAGACATTACACCATATGTGACTGATATCAGCCCCTCTTATAACGCTCCAGTACTGATATAACCTCCAGACATTACACCATATGTGACTGATATCAGCTCCTCTTATAACGCTCCAGCACTGATATAACCTCCAGACATTACACCATATCTGACTGATATCAGCCTCTTATAACGCTCCAGTACTGATATAACCTCCAGACATTACACCATATGTGACTGATATCAGCCTCTTATAACGCTCCAGTACTGATATAACCTCCAGACATTACATCATATGTGACTGATATCAGCCCCTCTTATAACGCTCCAGTATTGATATAACCTCCAGACATTACACCATATGTGACTGATATCAGCCCCTCTTATAACGTTCCAGTACTGATATAACCTCCAGACATTACACCATATGTGACTGATATCAGCCCCTCTTATAACGCTCCAGTACTGATATAACCTCCAGACATTACACCATATGTGACTGATATCAGCCCCTCTTATAACGCTCCAGTACTGATATAACCTCCAGACATTACACCATATGTGACTGATATCAGCCCCTCTTATAACGCTCCAGTACTGATATAACCTCCAGACATTACACCATATGTGACTGATATCAGCCCCTCTTATAACGCTCCAGTACTGATATAACCTCCAGACATTACACCATATGTGACTGATATCAGCCCCTCTTATAACGCTCCAGTATTGATATAACATCCAGTCATTACACCATATGTGACTGATATCAGCCCCTCTTATAACGCTCCAGTACTGATATAACCTCCAGACATTACACCATATGTGCCTGATATCAGCCCCTCTTATAACGCTCCAGTACTGATATAACCTCCAGACATTACATCATATGTGACTGATATCAGCCTCTTATAACGCTCCAGTACTGATATAACCTCCAGACATTACACCATATGTGACTGATATCAGCCCCTCTTATAACGCTCCAGTATTGATATAACCTCCAGACATTACACCATATGTGACTGATATCAGCCCCTCTTATAACGCTCCAGTACTGATATAACCTCCAGACATTACACCATATGTGACTGATATCAGCCTCTTATAACGCTCCAGTACTGATATAACCTCCAGACATTACACCATATGTGACTGATATCAGCCCCTCTTATAACGCTCCAGTATTGATATAACCTCCAGACATTACTTCATATGTGACTGATATCAGCCTGTTATAATGCTCCAGTACTGATATAACCTCCAGACATTACACCATATGTGACTGATATCAGCCCCTCTTATAACGCTCCAATACTGATATAACCTCCAGACATTACACCATATGTGACTGATATCAGCCCCTCTACGCTCCAGTACTGATATAACCTCCAGACATTACACCATATGTGACTGATATCAACCTCTTATAACGCTCCAGTACTGATATAACCTCCAGACATTACACCATATGTGACTGATATCAGCCTCTTATAACGCTCCAGTACTGATATAACCTCCAGCCATTACACCATATGTGACTAATATCAGCCTCTCTTATAACGCTCCAGTACTGATATAACCTCCAGACATTACACCATATGTGACTGATATCAGCCTCTTATAACGCTCCAGTACTGATATAACCTCCAGACATTACACCATATGTGACTGATATCAGCCCCTCTTATAACGCTCCAGTACTGATATAACGTCCAGACATTACATCATATGTGATTGATATCAGCCCCTCTTATAACGCTCCAGTACTCATATAACCTCCAGACATTACACCATATGTGACTGATATCAGCCCCTCTTATACGGCTCCAGTACTGATATAACCCCCAGACATTACATCATATGTGACTGATATCAGCCCCTCTTATAACGCTCCAGTACTGATATAACCTCCAGACATTACATCATATGTGACTGATATCAGCCTCTTATAACGCTCCAGTACTGATATAACCTCCAGACATTACACCATATGTGACTGATATCAGCATCTTATAACGCTCCAGTACTGATATAACCTCCAGACATTACATCATATGTGAATTACATCTGCCCCTTATAACGCTCCAGTACTGATATAACCTCCAGACATTACATCATATGTGACTGATATCAGCCTCTTATAACGCTCCAGTACTGATATAACCTCCAGACATTACATCATATGTGACTGATATCAGCCTCTTATAACGCTCCAGTACTGATATAACCTCCAGACATTAGATCATATGTGACTGATATCAGCCCCTCTAATAACGCTCCAGTACTGATATAACCTCCAGACATTACACCATATGTGACTATCAGCTTCTTATAACGCTCCAGCACTGATATAACCTCCAGACATTAGATCATATGTGACTGATATCAGCCCCTCTTATAACGCTCCAGTACTGATATAACCTCCAGACATTACACCATATGTGACTGATATCAGCAACTCTTATAACGCTCCAGTACTGATATAACCTCTAGACATTACACCATATGTGACTGATATCAGCCTCTCTTATAACGCTCCAGCACTGATATAACCTCCAGACATTACACCATATCTGACTGATATCAGCCTCTTATAACGCTCCAGTACTGATATAACCTCCAGACATTAGATCATATGTGACTGATATCAGCCTCTTATAACGCTCCAGCACTGATATAACCTCCAGACATTACACCATATGTGACTGATATCAGCCTCTTATAACGCTCCAGTACTGATATAACCTCCAGACATTAAATCATATGTGACTGATATCAGCCTATTATAACGCTCCAGTACTGATATAACCTCCAGACATTACATCATATGTGACTGATATCAGCCTCTTATAGCGCTCCAGTACTGATATAACCTCCAGACATTACATCATATGTGACTGATATCAGCCTCTTATAACGCTCCAGTATTGATATAACCTCCAGACATTACTCCATATGTGACTGATATCAGCCCCTCTTATAACGTTCCAGTACTGATATAACCTCCAGACATTACACCATATGTGACTGATATCAGCCCCTCTTATAACGCTCCAGTACTGACATAACCTCCAGACATTACACCATATGTGACTGATATCAGCTCCTCTTATAACGCTCCAGCACTGATATAACCTCCAGACATTACACCATATCTGACTGATATCAGCCTCTTATAACGCTCCAGTACTGATATAACCTCCAGACATTACACCATATGTGACTGATATCAGCCTCCTATAACGCTCCAGTACTGATATAACCTCTAGACATTACATCATATGTGACTGATATCAGCCCCTCTTATAACGCTCCAGTATTGATATAACCTCCAGACATTACACCATATGTGACTGATATCAGCCCCTCTTATAACATTCCAGTACTGATATAACCTCCAGACATTACACCATATGTGACTGATATCAGCCCCTCTTATAACGCTCCAGTACTGATATAACCTCCAGACATTACACCATATGTGACTGATATCAGCCCCTCTTATAACGCTCCAGTACTGATATAACCTCCAGACATTACACCATATGTGACTGATATCAGCCCCTCTTATAACGCTCCAGTATTGATATAACCTCCAGACATTACACCATATGTGACTGATATCAGCCCCTCTTATAACGCTCCAGTACTGATATAACCTCCAGACATTACACCATATGTGACTGATATCAGCCCCTCTTATAACGCTCCAGTACTGATATAACCTCCAGACATTACATCATATGTGACTGATATCAGCCTCTTATAACGCTCTAGTACTGATATAACCTCCAGACATTACACCATATGTGACTGATATCAGCCCCTCTTATAACGCTCCAGTATTGATATAACCTCCAGACATTACACCATATGTGACTGATATCAGCCCCTCTTATAACGCTCCAGTACTGATATAACCTCCAGACATTACACCATATGTGACTGATATCAGCCCCTCTTATAACGCTCCAGTATTGATATAACATCCAGTCATTACACCATATGTGACTGATATCAGCCCCTCTTATAACGCTCCAGTACTGATATAACCTCCAGACATTACACCATATGTGCCTGATATCAGCCCCTCTTATAACGCTCCAGTACTGATATAACCTCCAGACATTACATCATATGTGACTGATATCAGCCTCTTATAACGCTCCAGTACTGATATAACCTCCAGACATTACACCATATGTGACTGATATCAGCCCCTCTTATAACGCTCCAGTATTGATATAACCTCCAGACATTACACCATATGTGACTGATATCAGCCCCTCTTATAACGCTCCAGTACTGATATAACCTCCAGACATTACACCATATGTGACTGATATCAGCCTCTTATAACGCTCCAGTACTGATATAACCTCCAGACATTACACCATATGTGACTGATATCAGCCCCTCTTATAACGCTCCAGTATTGATATAACCTCCAGACATTACATCATATGTGACTGATATCAGCCTGTTATAATGCTCCAGTACTGATATAACCTCCAGACATTACACCATATGTGACTGATATCAGCCCCTCTTATAACGCTCCAGTACTGATATAACCTCCAGACATTACACTATATGTGACTGATATCAGCCCCTCTACGCTCCAGTACTGATATAACCTCCAGACATTACACCATATGTGACTGATATCAACCTCTTATAACGCTCCAGTACTGATATAACCTCCAGACATTACACCATATGTGACTGATATCAGCCCCTCTTATAACGCTCCAGTATTGATATAACATCCAGTCATTACACCATATGTGACTGATATCAGCCCCTCTTATAACGCTCCAGTACTGATATAACCTCCAGACATTACACCATATGTGCCTGATATCAGCCCCTCTTATAACGCTCCAGTACTGATATAACCTCCAGACATTACATCATATGTGACTGATATCAGCCTCTTATAACGCTCCAGTACTGATATAACCTCCAGACATTACACCATATGTGACTGATATCAGCCCCTCTTATAACGCTCCAGTATTGATATAACCTCCAGACATTACACCATATGTGACTGATATCAGCCCCTCTTATAACGCTCCAGTACTGATATAACCTCCAGACATTACACCATATGTGACTGATATCAGCCTCTTATAACGCTCCAGTACTGATATAACCTCCAGACATTACACCATATGTGACTGATATCAGCCCCTCTTATAACGCTCCAGTATTGATATAACCTCCAGACATTACATCATATGTGACTGATATCAGCCTGTTATAATGCTCCAGTACTGATATAACCTCCAGACATTACACCATATGTGACTGATATCAGCCCCTCTTATAACGCTCCAGTACTGATATAACCTCCAGACATTACACTATATGTGACTGATATCAGCCCCTCTACGCTCCAGTACTGATATAACCTCCAGACATTACACCATATGTGACTGATATCAACCTCTTATAACGCTCCAGTACTGATATAACCTCCAGACATTACACCATATGTGACTGATATCAGCCTCTTATAACGCTCCAGTACTGATATAACCTCCAGACATTACACCATATGTGACTAATATCAGCCTCTCTTATAACGCTCCAGTACTGATATAACCTCCAGACATTACACCATATGTGACTGATATCAGCCTCTTATAACGCTCCAGTACTGATATAACCTCCAGACATTACACCATATGTGACTGATATCAGCCCCTCTTATAACGCTCCAGTACTGATATAACCTCCAGACATTACATCATATGTGATTGATATCAGCCCCTCTTATAACGCTCCAGTACTCATATAACCTCCAGACATTACACCATATGTGACTGATATCAGCCCCTCTTATACGGCTCCAGTACTGATATAACCCCCAGACATTACATCATATGTGACTGATATCAGCCCCTCTTATAACGCTCCAGTACTGATATAACCTCCAGACATTACATCATATGTGACTGATATCAGCCTCTTATAACGCTCCAGTACTGATATAACCTCCAGACATTACACCATATGTGACTGATATCAGCATCTTATAACGCTCCAGTACTGATATAACCTCCAGACATTACATCATATGTGAATTACATCTGCCCCTTATAACGCTCCAGTACTGATATAACCTCCAGACATTACATCATATGTGACTGATATCAGCCTCTTATAACGCTCCAGTACTGATATAACCTCCAGACATTACATCATATGTGACTGATATCAGCCTCTTATAACGCTCCAGTACTGATATAACCTCCAGACATTAGATCATATGTGACTGATATCAGCCCCTCTAATAACGCTCCAGTACTGATATAACCTCCAGACATTACACCATATGTGACTATCAGCTTCTTATAACGCTCCAGCACTGATATAACCTCCAGACATTAGATCATATGTGACTGATATCAGCCCCTCTTATAACGCTCCAGTACTGATATAACCTCCAGACATTACACCATATGTGACTGATATCAGCAACTCTTATAACGCTCCAGTACTGATATAACCTCTAGACATTACACCATATGTGACTGATATCAGCCTCTCTTATAACGCTCCAGCACTGATATAACCTCCAGACATTACACCATATCTGACTGATATCAGCCTCTTATAACGCTCCAGTACTGATATAACCTCCAGACATTAGATCATATGTGACTGATATCAGCCTCTTATAACGCTCCAGCACTGATATAACCTCCAGACATTACACCATATGTGACTGATATCAGCCTCTTATAACGCTCCAGTACTGATATAACCTCCAGACATTAAATCATATGTGACTGATATCAGCCTATTATAACGCTCCAGTACTGATATAACCTCCAGACATTACATCATATGTGACTGATATCAGCCTCTTATAGCGCTCCAGTACTGATATAACCTCCAGACATTACATCATATGTGACTGATATCAGCCTCTTATAACGCTCCAGTATTGATATAACCTCCAGACATTACTCCATATGTGACTGATATCAGCCCCTCTTATAACGTTCCAGTACTGATATAACCTCCAGACATTACACCATATGTGACTGATATCAGCCCCTCTTATAACGCTCCAGTACTGACATAACCTCCAGACATTACACCATATGTGACTGATATCAGCTCCTCTTATAACGCTCCAGCACTGATATAACCTCCAGACATTACACCATATCTGACTGATATCAGCCTCTTATAACGCTCCAGTACTGATATAACCTCCAGACATTACACCATATGTGACTGATATCAGCCTCCTATAACGCTCCAGTACTGATATAACCTCTAGACATTACATCATATGTGACTGATATCAGCCCCTCTTATAACGCTCCAGTATTGATATAACCTCCAGACATTACACCATATGTGACTGATATCAGCCCCTCTTATAACATTCCAGTACTGATATAACCTCCAGACATTACACCATATGTGACTGATATCAGCCCCTCTTATAACGCTCCAGTACTGATATAACCTCCAGACATTACACCATATGTGACTGATATCAGCCCCTCTTATAACGCTCCAGTACTGATATAACCTCCAGACATTACACCATATGTGACTGATATCAGCCCCTCTTATAACGCTCCAGTATTGATATAACCTCCAGACATTACACCATATGTGACTGATATCAGCCCCTCTTATAACGCTCCAGTACTGATATAACCTCCAGACATTACACCATATGTGACTGATATCAGCCCCTCTTATAACGCTCCAGTACTGATATAACCTCCAGACATTACATCATATGTGACTGATATCAGCCTCTTATAACGCTCTAGTACTGATATAACCTCCAGACATTACACCATATGTGACTGATATCAGCCCCTCTTATAACGCTCCAGTATTGATATAACCTCCAGACATTACACCATATGTGACTGATATCAGCCCCTCTTATAACGCTCCAGTACTGATATAACCTCCAGACATTACACCATATGTGACTGATATCAGCCCCTCTTATAACGCTCCAGTATTGATATAACCTCCAGACATTACATCATATGTGACTGATATCAGCCTCTTATAACGCTCCAGTACTGATATAACCTCCAGACATTACAACATATGTGACTGATATCAGCCCCTCTTATAACGCTCCAGTACTGATATAACCTCCAGACATTACACCATATGTGACTGATATCAGCCCCTCTACGTTCCAGTACTGATATATCCTCCAGACATTACAACATATGTGACTGATATCAACCTCTTATAACGCTCCAGTACTGATATAACCTCCAGACATTACACCATATGTGACTGATATCAGCCTCTTATAACGCTCCAGTACTGATATAACCTCCAGACATTACACCATATGTGACTAATATCAGCCTCTCTTATAACGCTCCAGTACTGATATAACCTCCAGACATTACACCATATGTGACTGATATCAGCCTCTTATAACGCTCCAGTACTGATATAACCTCCAGACATTACACCATATGTGACTGATATCAGCCCCTCTTATAACGCTCCAGTACTGATATAACCTCCAGACATTACATCATATGTGATTGATATCAGCCCCTCTTATAACGTTCCAGTACTCCAGTACTGATATAACCTCCAGACATTACACCATATGTGACTGATATCAGCCCCTCTTATACGGCTCCAGTACTGATATAACCCCCAGACATTACATCATATGTGACTGATATCAGCCCCTCTTATAACGCTCCAGTACTGATATAACCCCCAGACATTACATCATATGTGACTGATATCAGCCTCTTATAACGCTCTAGTACTGATATAACCTCCAGACATTACATCATATGTGACTGATATCAGCCTCTTATAATGCTCCAGTACTGATATAACCTCCAGACATTACACCATATGTGACTGATATCAGCCCCTCTTATAACGCTCCAGTACTGATATAACCTCCAGACATTACATCATATGTGACTGATATCAGCCCCTCTACGCTCCAGTACTGATATAACCTCCAGACATTACACCATATGTGACTGATATCAACCTCTTATAACGCTCCAGTACTGATATAACCTCCAGACATTACACCATATGTGACTGATATCAGCCTCTTATAACGCTCCAGTACTGATATAACCTCCAGACATTACACCATATGTGACTAATATCAGCCTCTCTTATAACGCTCCAGTACTGATATAACCTCCAGACATTACACCATATGTGACTGATATCAGCCTCTTATAACGCTCCAGTACTGATATAACCTCCAGACATTACACCATATGTGACTGATATCAGCCCCTCTTATAACGCTCCAGTACTGATATAACCTCCAGACATTACATCATATGTGACTGATATCAGCCCCTCTTATAACGCTCCAGTACTGATATAACCTCCAGACATTACATCATATGTGACTGATATCAGCCCCTCTTATACGGCTCCAGTACTGATATAACCCCCAGACATTACATCATATGTGACTGATATCAGCCCCTCTTATAACGCTCCAGTACTGATATAACCTCCAGACATTACATCATATGTGACTGATATCAGCCTCTTATAACGCTCCAGTACTGATATAACCTCCAGACATTACACCATATGTGACTGATATCAGCATCTTATAACGCTCCAGTACTGATATAACCTCCAGACATTACATCATATGTGAATTACATCTGCCCCTTATAACGCTCCAGTACTGATATAACCTCCAGACATTACATCATATGTGACTGATATCAGCCTCTTATAACGCTCCAGTACTGATATAACCTCCAGACATTACACCATGTGTGACTGATATCAGCCTCTTATAACGCTCCAGTACTGATATAACCTCCAGACATTACATCATATGTGACTTACATCTGCCCCTTATAACGCTCCAGTACGGATATAACCTCCAGACATTACATCATATGTGACTGATATCAGCCTCTTATAACGCTCCAGTACTGATATAACCTCCAGACATTACATCATATGTGACTGATATCAGCCTCTTATAACGCTCCAGTACTGATATAACCTCCAGACATTAGATCATATGTGACTGATATCAGCCCCTCTTATAACGCTCCAGTACTGATATAACCTCCAGACATTACACCATATGTGACTATCAGCTTCTTATAACGCTCCAGCACTGATATAACCTCCAGACATTAGATCATATGTGACTGATATCAGCCCCTCTTATAACGCTCCAGTACTGATATAACCTCCAGACATTACACCATATGTGACTGATATCAGCAACTCTTATAACGCTCCAGTACTGATATAACCTCTAGACATTACACCATATGTGACTGATATCAGCCTCTCTTATAACGCTCCAGCACTGATATAACCTCCAGACATTACACCATATCTGACTGATATCAGCCTCTTATAACGCTCCAGTACTGATATAACCTCCAGACATTAGATCATATGTGACTGATATCAGCCTCTTATAACGCTCCAGCACTGATATAACCTCCAGACATTACACCATATGTGACTGATATCAGCCTCTTATAACGCTCCAGTACTGATATAACCTCCAGACATTAAATCATATGTGACTGATATCAGCCTATTATAACGCTCCAGTACTGATATAACCTCCAGACATTACATCATATGTGACTGATATCAGCCTCTTATAGCGCTCCAGTACTGATATAACCTCCAGACATTACATCATATGTGACTGATATCAGCCTCTTATAACGCTCCAGTATTGATATAACCTCCAGACATTACTCCATATGTGACTGATATCAGCCCCTCTTATAACGTTCCAGTACTGATATAACCTCCAGACATTACACCATATGTGACTGATATCAGCCCCTCTTATAACGCTCCAGTACTGACATAACCTCCAGACATTACACCATATGTGACTGATATCAGCTCCTCTTATAACGCTCCAGCACTGATATAACCTCCAGACATTACACCATATCTGACTGATATCAGCCTCTTATAACGCTCCAGTACTGATATAACCTCCAGACATTACACCATATGTGACTGATATCAGCCTCCTATAACGCTCCAGTACTGATATAACCTCCAGACATTACATCATATGTGACTGATATCAGCCCCTCTTATAACGCTCCAGTATTGATATAACCTCCAGACATTACACCATATGTGACTGATATCAGCCCCTCTTATAACATTCCAGTACTGATATAACCTCCAGACATTACACCATATGTGACTGATATCAGCCCCTCTTATAACGCTCCAGTACTGATATAACCTCCAGACATTACACCATATGTGACTGATATCAGCCCCTCTTATAACGCTCCAGTACTGATATAACCTCCAGACATTACACCATATGTGACTGATATCAGCCCCTCTTATAACGCTCCAGTACTGATATAACCTCCAGACATTACACCATATGTGACTGATATCAGCCCCTCTTATAACGCTCCAGTACTGATATAACCTCCAGACATTACACCATATGTGACTGATATCAGCCCCTCTTATAACGCTCCAGTACTGATATAACCTCCAGACATTACACCATATGTGACTGATATCAGCCCCTCTTATAACGCTCCAGTACTGATATAACCTCCAGACATTACATCATATGTGACTGATATCAGCCTCTTATAACGCTCTAGTACTGATATAACCTCCAGACATTACACCATATGTGACTGATATCAGCCCCTCTTATAACGCTCCAGTATTGATATAACCTCCAGATATTACACCATATGTGACTGATATCAGCCCCTCTTATAACGCTCCAGTACTGATATAACCTCCAGACATTACACCATATGTGACTGATATCAGCCCCTCTTATAACGCTCCAGTATTGATATAACCTCCAGACATTACATCATATGTGACTGATATCAGCCTCTTATAACGCTCCAGTACTGATATAACCTCCAGACATTACAACATATGTGACTGATATCAGCCCCTCTTATAACGCTCCAGTACTGATATAACCTCCAGACATTACACCATATGTGACTGATATCAGCCCCTCTACGCTCCAGTACTGATATATCCTCCAGACAGTACAACATATGTGACTGATATCAACCTCTTATAACGCTCCAGTACTGATATAACCTCCAGACATTACACCATATGTGACTGATATCAGCCTCTTATAACGCTCCAGTACTGATATAACCTCCAGGCATTACACCATATGTGACTAATATCAGCCTCTCTTATAACGCTCCAGTACTGATATAACCTCCAGACATTACACCATATGTGACTGATATCAGCCTCTTATAACGCTCCAGTACTGATATAACCTCCAGACATTACACCATATGTGACTGATATCAGCCCCTCTTATAACGCTCCAGTACTGATATAACCTCCAGACATTACATCATATGTGATTGATATCAGCCCCTCTTATAACGTTCCAGTACTCCAGTACTGATATAACCTCCAGACATTACACCATATGTGACTGATATCAGCCCCTCTTATACGGCTCCAGTACTGATATAACCCCCAGACATTACATCATATGTGACTGATATCAGCCCCTCTTATAACGCTCCAGTACTGATATAACCCCCAGACATTACATCATATGTGACTGATATCAGCCTCTTATAACGCTCTAGTACTGATATAACCTCCAGACATTACATCATATGTGACTGATATCAGCCCCTCTTATAACGCTCCAGTACTGATATAACCTCCAGACATTACACCATATGTGACTGATATCAGCCCCTCTTATAACGCTCCAGTACTGATATAACCTCCAGACATTACATCATATGTGACTGATATCAGCCCCTCTTATAACGCTCCAGCACTGATATAACCTCCAGACATTACACCATATGTGACTGATATCAGCCCCTCTTATAACGCTCCAGTACTGATATAACCTCAAGACATTACATCATATGTGACTGATATCAGCCCCTCTTATAACGCTCCAGTACTGACATAACCTACAGACATTACACCATATGTGACTGATATCAGCCTCTTATAACGCTCCAGTACTGATATAACCTCCAGACATTACATCATATGTGACTGATATCAGCCCCTTATAACGCTCCAGTACTGATATAACCTCCAGACATTACACCATATGTGACTGATATCAGCCTCTTATAACGCTCCAGTACTGATATAACCTCCAGACATTACATCATATGTGACTTACATCTGCCCCTTATAACGCTCCAGTACTGATATAACCTCCAGACATTACAACATATGTGACTGATATCAGCCTCTTATAACGCTCCAGTACTGATATAACCTCCAGAAATTACACCATATGTGACTGATATCAGCCTCTTATAACGCTCCAGTACTGATATAACCTCCAGACATTACATCATTTGTGACTTACATCTGCCCCTTATAACGCTCCAGTACTGATATAACCTCCAGACATTACATCATATGTGACTGATATCAGCCTCTTATAACGCTCCAGTACTGATATAACCTCCAGACATTACATGATATGTGACTGATATCAGCCTCTTATAACGCTCCAGTACTGATATAACCTCCAGACATTACATCATATGTGACTGATATCAGACCCTCTTATAAAGCTCCAGCACTGATATAACCTCCAGACATTACACCATATGTGACTGATATCAGCCTCTCTCATAACGCTCCAGTACTGATATAACCCCCAGACATTACATCATATGTGACTGATATCAGCTCCTCTTATAACGCTCCAGTACTGATATAACCTCCAGACATTACACCATATGTGACTGATATCAGCCCCTCTTATAACGCTCCAGTACTGATATAACCTCCAGACATTACACCATATGTGACTGATATCAGCCTCTTATAACGCTCCAGTACTGATATAACCCCCAGACATTACATCATATGTGACTGATATCAGCCCCTCTTATAACGCTCCAGTACTGATATAACCTCCAGACATTACATCATATGTGACTGATATCAGCCTCTTATAACGCTCCAGTACTGATATAACCCCCAGACATTACATCATATGTGACTGATATCAGCCCCTCTTATAACGCTCCAGTACTGATATAACCTCCAGACATTACATCATATGTGACTGATATCGGCCTCTTATAACGCTCCAGTACTGATATAACCTCCAGACATTACACCATATGTGACTGATATCAGCATCTTATAACGCTCCAGTACTGATATAACCTCCAGACATTACATCATATGTGACTTACATCTGCCCCTTATAACGCTCCAGTACTGATATAACCTCCAGACATTACATCATATGTGACTGATATCAGCCTCTTATAACGCTCCAGTACTGATATAACCTCCAGACATTACACCATATGTGACTGATGTCAGCCTCTTATAACGCTCCAGTACTGATATAACCTCCAGACATTACATCATATGTGACTGATATCAGCCTCTTATAACGCTCCAGTACTGATATAACCTCCAGACATTACATCATATGTGACTGATATCAGCCTCTTATAACGCTCCAGTACTGATATAACCTCCAGACATTAGATCATATGTGACTGATATCAGCTCCTCTTATAACGCTCCAGTACTGATATAACCTCCAGACATTACATCATATGTGACTGATATCAGCCTCTTATAACGCTCCAGTACTGATATAACCTCCAGACATTACATCATATGTGACTGATATCAGCCTCTTATAACGCTCCAGTACTGATATAACCTCCAGACATTAGATCATATGTGACTGATATCAGCCCCTCTTATAACGCTCCAGTACTGATATAACCTCCAGACATTACACCATATGTGACTGATATCAGCCTCTTATAACGCTCCAGTACTGATATAACCCCCAGACATTACATCATATGTGACTGATATCAGCCCCTCTTATAACGCTCCAGTACTGATATAACCTCCAGACATTACATCATATGTGACTGATATCAGCCTCTTATAACGCTCCAGTACTGATATAACCCCCAGACATTACATCATATGTGACTGATATCAGCCCCTCTTATAACGCTCCAGTACTGATATAACCTCCAGACATTACATCATATGTGACTGATATCGGCCTCTTATAACGCTCCAGTACTGATATAACCTCCAGACATTACACCATATGTGACTGATATCAGCATCTTATAACGCTCCAGTACTGATATAACCTCCAGACATTACATCATATGTGACTTACATCTGCCCCTTATAACGCTCCAGTACTGATATAACCTCCAGACATTACATCATATGTGACTGATATCAGCCTCTTATAACGCTCCAGTACTGATATAACCTCCAGACATTACACCATATGTGACTGATGTCAGCCTCTTATAACGCTCCAGTACTGATATAACCTCCAGACATTACATCATATGTGACTGATATCAGCCTCTTATAACGCTCCAGTACTGATATAACCTCCAGACATTACATCATATGTGACTGATATCAGCCTCTTATAACGCTCCAGTACTGATATAACCTCCAGACATTAGATCATATGTGACTGATATCAGCTCCTCTTATAACGCTCCAGTACTGATATAACCTCCAGACATTACATCATATGTGACTGATATCAGCCTCTTATAACGCTCCAGTACTGATATAACCTCCAGACATTACATCATATGTGACTGATATCAGCCTCTTATAACGCTCCAGTACTGATATAACCTCCAGACATTAGATCATATGTGACTGATATCAGCCCCTCTTATAACGCTCCAGTACTGATATAACCTCCAGACATCACACCATATGTGACTGATATCAGCAACTCTTATAACGCTCCAGTACTGATATAACCTCCAGACATTACACCATATGTGACTGATATCAGCCTCTTATAACGCTCCAGTACTGATATAACCTCCAGACATTACATCATATGTGACTGATATCAGCCTCTTATAACGCTCCAGTACTGATATAACCTCCAGACATTACATCATATGTGACTGATATCAGCCTCTTATAACGCTCCAGTACTGATATAACCTCCAGACATTAGATCATATGTGACTGATATCAGCCCCTCTTATAACGCTCCAGTACTGATATAACCTCCAGACATTACACCATATGTGACTATCAGCTTCTTATAACGCTCCAGCACTGATATAACCTCCAGACATTAGATCATATGTGACTGATATCAGCCCCTCTTATAACGCTCAAGTACTGATATAACCTCTAGACATTACATCATATGTGACTGATATCAGCCTCTTATAACGCTCCAGCACTGATATAACCTCCAGACATTACACCATATCTGACTGATATCAGCCTCTTATAACGCTCCAGTGCTGATATAACCTCCAGACATTAGATCATATGTGACTGATAT
The DNA here is from genome assembly GCF_046119375.1 of Phyllobates terribilis. Lineage (NCBI taxonomy): Eukaryota > Metazoa > Chordata > Amphibia > Anura > Dendrobatidae > Phyllobates > Phyllobates terribilis. The sequence goes on along the minus strand of NW_027362768.1, from coordinate 389,877,608 downwards.
CAGCCTCTTATAACGCTCCAGCACTGATATAACCTCCAGACATTACACCATATGTGACTGACATCAACCTCTTATAACGCTCCAGTACTGATATAACCTCCAGACATTAAATCATATGTGACTGATATCAGCCTATTATAACGCTCCAGTACTGATATAACCTCCAGACATTACATCATATGTGACTGATATCAGCCTCTTATAGCGCTCCAGTACTGATATAAACTCCAGACATTACATCATATGTGACTGATATCAGCCTCTTATAACGCTCCAGTATTGATATAACCTCCAGACATTACTCCATATGTGACTGATATCAGCCCCTCTTATAACGTTCCAGTACAGATATAACCTCCAGACATTACACCATATGTGACTGATATCAGCCCCTCTTATAACGCTCCAGTACTGATATAACCTCCAGACATTACACCATATGTGACTGATATCAGCTCCTCTTATAACGCTCCAGCACTGATATAATGTCCAGACATTACACCATATCTGACTGATATCAGCCTCTTATAACGCTCCAGTACTGATATAACCTCCAGACATTACACCATATGTGACTGATATCAGCCTCTTATAACGCTCCAGTACTGATATAACCTCCAGACATTACATCATATGTGACTGATATCAGCCCCTCTTATAACGCTCCAGTATTGATATAACCTCCAGACATTACACCATATGTGACTGATATCAGCCCCTCTTATAACATTCCAGTACTGATATAACCTCCAGACATTACACCATATGTGACTGATATCAGCCCCTCTTATAACGCTCCAGTACTGATATAACCTCCAGACATTACACCATATGTGACTGATATCAGCCCCTCTTATAACGCTCCAGTACTGATATAACCTCCAGACATTACACCATATGTGACTGATATCAGCCCCTCTTATAATGCTCCAGTACTGATATAACCTCCAGACATTACACCATATGTGACTGATATCAGCCCCTCTTATAACGCTCCAGTACTGATATAACCTCCAGACATTACACCTATGTGACTGATATCAGCCCCTCTTATAACGCTCCAGTATTGATATAACCTCCAGACATTACACCATATGTGACTGATATCAGCCCCTCTTATAACGCTCCAGTACTGATATAACCTCCAGACATTACACCATATCTGACTGATATCAGCCCCTCTTATAACGCTCCAGTACTGATATAACCTCCAGACATTACATCATATGTGACTGATATCAGCCTCTTATAACGCTCTAGTACTGATATAACCTCCAGACATTACACCATATGTGACTGATATCAGCCCCTCTTATAACGCTCCAGTATTGATATAACCTCCAGGCATTACACCATATGTGACTGATATCAGCCCCTCTTATAACGCTCCAGTACTGATATAACCTCCAGACATTACACCATATGTGACTGATATCAGCCTCTTATAACGCTCCAGTACTGATATAACCTCCAGACATTACACCATATGTGACTGATATCAGCCCCTCTTATAACGCTCCAGTATTGATATAACCTCCAGACATTACATCATATGTGACTGATATCAGCCTCTTATAATGCTCCAGTACTGATATAACCTCCAGACATTACACCATATGTGACTGATATCAGCCCCTCTTATAACGCTCCAGTACTGATATAACCTCCAGACATTACACCATATGTGACTGATATCAGCCCCTCTACGTTCCAGTACTGATATAACCTCCAGACATTACACCATATGTGACTGATATCAACCTCTTATAACGCTCCAGTACTGATATAACCTCCAGACATTACACCATATGTGACTGATATCAGCCTCTTATAATGCTCCAGTACTGATATAACCTCCAGACATTACACCATATGTGACTAATATCAACCTCTCTTATAACGCTCCAGTACTGATATAACCTCCAGACATTACACCATATGTGACTGATATCAGCCCCTCTTATAACGCTCCAGTACTGATATAACCTCCAGACATTACATCATATGTAATTGATATCAGCCCCTCTTATAACGCTCCAGTACTGATATAACCTCCAGACATTACACCATATGTGACTGATATCAGCCCCTCTTATACGGCTCCAGTACTGATATAACCCCCAGACATTACATCATATGTGACTGATATCAGCCCCTCTTATAACGCTCCAGTACTGATATAACCTCCAGACATTACATCATATGTGACTGATATCAGCCTCTTATAACACTCCAGTACTGATATAACCTCCAGACATTACACCATATGTGACTGATATCAGCCTCTTATAACGCTCCAGTACTGATATAACCTCCAGACATTACACCATATGTGACTGATATCAGCCTCTTATAACGCTCCAGTACTGATATAACCCCCAGACATTACATCATATGTGACTGATATCAGCCTCTTATAACGCTCTAGTACTGATATAACCTCCAGACATTACATCATATGTGACTGATATCAGCCCCTCTTATAACGCTCCAGTACTGATATAACCTCCAGACATTACACCATATGTGACTGATATCAGCCCCTCTTATAATGCTCCAGCACTGATATAACCTCCAGACATTACACCATATGTGACTGATATCAGCCCCTCTTATAACGCTCCAGTACTGATATAACCTCCAGACATTACATCATATGTGACTGATATCAGCCCCTCTTATAACGCTCCAGCACTGATATAACCTCCAGACATTACACCATATGTGACTGATATCAGACACTCTTATAACGCTCCAGTACTGATATAACCTCAAGACATTACATCATATGTGACTGATATCAGCCCCTCTTATAACGCTCCAGTACTGATATAACCTCCAAACATTACACCATATGTGACTGATATCAGCCTCTTATAACGCTCCAGTACTGATATAACCTCCAGACATTACATCATATGTGACTGATATCAGCCCCTTATAACGCTCCAGTACTGATATAACCTCCAGACATTACACCATATGTGACTGATATCAGCCTCTTATAACGCTCCAGTACTGATATAACCTCCAGACATTACATCATATGTGACTTACATCTGCCCCTTATAACGCTCCAGTACTGATATAACCTCCAGACATTACATCATATGTGATTGATATCAGCCTCTTATAACGCTCCAGTACTGATATAACCTCCAGACATTACATCATATGTGACTGATATCAGCCTCTTATAACGCTCCAGTACTGATATAACCTCCAGACATTACACCATATGTGACTGATATCAGCTCCTCTTATAACGCTCCAGTACTGATATAACCCCCAGACATTACATCATATGTGACTGATATCAGACCCCCTTATAACGCTCCAGCACTGATATAACCTCCAGACATTACACCATATGTGACTGATATCAGCCCCTCTTATAACGCTCCAGTACTGATATAACCCCCAGACATTACATCATATGTGACTGATATCAGCTCCTCTTATAACTCTCCAGTACTGATATAACCTCCAGACATTACATCATATGTGACTGATATCAGCCTCTTATAACGCTCCAGTACTGATATAACCCCCAGACATTACATCATATGTGACTGATATCAGCCCCTCTTATAACGCTCCAGTACTGATATAACCTCCAGACATTACATCATATTGGACTGTTATCAGCCTCTTGTAACGCTCCAGTACTGATATAACCCCCAGACATTACATCATATGTGACTGATATCAGCCCCTCTTATAACGCTCCAGTACTGATATAACCTCCAGACATTACATCATATGTGACAGATATCAGCCCCTCTTATAACGCTCCAGTACTGATATAACCTCCAGACAATACACCATATGTGACTGATATCAGCTCCTCTTATAACGCTCCAGTACTGATATAACCTCCAGACATTACATCATATGTGACTGATATCAGCCTCTTATAACGCTCCAGTACTGATATAACCTCCAGACATTACATCATATGTGACTGATATAAGCCTCTTATAACGCTCCAGTACTGATATAACCTCCAGACATTACACCATATGTGACTGATATCAGCCTTTTATAATGCTCCAGTACTGATATAACCTCCAGACATTACACCATATGTGACTGATATCAGCCTCTTATAACGCTCCAGTACTGATATAACCCCCAGACATTACATCATATGTGACTGATATCAGCCTCTTATAACGCTCCAGTACTGATATAACCTCCAGACATTACACCATATGTGACTGATATCAGCCTCTTATAACGCTCCAGTACTGATATAACCTCCAGACATTACATCATATGTGACTTACATCTGCCCCTTATAACGCTCCAGTACTGATATAACCTCCAGACATTACATCATATGTGATTGATATCAGCCTCTTATAACGCTCCAGTACTGATATAACCTCCAGACATTACATCATATGTGACTGATATCAGCCTCTTATAACGCTCCAGTACTGATATAACCTCCAGACATTACACCATATGTGACTGATATCAGCTCCTCTTATAACGCTCCAGTACTGATATAACCCCCAGACATTACATCATATGTGACTGATATCAGACCCCCTTATAACGCTCCAGCACTGATATAACCTCCAGACATTACACCATATGTGACTGATATCAGCCCCTCTTATAACGCTCCAGTACTGATATAACCCCCAGACATTACATCATATGTGACTGATATCAGCTCCTCTTATAACTCTCCAGTACTGATATAACCTCCAGACATTACATCATATGTGACTGATATCAGCCTCTTATAACGCTCCAGTACTGATATAACCCCCAGACATTACATCATATGTGACTGATATCAGCCCCTCTTATAACGCTCCAGTACTGATATAACCTCCAGACATTACATCATATTGGACTGTTATCAGCCTCTTGTAACGCTCCAGTACTGATATAACCCCCAGACATTACATCATATGTGACTGATATCAGCCCCTCTTATAACGCTCCAGTACTGATATAACCTCCAGACATTACATCATATGTGACAGATATCAGCCCCTCTTATAACGCTCCAGTACTGATATAACCTCCAGACAATACACCATATGTGACTGATATCAGCTCCTCTTATAACGCTCCAGTACTGATATAACCTCCAGACATTACACCATATGTGACTGATATCAGCCTCTTATAACGCTCCAGTACTGATATAACCTCCAGACATTACATCATATGTGACTGATATAAGCCTCTTATAACGCTCCAGTACTGATATAACCTCCAGACATTACACCATATGTGACTGATATCAGCCTTTTATAATGCTCCAGTACTGATATAACCTCCAGACATTACACCATATGTGACTGATATCAGCCTCTTATAACGCTCCAGTACTGATATAACCCCCAGACATTACATCATATGTGACTGATATCAGCCTCTTATAACGCTCCAGTACTGATATAACCCCCAGACATTACATGATATGTGAGTGATATCAGCCTCTTATAACGCTCCAGTACTGATATAACCTCCAGACATTACATCATATGTGACTGATATCAGCCCCTCTTATAACGCTCCAGTACTGATATAACCCCCAGACATTACACCATATGTGACTGATATCAGCCCCTCTTATAACGCTCCAGCACTGATATATCCTCCAGACATTACACCATATGTGACTGATATCAGCCCCTCTTATAACGCTCCAGTACTGATATAACCTCAAGACATTACATCATATGTGACTGATATCAGCACCTCTTATAACGCTCCAGTACTGATATAACCTCCAGACATTACACCATATGTGACTGATATCAGCCTCTTATAACACTCCCGTACTGATATAACCTCCAGACATTACATCATATGTGACTGATATCAGCCCCTCTTATAACGCTCCAGTACTGATATAACCTCCAGACATTACATCATATGTGACTGATATCAGCCTCTTATAACGCTCCAGTACTGATATAACCCCCAGACATTACATCATATGTGACTGATATCAGCCCCTCTTATAACTCTCCAGTACTGATATAACCTCCAGACATTACACCATATCTGACTGATATCAGCCCCTCTTATAACGCTCCAGTACTGATATAACCTCCAGACATTACATCATATGTGACTGATATCAGCCCCTCTTATAACGCTCCAGTACTAATATAACCTCCAGACATTACATCATATGTGACTGATATCAGCCTCTTATAACGCTCCAGTACTGATATAACCCCCAGACATTACATCATATGTGACTGATATCAGCCCCTCTTATAACACTCCAGTACTGATATAACCTCCAGACATTACATCATATGTGACTGATATCAGCTTCTTATAACGCTCCAGTACTGATATAACCTCCAGACATTACATCATATGTGACTGATATCAGCTTCTTATAATGCTCCAGTACTGATATAACCTCCAGACATTAGATCATATGTGACTGATATCAGCCCCTCTTATAACGCTCCAGTACTGATATAACCCCCAGACATTACATCATATGTGACTGATATCAGCCCCTCTTATAACGCTCCAGTACTGATATAACCTCCAGACATTACATCATATGTGACTGATATCAGCCTCTTATAACACTCCAGTACTGATATAACCTCCAGACATTACATCATATGTGACTGATATCAGCTTCTTATAACGCTCCAGTACTGATATAACCTCCAGACATTACACCATATGTGACTGATATCAGCCCCTCTTATAACGCTCCAGTACTGATATAACCTCCAGACATTACTTCATATGTGACTGATATCAGCCTCTAATAACGCTCCAGCACTGATATAACCTCCAGACATTACATCATATGTGACTGATATCAGCCTCTTATAACGCTCCAGTACTGATATAACATCCAGACATTACACCATATGTGACTGATATCAGCAACTCTTATAACGCTCCAGTACTGATATAACCTCCAGACATTAGATCATATGTGACTCATATCAGCCTCTTATAACGCTCCAGTACTGATATAACCTCAAGACATTACACCATATGTGACTGATATCAGCCTCTTATAACGCTCCAGTACTGATATAACCTCTAGCCATTACATCATATGTGACTGATATCAGACTCTTATAACGCTCCAGTAGTGATATAACCTCCAGACATTACACCATATGTGACTGATATCAGCCTCTTATAACGCTCCAGTACTGATATAACCTCCAGACATTACATCATATGTGACTTACATCTGCCCCTTATAACGCTCCAGTACTGATATAACCTCCAGACATTACATCATATGTGACTGATATCAGCCTCTTATAACGCTCCAGTACTGATATAACCTCCAGACATTACATCATATGTGACTGATATCAGCCTCTTATAACGCTCCAGTACTGATATAACCTCCAGACATTACACCATATGTGACTGATATCAGCTCCTCTTATAACGCTCCAGTACTGATATAACCCCCAGACATTACATCATATGTGACTGATATCAGACCCCTTTATAACGCTCCAGCACTGATATAACCTCCAGACATTACACCATATGTGACTGATATCAGCCCTTCTTATAACGCTCCAGTACTGATATAACCCCCAGACATTACATCATATGTGACTGATATCAGCTCCTCTTATAACTCTCCAGTACTGATATAACCTCCAGACATTACATCATATGTGACTGATATCAGACTCTTATAACGCTCCAGTACTGATATAACCTCCAGACATTACATCATATGTGACTGATATCAGCCCCTCTTATAACGCTCCAGTACTGATATAACCTCCAGACATTACATCATATTGGACTGTTATCAGCCTCTTGTAACGCTCCAGTACTGATATAACCCCCAGACATTACATCATATGTGACTGATATCAGCCCCTCTTATAACGCTCCAGTACTGATATAACCTCCAGACATTACATCATATGTGACAGATATCAGCCCCTCTTATAACGCTCCAGTACTGATATAACCTCCAGACAATACACCATATGTGACTGATATCAGCTCCTCTTATAACGCTCCAGTACTGATATAACCTCCAGACATTACATCATATGTGACTGATATCAGCCTCTTATAACGCTCCAGTACTGATATAACCTCCAGACATTACATCATATGTGACTGATATAAGCCTCTTATAACGCTCCAGTACTGATATAACCTCCAGACATTACACCATATGTGACTGATATCAGCCTTTTATAATGCTCCAGTACTGATATAACCTCCAGACATTACACCATATGTGACTGATATCAGCCTCTTATAACGCTCCAGTACTGATATAACCCCCAGACATTACATCATATGTGACTGATATCAGCCTCTTATAACGCTCCAGTACTGATATAACCCCCAGACATTACATGATATGTGAGTGATATCAGCCTCTTATAACGCTCCAGTACTGATATAACCTCCAGACATTACATCATATGTGACTGATATCAGCCCCTCTTATAACGCTCCAGTACTGATATAACCCCCAGACATTACACCATATGTGACTGATATCAGCCCCTCTTATAACGCTCCAGCACTGATATATCCTCCAGACATTACACCATATGTGACTGATATCAGCCCCTCTTATAACGCTCCAGTACTGATATAACCTCAAGACATTACATCATATGTGACTGATATCAGCACCTCTTATAACGCTCCAGTACTGATATAACCTCCAGACATTACACCATATGTGACTGATATCAGCCCCTCTTATAACGCTCCAGTACTGATATAACCCCCAGACATTACACCATATGTGACTGATATCAGCCCCTCTTATAACGCTCCAGCACTGATATATCCTCCAGACATTACACCATATGTGACTGATATCAGCCCCTCTTATATCGCTCCAGTACTGATATAACCTCCAGACATTACATCATATGTGACTGATATCAGCCCCTCTTATAACGCTCCAGTACTGATATAACCTCCAGACATTACATCATATGTGACTGATATCAGCCTCTTATAACGCTCCAGTACTGATATAACCCCCAGACATTACATCATATGTGACTGATATCAGCCCCTCTTATAACTCTCCAGTACTGATATAACCTCCAGACATTACACCATATCTGACTGATATCAGCCCCTCTTATAACGCTCCAGTACTGATATAACCTCCAGACATTACATCATATGTGACTGATATCAGCCCCTCTTATAACGCTCCAGTACTAATATAACCTCCAGACATTACATCATATGTGACTGATATCAGCCTCTTATAACGCTCCAGTACTGATATAACCCCCAGACATTACATCATATGTGACTGATATCAGCCCCTCTTATAACACTCCAGTACTGATATAACCTCCAGACATTACATCATATGTGACTGATATCAGCTTCTTATAACGCTCCAGTACTGATATAACCTCCAGACATTACATCATATGTGACTGATATCAGCTTCTTATAATGCTCCAGTACTGATATAACCTCCAGACATTAGATCATATGTGACTGATATCAGCCCCTCTTATAACGCTCCAGTACTGATATAACCCCCAGACATTACATCATATGTGACTGATATCAGCCCCTCTTATAACGCTCCAGTACTGATATAACCTCCAGACATTACATCATATGTGACTGATATCAGCCTCTTATAACACTCCAGTACTGATATAACCTCCAGACATTACATCATATGTGACTGATATCAGCTTCTTATAACGCTCCAGTACTGATATAACCTCCAGACATTACACCATATGTGACTGATATCAGCCCCTCTTATAACGCTCCAGTACTGATATAACCTCCAGACATTACTTCATATGTGACTGATATCAGCCTCTAATAACGCTCCAGCACTGATATAACCTCCAGACATTACATCATATGTGACTGATATCAGCCTCTTATAACGCTCCAGTACTGATATAACATCCAGACATTACACCATATGTGACTGATATCAGCAACTCTTATAACGCTCCAGTACTGATATAACCTCCAGACATTAGATCATATGTGACTCATATCAGCCTCTTATAACGCTCCAGTACTGATATAACCTCAAGACATTACACCATATGTGACTGATATCAGCCTCTTATAACGCTCCAGTACTGATATAACCTCTAGCCATTACATCATATGTGACTGATATCAGACTCTTATAACGCTCCAGTAGTGATATAACCTCCAGACATTACACCATATGTGACTGATATCAGCCTTTTATAATGCTCCAGTACTGATATAACCTCCAGACATTACACCATATGTGACTGATATCAGCCTCTTATAACGCTCCAGTACTGATATAACCCCCAGACATTACATCATATGTGACTGATATCAGCCTCTTATAACGCTCCAGTACTGATATAACCCCCAGACATTACATGATATGTGAGTGATATCAGCCTCTTATAACGCTCCAGTACTGATATAACCTCCAGACATTACACCATATGTGACTGATATCAGCCCCTCTTATAACGCTCCAGCACTGATATATCCTCCAGACATTACACCATATGTGACTGATATCAGCCCCTCTTATAACGCTCCAGTACTGATATAACCTCAAGACATTACATCATATGTGACTGATATCAGCACCTCTTATAACGCTCCAGTACTGATATAACCTCCAGACATTACACCATATGTGACTGATATCAGCCTCTTATAACACTCCCGTACTGATATAACCTCCAGACATTACATCATATGTGACTGATATCAGCCCCTCTTATAACGCTTCAGTACTGATATAACCTCCAGACATTACATCATATGTGACTGATATCAGCCTCTTATAACGCTCCAGTACTGATATAACCCCCAGACATTACATCATATGTGACTGATATCAGCCCCTCTTATAACTCTCCAGTACTGATATAACCTCCAGACATTACACCATATCTGACTGATATCAGCCCCTCTTATAACGCTCCAGTACTGATATAACCTCCAGACATTACATCATATGTGACTGATATCAGCCCCTCTTATAACGCTCCAGTACTAATATAACCTCCAGACATTACATCATATGTGACTGATATCAGCCTCTTATAACGCTCCAGTACTGATATAACCCCCAGACATTACATCATATGTGACTGATATCAGCCCCTCTTATAACACTCCAGTACTGATATAACCTCCAGACATTACATCATATGTGACTGATATCAGCTTCTTATAACGCTCCAGTACTGATATAACCTCCAGACATTACATCATATGTGACTGATATCAGCTTCTTATAATGCTCCAGTACTGATATAACCTCCAGACATTAGATCATATGTGACTGATATCAGCCCCTCTTATAACGCTCCAGTACTGATATAACCCCCAGACATTACATCATATGTGACTGATATCAGCCCCTCTTATAACGCTCCAGTACTGATATAACCTCCAGACATTACATCATATGTGACTGATATCAGCCTCTTATAACACTCCAGTACTGATATAACCTCCAGACATTACATCATATGTGACTGATATCAGCTTCTTATAACGCTCCAGTACTGATATAACCTCCAGACATTACACCATATGTGACTGATATCAGCCCCTCTTATAACGCTCCAGTACTGATATAACCTCCAGACATTACTTCATATGTGACTGATATCAGCCTCTAATAACGCTCCAGCACTGATATAACCTCCAGACATTACATCATATGTGACTGATATCAGCCTCTTATAACGCTCCAGTACTGATATAACATCCAGACATTACACCATATGTGACTGATATCAGCAACTCTTATAACGCTCCAGTACTGATATAACCTCCAGACATTAGATCATATGTGACTCATATCAGCCTCTTATAACGCTCCAGTACTGATATAACCTCAAGACATTACACCATATGTGACTGATATCAGCCTCTTATAACGCTCCAGTACTGATATAACCTCTAGCCATTACATCATATGTGACTGATATCAGACTCTTATAACGCTCCAGTAGTGATATAACCTCCAGACATTACACCATATGTGACTGATATCAGCAACTCTTATAACGCTCCAGTACTGATATAACCTCCAGGCATTACTTCATATGTGACTCATATCAGCCTCTTATAACACTCCAGTACTGATATAACCTCCAGACATTACACCATATGTGACTGATATCAGACTCTTATAACGCTCCAGTACTGATATAACCTCCAGACATTACATCATATGTGACTGATATCAGCCCCTCTTATAACGCTCCAGTACTGATATAACCTCCAGACATTACATCATATGTGACTGATATCAGCCTCTTATAACGCTCCAGTACTGATATAACCCCCAGACATTACATCATATGTGACTGATATCAGCCCCTCTTATAACGCTCCAGTACTGATATAACCTCCAGACATTAAACCATATGTGACTGATATCAGCCCCTCTTATAACGCTCCAGTACTGATATAACCTCCAGACATTACATCATATGTGACTGATATCAACCCCTCTTATAACGCTCCAGTACTGATATAACCTCCAGACATTACACCATATGTGTCTGATATCAGCCCCTCTTATAATGCTCCAGTACTGATATAACCTCCAGACATTACACCATATGTGACTGATATCAGCCCCTCTTATAACGCTCCAGTACTGATATAACCCCCAGACATTACATCATATGTGACTGATATCAGCCTCTTATAACGCTCCAGTACAGATATAACCCCCAGACATTACATCATAGGTGACTGATATCAGCCTCTTATAACGCTGCAGTACTGATATAACCTCCAGACATTACATCATATGAGACTGATATCAGCCTCTTATAACGCTCCAGTACTGATATAACCTCCAGACATTACATCATATGTGACTGATATCAGCCTCTTATAATGCTCCAGTACTGATATAACCCCCAGACATTACATCATATGTGACTGATATCAGCCCCTCTTATAACGCTCCAGTACTGATATAACCTCCAGACATTACACCATATGTGATTGATATCAGTCCCTCTTATAACGCTACAGTACTGATATAACCTCCAGACATTGCACCATATGTGACTGATATCAGCCTCTTATAACGCTCCAGTACTGATATCACCTCCAGAAATTACACCATATGTGACTGATATCAGCCTCTTATAACGCTCAAGTACTGATATAACCTCCAGACATTACACCATATGTGACTGATATCAGGCCCTCTTATAACGCTCCAGTACTGATATAACCTCCAGACATTGCATCATATGTGACTGATATCAGCCCCTCTTATAACGCTCCAGTACTGATATAACCCCCAGACATTACATCATATGTGACTGATATCAGCCTCTTATAACTCTCCAGTACTGATATAACCTCCAGACATTACATCATATGTGACTGATATCAGCCTCTTATAACGCTCCAGTACTGATATAACCTCCAGACATTACATCATATGTGACAGATATCAGCCTCTCTTATAACGTTCCAGTACTGATATAACCTCCAGACATTACATCATATGTGACTGATATCAGCCCCTCTTATAACGCTCCAGTACTGATATAACCTCCAGACATTACATCATATGTGACTGATATCAGCCTCACTTATAACGCTCCAGTACTGATATAACCTCCAGACATTATACCATATGTGACTGATATCAGCCTCACTTATAAAGCTCCAGTACTGATATAACCTCCAGTCATTACACCATATGTGACTGATATCAGCCCCTCTTATAACGCTCCAGTACTGATATAACCTCCAGACATTACATCATATGTGACTGATATCAGCCTCTTATAACACTCCAGTACTGATATAACCTCCAGACATTACATCATATGTGACTGATATCAGCTTCTTATAACGCTCCAGTACTGATATAACCTCCAGACATTACACCATATGTGACTGATATCAGCCCCTCTTATAACGCTCCAGTACTGATATAACCTCCAGACATTACACCATATGTGACTGATATCAGCCTCTTATAACTCTCCAGCACTGATATAACCTCCAGACATTACATCATATGTGACTGATATCAGCCTCTTATAACGCTCCAGTACTGATATAACCTCCAGACATTACACCATATGTGACTGATATCAGCAACTCTTATAACGCTCCAGTACTGATATAACCTCCAGACATTAGATCATATGTGACTCCTATCAGCCTCTTATAACGTTCCAGTACTGATATAACCTCCAGACATTACACCATATGTGACTGATATCAGCCTCTTATAACGCTCCAGTACTGATATAACCTCCAGACATTACATCATATGTGACAGATATCAGCCTCTCTTATAACGCTCCAGTACTGATATAACCTCCAGACATTACATCATATGTGACTGATATCAGCCCCTCTTATAACGCTCCAGTACTGATATAACCTCCAGACATTACATCATATGTGACTGATATCAGCCTCACTTATAACGCTCCAGTACTGATATAACCTCCAGACATTATACCATATGTGACTGATATCAGCCTCACTTATAACGCTCCAGTACTGATATAACCTCCAGTCATTACACCATATGTGACTGATATCAGCCCCTCTTATAACGCTCCAGTACTGATATAACCTCCAGACATTACATCATATGTGACTGATATCAGCCTCTTATAACACTCCAGTACTGATATAACCTCCAGACATTACATCATATGTGACTGATATCAGCTTCTTATAACGCTCCAGTACTGATATAACCTCCAGACATTACACCATATGTGACTGATATCAGCCCCTCTTATAACGCTCCAGTACTGATATAACCTCCAGACATTACACCATATGTGACTGATATCAGCCTCTTATAACTCTCCAGCACTGATATAACCTCCAGACATTACATCATATGTGACTGATATCAGCCTCTTATAACGCTCCAGTACTGATATAACCTCCAGACATTACACCATATGTGACTGATATCAGCAACTCTTATAACGCTCCAGTACTGATATAACCTCCAGACATTAGATCATATGTGACTCCTATCAGCCTCTTATAACGTTCCAGTACTGATATAACCTCCAGACATTACACCATATGTGACTGATATCAGCCTCTTATAACGCTCCAGTACTGATATAACCTCCAGCCATTACATCATATGTGACTGATATCAGACTCTTATAACGCTCCAGTACTGATATAACCTCCAGACATTACACCATATGTGACTGATATCAGCAACTCTTATAACGCTCCAGTACTGATATAACCTCCAGACATTACACCATATGTGACTGATATCAGCCTCTTATAACGCTCCAGTACTGATATAACCTCCAGACATTACATCATATGTGACTGATATCAGCCTCTTATAACGCTCCAGTACTGATATAACCTCCAGCCATTACATCATATGTGACTGATATCAGACTCTTATAACGCTCCAGTACTGATATAACCTCCAGACATTACACCATATGTGACTGATATCAGCAACTCTTATAACGCTCCAGTACTGATATAACCTCCAGACATTACTTCATATGTGACTGATATCAGCCTCTTATAACGCTCCAGTACTGATATAACCTCCAGACATTAGATCATATGTGACTCATATCAGCCTCTTATAACGCTCCAGTACTGATATAACCTCCAGACATTACACCATATGTGACTGATATCAGCAACTCTTATAACGCTCCAGTACTGATATAACCTCCAGACATTACTTCATATGTGACTCATATCAGCCTCTTATAACACTAAAGTACTGATATAACCTCCAGACATTACACCATATGTGACTGATATCAGACTCTTATAACGCTCCAGTACTGATATAACCTCCAGACATTACATCATATGTGACTGATATCAGCCCCTCTTATAACGCTCCAGTACTGATATAACCTCCAGACATTACATCATATGTGACTGATATCAGCCTCTTGTAACGCTCCAGTACTGATATAACCCCCAGACATTACATCATATGTGACTGATATCAGCCCCTCTTATAACGCTCCAGTACTGATATAACCCCCAGACATTACATCATATGTGACTGATATCAGCCTCTTATAACGCTCCAGTACTGATATAACCCCCAGACATTACATCATATGTGACTGATATCAGCCTCTTATAACGCTCCAGTACAGATATAACCCCCAGACATTACATCATAGGTGACTGATATCAGCCTCTTATAACGCTCCAGCACTGATATAGCCTCCAGACATTACATCATATGTGACTGATATCAGCCTCTTATAACGCTCCAGTACTGATATAACCTCCAGACATTACATCATATGAGACTGATATCAGCCTCTTATAACGCTCCAGTACTGATATAACCTCCAGACATTACATCATATGTGACTGATATCAGCCTCTTATAATGCTCCAGTACTGATATAACCTCCAGACATTACATCATATGTGACTGATATCAGCCCCTCTTATAACGCTCCAGTACTGATATAACCTCCAGACATTACACCATATGTGATTGATATCAGTCCCTCTTATAACGCTACAGTACTGATATAACCTCCAGACATTGCACCATATGTGACTGATATCAGCCTCTTATAACGCTCCAGTACTGATATAACCTCCAGAAATTACACCATATGTGACTGATATCAGCCTCTTATAACGCTCCAGTACTGATATAACCTCCAGACATTACATCATATGTGACTGATATCAGCCTCTTATAACGCTCCAGTACTGATATAACCTCCAGACATTACATCATATGTGACAGATATCAGCCTCTCTTATAATGCTCCAGTACTGATATAACCTCCAGACATTACATCATATGTGACTGATATCAGCCCCTCTTATAACGCTCCAGTACTGATATAACCTCCAGACATTACATCATATGTGACTGATATCAGCCTCACTTATAACGCTCCAGTACTGATATAACCTCCAGACATTATACCATATGTGACTGATATCAGCCTCTTATAACGCTCCAGTACTGATATAACCTCCAGACATTACATCATATGTGACTGATATCAGCCCCTCTTATAACGCTCCAGTACTGATATAACCTCCAGTCATTACACCATATGTGACTGATATCAGCCCCTCTTATAACGCTCCAGTACTGATATAACCTCCAGACATTACATCATATGTGACTGATATCAGCCTCACTTATAACGCTCCAGTACTGATATAACCTCCAGACATTATACCATATGTGACTGATATCAGCCTCTTATAACGCTCCAGTACTGATATAACCTCCAGACATTACATCATATGTGACTGATATCAGCCTCACTTATAACGCTCCAGTACTGATATAACCTCCAGACATTATACCATATGTGACTGATATCAGCCTCTTATAACGCTCCAGTACTGATATAACCTCCAGACATTACATCATATGTAACTGATATCAGCCCCTCTTATAACGCTCCAGTACTGATATAACCTCCAGTCATTACACCATATGTGACTGATATCAGCCTCTTATAACGCTCCAGTACTGATATAACCTCCAGACATTACATCATATGTGACTGATATCAGCCTCTTATAACACTCCAGTACTGATATAACCTCCAGACATTACATCATATGTGACTGATATCAGCTTCTTATAACGCTCCAGTACTGATATAACCTCCAGACATTACACCATATGTGACTCATATCAGCCCCTCTTATAACGCTCCAGTACTGATATAACCTCCAGACATTACACCATATGTGACTGATATCAGCCTCTTATAACGCTCCAGCACTGATATAACCTCCAGACATTAAATCATATGTGACTGATATCAGCCTCTTATAACGCTCCAGTACTGATATAACCTCCAGACATTACACCATATGTGACTGATATCAGCAACTCTTATAACGCTCCAGTACTGATATAACCTCCAGACATTAGATCATATGTGACTCCTATCAGCCTCTTATAACGTTCCAGTACTGATATAACCTCCAGACATTACACCATATGTGACTGATATCAGCCTCTTATAACGCTCCAGTACTGATATAACCTCCAGCCATTACATCATATGTGACTGATATCAGACTCTTATAACGCTCCAGTACTGATATAACCTCCAGACATTACACCATATGTGACTGATATCAGCAACTCTTATAACGCTCCAGTACTGATATAACCTCCAGACATTACTTCATATGTGACTCATATCAGCCTCTTATAACACTCCAGTACTGATATAACCTCCAGACATTACACCATATGTGACTGATATCAGCCTCTTATAACGCTCCAGTACTGATATAACCTCCAGACATTAGATCATATGTGACTCATATCAGCCTCTTATAACGCTCCAGTACTGATATAACTTCCAGACATTACACCATATGTGACTGATATCAGCAACTCTTATAACGCTCCAGTACTGATATAACCTCCAGACATTACTTCATATGTGACTCATATCAGCCTCTTATAACACTCCAGTACTGATATAACCTCCAGACATTACACCATATGTGACTGATATCAGACTCTTATAACGCTCCAGTACTGATATAACCTCCAGACATTACATCATATGTGACTGATATCAGCCCCTCTTATAACGCTCCAGTACTGATATAACCTCCAGACATTACATCATATGTGACTGATATCAGCCTCTTATAACGCTCCAGTACTGATATAACCCCCAGACATTACATCATATGTGACTGATATCAGCCCCTCTTATAACGCTCCAGTACTGATATAACCCCCAGACATTACATCATATGTGACTGATATCAGCCTCTTATAACGCTCCAGTACTGATATAACCCCCAGACATTACATCATATGTGACTGATATCAGCCTCTTATAACGGTCCAGTACAGATATAACCCCCAGACATTACATCATAGGTGACTGATATCAGCCTCTTATAACGCTCCAGTACTGATATAGCCTCCAGACATTACATCATATGTGACTGATATCAGCCCCTCTTATAACGCTCCAGTACTGATATAACCTCCAGACATTGCATCATATGTGACTGATATCAGCCCCTCTTATAACGCTCCAGTACTGATATAACCCCCAGACATTACATCATATGTGACTGATATCAGCCTCTTATAACTCTCCAGTACTGATATAACCTCCAGACATTACATCATATGTGACTGATATCAGCCTCTTATAACGCTCCAGTACTGATATAACCTCCAGACATTACATCATATGTGACAGATATCAGCCTCTCTTATAATGCTCCAGTACTGATATAACCTCCAGACATTACATCATATGTGACTGATATCAGCCCCTCTTATAACGCTCCAGTACTGATATAACCTCCAGACATTACATCATATGTGACTGATATCAGCCTAACTTATAACGCTCCAGTACTGATATAACCTCCAGACATTATACCATATGTGACTGATATCAGCCTCTTATAACGCTCCAGTACTGATATAACCTCCAGACATTACATCATATGTGACTGATATCAGCCCCTCTTATAACGCTCCAGTACTGATATAACCTCCAGTCATTACACCATATGTGACTGATATCAGCCCCTCTTATAACGCTCCAGTACTGATATAACCTCCAGACATTACATCATATGTGACTGATATCAGCCTCTTATAACACTCCAGTACTGATATAACCTCCAGACATTACATCATATGTGACTGATATCAGCTTCTTATAACGCTCCAGTACTGATATAACCTCCAGACATTACACCATATGTGACTGATATCAGCCCCTCTTATAACGCTCCAGTACTGATATAACCTCCAGACATTACACCATATGTGACTGATATCAGCCTCTTATAACGCTCCAGCACTGATATAACCTCCAGACATTACATCATATGTGACTGATATCAGCCTCTTATAACGCTCCAGTACTGATATAACCTCCAGACATTACACCATATGTGACTGATATCAGCCTCTTATAACGCTCCAGTACTGATATAACCTCCAGACATTAGATCATATGTGACTCATATCAGCCTCTTATAACGCTCCAGTACTGATATAACTTCCAGACATTACACCATATGTGACTGATATCAGCAACTCTTATAACGCTCCAGTACTGATATAACCTCCAGACATTACTTCATATGTGACTCATATCAGCCTCTTATAACACTCCAGTACTGATATAACCTCCAGACATTACACCATATGTGACTGATATCAGACTCTTATAACGCTCCAGTACTGATATAACCTCCAGACATTACATCATATGTGACTGATATCAGCCCCTCTTATAACGCTCCAGTACTGATATAACCTCCAGACATTACATCATATGTGACTGATATCAGCCTCTTATAACGCTCCAGTACTGATATAACCCCCAGACATTACATCATATGTAACTGATATCAGCCCCTCTTATAACGCTCCAGTACTGATATAACCCCCAGACATTACATCATATGTGACTGATATCAGCCTCTTATAACGCTCCAGTACTGATATAACCCCCAGACATTACATCATATGTGACTGATATCAGCCTCTTATAACACTCCAGTACAGATATAACCCCCAGACATTACATCATAGGTGACTGATATCAGCCTCTTATAACGCTCCAGTACTGATATAGCCTCCAGACATTACATCATATGTGACTGATATCAGCCCCTCTTATAACGCTCCAGTACTGATATAACCTCCAGACATAACACCATATGTGACTGATATCAGCCTCTTATAACGCTCCAGTACTGATATAACCTCCAGACATTACATCATATGTGACTGATATCAGCCTCTTATAACGCTCCAGTACTGATATAACCTCCAGACATTACATCATATGAGACTGATATCAGCCTCTTATAACGCTCCAGTACTGATATAACCTCCAGACATTACATCATATGTGACTGATATCAGCCTCTTATAATGCTCCAGTACTGATATAACCTCCAGACATTACATCATATGTGACTGATATCAGCCCCTCTTATAACGCTCCAGTACTGATATAACCTCCAGACATTACACCATATGTGATTGATATCAGTCCCTCTTATAACGCTCCAGTACTGATATAACCTCCAGACATTGCATCATATGTGACTGATATCAGCCTCTTATAACGCTCCAGTACTGATATAACCTCCAGACATTACACCATATGTGACTGATATCAGCCTCTTATAACGCTCCAGTACTGATATAACCTCCAGACATTACACCATATGTGACTGATATCAGCCCCTCTTATAACGCTCCAGTACTGATATAACCTCCAGACATTACATCATATGTGACTGATATCAGCCCCTCTTATAACGCTCCAGTACTGATATAACCCCCAGACATTACATCATATGTGACTGATATCAGCCTCTTATCACGCTCCAGTACTGATATAACCTCCAGACATTTCATCATATGTGTCTGATATCAGCCTCTCTTATAACGCTCCAGTACTGATATAACCTCCAAACATTACATCATATGTGACTGATATCAGCCCCTCTTATAACGCTCCAGTACTGATATAACCTCCAGACATTACATCATATGTGACTGATATCAGCCTCACTTATAACGCTCCAGTACTGATATAACCTCCAGACATTATACCATATGTGACTGATATCAGCCTCTTATAACGCTCCAGTACTGATATAACCTCCAGACATTACATCATATGTGACTGATATCAGCCCCTCTTATAACGCTCCAGTACTGATATAACCTCCAGACATTACATCATATGTGACTGATATCAGCCTCTTATAACGCTCCAGTACTGATATAACCTCCAGACATTACACCATATGTGACTGATATCAGCCTCTTATAACGCTCCAGTACTGATATAACCTCCAGACATTACACTATATGTGACTGATATCAGCCTCTCTTATAACGCTCCAGTACTGATATAACCTCCAGACATTACACCATATGTGACTGATATCAGCCTCTCTTACAACGCTCCAGTACTGATATAACCTCCAGACATTACATCATATGTGACTGATATCAGCCTCTTATAACGCTCCAGTACTGATATAACCTCCAGACATTACACCATATGTGACTGATATCAGCCCCTCTTATAACGCTCCATCACTGATATAACCTCCAGACATTACACCATATGTGACTGATATCAGCCCCTCTTATAACGCTCCAGTACTGATATAACCTCCAGTCATTACACCATATGTGACTGATATCCGCTCCTCTTAAAACGCTCCAGTACTGATATAACCCCCAGACATTACATCATATGTGACTGATATCAGCCCCTCTTATAACGCTCCAGTACTGATATAACCTCCAGCCATTACACCATATGTGACTGATATCAGCCCCTCTTATAACGCTCCAGTACTGATATAACCTCCAGACATTACATCATATGTGACTGATATCAGCCCCTCTTATAACGCTCCAGTACTGATATAACCTCCAGACATTACACCATATGTGACTGATATCAGCCCCTCTTATAACGCTCCAGTACTGATATAACCTCCAGACATTACATCATATGTGACTGATATCAGCCCCTCTTATATCGCTCCAGTACTGATATAACCTCCAGACATTACATCATATGTGACTGATATCAGCCCCTCTTATAACGCTCCAGTACTGATATAACCCCCAGACATTACATCATATGTGACTGATATCAGCCCCTCTTATAACGCTCCAGTACTGATATAACCCCCAGACATTACACCATATGTGATTGATATCAGCCCCTCTTATAACGCTCCAGTACTGATATAACCTCCAGACATTACACCATATGTGACTGATATCAGCCCCTCTTATAACGCTCCAGTACTGATATAACCTCCAGACATTACATCATATGTGACTGATATCAGCCCCTCTTATAACGCTCCAGTACTGACATAACCTCCAGACATTACATCATATGTGACTGATATCAGCCCCTCTTATAACGCTCCAGTACTGATATAACCTCCAGACATTACATCATATGTGACTGATATCAGCCCCTCTTATAACGCTCCAGTACTGATATAATCTCCAGACATTACATCATATGTGACTGATATCCGCTCCTCTTATAACGCTCCAGTACTGATATAACCCCCAGACATTACATCATATGTGACTGATATCAGCCCCTCTTATAACGCTCCAGTACTGATATAACCCCAGACATTACACCATATGTGATTGATATCAGCCCCTCTTATAACGCTCCAGTACTGATATAACCTCCAGACATTACACCATATGTGACTGATATCAGCCCCTCTTATAACGCTCCAGTACTGATATAACCTCCAGACATTACATCATATGTGACTGATATCAGCCCCTCTTATAGCGCTCCAGTACTGACATAACCTCCAGACATTACATCATATGTGACTGATATCAGCCCCTCTTATAACGCTCCAGTACTGATATAACCTCCAGACATTACACCATATGTGACTGATATCCGCTCCTCTTATAACGCTCCAGTACTGATATAACCCCCAGACATTACATCATATGTGACTGATATCAGCCCCTCTTATAACGCTCCAGTACTGATATAACCTCTAGACATTACATCATATGTGACTGATATCAGCCCCTCTTATAACGCTCCAGTACTGATATAACCTCCAGACATTACACCATATGTGACTGATATCAGCCCCTCTTATAACGCTCCAGTACTGATATAACCTCCAGATATTACATCATATGTGACTGATATCAGCTCCTCTTATAACGCTCCAGTACTGATATAACCTCCAGACATTACACCATATGTGACTGATATCCGCTCCTCTTATAACGCTCCAGTACTGATATAACCCCCAGACATTACATCATATGTGATTGATATCAGCCCCTCTTATAACGCTCCAGTACTGATATAACCCCCAGACATTACACCATATGTGACTGATATCAGCCTCTTATAACGCTCCAGTACTGATATAACCTCCAGACATTACACCGTATGTGACTGATATCAGCCCCTCTTATAACGCTCCAGTACTGATATAACCTCCAAACATTACATCATATGTGACTGATATCAGCCCCTCTTATAACGCTTCAGTACTGATATAACCCCCAGACATTATACCATATGTGACTGATATCAGCCCCTCTTATAACGCTCCAGTACTGATATAACCCCCAGACATTACACCATATGTGACTGATATCAGCCTCTTATAACGCTCCAGTACTGATATAACCTCCAGACATTACACCGTATGTGACTGATATCAGCCCCTCTTATAATGCTCCAGTACTGATATAACCTCCAAACATTACATCATATGTGACTGATATCAGCCCCTCTTATAACGCTCCAGTACTGATATAACCCCCAGACATTACACCATATGTGACTGATATCAGCCTCTTATAACGCTCCAGTACTGATATAACCTCCAGATATTACATCATATGTGACTGATATCAGCTCCTCTTATAACGCTCCAGTACTGATATAACCTCCAGACATTACATCATATGTGACTGATATCATCCTCTTATAACGCTCCAGTACTGATATAACCTCCAGACATTACATCATATGTGACTGATATCAGCCTCTTATAACGCTCCAGTACTGATATAACCTCCAGACATTACATCATATGTGACTGATATCAGCCCCTCTTATAATGCTCCACTACTGATATAACCTCCAGACATTACACCATATGTGACTGATATCAGCCCCTTTTATAACGCTCCAGTACTGATATAACCTCCAGACATTACACCATATGTGACTGATATCAGCCTCTTATAACGCTCCAGTACTGATATAACCTCCAGACATTACATCATATGTGACTGATATCAGCCTCTTATAACGCTCCAGTACTGATATAACCTCCAGACATTACATCATATGTGACTGATATCAGCCTCTTATAACGCTCCAGTACTGATATAACCTCCAGACATTACACCATATGTGACTGATATCAGCCTCTTATAACGCTCCAGTACTGATATAACCTCCAGACATTACACCATATGTGACTGATATCAGCCTCTTATAACGCTCCAGTACTGATATAACCTCCAGACATTACACCATATGTGACTGATATCAGCCTCTCTTATAACGCTCCAGTACTGATATAACCTCCAGACATTACACCATATGTGACTGATATCAGCCCCTCTTATAACGCTCCAGTACTGATATAACCTCCAGACATTACATCATATGTGACTGATATCAGCCCCTCTTATAACGCTCCAGTACTGATATAACCTCCAAACATTACACCATATGTGACTGATATCAGCCCCTCTTATAATGCTCCAGTACTGATATAACCTCCAGACATTACATCATATGTGATTGATATCAGCCCCTCTTATAACGCTCCAGTACTGATATAACCTCCAGATATTACATCATATGTGACTGATATCAGCTCCTCTTATAACGCTCCAGTACTGATATAACCTCCAGACATTACACCATATGTGACTCATATCCGCTCCTCTTATAACGCTCCAGTACTGATATAACCCCCAGACATTACATCATATGTGACTGATATCAGCCCCTCTTATAACGCTCCAGTACTGATATAACCCCCAGACATTACACCATATGTGACTGATATCAGCCCCTCTTATAACGCTCCAGTACTGATATAACCTCCAGACATTACACCATATGTGACTGATATCAGCCCCTCTTATAACGCTCCAGTACTGATATAACCTCGACATTACATCACATGTGACTGATATCAGCCCCTCTTATAACGCTCCAGTATTGATATAACCTCCAGACATTACATCATATGTGACTGATATCAGCCCCTCTTATAACGCTCCAGTACTGATATAACCTCCAGACATTACATCATATGTGACTGATATCAGCCCCTCTTATAACGCTCCAGTACTGATATAACCTCCAGACATTACACCATATGTGACTGATATCCGCTCCTCTTATAACGCTCCAGTACTGATATAACCCCCAGACATTACATCATATGTGACTGATATCAGCCCCTCTTATAACGCTCCAGTACTGATATAACCTCCAGACATTACACCATATGTGACTGATATCAGCCCCTCTTATAACACTCCAGTACTGATATAACCTCCAGACATTATATCATATGTGACTGATATCAGCCCCTCTTATAACGCTCCAGTACTGATATAACCTCCAGACATTACACCATATGTGACTGATATCAGCCCCTCTTATAACGCTCCAGTACTGATATGACCTCCAAACATTACATCATATGTGACTGATATCAGCCCCTCTTATAACGCTCCAGTACTGATATAACTCCCAGACATTATACCATATGAGACTGATATCAGCCCCTCTTATAACGCTCCAGTACTGATATAATCTCCAGATATTACATCATATGTGACTGATATCAGCCCCTCTTATAACGCTCCAGTACTGATAAAACCTCCAGACATTACACCATATGTGACTGATATCAGCCTCTTATAACGCTCCAGTACTGATATAACCTCCAGACATTACATCATATGTGACTGATATCAGCCCCTCTTATAACGCTCCAGTACTGATATAACCTCCAGACATTACGTCATATGTGACTGATATCAGCCCCTCTTATAACGCTCCAGTACTGATATAACCTCCAGACATTACACCATATGTGACTGATATCAGCCCCTTTTATAACGCTCCAGTACTGATATAACCTCCAGACATTACACCATATGTGACTGATATCAGCCTCTTATAACGCTCCAGTACTGATATAACCTCCAGACATTACATCATATGTGACTGATATCAGCCTCTTATAACGCTCCAGTACTGATATAACATCCAGACATTACACCATATGTGACTGATATCAGCCTCTTATAACGCTCCAGTACTGATATAACCTCCAGACATTACACCATATGTGACTGATATCAGCCTCTTATAACGCTCCAGTACTGATATAACCTCCAGACATTACACCATATGTGACTGATATCAGCCTCTCTTATAACGGTCCAGTACTGATATAACCTCCAGACATTACACCATATGTGACTGATATCAGCCCCTCTTATAACGCTCCAGTACTGATATAACCTCCAGACATTACATCATATGTGACTGATATCAGCCCCTCTTATAACGCTCCAGTACTGATATAACCTCCAAACATTACACTATATGTGACTGATATCAGCCCCTCTTATAATGCTCCAGTACTGATATAACGTCCAGACATTACATCATATGTGACTGATATCAGCCCCTCTTATAACGCTCCAGTACTGATATAACCCCCAGACATTACACCATATGTGACTGATATCAGCCCCTCTTATAACGCTCCAGTACTGATATAACCTCCAGACATTACATCACATGTGACTGATATCAGCCCCTTTTATAACGCTCCAGTACTGATATAACCTCCAGACATTACATCACATGTGACTGATATCAGCCCCTCTTATAACGCTCCAGTACTGATATAACCTCCAGACATTACATCATATGTGACTGTTTCAGCCCCTCTTATAACGCTCCAGTACTGATATAACCTCCAGACATTACATGATATGTGACTGATATCAGCCCCTCTTATAACGCTCCAGTACTGATATAACCTCCAGACATTACACCATATGTGACTGATATCCGCTCCTCTTATAACGCTCCAGTACTGATATAACCCCCAGACATTACATCATATGTGACTGATATCAGCCCCTCTTATAACGCTCCAGTACTGATATAACCTCCAGACATTACACCATATGTGACTGATATCAGCCCCTCTTATAACGCTCCAGTACTGATATAACCTCCAGACATTATATCATATGTGACTGATATCAGCCCCTCTTATAACGCTCCAGTACTGATATAACCTCCAGACATTACACCATATGTGACTGATATCAGCTCCTCTTATAACGCTCCAGTACTGATATAACCTCCAGACATTACATCATATGTGACTGATATCAGCCCCTCTTATAACGCTCCAGTACTGACATAACCTCCAGACATTACACCATATGTGACTGATATCCGCTCCTCTTATAACGCTCCAGTACTGATATAACCCCCAGACATTACATCATATGTGACTGATTTCAGCCCCTCTTATAACGCTCCAGTACTGATATAACCCCCAGACATTACACCATATGTGACTGATATCAGCCTCTTATAACGCTCCAGTACTGATATAACCTCCAGACATTACACCATATGTGACTGATATCAGCCCCTCTTATAACGCTCCAGTACTGATATAACCTCCAGACATTACATCATATGTGACTGATATCAGCCCCTCTTATAACGCTCCAGTACTATTATAACCCCCAGACATTATACCATATGTGACTGATATCAGCCCCTCTTATAACGCTCCAGTACTGATATAACCTCCAGATATTACATCATATGTGACTGATATCAGCTCCTCTTATAACGCTCCAGTACTGATATAACCTCCAGACATTACATCATATGTGACTGATATCATCCTCTTATAACGCTCCAGTACTGATATGACCTCCAGACATTACATCATATGTGACTGATATCAGCCCCTCTTATAACGCTCCAGTACTGATATAACCTCCAGACATTACACCATAAGTGACTGATATCAGCCCCTTTTATAATGCTCCAGTACTGATATAACCCCCAGACATTACACCATATGTGACTGATATCAGCCTCTTATAACGCTCCAGTACTGATATAACCTCCAGACATTACACCACATGTGACTGATATCAGCCTCTTATAACACTCCAGTACTGATATAACCCCCAGACATTACATCATATGTGACTGATATCAGCCCCTCTTATAACGCTCCAGTACTGATATAACGTCCAGATATTACATCATATGTGACTGATATCAGCCTCTTATAACGCTCCAGTACTGATATAACCTCTAGACATTACATCATATGTGACTGATATCAGCTCCTCTTATAACGCTCCAGTACTGATATAACCTCCCGACATTACATCATATGTGACTGATTTCAGCCTTCTTATAACGCTCCAGTACTGATATAACCTCCAGACATTACACCATATGTGACTGATGTCAGCCCCTCTTATAACGCTCCAGTACTGATATAACCTCCAGATATTACATCATATGTGACTGATATCAGCTCCTCTTATAACGCTCCAGTACTGATATAACCTCCAGACATTACACCATATGTGACTGATATCCGCTCCTCTTATAACGCTCCAGTACTGATATAACCCCCAGACATTACATCATATGTGACTGATTTCAGCCCCTCTTATAACGCTCCAGTACTGATATAACCCCCAGACATTACACCATATGTGACTGATATCAGCCTCTTATAACGCTCTAGTGCTGATATAACCTCCAGACATTACACCATATGTGACTGATATCAGCCCCTCTTATAACGCTCCAGTACTGATATAACCTCCAGACATTACATCATAAGTGACTGATATCAGCCCCTCTTATAACGCTCCAGTACTGATATAACCCCCAGACATTATACCATATGTGACTGATATCAGCCCCTCTTATAACGCTCCAGTACTGATATAACCTCCAGATATTACATCATATGTGACTGATATCAGCTCCTCTTATAACGCTCCAGTACTGATATAACCTCCAGACATTACATCATATGTGACTGATATCAGCCCATCTTATAACGCTCCAGTACTGATATAACCTCCAGACATTACATCATATGTGACTGATATCAGCCCCTCTTATAACGCTCCAGTACTGATATAACCTCCAGACATTACATCATATGTGACTGATATCATCCTCTTATAACGCTCCAGTACTGATATGACCTCCAGACATTACATCATATGTGACTGATATCAGCCCCTCTTATAACGCTCCAGTACTGATATAACCTCCAGACATTACACCATATGTGACTGATATCAGCCCCTTTTATAACGCTCCAGTACTGATATAACCTCCAGACATTACACCATATGTGACTGATATCAGCCTCTTATAACGCTCCAGTACTGATATAACCTCCAGACAT
This sequence comes from Phyllobates terribilis, assembly GCF_046119375.1. NCBI lineage: Eukaryota > Metazoa > Chordata > Amphibia > Anura > Dendrobatidae > Phyllobates > Phyllobates terribilis. The sequence goes on along the minus strand of NW_027362768.1, from coordinate 389,847,551 downwards.
TACACCACATGTGACTGATATCAGCCTCTTATAACACTCCAGTACTGATATAACCCCCAGACATTACATCATATGTGACTGATATCAGCCCCTCTTATAACGCTCCAGTACTGATATAACGTCCAGATATTACATCATATGTGACTGATATCAGCCTCTTATAACGCTCCAGTACTGATATAACCTCTAGACATTACATCATATGTGACTGATATCAGCTCCTCTTATAACGCTCCAGTACTGATATAACCTCCCGACATTACATCATATGTGACTGATATCAGCCTTCTTATAACGCTCCAGTACTGATATAACCTCCAGACATTACACCATATGTGACTGATATCAGCCCCTATTATAACGCTCCAGTACTGATATAACCTCCAGACATTACACCATATGTGACTGATATCAGCCTCTTATAACGCTCCAGTTCTGATATAACCTCCAGACATTACATCATATGTGACTGATATCAGCGCCTCTTATAACGCATCAGTACTGATATAACCTCCAGCCATTACACCATAGTTGACTGATGTCAGCCTCTTATAACGCTCCAGTACTGATATAACCTCCAGACATTACACCATATGTGACTGATATCAGCCTCTTATAACGCTCCAGTACTGATATAACCTCCAGACATTACACCATATGTGACTGATATCAGCCTCTTATAACGCTCCAGTACTGATATAACCTCCAGACATTACACCATATGTGACTGATATCAGCCTCTTATAACGCTCCAGTACTGATATAACCTCCAGACATTACACCATATGTGACTGATATCAGCCCCTCTTATAACGCTCCAGTACTGATATAACCTCCAGACATTACACCATATGTGACTGATATCAGAATCTTATAACGCTCCAGTACTGATATAACCTCCATACATCACACCATATGTGACTAATATCAGCCTCTTATAACGCTCCAGTACTGATATAACCTCCAGACATTACACCATATGTGACTGATATCAGCCTCTTATAACGCTCCAGTACTGATATAACCTCCAGACATTACACCATATGTGACTGATATCAGCCTCTTATAACGCTCCAGTACTGATATAATCTCCAGACATTACATCATATGTGACTGATATCAGCCTCTCTTATAACGCTCCAGTACTGATATAACCTCCAGACATTAAACGATATGTGACTGATATCAGCCCCTCTTATAACGCTCCAGTACTGATATAATCTCCAGACATTACATCATATGTGACTGATATCAGCCCCTCTTATAACGCTCCAGTACTAATATAACCTCCAGACATTACGTCATATGTGACTGATATCAGCCCCTCTTATATCGCTCCAGTACTGATATAACCGCCAGACATTACACCATATGTTACTGATATCAGCCTCTCTTATAACGCTCCAGTACTGATATAACCTCCAGATATTACATCATATGTGACTGATATCAGCCTCTTATAACGCTCCAGTACTGATATAACCTCCAGACATTACACCATATGTGACTGATATCAGCCTCTTATAACGCTCCAGTACTGATATAACCTCCAGACATTACACCATATGTGACTGATATCAGCCTCTTATAACGCTCCAGTACTGATATAACCTCCAGACATTACATCAAATGTGACTGATATCAGCCCCTCTTATAACGCTCCAGTACTGATATTACCTCCAGACATTACATCATATGTGACTGATATCAGCCTCTTATAACGCTCAAGTACTGATAGAACATCCAGATATTACATCATATGTGACTGATATCAGCCTCTTATAACGCTCCAGTACTGATATAACCTCCAGACATTACACCATATGTGACTGATATGAGCCTCTTATAACGCTCCAGTACTGATATAATCTCCAGACATTACATCATATGTGACTGATATCAGCCTCTCTTATAACGCTCCAGTACTGATATAACCTCCAGACATTACATCATATGTGACTGATATCAGCCTCTTATAACGCTCCAGTACTGATATAACCTCCAGACATTACACCATATGTGACTGATATCAGCCTCTTATAATGCTCCAGTACTGATATAACCTCCAGACATTACACCATATGTGACTGATATCAGCCCCTCTTATAACGCTCCAGTACTGATATAACCTCCAGACATTACACCATATGTGACTGATATCAGCCTCTTATAACACTCCAGTACTGATATAACCTCCAGACATTACACCATATGTGACTGATATCAGCCTCTTATAACGCTCCAGTACTGATATAACCTCTAGACATTACATCATATGTGACAGATATCAGCCCCTCTTATAACGCTCCAGCACTGATATAACCTCCAGACATTACACCATATGTGACAGATATCAGCCCCTCTTATAACGCTCCAGTACTGATATAACCTCCAGACATTACACCATATGTGACTGATATCAGCCTCTTATAACGCTCCAGTGCTGATATAAGCTCCAGACATTACATCATATGTGACTGATATCAGCTCCTCTTATAACGCTCCAGTACTGATATAACCTCCAGACATTACACCATATGTGACTGATATCAGCCTCTTATAACGCTCCAGTACTGATATAACCTCTAGACATTACATCATATGTGACACATATCAGCCCCTCTTATAACGCTCCAGCACTGATATAACCTCCAGACATTACACCATATGTGACAGATATCAGCCCCTCTTATAACTCTCCAGTACTGATATAACCTCCAGACATTACACCATATGTGACTGATATCAGCCCCTCTTATAACGCTCCAGTACTGATATAACCTCCAGACATTACACCATATGTGACTGATATCAGCCCCTCTTATAACGCTCCAGTACTGATATAACCTCCAGACATTACAAGATATGTGACTGATATCAGCCTCTTATAACGCTCCAGTACTGATATAACCTCCAGACATTACACCATATGTGACTGATATCAGCCCCTCTTATAACGCTCCAGTACTGATATAACCTCCAGACATTACACCAAATGTGACTGATATCAGCCTCTTATAACACTCCAGTACTGATATAACTTCCAGACATTACATCATATGTGACAGATATCAGCCCCTCTTATAACGCTCCAGCACTGATATAACCTCCAGACATTACACCATATGTGACTGATATCAGCCCCTCTTATAACGCTCCAGTACTGATATAACCTCCAGACATTACAAGATATGTGACTGATATCAGCCCTTCTTATAACGCTCCAGTACTGATATAACCTCCAGACATTACACCAAATGTGACTGATATCAGCCTCTTATAACACTCCAGTACTGATATAACTTCCAGACATTACATCATATGTGACAGATATCAGCCCCTCTTATAACGCTCCAGCACTGATATAACCTCCAGACATTACACCATATGTGACTGATATCAGCCCCTCTTATAACGCTCCAGTACTGATATAACCTCCAGACATTACAAGATATGTGACTGATATCAGCCCCTCTTATAACGCTCCAGTACTGATATAACCTCCAGACATTACACCATATGTGACTGATATCAGCCTCTCTTTTAACGCTCCAGTACTGATATAACGTCCAGATATCACATCATATGTGACTGATATCAGCCTCTTATAACGCTCCAGTACTGATATAACCTCTAGACATTACATCATATGTGACTGATATCAGCTCCTTTTATAACGCTCCAGTACTGATATAACCTTCCGACATTACATCATATGTGACTGATATCAGCCTTCTTATAACGCTCCAGTACTGATATAACCTCCAGACATTACATCATATGTGACTGATATCAGCCTCTCTTATAACGCTCCAGTACTGATGTAACCTCCAGACATTACACCATATGTGACAGATATCATCCTCTTATAACGCTCCAGTACTGATATAACCTCCAGACATTACACCATATGTGACTGATATCAGCTCCTCTTATAACGCTCCAGTACTGATATAACCTCCAGACATTACACCATATGTGACTGATATCAGCCCCTCTTATAACGCTCCAGTACTGATATAACCTCCAGACATTACACCATATGTGACTGATATCAGAATCTTATAACACTCCAGTACTGATATAACCTCCAGACATTACACCATATGTGACTAATATCAGCCTCTTATAACGCTCCAGTACTGATATAACCTCCAGACATTACACCATATGTGACTGATATCAGCCTCTTATAACGCTCCAGTACTGATATAACCTCCAGACATTACACCATATGTGACTGATATCAGCCTCTTATAACGCTCCAGTACTGATATAACCTCCAGACATTACACCATATGTGACTGATATCAGCCTCTTATAACGCTCCAGTACTGATATAACCTCCAGACATTACATCATATGTGACTGATATCAGCCCCTCTTATAACGCTCCAGTACTGATATAACCTCCAGACATTACACCATATGTGACTGATATCAGCCTGTTATAACGCTCCAGTACTGATATAACCTCCAGACATTACACCATATGTGACTGATATCAGCCTCTTATAACGCTCCAGTACTGATATAACCTCCAGACATTACACCATATGTGACTGATATCAGCTCCTCTTATAACGCTCCAGTACTGATATAACCTCCAGACATTACACCATATGTGACTGGTATCAGCCCCTCTTATAACGCTCCAGTACTGATATAACCTCCAGACATTACACCATATGTGACTGATATCAGCCCCTCTTATAACGCTCCAGTACTGATATAACCTCCAGACATTACACCATATGTGACTGATATCAGCTCCTCTTATAACGCTCCAGTACTGATATAACCTCCAGACATTACAAGATATGTGACTGATATCAGCCTCTTATAACGCTCCAGTACTGATATAACCTCCAGACATTACACCATATGTGACTGATATCAGCCCCTCTTATAACGCTCCAGTACTGATATAACCTCCAGACATTACACCAAATGTGACTGATATCAGCCTCTTATAACACTCCAGTACTGATATAACCTCCAGACATTACATCATATGTGACAGATATCAGCCCCTCTTATAACGCTCCAGCACTGATATAACCTCCAGACATTACACCATATGTGACTGATATCAGCCCCTCTTATAACGCTCCAGTACTGATATAACCTCCAGACATTACAAGATATGTGACTGATATCAGCCCTTCTTATAACGCTCCAGTACTGATATAACCTCCAAACATTACACCATATGTGACTGATATCAGCCCCTCTTATAACGCTCCAGTACTGATATAACCTCCAGACATTACACCATATGTGACTGATATCAGCCTCTCTTTTAACGCTCCAGTACTGATATAACGTCCAGATATCACATCATATGTGACTGATATCAGCCTCTTATAACGCTCCAGTACTGATATAACCTCTAGACATTACATCATATGTGACTGATATCAGCTCCTTTTATAACGCTCCAGTACTGATATAACCTCCCGACATTACATCATATGTGACTGATATCAGCCTTCTTATAACGCTCCAGTACTGATATAACCTCCAGACATTACATCATATGTGACTGATATCAGCCTCTCTTATAACGCTCCAGTACTGATGTAACCTCCAGACATTACACCATATGTGACAGATATCATCCTCTTATAACGCTCCAGTACTGATATAACCTCCAGACATTACACCATATGTGACTGATATCAGCTCCTCTTATAACGCTCCAGTACTGATATAACCTCCAGACATTACACCATATGTGACTGATATCAGCCCCTCTTATAACGCTCCAGTACTGATATAACCTCCAGACATTACACCATATGTGACTGATATCAGAATCTTATAACACTCCAGTACTGATATAACCTCCAGACATTACACCATATGTGACTAATATCAGCCTCTTATAACGCTCCAGTACTGATATAACCTCCAGACATTACACCATATGTGACTGATATCAGCCTCTTATAACGCTCCAGTACTGATATAACCTCCAGACATTACACCATATGTGACTGATATCAGCCTCTTATAACGCTCCAGTACTGATATAACCTCCAGACATTACACCATATGTGACTGATATCAGCCTCTTATAACGCTCCAGTACTGATATAACCTCCAGACATTACATCATATGTGACTGATATCAGCCCCTCTTATAACGCTCCAGTACTGATATAACCTCCAGACATTACATCATGTGATTGATATCAGCCCCTCTTATAACGCTCCAGTACTGATATAACCTCCAGACATTACACCATATGTGATTGATATCAGCTCCTCTTATAACGCTCCAGTACTGATATAACCTCAAGACATTACATCATATGTGACTGATATCAGCCCCTTATAACGCTCCAGTACTGATATAACCTCTAGACATTACACCATATGTGACTGATATCAGCTCCTCTTATAACGCTCCAGTACTGATATAACCCCCAGACATTACATCATATGTGACTGATATCAGCCCCTCTTATAACGCTCCAGTTCTGATATAACCTCCAGACATTACATCATATGTGACTGAAATCAGCTCCTCTTATAACGCTCCAGTACTGATATAACCTCCAGACATTACACCATATGTGACTGATATCAGCCCCTCTTATAACGCTCCAGTACTGATATAACCCCCAGACATTACATCATATGTGACTGATATCAGCCCCTCTTATAACGCTCCTGTACTGATATAACCCCCAGACATTACATCATATGTGACTGATATCAGCCCCTCTTATAACGCTCCAGTTCTGATATAACCTCCAGACATTACATCATATCTGACTGATATCAGCCTCTTATAACGCTCCAGTACTGATATAACCTCCAGACATTACATCATATGTGACTGATATCAGCCTCTTATAACGCTCCAGTACTGATGTAACCTCCAGACATTACACCATATGTGACAGATATCATCCTCTTATAACGCTCCAGTACTGATATAACCTCCAGACATTACACCATATGTGACTGATATCAGCTCCTCTTATAACGCTCCAGTACTGATATAACCTCCAGACATTACACCATATGTGACTGATATCAGCCCCTCTTATAACGCTCCAGTACTGATATAACCTCCAGACATTACACCATATGTGACTGATATCAGAATCTTATAACACTCCAGTACTGATATAACCTCCAGACATTACACCATATGTGACTAATATCAGCCTCTTATAACGCTCCAGTACTGATATAACCTCCAGACATTACACCATATGTGACTGATATCAGCCTCTTATAACGCTCCAGTACTGATATAACCTCCAGACATTACACCATATGTGACTGATATCAGCCTCTTATAACGCTCCAGTACTGATATAACCTCCAGACATTACACCATATGTGACTGATATCAGCCTCTTATAACGCTCCAGTACTGATATAACCTCCAGACATTACATCATATGTGACTGATATCAGCCCCTCTTATAACGCTCCAGTACTGATATAACCTCCAGACATTACATCATATGTGATTGATATCAGCCCCTCTTAAAACTCTCCAGTACTGATATAACCTCCAGACATTACACCATATGTGACTGATATCAGCTCCTCTTATAACGCTCCAGTACTGATATAACCTCAAGACATTACACCATATGTGACTGATATCAGCCTCTTATAACGCTCCAGTACTGGTATAACCTCTAGACATTACACCATATGTGACTGATATCAGCTCCTCTTATAACGCTCCAGTACTGATATAACCCCCAGACATTACATCATATGTGACTGATATCAGCCCCTCTTATAACGCTCCAGTTCTGATATAACCTCCAGACATTACATCATATGTGACTGATATCAGTTCCTCTTATAACGCTCCAGTACTGATATAACCTCCAGACATTACACCATATGTGACTGATATCAGCCCCTCTTATAACGCTCCAGTACTGATATAACCCCCAGACATTACATCATATGTGACTGATATCAGCCCCTCTTATAACGCTCCTGTACTGATATAACCCCCAGACATTACATCATATGTGACTGATATCAGCCCCTCTTATAACGCTCCAGTTCTGATATAACCTCCAGACATTACATCATATGTGACTGATATCAGCCTCTTATAACGCTCCAGTACTGATATAACCTCCAGACATTACATCATATGTGACTGATATCAGCCTCTTATAACGCTCCAGTACTGATGTAACCTCCAGACATTACACCATATGTGACAGATATCATCCTCTTATAACGCTCCAGTACTGATATAACCTCCAGACATTACACCATATGTGACTGATATCAGCTCCTCTTATAACGCTCCAGTACTGATATAACCTCCAGACATTACACCATATGTGACTGATATCAGCCCCTCTTATAACGCTCCAGTACTGATATAACCTCCAGACATTACACCATATGTGACTGATATCAGAATCTTATAACACTCCAGTACTGATATAACCTCCAGACATTACACCATATGTGACTAATATCAGCCTCTTATAACGCTCCAGTACTGATATAACCTCCAGACATTACACCATATGTGACTGATATCAGCCTCTTATAACGCTCCAGTACTGATATAACCTCCAGACATTACACCATATGTGACTGATATCAGCCTCTTATAACGCTCCAGTACTGATATAACCTCCAGACATTACACCATATGTGACTGATATCAGCCTCTTATAACGCTCCAGTACTGATATAACCTCCAGACATTACATCATATGTGACTGATATCAGCCCCTCTTATAACGCTCCAGTACTGATATAACCTCCAGACATTACATCATATGTGATTGATATCAGCCCCTCTTAAAACTCTCCAGTACTGATATAACCTCCAGACATTACACCATATGTGACTGATATCAGCTCCTCTTATAACGCTCCAGTACTGATATAACCTCAAGACATTACACCATATGTGACTGATATCAGCCTCTTATAACGCTCCAGTACTGGTATAACCTCTAGACATTACACCATATGTGACTGATATCAGCTCCTCTTATAACGCTCCAGTACTGATATAACCCCCAGACATTACATCATATGTGACTGATATCAGCCCCTCTTATAACGCTCCAGTTCTGATATAACCTCCAGACATTACATCATATGTGACTGATATCAGCTCCTCTTATAACGCTCCAGTACTGATATAACCTCCAGACATTACACCATATGTGACTGATATCAGCCCCTCTTATAACGCTCCAGTACTGATATAACCCCCAGACATTACATCATATGTGACTGATATCAGCCCCTCTTATAACGCTCCTGTACTGATATAACCCCCAGACATTACATCATATGTGACTGATATCAGCCCCTCTTATAACGCTCCAGTTCTGATATAACCTCCAGACATTACATCATATGTGACTGATATCAGCCTCTTATAACGCTCCAGTACTGATATAACCTCCAGACATTACATCATATGTGACTGATATCAGCCTCTTATAACGCTCCAGTACTGATGTAACCTCCAGACATTACACCATATGTGACAGATATCATCCTCTTATAACGCTCCAGTACTGATATAACCTCCAGACATTACACCATATGTGACTGATATCAGCTCCTCTTATAACGCTCCAGTACTGATATAACCTCCAGACATTACACCATATGTGACTGATATCAGCCCCTCTTATAACGCTCCAGTACTGATATAACCTCCAGACATTACACCATATGTGACTGATATCAGAATCTTATAACACTCCAGTACTGATATAACCTCCAGACATTACACCATATGTGACTAATATCAGCCTCTTATAACGCTCCAGTACTGATATAACCTCCAGACATTACACCATATGTGACTGATATCAGCCTCTTATAACGCTCCAGTACTGATATAACCTCCAGACATTACACCATATGTGACTGATATCAGCCTCTTATAACGCTCCAGTACTGATATAACCTCCAGACATTACACCATATGTGACTGATATCAGCCTCTTATAACGCTCCAGTACTGATATAACCTCCAGACATTACATCATATGTGACTGATATCAGCCCCTCTTATAACACTCCAGTACTGATATAACCTCCAGACATTACACCATATGTGACTGATATCAGCTCCTCTTATAACGCTCCAGTACTGATATAACCTCAAGACATTACACCATATGTGACTGATATCAGCCTCTTATAACGCTCCAGTACTGATATAACCTCTAGACATTACACCATATGTGACTGATATCAGCTCCTCTTATAACGCTCCAGTACTGATATAACCCCCAGACATTACACCATATGTGACTGATATCAGCTCCTCTTATAACGCTCCAGTACTGATATAACCTCCAGACATTACACCATATGTGACTGATATCAGCCTCTTATAACGCTCCAGTACTGATATAACCTCCAGACATTACATCATATGTGACTGATATCAGCCCCTCTTATAACGCTCCAGTTCTGATATAACCTCCAGACATTACATCATATGTGACTGATATCAGCTCCTCTTATAACGCTCCAGTACTGATATAACCTCCAGACATTACACCATATGTGACTGATATCAGCCCCTCTTATAACGCTCCAGTACTGATATAACCCCCAGACATTACATCATATGTGACTGATATCAGCCCCTCTTATAACGCTCCTGTACTGATATAACCCCCAGACATTACATCATATGTGACTGATATCAGCCCCTCTTATAACGCTCCAGTTCTGATATAACCTCCAGACATTACATCATATGTGTTAGAACCTTGCTGTTAGGTTTTTTTTCCTTTGCTGGTCACATGACCTTGTTGGCCTATTTAATCCTGCTCCGCCCTTCTGGCTTTGCTGGACTTCATTGTATATCTACTTTCTAGCTAGCCTGTGCTCTGTGTCTTGCTCTGTTAGTTTGCTTGGTCTACGGACCTCTATGTTCTATCTATTTTGTTTGTTCGTCTGTCTGCTACTATTTCTGTTAGGAGGTGTCCCATATTCCTCCCAATCCTTAGTACTTGTAGGGATTCCCTCCCCACATCTATAGGTCTTCGTACAGACTAGATTAGGACTTTAGCAGGTCTGATCGCAGGATCAGGTTCCCTGTTACATCGTAGGGATTCAGCTGAGTCCTATAGTAGGGACAGATCTCCTCTCTTTCCTTAGCTTTGGTAGCAGAACATAACAGTAAGTCCAGCCTGCAAATTCTCTAAGGAAAGATTTTTCTGTTCCATCATGGTGTCGGTTCAGGATTTGGCTCATCGCCTGCAGGGACTCTCTCTGGAAGTGGCCGAGCTCCGTCAGCACGTGAGTAACTGTCCTGGAGCATATTTCTTGGAGCCTAAGGTATGTTTGCCGGATTTATTATTTGGTGAACATCGAGAATTTTTTTCATTTAAAAATGCTTGCTTATTGTATTTTCGTTTGAGACCCAAGTCCTCTGGGGATGAATCCCAGCGCATAGGGTTCATAATGTCACTTTTGCGCAAAGAGCCTCAGGAGTGGGCCTTTTCTTTGCAACCTAGTGATACATGCTTCAGATCAGTGGATAGTTTTTTTTCTGCTTTGGGACTATTATATGATGATCCTGACCGTGTGGCATCAGCTGAGACTGAGTTGAGACGTTTAAAACAAGGATCAGGTAATGTGGAAAAATATTGTACTCATTTTCGTCGTTGGTCCACTCAAACAGGGTGGAACGATTCTGCTCTGAAAAGTCTATTTCTTGCTGGGCTCAGTGAAAGGGTTAAAGACCTGCTAATTGCTTATCCTACACCTGAGGATTTGCAACAGGCTATGCAATTAGCTATACGGGTGGATAGGAGACTGCGTGCTAGGGTTAATGAGAGCAAATCCTCTGCTATGTCAGTTTCTGGTTATGAGAATGTGTGTACTAACAGTGGTGAACCGATGGAGATTGGATCGGTGGCACCTCGCTCTCAAGAAAAAGACCGTCGATTTTCTGAAGGCTTGTGTTTCTATTGCGGAAAATCTGGTCATTTGATTAAAGGCTGTGAGCTTCGTATGAAGAAAGAAAAAAAAATGGTCAGTCACGCCCGTATTGCCTGTTTAAATTCCAAGGGTGTATTTTTAGCTGCTTCCACGATTGCTCAGGAAAAATTAATGGAATTTCGGGTGTTTGTTGATTGCGGGTCTACACTGAATGTAATTGATGGGGGATTCGTGGAAAGACTCAATTTAAAACCCGAACCTTTATCATCCCCCATTGCTGTGGTTTCTGTGGATGGTTCCCCTTTGAAGAATATTACTCTCAAGGTCAGTGAATTTCCTCTCACTATTAATGGTGTTCACCATGAGAAATTGGATTTGGTAGTGTTGAATAACTTGCCTTCTCCAGTAATATTGGGTTTGCCCTGGTTAAAATTTCACAATCCTGTACTGGATTGGTCTACCAGTGAAATTAAATCCTGGAGCCATAAATGTTATGACAAGTGTTGTAACGGGCGTATTGCAGCTTTGGATAGGGGAGAATTGCCTGTTCCTATTCAGGATTTTTGGAGAGTTTTTTCTGAGAAGGAATCGCAGGTTTTGCCTCCCCATAGAGACTATGATTGTTCTATTGAATTTGTCCCTGGAGCGACTCTTCCTAAAAGTCGTTTATTTAACCTTACTATTCCTGAGAGGAAGGCTTTGGAGGAATACATACAGACAAGTTTGGCCGCCGGTCACATTAGGCCCTCTAAGTCTCCTGTGGCGGTTGGATTTTTTTTTTCTGAAAAAAAAAGATGGCGGTTTACGTCCTTGTCTGGACTTTCGTGAGATTAATAAAATTACTGTACGCAATCCTTACCCACTGCCATTGATTCCTGATCTGTTTAACCAGTTAATGGGGGCCAAGTGGTTCTCTAAAATTGACCTTAAGGGGGCATACAATCTGTTGCGCATGAAGGAGGGTGACGAATGGAAGACTGCTTTTAACACTCCTGTGGGTCATTTTGAGAATCTGGTTATGCCTTTTGGTCTTACTAATGCTCCTGCATTTTTTCAGAATCTTATTAATGACATCCTTAGACCTTTGATCGGTAAAAATGTGGTTGTGTATTTGGATGACATTTTGATTTATTCGCCGGATCTGGAGTCTCATTGGCGGAGCGTGCGTGAGGTATTACAGTTATTAATGGACAATTCGCTTTTTGCTAAGCTGGAGAAATGTGAGTTCGCTGTACAGAGAATTAGTTTTTTGGGTTACATTATCTCCAGCAAAGGTTTTGAGATGGATCCGGTTAAGGTTCAGGCTGTGCAGGAATGGCCTAGGCCTATTGGTTTGAAATCGATACAGAGGTTTTTGGGTTTCGCCAATTATTACAGAAAATTCATAAAAATTTTTTCTAGTATTGTCAAACCTCTGACCGATCTCACCAGGAAAGATGCTGATGCGGTTCAGTGGACTTCTGAGGCCATTGAAGCTTTTGTGTATCTCAAGGAGAGGTTCACCTCTGCTCCCATCCTTATGCAGCCTGATGTGACTAAGCCGTTTTTGGTTGAGGTTGATGCTTCCTCTGTGGGGGTTGGCGCAGTATTGTCTCAGGATAACGGGGATGGATTACATCCCTGTGCCTTTTTTTCAAAAAAATTTTCGGAGACTGAATTGAATTACGATATTGGTAATCGGGAATTATTGGCTATTAAACTCGCATTTGAACACTGGCGCCACTTCTTGGAAGGTGCGGAATTTCCCGTTCAGGTTCTTACGGATCATAAAAATCTGATACATCTTGATGCTGCCAAGCGCCTGAATGCCCGTCAGGCTAGGTGGGCACTGTTTTTCTCGCGGTTTAATTTCTCCGTTACTTACATCCCAGGTACTAAGAATGTTAAGGCGGATGCCTTGTCTCGCAGTTTTTCTCCCATAGTCGGTGCTGAGAAAGAGGAAAACATTTTACAAGAAGGTGTTGTGATAGCTGCTTTAGACTCCGTTTTGGAAGATGAGATTCTTAAAGCTCAGGAGAATGCCCCTTCTAACACTCCCCATGGGAGGTTGTTTGTGCCTGGGACCTTTAGGAGAGATTTGTTTGTTGAGTGTCACGAATCTCGGTTGGCAGGTCATCCAGGAATCTCTGAGACCAAGAGACTGGTGGGTCGCAGTTTTTGGTGGCCTGGATGGCAGAAGGAAGTCATTAAGTGGGTGCGTCAATGTACTATATGTGCTAGATCTAAGTCCTCACATACTCCTGCTGCGGGGTTGCTTTGTCCTTTGGAGGTCCCCAGTGCTCCTTGGACACATTTGGCTATGGACTTTATAACTGACCTTCCCCCCTCTGAGGGTTTTACTGTCATCTGGGTGGTCGTGGACCGTTTTAGCAAGATGTGTCACTTGGTTCCCTTCATCAAACTGCCCTGCGCTAAAACTCTCGCTAAGGCCTTTGTCAAGGAAATTGTCAGACTTCATGGCGTTCCTACTGACATTGTTTCTGATAGGGGTCCTCAGTTCGTGGCTCGTTTTTGGCGTGCCTTTTGTGACAGGTTGGGAATTCATTTGTCGTTCTCGTCCGGATATCATCCTGAATCTAATGGCCAGACAGAAAGGAAAAACCAGGATGTTGAGCAGTTCTTGCGTTGTTTTGTGGCAGACAATCAAGAGGGGTGGTCTGAGTTTCTGCCACTTGCTGAATTTGCTCTGAACAATCATACATCTTCTTCTGCTGGTTGTTCGCCTTTTTTTTGTTGTTCTGGGAGACATCCGTCGTTTGGGTCGTTCTCCAAGTTGGGATCTGCCGTGCCTGAGGAGGAGAATTTTTCCGGTGATTTGGAAAGAGTTTGGACGGATGTGCGTGGTAATCTTCAGGAGGCCAACAGAAAATCTAAAGACTACTTTGATAGGAAACGACAGGAGGTTTTGTTCGCTGTTGGTGACATGGTTTGGTTGTCCTCTAGGAATCTGCGGTTGAGGATTCCTTCAAAGAAATTGGGTCCCAAGTTTGTAGGGCCCTTTAAGGTGCTTCAGGTTGTCAACCAATCTGCTGTTAGGTTGGAGGTTCCTACCTCCTGGAGAATTAATCCGGTCTTTCATGTCTCTCTGTTGAAAAAAGCGGTTGTATCGGATGGTGACGCCTCTGCCTCTGTTCCTCCGGTGGTGGAGGACGGGGAATATGAAATTTCTCGCATCCTTAACTCTTGACGGTATAGAGGTAGTTTGCAGTATCTTGTGGCCTGGAAAGGTTTCGGACCCGAGGATAACTCTTGGGTGAGGTCAGATGATGTTTCCGCGTCCAGACTTATCAGAGCGTTTCACAGGAGATTTCCTGATAAGCCTGGTCCTAGGGGATCCGGAGGATCCTCTTAGAAGGGGGGGTACTGTTAGAACCTTGCTCTTACGTTTTTTCCTTTGCTGGTCACATGACCTTGTTGGCCTATTTAATCCTGCTCCGCCCTTCTGGCTTTGCTGGACTTCATTGTATATCTACTTTCTAGCTAGCCTGTGCTCTGTGTCTTGCTCTGTTAGTTTGCTTGGTCTATTGACCTCTATGTTCTATATATTTTGTTTGTTCGTCTGTCTGCTACTATTTCTGTTAGGAGGTGTCCCATATTCCTCCCAGTCCTTAGTACTTGTAGGGATTCCCTCCCCACATCTATAGGTCTCCGTACAGACTAGATTAGGACTTTAGCAGGTCTGATCGCAGGATCAGGTCCCCTGTTACATCGTAGGGATAAAGCTGAGTTCTATCGTAGGGACAGATCTCCTCTCTTTCCTTAGCTTTGGTAGCAGAACATAACAATATGTGACTGATATCAGCCTCTTATAATGCTCCAGTGCTGATAAAACCTCCAGACATTACACCATATGTGACTGATATCAGCCCCTCTTATAATGCTCCAGTACTGATATAACCTCCAGACATTACATCATATGTGACTGATATCAGCCCCTCTTATAACACTCCAGTACTGATATAACCTCCAGACATTACATCATATGTGACTGATATCAGCCCCTCTTATAACGCTCCAGTACTGATATAACCTCCAGACATTACACCATATGTGACTGATATCAGCTCCTCTTATAACGCTCCAGTACTGATATAACCTCCAGACATTACACCATATGTGACTGATATCAGCTCCTCTTATAACGCTCCAGTACTGATATAACCTCCAGACATTACACCGTATGTGACTGATATCAGCCCCTCTTATATCGCTCCAGTACTGATATCACCTCCAGACATTACACCATATGTGACTGATATCAGCTCCTCTTATAACGCTCCAGTACTGATATAACCTCCAGACATTACACCATATGTGACTGATATCAGCCTCTTATAACGCTCCAGTACTGATATAACCTCCAGACATTACACCATATGTGACTGATATCAGCCTCTTATAACGCTCCAGTACTGATATAACCTCCAGACATTACATCATATGTGACTGACATCAGCCTCTCTTATAATGCTCCAGTGCTGATATAACCTCCAGACATTACACCATATGTGACTGATATCAGCTCCTCTTATAATGCTCCAGTACTGATATAACCTCCAGACATTACATCATATGTGACTGATATCAGTCCCTCTTATAATGCTCCAGTACTGATATAACTCCGAGACATTACACCATATGTGACTGATATCAGCCTCTTATAACGCTCCAGTACTGATATAACCTCCAGACATTACACCATATGTGACTGATATCAGCCTCTTATAACGCTCCAGTACTGATATAACCTCCAGACATTACACCATATGTGACTGAAATCATCATCTTATAACGCTCCATTACTGATATAACCTCCAGACATTACATCATATGTGACTGATATCAGCCCCTCTTATAACGCTCCAGTACTGATATAACCTCCAGACATTACACCATATGTGACTGATATCAGCTCCTCTTATAACGCTCCAGTACTGATATAACCTCCAGACATTACATCATATGTGACTGATATCAGCCCCTCTTATAACGCTCCAGTACTGATATAACCTCCAGTCATTACATCATATGTGACTGATATCAGCTCCTCTTATAAAGCTCCAGTACTGATATAACCTCCAGACATTACACCATATGTGACTGATATCAGCTCCTCTTATAACGCTCCAGTACTGATATAACCTCCAGACATTACACCATATGTGACTGATATCAGTCTCTTATAACGCTCCAGTACTGATATAACCTCCAGATATTACACCATATGTGACTGATATCAGCCTCTTATAACGCTCCAGTACTGATATAACCTCCAGACATTACACCATATTTGACTGATATCAGCCTCTTATAACGCTCCAGTACTGATATAACCTCCAGACATTACACCATGTGTGACTGATATCAGCTCCTCTTATAACGCTCCAGTACTGATATAACCTCCAGACATTACACCATATGCGACTGATATCAGCCTCTTATAACGCTCCAGTACTGATATAACCTCCAGACATTACACCATATGTGACTGATATCAGCCTCTCTTGTAACGCTCCAGTACTGATATAACCTCCAGACATTACACCATATGTGACTGATATCAGCCCCTCTTATAAAGCTCCAGTACTGATATAACCTCCAGACATTACACCATATGTGACTGATATCAGCCTCTTATAACGCTCCAGTTCTGATATAACCTCCAGTCATTACACCATATGTGACTGATATCCGCTCCTCTTATAACGCTCCAGTACTGATATAACCCCCAGACATTACATCATATGTGACTGATATCAGACCCTCTTATAACGCTCCAGTACTGATAAAACCTCAAGACATTACATCATATGTGACTGATATCAGCCCCTCTTATAACGCTCCAGTACTGATATAATCTCCAGACATTACATCATATGTGACTGATATCAACCTCTCTTATAACGCTCCAGTACTGATATAACCTCCAGACATTACACCATATGTGACTGATATCAGCTCCTCTTATAACGCTCCAGTACTGATATAACCTCCAGACATTACATCATATGTGACTGATATCAGCCCCTCTTATAACGCTCCAGTACTGATATAACCTCCAGTCATTACATCATATGTGACTGATATCAGCTCCTCTTATAAAGCTCCAGTACTGATATAACCTCCAGACATTACACCATATGTGACTGATATCAGCTCCTCTTATAACGCTCCAGTACTGATATAACCTCCAGACATTACACCATATGTGACTGATATCAGTCTCTTATAACGCTCCAGTACTGATATAACCTCCAGATATTACACCATATGTGACTGATATCAGCCTCTTATAACGCTCCAGTACTGATATAACCTCCAGACATTACACCATATTTGACTGATATCAGCCTCTTATAACGCTCCAGTACTGATATAACCTCCAGACATTACACCATGTGTGACTGATATCAGCTCCTCTTATAACGCTCCAGTACTGATATAACCTCCAGACATTACACCATATGCGACTGATATCAGCCTCTTATAACGCTCCAGTACTGATATAACCTCCAGACATTACACCATATGTGACTGATATCAGCCTCTCTTGTAACGCTCCAGTACTGATATAACCTCCAGACATTACACCATATGTGACTGATATCAGCCCCTCTTATAAAGCTCCAGTACTGATATAACCTCCAGACATTACACCATATGTGACTGATATCAGCCTCTTATAACGCTCCAGTTCTGATATAACCTCCAGTCATTACACCATATGTGACTGATATCCGCTCCTCTTATAACGCTCCAGTACTGATATAACCCCCAGACATTACATCATATGTGACTGATATCAGACCCTCTTATAACGCTCCAGTACTGATAAAACCTCAAGACATTACATCATATGTGACTGATATCAGCCCCTCTTATAACGCTCCAGTACTGATATAATCTCCAGACATTACATCATATGTGACTGATATCAACCTCTCTTATAACGCTCCAGTACTGATATAACCTCCAGACATTACATCATATGTGACTGATATCAGCCCCTCTTATAACACTCCAGTACTGATATAACCTCCAGACATTACACCATATGTGACTGATATCAGCCTGTTATAACGCTCCAGTACTGATATAACCTCCAGACATTGCACCATATGTGACTGATATCAGCCCCTCTTATAACGCTCCAGTACTGATATAACCTCCAGACATTACACCATATGTGACTGATATCAGCCCCTCTTATAACGCTCCAGTACTGATATAACCTCCAGACATTACACCATATGTGACTGATATCAGCCCCTCTTATAATGCTCCAGTACTGATATAACCTCCAGACATTACACCATATGTGACTGATATCAGCTCCTCTTATAACGCTCCAGTACTGATATAACCTCCAGACATTACACCATATGTGACTGGTATCAGCCCCTCTTATAACGCTCCAGTACTGATATAACCTCCAGACATTACACCATATGTGACTGATATCAGCCCCTCTTATAACGCTCCAGTACTGATATAACCTCCAGACATTACACCATATGTGACTGATATCAGCTCCTCTTATAACGCTCCAGTACTGATATAACCCCAAGACATTACATCATATGTGACTGATATCAGCCTCTTATAACGCTCCAGTACTGATATAACCTCCAGACATTACACCATATGTGACTGATATCAGCCTCTTATAACGCTCCAGTACTGATATAACCTCCAGACATTACACCATATGTGACTGATATCAGCCCCTCTTATAACGCTCCAGTACTGATATAACCTCCAGACATTACACCATATGTGACTGATATCAGCCTCTTATAACACTCCAGTACTGATATAACCTCCAGACATTACACCATATGTGACTGATATCAGCCTCTTATAACGCTCCAGTGCTGATATAACCTCTAGACATTACATCATATGTGACAGATATCAGCCCCTCTTATAACGCTCCAGCACTGATATAACCTCCAGACATTACATCATATGTGACTGATATCAGACTCTTATAACTCTCCAGTACTGATATAACCTCCAGACATAACACCATATGTGACTGATATCAGCCCCTCTTACAACGCTCCAGTACTGATATAACCTCCAGACATTACATCATATTTGACAGATATCAGCCCCTCTTATAAAGCTCCAGCACTGATATAACCTCCAGACATTACACCATATGTAACTGATATCAGCTCCTCTTATAACGCTCCAGTACTGATATAACCTCCAGACATTACACCATATGTGACTGATATCAGCCTCTTATAACGCTCCAGTACTGATATAACCTCCAGACATTACACCATATGTGACTGATATCAGCCTCTCTTATAACGCTCCAGTACTGATATAACCTCCAGACATTACACCATATGTGACTGATATCAGCTCCTCTTATAACGCTCCAGTACTGATATAACCCCAAGACATTACATCATATGTAACTGATATCAGCCTCTTATAACGCTCCAGTACTGATATAACCTCCAGACATTACACCATATGTGACTGATATCAGCCTCTTATAACGCTCCAGTACTGATATAACCTCCAGACATTACACCATATGTGACTGATATCAGCCCCTCTTATAACGCTCCAGTACTGATATAACCTCCAGACATTACACCATATGTGACTGATATCAGCCTCTTATAACGCTCCAGTGCTGATATAACCTCTAGACATTACATCATATGTGACAGATATCAGCCCCTCTTATAACGCTCCAGCACTGATATAACCTCCAGACATTACATCATATGTGACTGATATCAGACTCTTATAACTCTCCAGTACTGATATAACCTCCAGACATAACACCATATGTGACTGATATCAGCCCCTCTTACAACGCTCCAGTACTGATATAACCTCCAGACATTACATCATATGTGACAGATATCAGCCCCTCTTATAAAGCTCCAGCACTGATATAACCTCCAGACATTAAACCATATGTGACTGATATCAGCTCCTCTTATAACGCTCCAGTACTGATATAACCTCCAGACATTACACCATATGTGACTGATATCAGCCTCTTATAATGCTCCAGTACTGATATAACCTCCAGACATTACACCATATGTGACTGATATCAGCCTCTCTTATAACGCTCCAGTACTGATATAACCTCCAGACATTACACCATATGTGACTGATATCAGCCTCTTATAACACTCCAGTACTGATATAACCTCCAGACATTACACCATATGTGACTGATATCAGCCTCTTATAACACTCCAGTACTGATATAACCTCCAGACATTACACCATATGTGACTGATATCAGCCTCTTATAACGCTCCAGTGCTGATATAACCTCTAGACATTACATCATATGTGACAGATATCAGCCCCTCTTATAACGCTCCAGCACTGATATAACCTCCAGACATTACATCATATGTGACTGATATCAGACTCTTATAACTCTCCAGTACTGATATAACCTCCAGACATAACACCATATGTGACTGATATCAGCCACTCTTATAACTCTCCAGTACTGATATAACCTCCAGACATTACACCATATGTGACTGATATCAGCCTCTTATAACGCTCCAGTACTGATATAACCTCCAGACATTACACCATATGTGACTGATATCAGCCCCTCTTACAACGCTCCAGTACTGATATAACCTCCAGACATTACATCATATGTGACAGATATCAGCCCCTCTTATAACGCTCCAGCACTGATATAACCTCCAGACATTACACCATATGTGACTGATATCAGCTCCTCTTATAACGCTCCAGTACTGATATAACCTCCAGACATTACACCATATGTGACTGATATCAGCCTCTTATAACGCTCCAGTACTGATATAACCTCCAGACATTACACCATATGTGACTGATATCAGCCTCTCTTATAACGCTCCAGTACTGATATAACCTCCAGACATTACACCATATGTGACTGATATCAGCCTCTTATAACGCTCCAGTACTGATATAACCTCCAGTCATTACACCATATGTGACTGATATCAGCCTCTTATAACGCTCCCGTACTGATATAACCTCCAGACATTACATCATATGTGACAGATATCAGCCTCTTATAACGCTCCAGTACTGATATAACCTCCAGACATTACACCATATGTGACTGATATCAGCCTCTTATAACGCTCCAGTACTGATATAACCTCTAGACATTACATCATATGTGACAGATATCAGCCCCTCTTATAACGCTCCAGTACTGATATAACCTCCAGACATTACATCATATGTGACTGATATCAGCCTCTTATAACGCTCCAGTACTGATATAACCTCCAGACATTACACCATATGTGACTGATATCAGCCTCTTATAACGCTCCAGTACTGATATAACCTCTAGACATTACATCATATGTGACAGATATCAGCCCCTCTTATAACGCTCCAGTACTGATATAACCTCCAGACATTGCACCATATGTGACTGATATCAGCCTCTTATAACGCTCCAGTGCTGATATAAGCTCCAGACATTACATCATATGTGACTGATATCAGCCCCTCTTATAACGCTCCAGCACTGATATAACCTCCAGACATTACACCATATGTGACTGATATCAGCCTCTTATAACGCTCCAGTACTGATATAATCTCCAGACATTACATCATATGTGACTGATATCAGCCTCTCTTATAACGCTCCAGTACTGATATAACCTCCAGACATTACATCATATGTGACTGATATCAGCTCCTCTTATAACTCTCCAGTACTGATATAACCTCCAGACATTACACCATATGTGACTGATATCAGCCCCTCTTATAATGCTCCAGTACTGATATAACCTCAAGACATTACACCATATGTGACTGATATCAGCCCCTCTTATAACACTCCAGTACTGATATAACCTCCAGACATTACACCATATGTGACTAATATCAGCCCCTCTTATAACGCTCCAGTACTGATATAACCTCCAGACATTACATCATATGTGACTGATATCAGCCCCTCTTATAACGCTCCAGTACTGATATAACCTCCAGACATTACACGATATGTGACTGATATCAGCCTCTTACAACGCTCCAGTACTGATATAACCTCCAGACATTACACCATATGTGACTGATATCAGCCCCTCTTATAACGCTCCAGTACTGATATAACCTCCAGACATTACACCATATGTGACTGATATCAGCCTCTTATTACGCTCCAGTATTGATATAACCTCCAGACATTACATCATAGGTCACTGATATCAGCCCCTCTCATAACGCTCCAGTACTGATATAACCTCCAGACATTACACCATATGTGACTGATATCAGCTCCTCTTATAACGCTACAGTACTGATATAACCTCCAGACATTACACCATATGTGACTGATATCAGCCTCTTATAATGCTCCAGTACTGATATAACCTCCAGACATTACATCCTATGTGACTGATATCAGCCTCTTATAACGCTCCAGTACTGATATATCCTCCAGACATTACACCATATGTGACTGATATCAGCCTCTTATAACGCTCCAGTACTGATATAACCTCCAGACATTACATCATATGTGACTGATATCAGCCTCTTATAACGCTCCAGTACTGATATAACCTCCAGACATTACACCATATGTGACTGATATCAGCCCCTCTTATAACGCTCCAGTACTGATATAAGTTCCAGACATTACACCATATGTGACTGATATCAGCCTCTTATAACGCTCCAGTACTGATATAACCTCCAGACATTACACCATATGTGACTGATATCAGACTCTTAAAACGCTCCAGTACTGATATAACCTCCAGACATTACACCATATGTGACTGATATCAGCCTCTTATAATGCTCCAGTACTGATATAACCTCCAGACATTACATCATATGTGACTGATATCAGCCTCTTATAACGCTCCAGTACTGATATAACCTCCAGACATTACACCATATGTGACTGATATCAGCCTCTTATAACGCTCCAGTACTGATATAACCTCCAGACATTACATCATATGTGACTGATATCAGCTCCTCTTATAACGCTCCAGTATTGATATAACCTCCAGACATTACATCATATGTGACTGATATCAGCCCCTCTTATAACGCTCCAGTACTGATATAACCTCCAGACATTACACCATATGTGACTGATATCAGCCTGTTATAACGCTCCAGTACTGATATAACCTCCAGACATTACACCATATGTGACTGATATCAGCCCCTCTTATAACGCTCCAGTACTGATATAACCTCCAGACATTATATCATATGTGACTGATATCAGCCCCTCTTATAACGCTCCAGTACTGATATAACCTCCAGACATTACACCATATCTGACTGATATCAGCTCCTCTTATTACGCTCCAGTACTGATATAACCTCCAGACATTACACCATATGTGACTGATATCAGCCTCTTATAATGCTCCAGTACTGATATAACCTCCAGACATTACACCATATGTGACTGATATCATCCCCTCTTATAACGCTCCAGTAGTGATATAACCTCCAGACATTACATCATATGTGATTGATATCAGCCCCTCTTATAACGCTCCAGTACTGATATAACCTCCAGACATTACACCATATGTGACTGATATCAGCCCCTCTTATAACGCTCCAGTACTGATATAACCTCCAGACATTACACCATATGTGACTGATATCAGCCTCTTATAATGCTCCAGTGCTGATATAACCTCCAGACATTACACCATATGTGACTGATATCAGCCTGTTATAACGCTCCAGTACTGATATAACCTCCAGACAATACACCATATGTGACTGATATCAGCCTGTTATAACGCTCCAGTACTGATATAACCTCCAGACATTACACCATATGTGACTGATATCAGCCCCTCTTATAACGCTCCAGTACTGATATAACCTCCAGACATTACATCATATGTGACTGATATCAGCCCCTCTTATAACGCTCCAGTACTGATATAACCTCCAGACATTACACCATATCTGATTGATATCAGCTCCTCTTATAACGCTCCAGTACTGATATAACCTCCAGACATTACACCATATGTGACTGATATCAGCCTCTTATAATGCTCCAGTACTGATATAACCTCCAGACATTACACCATATGTGACTGATATCATCCCCTCTTATAACGCTCCAGTACTGATATAACCTCCAGACATTACATCATATGTGATTGATATCAGCCCCTCTTATAACGCTCCAGTACTGATATAACCTCCAGACATTACACCATATGTGACTGATATCAGCCTGTTATAACGCTCCAGTACTGATATAACCTCCAGACATTACACCATATGTGACTGATATCAGCCCCTCTTATAACGCTCCAGTACTGATATAACCTCCAGACATTATATCATATGTGACTGATATCAGCCTCTTATAACGCTCCAGTACTGATATAACCTCCAGACATTACACCATATGTGACTGATATCAGCCTCTTATAACGCTCCAGTACTGATATAACCTCCAGACATTACATCATATGTGACTGATATCAGCTCCTCTTATAACGCTCCAGTATTGATATAACCTCCAGACATTACATCATATGTGACTGATATCAGCCCCTCTTATAACGCTCCAGTACTGATATAACCTCCAGACATTACACCATATGTGACTGATATCAGCCTGTTATAACGCTCCAGTACTGATATAACCTCCAGACATTACACCATATGTGACTGATATCAGCCCCTCTTATAACGCTCCAGTACTGATATAACCTCCAGACATTATATCATATGTGACTGATATCAGCCCCTCTTATAACGCTCCAGTACTGATATAACCTCCAGACATTACACCATATCTGACTGATATCAGCTCCTCTTATAACGCTCCAGTACTGATATAACCTAAAGACATTACACCATATGTGACTGATATCAGCCTCTTATAATGCTCCAGTACTGATATAACCTCCAGACATTACACCATATGTGACTGATATCATCCCCTCTTATAACGCTCCAGTACTGATATAACCTCCAGACATTACATCATATGTGATTGATATCAGCCCCTCTTATAACGCTCCAGTACTGATATAACCTCCAGACATTACACCATATGTGACTGATATCAGCCCCTCTTATAACGCTCCAGTACTGATATAACCTCCAGACATTACACCATATGTGACTGATATCAGCTCCTCTTATAACGCTCCAGTACTGATATAACCTCCAGACATTACACCATATGTGACTGATATCAGCCTCTTATAATGCTCCAGTACTGATATAACCTCCAGACATTACACCATATGTGACTGATATCATCCCCTCTTATAACGCTCCAGTACTGATATAACCTCCAGACATTACATCATATGTGATTGATATCAGCCCCTCTTATAACGCTCCAGTACTGATATAACCTCCAGACATTACACCATATGTGACTGATATCAGCCCCTCTTATAACGCTCCAGTACTGATATAACCTCCAGACATTACACCATATGTGACTGATATCAGCCTCTTATAATGCTCCAGTGCTGATATAACCTCCAGACATTACACCATATGTGACTGATATCAGCCTGTTATAACGCTCCAGTACTGATATAACCTCCAGACAATACACCATATGTGACTGATATCAGCCTGTTATAACGCTCCAGTACTGATATAACCTCCAGACATTACACCATATGTGACTGATATCAGCCTCTTATAACGCTCCAGTACTGATATAACCTCCAGACATTACACCATATGTGACTGATATCAGCCCCTCTTATAACGCTCCAGTACTGATATAACCTCCAGACATTACATCATATGTGACTGATATCAGCCTCTTATAATGCTCCAGTACTGATATAACCTCCAGACATTACACCATATGTGACTGATATCAGCCCCTCTTATAACGCTCCAGTACTGATATAAGTTCCAGACATTACACCATATGTGACTGATATCAGCCTCTTATAACGCTCCAGTACTGATATAACCTCCAGACATTACATCATATGTGACTGATATCAGCCCCTCTTATAACGCTCCAGTACTGATATAACCTCCAGACATTACAGCATATGTGACTGATATCAGCCTCTTATAACGCTCCAGTACTGATATAACCTCCAGACATTACATCATATGTGACTGATATCAGCCCCTCTTATAACCCTCCAGTACTGATATAACCTCCAGATATTACACCATATGTGACAGATATTAGCACCTCTTATAACGCTCCAGTACTGATAAAACCTCCAGACATTACACCGTATGTGACTGATATCAGCCCCTCTTATAACGCTCCAGTGCTGATATAATATCCAGACATTACACCATATGTGACTGATATTAGCCCCTCTTATAACGCTCCAGTACTGATATAACCTCCAGACATTACACCGTATGTGACTGATATCAGCCCCTCTTATAACGCTCCAGTGCTGATATAACCTCCAGACATTACATCATAGGTGACTGATATTAGCCTCTTATAACGCTCCAGTATTGATATAACCTCCAGACATTACACCATATGTGACTGATATCAGCTCCACTTATAACGCTCCAGTACTGATATAACCTCCAGACATTACATCATATGTGACTGATATCAGCCTCTTATAATGCTCCAGTACTGATATAACCTCCAGACATTACACCATATGTGACTGATATCAGCCCCTCTTATAACGCTCCAGTACTGATATAACCTCCAGACATTACATCCTTATGTGATTGATATCAGCCCCTCTTATAACGCTCCAGTACTGATATAACCTCCAGACATTACACCATATGTGACTGATATCAGTCTCTTATAACGCTCCAGTACTGATATAACCTCCAGACATTACACCATATGTGACTGATATCAACCTCTTATAACGCTCCAGTACTGATATAACCTCCAGACATTACACCATATGTGACTGATATCAGCCCCTCTTATAACGCTCCAGTACTGATATAACCTCCAGACATTACACCATATGTGACTGATATAAGCCTCTTATAACGCTCCAGTGCCGATATAACCTCCAGACATTACATCATATGTGACTGATATCAGCCCCTCTTATAACGCTCCAGTACTGATATAACCTCCAGACATTACACCATATGTGACTGATATCAGCCCCTCTTATAACTCTCCAGTACTGATATAACCCCCAGACATTACACCATATGTGACTGATATCAGCCCCTCTTACAACGCTCCAGTACTGATATAACCTCCAGACATTACATCATATGTGACAGATATCAGCCCCTCTTATAACGCTCCAGCACTGATATAACCTCCAGACATTACACCATATGTGACTGATACCAGCTCCTCTTATAACGCTCCAGTACTGATATATCCTCCAGACATTACACCATATGTGACTGATATCAGCCTCTTATAACGCTCCAGTACTGATATAACCTCCAGACATTACACCATATGTGACTGATATCAGCCTCTCTTATAACGCTCCAGTACTGATATAACCTCCAGACATTACACCATATGTGACTGATATCAGCCTCTTATAACGCTCCAGTACTGATATAACCTCCAGTCATTACACCATATGTGACTGATATCAGCCTCTTATAACGCTCCCGTACTGATATAACCTCCAGACATTACATCATATGTGACAGATATCAGCCTCTTATAACGCTCCAGTACTGATATAACCTCCAGACATTACACCATATGTGACTGATATCAGCCTCTTATAACGCTCCAGTACTGATATAACCTCTAGACATTACATCATATGTGACAGATATCAGCCCCTCTTATAACGCTCCAGTACTGATATAACCTCCAGACATTACATCATATGTGACTGATATCAGCCTCTTATAACGCTCCAGTACTGATATAACCTCCAGACATTACACCATATGTGACTGATATCAGCCTCTTATAACGCTCCAGTACTGATATAACCTCTAGACATTACATCATATGTGACAGATATCAGCCCCTCTTATAACGCTCCAGTACTGATATAACCTCCAGACATTGCACCATATGTGACTGATATCAGCCTCTTATAACGCTCCAGTGCTGATATAAGCTCCAGACATTACATCATATGTGACTGATATCAGACCCTCTTATAAAGCTCCAGCACTGATATAACCTCCAGACATTACACCATATGTGACTGATATCAGCCTCTTATAACGCTCCAGTACTGATATAATCTCCAGACATTACATCATATGTGACTGATATCAGCCTCTCTTATAACGCTCCAGTACTGATATAACCTCCAGACATTACATCATATGTGACTGATATCAGCTCCTCTTATAACTCTCCAGTACTGATATAACCTCCAGACATTACACCATATGTGACTGATATCAGCCCCTCTTATAACGCTCCAGTACTGATATAACCTCCAGACATTACACCATATGTGACTGATATCAGCCCCTCTTATAACACTCCAGTACTGATATAACCTCCAGACATTACACCATATGTGACTGATATCAGCCCCTCTTATAACGCTCCAGTACTGATATAACCTCCAGACATTACATCATATGTGACTGATATCAGCCCCTCTTATAACGCTCCAGTACTGATATAACCTCCAGACATTACACGATATGTGACTGATATCAGCCTCTTACAACGCTCCAGTACTGATATAACCTCCAGACATTACACCATATGTGACTGATATCAGCCCCTCTTATAACGCTCCAGTACTGATATAACCTCCAGACATTACACCATATGTGACTGATATCAGCCTCTTATAACGCTCAAGTATTGATATAACCTCCAGATATTACATCATAGGTCACTGATATCAGCCCCTCTTATAACGCTCCAGTACTGATATAACCTCCAGACATTACACCATATGTGACTGATATCAGCTCCTCTTATAACGCTACAGTACTGATATAACCTCCAGACATTACACCATATGTGACTGATATCAGCCTCTTATAATGCTCCAGTACTGATATAACCTCCAGACATTACATCATATGTGACTGATATCAGCCTCTTATAACGCTCCAGTACTGATATATCCTCCAGACATTACACCATATGTGACTGATATCAGCCTCTTATAACGCTCCAGTACTGATATAACCTCCAGACATTACATCATATGTGACTGATATCAGCCTCTTATAACGCTCCAGTACTGATATAACCTCCAGACATTACACCATATGTGACTGATATCAGCCCCTCTTATAACGCTCCAGTATTGATATAAGTTCCAGACATTACACCATATGTGACTGATATCAGCCTCTTATAACGCTCCAGTACTGATATAACCTCCAGACATTACACCATATGTGACTGATATCAGACTCTTAAAACGCTCCAGTACTGATATAACCTCCAGACATTACACCATATGTGACTGATATCAGCCTCTTATAATGCTCCAGTACTGATATAACCTCCAGACATTACATCATATGTGACTGATATCAGCCTCTTATAACGCTCCAGTACTGATATAACCTCCAGACATTACACCATATGTGACTGATATCAGTCCCTCTTATAACGCTCCAGTACTGATATAAGTTCCAGACATTACACCATATGTGACTGATATCAGCCTCTTATAACGCTCCAGTACTGATATAACCTCCAGACATTACACCATATGTGACTGATATCAGCCTCTTATCACGCTCCAGTACTGATATAACCTCCAGACATTACATCATATGTGACTGATATCAGCTCCTCTTATAACGCTCCAGTATTGATATAACCTCCAGACATTACATCATATGTGACTGATATCAGCCCCTCTTATAACGCTCCAGTACTGATATAACCTCCAGACATTACACCGTATGTGACTGATATCAGCCCCTCTTATAACGCTCCAGTGCTGATATAATATCCAGACATTACACCATATGTGACTGATATTAGCCCCTCTTATAACGCTCCAGTACTGATATAACCTCCAGACATTACACCGTATGTGACTGATATCAGCCCCTCTTATAACGCTCCAGTGCTGATA
The DNA here is from genome assembly GCF_046119375.1 of Phyllobates terribilis. Classification (NCBI taxonomy): domain Eukaryota; kingdom Metazoa; phylum Chordata; class Amphibia; order Anura; family Dendrobatidae; genus Phyllobates; species Phyllobates terribilis. The sequence goes on along the minus strand of NW_027362768.1, from coordinate 389,816,601 downwards.
TAACCTCCAGACATTACATCATATGTGACTGATATTAGCCTCTTATAACGCTCCAGTATTGATATAACCTCCAGAAATTACACCATATGTGACTGATATCAGCTCCACTTATAACGCTCCAGTACTGATATAACCTCCAGACATTACATCATATGTGACTGATATCAGCCTCTTATAATGCTCCAGTACTGATATAACCTCCAGACATTACACCATATGTGACTGATATCAGCCCCTCTTATAACGCTCCAGTACTGATATAACCTCCAGACATTACATCCTTATGTGATTGATATCAGCCCCTCTTATAACGCTCCAGTACTGATATAACCTCCAGACATTACACCATATGTGACTGATATCAGTCTCTTATAACGCTCCAGTACTGATATAACCTCCAGACATTACACCATATGTGACTGATATCAACCTCTTATAACGCTCCAGTACTGATATAACCTCCAGACATTACACCATATGTGACTGATATCAGCCCCTCTTATAACGCTCCAGTACTGATATAACCTCCAGACATTACACCATATGTGACTGATATAAGCCTCTTATAACGCTCCAGTGCCGATATAACCTCCAGACATTACATCATATGTGACTGATATCAGCCCCTCTTATAACGCTCCAGTACTGATATAACCTCCAGACATTACACCATATGTGACTGATATCAGCCCCTCTTATAACTCTCCAGTACTGATATAACCCCCAGACATTACACCATATGTGACTGATATCAGCCCCTCTTACAACGCTCCAGTACTGATATAACCTCCAGACATTACATCATATGTGACAGATATCAGCCCCTCTTATAACGCTCCAGCACTGATATAACCTCCAGACATTACACCATATGTGACTGATATCAGCTCCTCTTATAACGCTCCAGTACTGATATATCCTCCAGACATTACACCATATGTGACTGATATCAGCCTCTTATAACGCTCCAGTACTGATATAACCTCCAGACATTACACCATATGTGACTGATATCAGCCTCTCTTATAACGCTCCAGTACTGATATAACCTCCAGACATTACACCATATGTGACTGATATCAGCCTCTTATAACGCTCCAGTACTGATATAACCTCCAGTCATTACACCATATGTGACTGATATCAGCCTCTTATAACGCTCCCGTACTGATATAACCTCCAGACATTACATCATATGTGACAGATATCAGCCTCTTATAACGCTCCAGTACTGATATAACCTCCAGACATTACACCATATGTGACTGATATCAGCCTCTTATAACGCTCCAGTACTGATATAACCTCTAGACATTACATCATATGTGACAGATATCAGCCCCTCTTATAACGCTCCAGTACTGATATAACCTCCAGACATTACATCATATGTGACTGATATCAGCCTCTTATAACGCTCCAGTACTGATATAACCTCCAGACATTACACCATATGTGACTGATATCAGCCTCTTATAACGCTCCAGTACTGATATAACCTCTAGACATTACATCATATGTGACAGATATCAGCCCCTCTTATAACGCTCCAGTACTGATATAACCTCCAGACATTGCACCATATGTGACTGATATCAGCCTCTTATAACGCTCCAGTGCTGATATAAGCTCCAGACATTACATCATATGTGACTGATATCAGACCCTCTTATAAAGCTCCAGCACTGATATAACCTCCAGACATTACACCATATGTGACTGATATCAGCCTCTTATAACGCTCCAGTACTGATATAATCTCCAGACATTACATCATATGTGACTGATATCAGCCTCTCTTATAACGCTCCAGTACTGATATAACCTCCAGATATTACATCATATGTGACTGATATCAGCTCCTCTTATAACTCTCCAGTACTGATATAACCTCCAGACATTACACCATATGTGACTGATATCAGCCCCTCTTATAACGCTCCAGTACTGATATAACCTCCAGACATTACACCATATGTGACTGATATCAGCCCCTCTTATAACACTCCAGTACTGATATAACCTCCAGACATTACACCATATGTGACTGATATCAGCCCCTCTTATAACGCTCCAGTACTGATATAACCTCCAGACATTACATCATATGTGACTGATATCAGCCCCTCTTATAACGCTCCAGTACTGATATAACCTCCAGACATTACACGATATGTGACTGATATCAGCCTCTTACAACGCTCCAGTACTGATATAACCTCCAGACATTACACCATATGTGACTGATATCAGCCCCTCTTATAACGCTCCAGTACTGATATAACCTCCAGACATTACACCATATGTGACTGATATCAGCCTCTTATAACGCTCAAGTATTGATATAACCTCCAGATATTACATCATAGGTCACTGATATCAGCCCCTCTTATAACGCTCCAGTACTGATATAACCTCCAGACATTACACCATATGTGACTGATATCAGCTCCTCTTATAACGCTACAGTACTGATATAACCTCCAGACATTACACCATATGTGACTGATATCAGCCTCTTATAATGCTAAAGTACTGATATAACCTCCAGACATTACATCATATGTGACTGATATCAGCCTCTTATAACGCTCCAGTACTGATATATCCTCCAGACATTACACCATATGTGACTGATATCAGCCTCTTATAACGCTCCAGTACTGATATAACCTCCAGACATTACATCATATGTGACTGATATCAGCCTCTTATAACGCTCCAGTACTGATATAACCTCCAGACATTACACCATATGTGACTGATATCAGCCCCTCTTATAACGCTCCAGTACTGATATAAGTTCCAGACATTACACCATATGTGACTGATATCAGCCTCTTATAACGCTCCAGTACTGATATAACCTCCAGACATTACACCATATGTGACTGATATCAGACTCTTAAAACGCTCCAGTACTGATATAACCTCCAGACATTACACCATATGTGACTGATATCAGCCTCTTATAATGCTCCAGTACTGATATAACCTCCAGACATTACATCATATGTGACTGATATCAGCCTCTTATAACGCTCCAGTACTGATATAACCTCCAGACATTACACCATATGTGACTGATATCAGTCCCTCTTATAACGCTCCAGTACTGATATAAGTTCCAGACATTACACCATATGTGACTGATATCAGCCTCTTATAACGCTCCAGTACTGATATAACCTCCAGACATTACACCATATGTGACTGATATCAGCCTCTTATCACGCTCCAGTACTGATATAACCTCCAGACATTACATCATATGTGACTGATATCAGCTCCTCTTATAACGCTCCAGTATTGATATAACCTCCAGACATTACATCATATGTGACTGATATCAGCCCCTCTTATAACGCTCCAGTACTGATATAACCTCCAGACATTACACCATATGTGACTGATATCAGCCTGTTATAACGCTCCAGTACTGATATAACCTCCAGACATTACACCATATGTGACTGATATCAGCCCCTCTTATAACGCTCCAGTACTGATATAACCTCCAGACATTATATCATATGTGACTGATATCAGCCCCTCTTATAACGCTCCAGTACTGATATAACCTCCAGACATTACACCATATCTGACTGATATCAGCTCCTCTTATAACGCTCCAGTACTGATATAACCTCCAGACATTACACCATATGTGACTGATATCAGCCTCTTATAATGCTCCAGTACTGATATAACCTCCAGACATTACACCATATGTGACTGATATCATCCCCTCTTATAACGCTCCAGTACTGATATAACCTCCAGACATTACATCATATGTGATTGATATCAGCCCCTCTTATAACGCTCCAGTACTGATATAACCTCCAGACATTACACCATATGTGACTGATATCAGCCCCTCTTATAACGCTCCAGTACTGATATAACCTCCAGACATTACACCATATGTGACTGATATCAGCCTCTTATAATGCTCCAGTGCTGATATAACCTCCAGACATTACACCATATGTGACTGATATCAGCCTGTTATAACGCTCCAGTACTGATATAACCTCCAGACAATACACCATATGTGACTGATATCAGCCTGTTATAACGCTCCAGTACTGATATAACCTCCAGACATTACACCATATGTGACTGATATCAGCCTCTTATAACGCTCCAGTACTGATATAACCTCCAGACATTACACCATATGTGACTGATATCAGCCCCTCTTATAACGCTCCAGTACTGATATAACCTCCAGACATTACATCATATATGACTGATATCAGCCTCTTATAATGCTCCAGTACTGATATAACCTCCAGACATTACACCATAAGTGTCTGATATCAGCCCCTCTTATAAAGCTCCAGTACTGACATAAGTTCCAGACATTACACCATATGTGACTGATATCAGCCTCTTATAACGCTCCAGTACTGATATAACCTCCAGACATTACACCATATGTGACTGATATCAGCCTCTTATCACGCTCCAGTACTGATATAACCTCCAGACATTACATCATATGTGACTGATATCAGCTCCTCTTATAACGCTTCAGTATTGATATAACCTCCAGACATTACATCATATGTGACTGATATCAGCCCCTCTTATAACGCTCCAGTACTGATATAACCTCCAGACATTACACCATATGTGACTGATATCAGCCTGTTATAACGCTCCAGTACTGATATAACCTCCAGACATTACACGATATGTGACTGATATCAGCCCCTCTTATAACGCTCCAGTACTGATATAACCTCCAGACATTACATCATATGTGACTGATATCAGCCCCTCTTATAACGCTCCAGTACTGATATAACCTCCAGACATTACACCATATCTGACTGATATCAGCTCCTCTTATAACGCTCCAGTACTGATATAACCTCCAGACATTACACCATATGTGACTGATATCAGCCTCTTATAATGCTCCAGTACTGATATAACCTCCAGACATTACACCATATGTGACTGATATCATCCCCTCTTATAACGCTCCAGTACTGATATAACCTCCAGACATTACATCATATGTGATTGATATCAGCCCCTCTTATAACGCTCCAGTACTGATATAACCTCCAGACATTACACCATATGTGACTGATATCAGCCCCTCTTATAACGCTCCAGTACTGATATAACCTCCAGACATTACACCATATGTAACTGATATCAGCCTCTTATAATGCTCCAGTGCTGATATAACCTCCAGACATTACACCATATGTGACTGATATCAGCCTGTTATAACGCTCCAGTACTGATATAGCCTCCAGACATTACACCATATGTGACTGATATCAGCCTGTTATAACGCTCCAGTACTGATATAACCTCCAGACATTACACCATATGTGACTGATATCAGCCTCTTATAACGCTCCAGTACTGATATAACCTCCAGACATTACATCATATGTGACTGATATCAGCCTCTTATAACGCTCCAGTACTGATATAACCTCCAGACATTACACCATATGTGACTGATATCAGCCTGTTATAACGCTCCAGTACTGATATAACCTCCAGACATTACACCATATGTGACTGATATCAGCCTCTTATAACGCTCCAGTACTGATATAACCTCCAGACATTACACCATATGTGACTGATATCAGCCCCTCTTATAACGCTAAAATACTGATATAACCTCCAGACATTACACCATATGTGACTGATATCAGCTCCTCTTATAACGCTCCAGTACTGATATAACCTCCAGACATTACATCATATGTGACTGATATCAGACCCTCTTATAACGCTCCAATACTGATATAACCTCCAGACATTACACCATATGTGACTGATATCAGCTCCTCTTATAACGCTCCAGTACTGATATAACCTCCAGACATTACATCATATGTGACTGATATCAGCCCCTCTTATAACGCTCCAGTACTGATATAACCTCCAGACATTACAGCATATGTGACTGATATCAGCCTCTTATAACGCTCCAGTACTGATATAACCTCCAGACATTACATCATATGTGACTGATATCAGCCCCTCTTATAACCCTCCAGTACTGATATAACCTCCAGACATTACACCATATGTGACAGATATTAGCCCCTCTTATAACGCTCCAGTACTGATATAACCTCCAGACATTACACCGTATGTGACTGATATCAGCCCCTCTTATAACGCTCCAGTGCTGATATAACCTCCAGACATTACACCGTATGTGACTGATATCAGCCCCTCTTATAACGCTCCAGTACTGATATAACCTCCAGACATTACACCGTATGTGACTGATATCAGCCCCTCTTATAACGCTCCAGTGCTGATATAACCTCCAGACATTATATCATATGTGACTGATATTAGCCTCTTATAACGCTCCAGTATTGATATAACCTCCAGACATTACACCATATGTGACTGATATCAGCTCCTCTTATAACGCTCCAGTACTGATATAACCTCCAGACATTACATCATATGTGACTGATATCAGCCTCTTATAATGCTCCAGTACTGATATAACCTCCAGACATTACACCATATGTGACTGATATCAGCCCCTCTTATAACGCTCCAGTACTGATATAACCTCCAGACATTACATCCTATGTGATTGATATCAGCCCCTCTTATAACGCTCCAGTACTGATATAACCTCCAGACATTACACCATATGTGACTGATATCAGTCTCTTATAACGCTCCAGTACTGATATAACCTCCAGACATTACACCATATGTGACTGATATCAACCTCTTATAACGCTCCAGTACTGATATAACCTCCAGACATTACACCATATGTGACTGATATCAGCCCCTCTTATAACGCTCCAGTACTGATATAACCTCCAGACATTACACCATATGTGACTGATATCAGCCTCTTATAACGCTCCAGTGCCGATATAACCTCCAGACATTACATCATATGTGACTGATATCAGCCCCTCTTATAACGCTCCAGTACTGATATAACCTCCAGACATTACACCATATGTGACTGATATCAGCCCCTCTTATAACGCTCCAGTACTGATATAACCCCCAGACATTACATCATATGTGACTGATATCAGCCCCTCTTATAACGCTCCAGTACTGATATAACCTCCAGACATTACACCGTATGTGACTGATATCAGCCCCTCTTATAACGCTCCAGTACTGATATAACCTCCAGACATTACACCATATGTGACTGATATCAGCTCCTCTTATAACGCTCCAATACTGATATAACCTCCAGACATTACACCATATGTGACTGATATCAGCCTCTTATAACGCTCCAGTACTGATATAACCTCCAGACATTACACCATATGTGACTGATATCAGCCCCTCTTATAACGCTCCAGTACTGATATAACCTCCAGACATTACACCATATGTAACTGATATCAGCCTCTTATAATGCTCCAGTGCTGATATAACCTCCAGACATTACACCATATGTGACTGATATCAGCCTGTTATAACGCTCCAGTACTGATATAGCCTCCAGACATTACACCATATGTGACTGATATCAGCCTGTTATAACGCTCCAGTACTGATATAACCTCCAGACATTACACCATATGTGACTGATATCAGCCTCTTATAACGCTCCAGTACTGATATAACCTCCAGACATTACATCATATGTGACTGATATCAGCCTCTTATAACGCTCCAGTACTGATATAACCTCCAGACATTACACCATATGTGACTGATATCAGCCTGTTATAACGCTCCAGTACTGATATAACCTCCAGACATTACACCATATGTGACTGATATCAGCCTCTTATAACGCTCCAGTACTGATATAACCTCCAGACATTACACCATATGTGACTGATATCAGCCCCTCTTATAACGCTAAAATACTGATATAACCTCCAGACATTACACCATATGTGACTGATATCAGCTCCTCTTATAACGCTCCAGTACTGATATAACCTCCAGACATTACATCATATGTGACTGATATCAGACCCTCTTATAACGCTCCAATACTGATATAACCTCCAGACATTACACCATATGTGACTGATATCAGCTCCTCTTATAACGCTCCAGTACTGATATAACCTCCAGACATTACATCATATGTGACTGATATCAGCCCCTCTTATAACGCTCCAGTACTGATATAACCTCCAGACATTACAGCATATGTGACTGATATCAGCCTCTTATAACGCTCCAGTACTGATATAACCTCCAGACATTACATCATATGTGACTGATATCAGCCCCTCTTATAACCCTCCAGTACTGATATAACCTCCAGACATTACACCATATGTGACAGATATTAGCCCCTCTTATAACGCTCCAGTACTGATATAACCTCCAGACATTACACCGTATGTGACTGATATCAGCCCCTCTTATAACGCTCCAGTGCTGATATAACCTCCAGACATTACACCATATGTGACTGATATCAGCCCCTCTTATAACGCTCCAGTACTGATATAACCTCCAGACATTACACCGTATGTGACTGATATCAGCCCCTCTTATAACGCTCCAGTGCTGATATAACCTCCAGACATTATATCATATGTGACTGATATTAGCCTCTTATAACGCTCCAGTATTGATATAACCTCCAGACATTACACCATATGTGACTGATATCAGCTCCTCTTATAACGCTCCAGTACTGATATAACCTCCAGACATTACATCATATGTGACTGATATCAGCCTCTTATAATGCTCCAGTACTGATATAACCTCCAGACATTACACCATATGTGACTGATATCAGCCCCTCTTATAACGCTCCAGTACTGATATAACCTCCAGACATTACATCCTATGTGATTGATATCAGCCCCTCTTATAACGCTCCAGTACTGATATAACCTCCAGACATTACACCATATGTGACTGATATCAGTCTCTTATAACGCTCCAGTACTGATATAACCTCCAGACATTACACCATATGTGACTGATATCAACCTCTTTTAACGCTCCAGTACTGATATAACCTCCAGACATTACACCATATGTGACTGATATCAGCCCCTCTTATAACGCTCCAGTACTGATATAACCTCCAGACATTACACCATATGTGACTGATATCAGCCTCTTATAACGCTCCAGTGCCGATATAACCTCCAGACATTACATCATATGTGACTGATATCAGCCCCTCTTATAACGCTCCAGTACTGATATAACCTCCAGACATTACACCATATGTGACTGATATCAGCCCCTCTTATAACGCTCCAGTACTGATATAACCCCCAGACATTACATCATATGTGACTGATATCAGCCCCTCTTATAACGCTCCAGTACTGATATAACCTCCAGACATTACACCGTATGTGACTGATATCAGCCCCTCTTATAACGCTCCAGTACTGATATAACCTCCAGACATTACACCATATGTGACTGATATCAGCTCCTCTTATAACGCTCCAATACTGATATAACCTCCAGACATTACACCATATGTGACTGATATCAGCCTCTTATAACGCTCCAGTACTGATATAACCTCCAGACATTACACCATATGTGACTGATATCAGCCCCTCTTATAACGCTCCAGTACTGATATAACCTCCAGACATTACATCATATATGACTGATATCAGCCTCTTATAATGCTCCAGTACTGATATAACCTCCAGACATTACACCATAAGTGTCTGATATCAGCCCCTCTTATAAAGCTCCAGTACTGACATAAGTTCCAGACATTACACCATATGTGACTGATATCAGCCTCTTATAACGCTCCAGTACTGATATAACCTCCAGACATTACACCATATGTGACTGATATCAGCCTCTTATCACGCTCCAGTACTGATATAACCTCCAGACATTACATCATATGTGACTGATATCAGCTCCTCTTATAACGCTTCAGTATTGATATAACCTCCAGACATTACATCATATGTGACTGATATCAGCCCCTCTTATAACGCTCCAGTACTGATATAACCTCCAGACATTACACCATATGTGACTGATATCAGCCTGTTATAACGCTCCAGTACTGATATAACCTCCAGACATTACACCATATGTGACTGATATCAGCCCCTCTTATAACGCTCCAGTACTGATATAACCTCCAGACATTACATCATATGTGACTGATATCAGCCCCTCTTATAACGCTCCAGTACTGATATAACCTCCAGACATTACACCATATCTGACTGATATCAGCTCCTCTTATAACGCTCCAGTACTGATATAACCTCCAGACATTACACCATATGTGACTGATATCAGCCTCTTATAATGCTCCAGTACTGATATAACCTCCAGACATTACACCATATGTGACTGATATCATCCCCTCTTATAACGCTCCAGTACTGATATAACCTCCAGACATTACATCATATGTGATTGATATCAGCCCCTCTTATAACGCTCCAGTACTGATATAACCTCCAGACATTACACCATATGTGACTGATATCAGCCCCTCTTATAACGCTCCAGTACTGATATAACCTCCAGACATTACACCATATGTAACTGATATCAGCCTCTTATAATGCTCCAGTGCTGATATAACCTCCAGACATTACACCATATGTGACTGATATCAGCCTGTTATAACGCTCCAGTACTGATATAGCCTCCAGACATTACACCATATGTGACTGATATCAGCCTGTTATAACGCTCCAGTACTGATATAACCTCCAGACATTACACCATATGTGACTGATATCAGCCTCTTATAACGCTCCAGTACTGATATAACCTCCAGACATTACATCATATGTGACTGATATCAGCCTCTTATAACGCTCCAGTACTGATATAACCTCCAGACATTACACCATATGTGACTGATATCAGCCTGTTATAACGCTCCAGTACTGATATAACCTCCAGACATTACACCATATGTGACTGATATCAGCCTCTTATAACGCTCCAGTACTGATATAACCTCCAGACATTACACCATATGTGACTGATATCAGCCCCTCTTATAACGCTAAAATACTGATATAACCTCCAGACATTACACCATATGTGACTGATATCAGCTCCTCTTATAACGCTCCAGTACTGATATAACCTCCAGACATTACATCATATGTGACTGATATCAGACCCTCTTATAACGCTCCAATACTGATATAACCTCCAGACATTACACCATATGTGACTGATATCAGCTCCTCTTATAACGCTCCAGTACTGATATAACCTCCAGACATTACATCATATGTGACTGATATCAGCCCCTCTTATAACGCTCCAGTACTGATATAACCTCCAGACATTACAGCATATGTGACTGATATCAGCCTCTTATAACGCTCCAGTACTGATATAACCTCCAGACATTACATCATATGTGACTGATATCAGCCCCTCTTATAACCCTCCAGTACTGATATAACCTCCAGACATTACACCATATGTGACAGATATTAGCCCCTCTTATAACGCTCCAGTACTGATATAACCTCCAGACATTACACCGTATGTGACTGATATCAGCCCCTCTTATAACGCTCCAGTGCTGATATAACCTCCAGACATTACACCGTATGTGACTGATATCAGCCCCTCTTATAACGCTCCAGTACTGATATAACCTCCAGACATTACACCGTATGTGACTGATATCAGCCCCTCTTATAACGCTCCAGTGCTGATATAACCTCCAGACATTATATCATATGTGACTGATATTAGCCTCTTATAACGCTCCAGTATTGATATAACCTCCAGACATTACACCATATGTGACTGATATCAGCTCCTCTTATAACGCTCCAGTACTGATATAACCTCCAGACATTACATCATATGTGACTGATATCAGCCTCTTATAATGCTCCAGTACTGATATAACCTCCAGACATTACACCATATGTGACTGATATCAGCCCCTCTTATAACGCTCCAGTACTGATATAACCTCCAGACATTACATCCTATGTGATTGATATCAGCCCCTCTTATAACGCTCCAGTACTGATATAACCTCCAGACATTACACCATATGTGACTGATATCAGTCTCTTATAACGCTCCAGTACTGATATAACCTCCAGACATTACACCATATGTGACTGATATCAACCTCTTATAACGCTCCAGTACTGATATAACCTCCAGACATTACACCATATGTGACTGATATCAGCCCCTCTTATAACGCTCCAGTACTGATATAACCTCCAGACATTACACCATATGTGACTGATATCAGCCTCTTATAACGCTCCAGTGCCGATATAACCTCCAGACATTACATCATATGTGACTGATATCAGCCCCTCTTATAACGCTCCAGTACTGATATAACCTCCAGACATTACACCATATGTGACTGATATCAGCCCCTCTTATAACGCTCCAGTACTGATATAACCCCCAGACATTACATCATATGTGACTGATATCAGCCCCTCTTATAACGCTCCAGTACTGATATAACCTCCAGACATTACACCGTATGTGACTGATATCAGCCCCTCTTATAACGCTCCAGTACTGATATAACCTCCAGACATTACACCATATGTGACTGATATCAGCTCCTCTTATAACGCTCCAATACTGATATAACCTCCAGACATTACACCATATGTGACTGATATCAGCCTCTTATAACGCTCCAGTACTGATATAACCTCCAGACATTACACCATATGTGACTGATATCAGCCCCTCTTATAACGCTCCAGTACTGATATAACCTCCAGACATTACACCATATGTAACTGATATCAGCCTCTTATAATGCTCCAGTGCTGATATAACCTCCAGACATTACACCATATGTGACTGATATCAGCCTGTTATAACGCTCCAGTACTGATATAGCCTCCAGACATTACACCATATGTGACTGATATCAGCCTGTTATAACGCTCCAGTACTGATATAACCTCCAGACATTACACCATATGTGACTGATATCAGCCTCTTATAACGCTCCAGTACTGATATAACCTCCAGACATTACATCATATGTGACTGATATCAGCCTCTTATAACGCTCCAGTACTGATATAACCTCCAGACATTACACCATATGTGACTGATATCAGCCTGTTATAACGCTCCAGTACTGATATAACCTCCAGACATTACACCATATGTGACTGATATCAGCCTCTTATAACGCTCCAGTACTGATATAACCTCCAGACATTACACCATATGTGACTGATATCAGCCCCTCTTATAACGCTAAAATACTGATATAACCTCCAGACATTACACCATATGTGACTGATATCAGCTCCTCTTATAACGCTCCAGTACTGATATAACCTCCAGACATTACATCATATGTGACTGATATCAGACCCTCTTATAACGCTCCAATACTGATATAACCTCCAGACATTACACCATATGTGACTGATATCAGCTCCTCTTATAACGCTCCAGTACTGATATAACCTCCAGACATTACATCATATGTGACTGATATCAGCCCCTCTTATAACGCTCCAGTACTGATATAACCTCCAGACATTACAGCATATGTGACTGATATCAGCCTCTTATAACGCTCCAGTACTGATATAACCTCCAGACATTACATCATATGTGACTGATATCAGCCCCTCTTATAACCCTCCAGTACTGATATAACCTCCAGACATTACACCATATGTGACAGATATTAGCCCCTCTTATAACGCTCCAGTACTGATATAACCTCCAGACATTACACCGTATGTGACTGATATCAGCCCCTCTTATAACGCTCCAGTGCTGATATAACCTCCAGACATTACACCATATGTGACTGATATCAGCCCCTCTTATAACGCTCCAGTACTGATATAACCTCCAGACATTACACCGTATGTGACTGATATCAGCCCCTCTTATAACGCTCCAGTGCTGATATAACCTCCAGACATTATATCATATGTGACTGATATTAGCCTCTTATAACGCTCCAGTATTGATATAACCTCCAGACATTACACCATATGTGACTGATATCAGCTCCTCTTATAACGCTCCAGTACTGATATAACCTCCAGACATTACATCATATGTGACTGATATCAGCCTCTTATAATGCTCCAGTACTGATATAACCTCCAGACATTACACCATATGTGACTGATATCAGCCCCTCTTATAACGCTCCAGTACTGATATAACCTCCAGACATTACATCCTATGTGATTGATATCAGCCCCTCTTATAACGCTCCAGTACTGATATAACCTCCAGACATTACACCATATGTGACTGATATCAGTCTCTTATAACGCTCCAGTACTGATATAACCTCCAGACATTACACCATATGTGACTGATATCAACCTCTTTTAACGCTCCAGTACTGATATAACCTCCAGACATTACACCATATGTGACTGATATCAGCCCCTCTTATAACGCTCCAGTACTGATATAACCTCCAGACATTACACCATATGTGACTGATATCAGCCTCTTATAACGCTCCAGTGCCGATACAACCTCCAGACATTACATCATATGTGACTGATATCAGCCCCTCTTATAACGCTCCAGTACTGATATAACCTCCAGACATTACACCATATGTGACTGATATCAGCCCCTCTTATAACGCTCCAGTACTGATATAACCCCCAGACATTACATCATATGTGACTGATATCAGCCCCTCTTATAACGCTCCAGTACTGATATAACCTCCAGACATTACACCGTATGTGACTGATATCAGCCCCTCTTATAACGCTCCAGTACTGATATAACCTCCAGACATTACACCATATGTGACTGATATCAGCTCCTCTTATAACGCTCCAATACTGATATAACCTCCAGACATTACACCATATGTGACTGATATCAGCCTCTTATAACGCTCCAGTACTGATATAACCTCCAGACATTACATCATATGTGACTGATATCAGCCCCTCTTATAACGCTCCAGTACTGATATAACCTCCAGACATTACACCATATGTGACTGATATCAGCCTCTTATAACGCTCCAGTACTGATATAACCTCCAGACATTACACCGTATGTGACTGATATCAGCCCCTCTTATAACGCTCCAGTACTGATATAACCTCCAGACATTACACCATATGTGACTGATATCAGCTCCTCTTATAATGCTCCAGTACTGATATAACCTCCAGACATTACATCATATGTGACTGATATCAGTCCCTCTTATAATGGTCCAGTACTGATATAACTCCCAGACATTACACCATATGTGACTGATATCAGCCTCTTATAACGCTCCAGTACTGATATAACCTCCAGACATTACACCATATGTGACTGATATCAGCCTCTTATAACGCTCCAGTACTGATATAACCTCCAGACATTACACCATATGTGACTGAAATCATCATCTTATAACGCTCCAGTACTGATATAACCTCCAGACATTACATCATATGTGACTGATATCAGCCCCTCTTATAACGCTCCAGTACTGATATAACCTCAAGACATTACACCATATGTGACTGATATCAGCTCCTCTTATAACGCTCCAGTACTGATATAACCTCCAGACATTACACCATATGTGACTGATATCAGCTCCTCTTATAACGCTCCAGTACTGATATAACCTCCAGACATTACACCATATGTGACTGATATCATCCTCTTATAACGCTCCAGTACTGATATAACCTCCAGACATTACACCATATGTGACTGATATCACGTTTCTTATAACGCTCCAGTACTGATATAACCTCCAGACATTACACCATATGTGACTGATATCAGCCTCTTATAACGCTCCAGTACTGATATAACCTCCAGACATTACACCGTATGTGACTGATATCAGCCTCTTATAACGCTCCAGTGCTGATATAACCTCCAGTCATTACACCATATGTGACTGATATCAGCTCCTCTTATAACGCTCCAGTACTGATATAACCTCCAGACATTACACCATATGTGACTGATATCAGCCCCTCTTATAAAGCTTCAGTACTGATATAACCTCCAGACATTACACCATATGTGACTGATATCAGCCTCTTATAACGCTCCAGTACTGATATAACCTCCAGTCATTACACCATATGTGACTGATATCCGCTCCTCTTATAACGCTCCAGTACTGATATAACCCCCAGACATAACACCATATGTGACTGATATCAGCCCCTCTTATAACGCTCCAGTACTGATATAACCTCCAGACATTACACCATATGTGACTGATATCAGCCTCTTATAACGCTCCAGTACTGATATAACCTCCAGACATTACATCATATGTGACTGATATCAGCCTCTTATAACGCTCCAGTACTGATATAACCTCCAGACATTACACCATATGTGACTGATATCAGCCTATTATAACGCTCCAGTACTGATATAACCCCCAGACATTATACCATATGTGACTGATATCAGCACCCCTTATAACGCTTCAGTACTGATATAACCTCCAGACATTACACCATATGTGACTGATATCAGCCCCTATTATAACGCTCCAGTACTGATATAACCTCCAGACATTACACCATATGTGACTGATATCCGCTCCTCTTATAACGCTCCAGTACTGATATAACCCCCAGACATTACATCATATGTGACTGATATCAGCCCCTCTTATAACATTCCAGTACTGATATAACCTCCAGACATTACACCATATGTGACTGATATCAGCCACTTATAACGCTCCAGTACTGATATAACCTCCAGACATTACACCATATGTGACTGATATCAGCCTCTTATAACGCTCCAGTACTGATATAACCTCCAGACATTACATTATATGTGATTGATATCAGCCTCTTATAACGCTCCAGTACTGATATAACCTCCAGACATTACACCATATGTGACTGATATCAGCTCCTCTTATAACGCTCCAGTACTGATATAACCCCCAGACATTACACCATATGTGACTGATATCAGCCTCTTATAACGCTCCAGTACTGATATAACCCCCAGACATTATACCATATGTGACTGATATCAGCCCGTCTTATAACGCTCCAGTACTGATATAACCTCCAGACATTACACCATATGTGACTGATATCAGCCTCTCTTATAACGCTCCAGTACTGATATAACCTCCAGATATTACACCATATGTGACTGATATCAGCCCCTCTTATAACGCTCCAGTACTGATAAAACCTCCAGACATTACACCATATGTGACTGATATCAGCCTCTTATAACGCTCCAGTACTGATATAACCCCCAGACATTATACCATATGTGACTGATATCAGCCCCTCTTATAACGCTCCAGTACTGATATAACCTCCAGACATTACACCATATGTGACTGATATCAGCCTCTCTTATAACGCTCCAGTACTGATATAACCTCCAGACATTACACCATATGTGACTGATATCAGCCCCTCTTATAACGCTCCAGTACTGATAAAACCTCCAGACATTACACCATATGTGACTGATATCATCCTCTTATAACGCTCGAGTACTGATATAACCTCCAGACATTACATCATATGTGACTGATATCAGCCCCTCTTATAATGCTCCAGTACTGATATAACCTCCAGACATTACACCATATGTGACTGATATCAGCCCCTCTTATAACACTCCAGTACTGATATAACCTCCAGACATTACACCATATGTGATTGATATCAGCCTCTTATAACGCTCCAGTACTGATATAACCTCCAGACATTACACCATATGTGACTGATATCAGCCCCTCTTATAACGCTCCAGTACTGATATAACCTCCAGACATTACGTCATATGTGACTGATATCAGCTCCTCTTATAACGCTCCAGTACTGATATAACCCCCAGACATTACACCATATGTGACTGATATCAGCCTCTTATAACGCTCCAGTACTGATATAACCCCCAGACATTATACCATATGTGACTGATATCAGCCCCTCTTATAACGCTCCAGTACTGATATAACCTCCAGACATTACACCATATGTGACTGATATCAGCCCCTCTTATAACGCTCCAGTACTGATAAAACCTCCAGACATTACATCATATGTGACTGATATCAGCCCCTCTTATAACGCTCCAGTACTGATATAACCCCCAGACATTATACCATATGTGACTGATATCAGCCTCTTATAACGCTCCAGTACTGATATAACCTCCAGACATTACACCATATGTGACTGATATCAAACTCTTATAACGCTCCAGTACTGATATAACCCCCAGACATTATACCATATGTGACTGATATTAGCCCCTCTTATAACGCTCCAGTACTGATATAACCCCCAGACATTATACCATATGTGACTGATATCAGCTCCTCTTATAACGCTCCAGTACTGATATAACCTCCAGACATTACACCATATGTGACTGATATCAGCCCCTCTTATAACGCTCCAGTACTGATATAACCTCCAGACATAACACCATATGTGACTGATATCAGCTCCTCTTATAACGCTCCAGTACTGATATAACCTCCAGATATTACATCATATGTGACTGATATCAGCTCCTCTTATAACGCTCCAGTACTGATATAACCTCCAGATATTACACCATATGTGACTGCTATCAGCCTCTTATAACGCACCAGTACTGATATAACCTCCAGACATTTCACCATATGTGACTGATATCAGCCCCTCTTATAACGCTCCAGTACTGATATAACCTCCAGACATTACACCATATGTGACTGATATCAGCCTCTTATAACGCTCCAGTACTGATATAACCTCCAGACATTACACCATATGTGACTGATATCAGCCCCTCTTATAACGCTCCAGTACTGATATAACCTCCAGATATTACATCATATGTGACTGATATCAGCCTCTTATAACGCTCCTGTACTGATATAACCTCCAGACATTACATCATATGTGACTGATATCAGCCTCTTATAACGCTCCAGTACTGATATAACCTCCAGACATTACATCATATGTGACTGATATCAGCCTCTCTTATAACGCTCCAGTACTGATATAACCTCAAGACATTACACCATATGTGACTGATATCAGCCTCTTATAACGCTCCAGTACTGATATAACCCCCAGACATTATACCATATGTGACTGATATCAGCACCCCTTATAACGCGTCAGTACTGATATAACCTCCAGACATTACACCATATGTGACTGATATCAGCCCCTATTATAACGCTCCAGTACTGATATAACCTCCAGACATTACACCATATGTGACTGATATCAGCCCCTCTTATAACGCTCCAGTACTGATATAACCTCCAGACATTACATCATATGTGACTGATATCAGCCTCTCTTATAACGCTCCAGTACTGATATAACCTCTAGACATTACACCACATGTGACTGATATCAGCCTCTTATAACGCTCCAGTACTGATATAACCTCCAGACATTACACCATATGTGACTGATATCAGCCCCTCTTATAACGCTCCAGTACTGATATAACCTCCAGATATTACATCATATGTGACTGATATCAGCCCCTCTTATAACGCTACAGTACTGATATAACCTCCAGACATTACATCATATGTGACTGATATCAGCCTCTTATAACGCTCCAGTACTGATATAACCTCCAGACATTACATCATACGTGACTGATATCATACCCTCTTATAACGCTCCAGTACTGATATAACCCCCAGACATAACACCATATGTGACTGATATCAGCCCCTCTTATAACGCTCCAGTACTGATATAACCTCCAGACATTACACCATATGTGACTGATATCAGCCTCTTATAACGCTCCAGTACTGATATAACCTCCAGACATTACATCATATGTGACTGATATCAGCCTCTTATAACGCTCCAGTACTGATATAACCTCCAGACATTACACCATATGTGACTGATATCAGCCTATTATAACGCTCCAGTACTGATATAACCCCCAGACATTATACCATATGTGACTGATATCAGCACCCCTTATAACGCTTCAGTACTGATATAACCTCCAGACATTACACCATATGTGACTGATATCAGCCCCTATTATAACGCTCCAGTACTGATATAACCTCCAGACATTACACCATATGTGACTGATATCCGCTCCTCTTATAACGCTCCAGTACTGATATAACCCCCAGACATTACATCATATGTGACTGATATCAGCCCCTCTTATAACACTCCAGTACTGATATAACCTCCAGACATTACACCATATGTGACTGATATCAGCCACTTATAACGCTCCAGTACTGATATAACCTCCAGACATTACACCATATGTGACTGATATCAGCCTCTTATAACGCTCCAGTACTGATATAACCTCCAGACATTACATCATATGTGATTGATATCAGCCTCTTATAACGCTCCAGTACTGATATAACCTCCAGACATTACACCATATGTGACTGATATCAGCTCCTCTTATAACGCTCCAGTACTGATATAACCCCCAGACATTACACCATATGTGACTGATATCAGCCTCTTATAACGCTCCAGTACTGATATAACCCCCAGACATTATACCATATGTGACTGATATCAGCCCGTCTTATAACGCTCCAGTACTGATATAACCTCCAGACATTACACCATATGTGACTGATATCAGCCTCTCTTATAACGCTCCAGTACTGATATAACCTCCAGACATTACACCATATGTGACTGATATCAGCCCCTCTTATAACGCTCCAGTACTGATAAAACCTCCAGACATTACACCATATGTGACTGATATCAGCCTCTTATAACGCTCCAGTACTGATATAACCCCCAGACATTATACCATATGTGACTGATATCAGCCCCTCTTATAACGCTCCAGTACTGATATAACCTCCAGACATTACACCATATGTGACTGATATCAGCCTCTCTTATAACGCTCCAGTACTGATATAACCTCCAGACATTACACCATATGTGACTGATATCAGCCCCTCTTATAACGCTCCAGTACTGATAAAACCTCCAGACATTACACCATATGTGACTGATATCATCCTCTTATAACGCTCGAGTACTGATATAACCTCCAGACATTACATCATATGTGACTGATATCAGCCCCTCTTATAATGCTCCAGTACTGATATAACCTCCAGACATTACACCATATGTGACTGATATCAGCCCCTCTTATAACACTCCAGTACTGATATAACCTCCAGACATTACACCATATGTGATTGATATCAGCCTCTTATAACGCTCCAGTACTGATATAACCTCCAGACATTACACCATATGTGACTGATATCAGCCCCTCTTATAACGCTCCAGTACTGATATAACCTCCAGACATTACGTCATATGTGACTTATATCAGCTCCTCTTATAACGCTCCAGTACTGATATAACCCCCAGACATTACACCATATGTGACTGATATCAGCCTCTTATAACGCTCCAGTACTGATATAACCCCCAGACATTATACCATATGTGACTGATATCAGCCCCTCTTATAACGCTCCAGTACTGATATAATCTCCAGACATTACACCATATGTGACTGATATCAGCCCCTCTTATAACGCTCCAGTACTGATAAAACCTCCAGACATTACATCATATGTGACTGATATCAGCCCCTCTTATAACGCTCCAGTACTGATATAACCCCCAGACATTATACCATATGTGACTGATATCAGCCTCTTATAACGCTCCAGTACTGATATAACCTCCAGACATTACACCATATGTGACTGATATCAAACTCTTATAACGCTCCAGTACTGATATAACCCCCAGACATTATACCATATGTGACTGATATTAGCCCCTCTTATAACGCTCCAGTACTGATATAACCTCCAGACGTTACACCATATGTGACTGATATCAGCTCCTCTTATAACGCTCCAGTACTGATATAACCTCCAGACATTACACCATATGTGACTGATATCAGCCCCTCTTATAACGCTCCAGTACTGATATAACCTCCAGACATAACACCATATGTGACTGATATCAGCTCCTCTTATAACGCTCCAGTACTGATATAACCTCCAGATATTACATCATATGTGACTGATATCAGCTCCTCTTATAACGCTCCAGTACTGATATAACCTCCAGATATTACACCATATGTGACTGCTATCAGCCTCTTATAACGCACCAGTACTGATATAACCTCCAGACATTTCACCATATGTGACTGATATCAGCCCCTCTTATAACGCTCCAGTACTGATATAACCTCCAGACATTACACCATATGTGACTGATATCAGCCTCTTATAACGCTCCAGTACTGATATAACCTCCAGACATTACACCATATGTGACTGATATCAGCCCCTCTTATAACGCTCCAGTACTGATATAACCTCCAGATATTACATCATATGTGACTGATATCAGCCTCTTATAACGCTCCTGTACTGATATAACCTCCAGACATTACATCATATGTGACTGATATCAGCCTCTTATAACGCTCCAGTACTGATATAACCTCCAGACATTACATCATATGTGACTGATATCAGCCTCTCTTATAACGCTCCAGTACTGATATAACCTCAAGACATTACACCATATGTGACTGATATCAGCCTCTTATAACGCTCCAGTACTGATATAACCCCCAGACATTATACCATATGTGACTGATATCAGCACCCCTTATAACGCGTCAGTACTGATATAACCTCCAGACATTACACCATATGTGACTGATATCAGCCCCTATTATAACGCTCCAGTACTGATATAACCTCCAGACATTACACCATATGTGACTGATATCAGCCCCTCTTATAACGCTCCAGTACTGATATAACCTCCAGACATTACATCATATGTGACTGATATCAGCCTCTCTTATAACGCTCCAGTACTGATATAACCTCTAGACATTACACCACATGTGACTGATATCAGCCTCTTATAACGCTCCAGTACTGATATAACCTCCAGACATTACACCATATGTGACTGATATCAGCCCCTCTTATAACGCTCCAGTACTGATATAACCTCCAGATATTACATCATATGTGACTGATATCAGCCCCTCTTATAACGCTACAGTACTGATATAACCTCCAGACATTACATCATATGTGACTGATATCAGCCTCTTATAACGCTCCAGTACTGATATAACCTCCAGACATTACATCATACGTGACTGATATCATACCCTCTTATAACGCTCCAGTACTGATATAAGCCCCAGACATTACATCATATGTGACTGATATCAGCCCCTCTTATAACGCTCCAGTACTGATATAACCTCCAGACATTACACCATATGTGACTGATATCAGCCTCTTATAACGCTCCAGTACTGATATAACCTCCAGACATTACACCATATGTGACTGATATCAGCCTCTTATAACGCTCCAGTACTGATATAACCCCCAGACATTACATCATGTGTGACTGATATCATCCCCTCTTATAACGCTCCAGTACTGATATAAGCCCCAGACATTACACCATATCTGACTGATATCAGCCCCTCTTATAACGCTCCAGTACTGATATAACCTCCAGATATTACATCATATGTGACTGATATCAGCCCCTCTTATAACGCTACAGTACTGATATAACCTCCAGACATTACATCATATGTGACTGATATCAGCCTCTTATAACGCTCCAGTACTGATATAACCTCCAGACATTACATCATACGTGACTGATATCATACCCTCTTATAACGCTCCAGTACTGATATAAGCCCCAGACATTACATCATATGTGACTGATATCAGCCCCTCTTATAACGCTCCAGTACTGATATAACCTCCAGACATTACACCATATGTGACTGATATCAGCCTCTTATAACGCTCCAGTACTGATATAACCTCCAGACATTACACCATATGTGACTGATATCAGCCTCTTATAATGCTCCAGTACTGATATAACCTCCAGACATTACACCATATGTGACTGATATCAGCCTCTTATAACGCTCCAGTACTGATATAACCTCCAGACATTACACCATATGTGACTGATATCAGCCCCTCTTATAACGCTCCAGTACTGATATAACCTCCAGACATTACACCATATGTGACTGATATCAGCCTCTTATAACGCTCCAGTACTGATATAACCTCCAGACATTACACGATATGTGACTGATATCAGCCTCTTATAACGCTCCAGTACTGATATAACCTCCAGACATTACACCATATGTGACTGATATCAGCCTCTCTTATAACGCTCCAGTACTGATATAACCTCCAGACATTACACCATATGTGACTGATATCAGCCTCTTATAACGCTCCAGTACTGATATAACCTCCAGTCATTACACCATATGTGACTGATATCCGCTCCTCTTATAACGCTCCAGTACTGATATAACCTCCAGACATTACACCATATGTGGCTGATATCAGCCCCTCTTATAAATCTCCAGTACTGATATAAACTCCAGACATTACACCATATGTGACTGATATCAGCCTCTTATAACGCTCCAGTACTGATGTAACCTCCAGTCATTACACCATATTTGACTGATATCAGCCTCTTATAACGCTCCAGTACTGATATAACCTCCAGACATTACATCATATGTGACTGATATCAGTCTCTTATAACGCTCCAGTACTGATAAAATCTCCAGACATTACATCATATGTGACTGATATCAGCCTCTTATAACGGTCCAGTACTGATATAACCTCCAGACATTACGTCATATGTGACTGATATCAGCTCCTCTTATAACGCTCCAGTACTGATATAACCCCCAGACATTACACCATATGTGACTGATATCAGCCTCTTATAACGCTCCAGTACTGATATAACCCCCAGACATTATACCATATGTGACTGATATCAGCCCCTCTTATAACGCTCCAGTACTGATATAACCTCCAGACATTACACCATATGTGACTGATATCAGCCTCTCTTATAACGCTCCAGTACTGATATAACCTCCAGACATTACACCATATGTGACTGATATCAGCCCCTCTTATAACGCTCCAGTACTGATAAAACCTCCAGACATTACACCATATGTGACTGATATCAGCCTCTTATAACGCTCCAGTACTGATATAACCTCCAGACATTACACCATATGTGACTGATATCAGCCCCTCTTATAACGCTCCAGTACTGATATAACCTCCAGACATTACATCATATGTGACTGATATCAGCCACTTATAACGCTCCAGTACTGATATAACCTGCAGACATTACACCATATGTGACTGATATCAGCCCCTCTTATAACGTTCCAGTACTGATATAACCTCCAGACATTACACCATATGTGACTGATATCAGCTCCTCCTATAACGCTCCAGTACTGATATAACCTCCAGACATTACACCATATGTGACTGATATCAGCCCCTCTTATAACGCTCCAGTACTGATATAACATCCAGATATTACATCATATGTGACTGATATCAGCTCCTCCTATAACGCTCCAGTACTGATATAACCTCCAGACATTACATGATATGTGACTGATATCAGCCCCTCTTATAATGCTCCAGTACTGATATAACCTCCAGACATTACACCATATGTGACTGATATCAGCCCCTCTTATAACACTCCAGTACTGATATAACCTCCAGACATTACACCATATGTGATTGATATCAGCCTCTTATAACGCTCCAGCACTGATATAACCTCCAGACATTACACCATATGTGACTGATATCAGCCCCTCTTATAACGCTCCAGTACTGATATAACCTCCAGACATTACGTCATATGTGACTGATATCAGCTCCTCTTATAACGCTCCAGTACTGATATAACCCCCAGACATTACACCATATGTGACTGATATCAGCCTCTTATAACGCTCCAGTACTGATATAACCCCCAGACATTATACCATATGTGACTGATATCAGCCCCTCTTATAACGCTCCAGTACTGATAAAACCTCCAGACATTACATCATATGTGACTGATTTCAGCCCCTCTTATAACGCTCCAGTACTGATATAACCCCCAGACATTATACCATATGTGACTGATATTAGCCTCTTATAACGCTCCAGTACTGATATAACCTCCAGACATTACACCATATGTGACTGATATCAACCTCTTATAACGCTACAGTACTGTTATAAGCCCCAGACATTACATCATATGTGACTGATATCAGCCCCTCTTACAGCGCTCCAGTACTGATATAACCTCCAGACATTACACCATATATGACTGATATCAGCTTCTTATAACGTTCCAGTACTGATATAACCTCCAGACATTACACCATATGTGACTGATATCAGCCTCTTATAACGCTCCAGTACTGATATAACCTCCAGACATTACACCATATGTGACTGATATCAGCCTCTTATAATGCTCCAGTACTGATATAACCTCCAGACATTACACCATATGTGACTGATATCAGCCTCTTATAACGCTCCAGTACTGATATAACCTCCAGACATTACACCATATGTGACTGATATCAGCCCCTCTTATAACGCTCCAGTACTGATATAACCTCCAGACATTACACCATATGTGACTGATATCAGCCTCTTATAACGCTCCAGTACTGATATAACCTCCAGACATTACACCATATGTGACTGATATCAGCCTCTTATAACGCTCCAGTACTGATATAACCTCCAGACATTACATCATATGTGACTGATATCAGCTCCTCCTATAACGCTCCAGTACTGATATAACCTCCAGACATTACACCATATGTGACTGATATCAGCCTCTTATAATGCTCCAGTACTGATATAACCTCCAGACATTACACCATATGTGACTGATATCAGCCTCTTATAACGCACCAGTACAGATATAACCTCTAGACATTACACCATATGTGACTGATATCAGCCTCTTATAACGCTCCAGTACTGATATAACCCCCAGACATTATACCATATGTGACTGATATCAGCCCCTCTTATAACGCTCCAGTACTGATATAACCTCCAGACATTACACCATATGTGACTGATATCAGCCTCTCTTATAACGCTCCAGTACTGATATAACCTCCAGACATTACACCATATGTGACTGATATCAGCCCCTCTTATAACGCTCCAGTACTGATAAAACCTCCAGACATTACACCATATGTGACTGATATCAGCCTCTTATAACGCTCCAGTACTGATATAACCTCCAGACATTACACCATATGTGACTGATATCAACCCCTCTTATAACGCTCCAGTACTGATATAACCTCCAGACATTACATCATATGTGACTGATATCAGCCACTTATAACGCTCCAGTACTGATATAACCTGCAGACATTACACCATATGTGACTGATATCAGCCCCTCTTATAACGTTCCAGTACTGATATAACCTCCAGACATTACACCATATGTGACTGATATCAGCTCCTCCTATAACGCTCCAGTACTGATATAACCTCCAGACATTACACCATATGTGACTGATATCAGCCCCTCTTATAACGCTCCAGTACTGATATAACATCCAGATATTACATCATATGTGACTGATATCAGCTCCTCCTATAACGCTCCAGTACTGATATAACCTCCAGACATTACATCATATGTGACTGATATCAGCCCCTCTTATAATGCTCCAGTACTGATATAACCTCCAGACATTACACCATATGTGACTGATATCAGCCCCTCTTATAACACTCCAGTACTGATATAACCTCCAGACATTACACCATATGTGATTGATATCAGCCTCTTATAACGCTCCAGCACTGATATAACCTCCAGACATTACACCATATGTGACTGATATCAGCCGCTCTTATAACGCTCCAGTACTGATATAACCTCCAGACATTACGTCATATGTGACTGATATCAGCTCCTCTTATAACGCTCCAGTACTGATATAACCCCCAGACATTACACCATATGTGACTGATATCAGCCTCTTATAACGCTCCAGTACTGATATAACCCCCAGACATTATACCATATGTGACTGATATCAGCCCCTCTTATAACGCTCCAGTACTGATAAAACCTCCAGACATTACATCATATGTGACTGATTTCAGCCCCTCTTATAACGCTCCAGTACTGATATAACCCCCAGACATTATACCATATGTGACTGATATTAGCCTCTTATAACGCTCCAGTACTGATATAACCTCCAGACATTACACCATATGTGACTGATATCAACCTCTTATAACGCTACAGTACTGTTATAAGCCCCAGACATTACATCATATGTGACTGATATCAGCCCCTCTTACAGCGCTCCAGTACTGATATAACCTCCAGACATTACACCATATGTGACTGATATCAGCTTCTTATAACGTTCCAGTACTGATATAACCTCCAGACATTACACCATATGTGACTGATATCAGCCTCTTATAACGCTCCAGTACTGATATAACCTCCAGACATTACACCATATGTGACTGATATCAGCCTCTTATAATGCTCCAGTACTGATATAACCTCCAGACATTACACCATATGTGACTGATATCAGCCTCTTATAACGCTCCAGTACTGATATAACCTCCAGACATTACACCATATGTGACTGATATCAGCCCCTCTTATAACGCTCCAGTACTGATATAACCTCCAGACATTACACCATATGTGACTGATATCAGCCTCTTATAACGCTCCAGTACTGATATAACCTCCAGACATTACATCATATGTGACTGATATCAGCTCCTCCTATAACGCTCCAGTACTGATATAACCTCCAGACATTACACCATATGTGACTGATATCAGCCTCTTATAATGCTCCAGTACTGATATAACCTCCAGACATTACACCATATGTGACTGATATCAGCCTCTTATAACGCACCAGTACAGATATAACCTCTAGACATTACACCATATGTGACTGATATCAGCCCCTCTTATAACGCTCCAGTACTGATATAACCTCCCGACATTACATCATATGTGACTGATATCAGCCTTCTTATAACGCTCCAGTACTGATATAACCTCCAGACATTACACCATATGTGACTGATATCAGCCCCTCTTATAACGCTCCAGTACTGATATAACCTCTAGACATTACATCATATGTGACTGATATCAGCCTTCTTATAACGCTCCAGTACTGATATAACCTCCAGACATTACATCATATGTGACTGATATCAGCCCCTCTTATAACGCTCCAGTACTGATATAACCTCCAGACATTACACCATATGTGACTGATATCAGCCCCTCTTATAATGCTCCAGTACTGATATAACCTCCAGATATTACATCATATGTGACTGATATCAGCCTCTTATAACGCTCCTGTACTGATATAACCTCCATACATTACATCATATGTGACTGATATCAGCCTCTTATAACGCTCCAGTACTGATATAACCTCTAGACATTACATCATATGTGACTGATATCAGCCTTCTTATAACGCTCCAGTACTGATATAACCTCCAGATATTACATCATATGTGACTGATATCAGCCCCTCTTATAACGCTCCAGTACTGATATAACCTCCAGACATTACACCATATGTGACTGATATCAGCCTCTTATAACGCTCCAGTACTGATATAACCTCCAGACATTACATCATATGTGACTGATATCAGCCTCTTATAACGCTCCAGTACTGATATAACCTCCAGACATTACACAATATGTGACTGATATCAGCCTCTTATAACACTCCAGTACTGATATAACCTCCAGACATTACATCATATGTGACTGATATCAGCCCCTCTTATAACGCATCAGTACTGATATAACCTCCAGACATTACACCATATGTGACTGATATCAGCCTCTTATAATGCTCCAGTACTGATATAACCTCCAGACATTACACCATATGTGACTGATATCAGCCCCTCTTATAATGCTCCAGTACTGATATAACCTCCAGATATTACATCATATGTGACTGATATCAGCCTCTTATAACGCTCCTGTACTGATATAACCTCCAGACATTACATCATATGTTACTGATATCAGCCTCTTATAACGCTCCAGTACTGATATAACCTCCAGACATTACACCATATGTGACTGATATCAGCCTCTTATAACGCTCCAGTACTGATATAACCTCTAGACATTACATCATATGTGACTGATATCAGTCTTCTTATAACGCTCCAGTACTGATATAACCTCCAGATATTACATCATATGTGACTGATATCAGCCCCTCTTATAACGCTCCAGTACTGATATAACCTCCAGACATTACACCATATGTGACTGATATCAGCCTCTTATAACGCTCCAGTACTGATATAACCTCCAGACATTACATCATATGTGACTGATATCAGCCTCTTATAACGCTCCAGTACTGATATAACCTCCAGACATTACACAATATGTGACTGATATCAGCCTCTTATAACACTCCAGTACTGATATAACCTCCAGACATTACATCATATGTGACTGATATCAGCCCCTCTTATAACGCATCAGTACTGATATAACCTCCAGACATTACACCATATGTGACTGATATCAGCCCCTTATAACGCTCCAGTACTGATATAACCTCCAGACATTACACCATATGTGACTGATATCAGCCCCTCTTATAATGCTCCAGTACTGATATAACCTCCAGATATTACATCATATGTGACTGATATCAGCCTCTTATAACGCTCCTGTACTGATATAACCTCCAGACATTACATCATATATTACTGATATCAGCCTCTTATAACGCTCCAGTACTGATATAACCTCCAGACATTACACCATATGTGACTGATATCAGCCTCTTATAACGCTCCAGTACTGATATAACCTCCAGATATTACATCATATGTGACTGATATCAGCTCCTCTTATAACGCTCCAGTACTGATATAACCTCCAGACATTACACCATATGTGACTGATATCAGCCCCTCTTATAACGCTCCAGTACTGATATAACCTCCAGACATTACATCATATGTGACTGATATCAGCCCCTCTTATAACGCTCCAGTACTGATATAACCTCCAGACATTACACCATATGTGACTGATATCAGCCTCTCTTATAACGCTCCAGTACTGATATAACCTCCACACATTACACCATATGAGACTGATATCAGCCTCTTATAACACTCCAGTACTGATATAACCTCCAGACATTACACCATATGTGACTGATATCATCCTCTTATAACGCTCCAGTACTGATATAACCTCCAGACATTATACCATATGTGACTGATATCAGAACCCCTTATAACGCTCCAGTACTAATATAACCTCCAGATATTACATCTTATGTGACTGATATCAGCTCCTCTTATAACGCTCCAGTACTGATATAACCTCCAGACATTACACCATATGTGACTGATATCAGCCCCTCTTATAACGCTCCAGTACTAATATAACCTCCAGATATTACATCTTATGTGACTGATATCAGCTCCTCTTATAACGCTCCAGTACTGATATAACCTCCAGACATTACACCATATGTGACTGATATCAGCCCCTCTTATAACGCTCCAGTACTAATATAATCTCCAGATATTACATCTTATGTGACTGATATCAGCTCCTCTTATAACGCTCCAGTACTGATATAACCTCCAGACATTACACCATATGTGACTGATATCAGCCCCTCTTATAACGCTCCAGTACTGATATAACCTCCAGACATTACATCATATGTGACTGATATCAGCCTCTCTTATAACGCTCCAGTACTGATATAACCTCCAGAAATTACACCATATGTGACTGATATCAGCCTCTTATAACGCTCCAGTACTGATATAACGTCCAGACATTACACCATATGTGACTGATATCAGCCCCTCTTATAACGCTCCAGTACTTATATAACCTCCAGACATTACACCATATGTGACTGATATCAGCCCCTCTTATAACGTTCCAGTACTGATATAACCCCCAGACATTACATCATATGTGACTGATATCAGCCTCTTATAACGCTCCAGTACTGATATAACCTCCAGACATTACACAATATGTGACTGATATCAGCCTCTTATAACGCTCCAGTACTGATATAACCTCCAGACATAACATCATATGTGACTGATATCAGCCCCTCTTATAACGCATCAGTACTGATATAACCTCCAGACATTACACCATATGTGACTGATATCAGCCTCTTATAACGCTCCAGTACTGATATAACCTCCAGACATTACACCATATGTGACTGATATCAGCCCCTCTTATAATGCTCCAGTACTGATATAACCTCCAGATATTACATCATATGTGACTGATATCAGCCTCTTATAACGCTCCTGTACTGATATAACCTCCAGACATTACATCATATGTGACTGATATCAGCCTCTTATAACGCTCCAGTACTGATATAACCTCCAGACATTACACCATATGTGACTGATATCAGCCTCTTATAACGCTCCAGTACTGATATAACCTCCAGATATTACATCATATGTGACTGATATCAGCTCCTCTTATAACGCTCCAGTACTGATATAACCTCCAGACATTACACCATATGTGACTTATATCAGCCCCTCTTATAACGCTGCAGTACTGATATAACCTCCAGACATTACATCATATGTGACTGATATCAGCCCCTCTTATAACGCTCCAGTACTGATATAACCTCCAGACATTACACCATATGTGACTGATATCAGCCTCTCTTATAACGCTCCAGTACTGATATAACCTCCAGACATTACACCATATGTGACTGATATCAGCCTCTTATAACGCTCCAGTACTGATATAACCTCCAGACATTATACCATATGTGACTGATATCAGAACCCCTTATAACGCGTCAGTACTGATATAACCTCCAGACATTACACCATATGTGACTGATATCAGCCCCTATTATAACGCTCCAGTACTGATATAACCTCCAGACATTACACCATATGTGACTGATATCAGCCTCTCTTATAACGCTCCAGTACTGATATAACCTCCAGACATTACACCATATGTGACTGATATCAGCCTCTTATAACGCTCCAGTACTGATATAACCTCCAGACATTATACCATATGTGACTGATATCAGAACCCCTTATAACGCGTCAGTACTGATATAACCTCCAGACATTACACCATATGTGACTGATATCAGCCCCTATTATAACGCTCCAGTACTGATATAACCTCCAGATATTACATCATATGTGACTGATATCAGCTCCTCTTATAACGCTCCAGTACTGATATAACCTTCAGACATTACACCATATGTGACTGATATCAGCCCCTCTTATAACGCTCCAGTACTGATATAACCTCCAGACATTACATCATATGTGACTGATATCAGCCTCTCTTATAACGCTCCAGTACTGATATAACCTCCAGACATTACACCATATGTGACTGATATCCGCCTCTTATAACGCTCCAGTACTGATATAACGTCCAGACATTACACCATATGTGACTGATATCAGCCCCTCTTATAACGCTCCAGTACTTATATAACCTCCAGACATTACACCATATGTGACTGATATCAGCCCCTCTTATAACGTTCCAGTACTGATATAACCCCCAGACATTACATCATATGTGACTGATATCAGCCCCTCTTATAACTCTCCAGTACTGATATAACCCCCAGACATTACATCATATGTGACTGATATCACCCCCTCTTATAACGATACAGTACTGATATAAGCCCCAGACATTACATCATATGTGACGGATATCAGCCCCTCTTATAACGCTCCAGTACTGATATAACCTCTAGACATTACACCATATGTGACTGATATCAGCCTCTTATAACGCTCCAGTACTGATATAACCTCCAGACATTACACCATATGTGACTGATATCAGCCTCTTATAACGCTCCAGTACTGATATAACCTCCAGACATTACACCATATGTGACTGATATCAGCCTCTTATAACGCTCCAGTACTGATATAACCTCCAGACATTACACCATATGTGACTGATATCAGCCTCTTATAACGCTCCAGTACTGATA
Source organism: Phyllobates terribilis (assembly GCF_046119375.1). Taxonomy (NCBI): domain Eukaryota; kingdom Metazoa; phylum Chordata; class Amphibia; order Anura; family Dendrobatidae; genus Phyllobates; species Phyllobates terribilis. Next base: position 389,782,659 of record NW_027362768.1, on the reverse strand, counting down.
TAACCCCCAGACATTACATCATATGTGACTGATATCAGCCCCTCTTATAAAGCTACAGTACTGATATAAGCCCCAGACATTACATCATATGTGACTGATATCAGCCCCTCTTATAACGCTCCAGTACTGATATAACCTCCAGACATTACACCATATGTGACTGATATCAGCCCCTCTTATAACGCTCCAGTACTGATATAACCTCCAGATATTACACCATATGTGACTGATATCAGCCCCTCTTATAACGCTCCAGTACTGATATAACCTCCAGAGATTACAAGATATGTGACTGATATCAGCCCCTCTTATAACGCTCCAGTACTGATATAACCTCCAGATATTACACCATATGTGACTGATATCAGCCCCTCTTGTAACGCTCCAGTACTGATATAACCTCCAGACATTACATCATATGTGACTGATATCAGCCCCTCTTATAACACTCCAGTACTGATATAACCTCCAGACATTACATCATATGTGACTGATATAAGCCCCTCTTATAACGCTCCAGTACTGATATAACCTCCAGACATTACACCATATGTGACTGATATCAACCTCTTATAACGCTCCAGTACTGATATAACCTCCAGACATTACACCATATGTGACTGATATCAGCCTCTTATAACGCTCCAGTACTGATATAACCTCCAGACATTACACCATATGTGACTGATATCAGCCTCTTATAACGCTCCAGTACTGATATAACCCCCAGACATTACATCATATGTGACTGATATCAGCCCCTCTTATAACGCTACAGTACTGATATAAGCCCCAGACATTACATCATATGTGACTGATATCAGCCCCTCTTATAACGCTCCAGTACTGATATAACCTCCAGACATTACACCATATGTGACTGATATCAGCCCCTCTTATAACGCTCCAGTACTGATATAACCTCCAGACATTACACCATATGTGACTGATATCAGCCTCTCTTATAACGCTCCTGTACTGATATAACCTCCAGACATTACATCATATGTGACTGATATCAGCCTCTTATAACGCTCCAGTACTGATATAACCTCCAGACATTACACCATATGTGACTGATATCAGCCTCTTATAATGCTCCAGTACTGATATAACCTCCAGATATTACATCATATGTGACTGATATCAGCTCCTCTTATAACGCTCCAGTACTGATATAACCTCCAGACATTACACCATATGTGACTGATATCAGCCCCTCTTATAACGCTCCAGTACTGATATAACCTCCAGACATTACATCATATGTGACTGATATCAGCCTCTCTTATAACGCTCCAGTACTGATATAACCTCCAGACATTACACCATATGTGACTGATATCAGCCTCTTATAACGCTCCAGTACTGATATAACCTCCAGACATTACACCATATGTGACTGATATCAGCCCCTCTTATAACGCTCCAGTACTGATATAACCTCCAGACATTACACCATATGTGACTGATATCAGCCTCTCTTATAACGCTCCAGTACTGATATAACCTCCAGACATTACACCATATGTGACTGATATCAGCCTCTTATAACGCTCCAGTACTGATATAACCTCCAGACATTATACCATATGTGACTGATATCAGAACCCCTTATAACGCGTCAGTACTGATATAACCTCCAGACATTACACCATATGTGACTGATATCAGCCCCTCTTATAACGCTCCAGTACTGATATAACCTCCAGACATTACACCATATGTGACTGATATCAGCCTCTCTTATAACGCTCCAGTACTGATATAACCTCCAGACATTACACCATATGTGACGGATATCAGCCTCTTATAACGCTCCAGTACTGATATAACCTCCAGACATTATACCATATGTGACTGATATCAGAACCCCTTATAACGCGTCAGTACTGATATAACCTCCAGACATTACACCATATGTGACTGATATCAGCCCCTCCTATAACGCTCCAGTACTGATATAACCTCCAGACATTACACCATATGTGACTGATATCAGCCCCTATTATAACGCTCCAGTACTGATATAACCTACAGACATTACACCATATGTGACTGATATCAGCCCCTCTTATAACGCTCCAGTACTGATATAACCTCCAGATATTACATCATATGTGACTGATATCAGCTCCTCTTATAACGCTCCAGTACTGATATAACCTCCAGACATTACACCATATGTGACTGATATCAGCCCCTCTTATAACGCTCCAGTACTGATATAACCTCCAGACATTACATCATATGTGACTGATATCAGCCTCTCTTATAACGCTCCAGTACTGATATAACCTCCAGACATTACACCATATGTGACTGATATCAGCCTCTTATAACGCTCCAGTACTGATATAACCTCCAGACATTACACCATATGTGACTGATATCAGCCCCTCTTATAACGTTCCAGTACTGATATAACCCCCAGACATTACATCATATGTGACTGATATCAGCCCCTCTTATAACGCTCCAGTACTGATATAACCCCCAGACATTACATCATATGTGACTGATATCAGCCCCTCTTATAACGCTACAGTACTGATATAAGCCCCAGACATTACATCATATGTGACTGATATCAGCCCCTCTTATAACGCTACAGTACTGATATAAGCCCCAGACATTACATCATATGTGACTGATATCAGCCCCTCTTATAACGCTACAGTACTGATATAAGCCCCAGACATTACATCATATGTGACTGATATCAGCCCCTCTCATAACGCTCCAGTACTGATATAACCTCCAGACATTACACCATATGTGACTGATATCAGCCCCTCTTATAACGCTCCAGTACTGATATAACCTCCAGACATTACACCATATGTGACTGATATCAGCCTCTCTTATAACGCTCCTGTACTGATATAACCTCCAGACATTACATCATATGTGACTGATATCAGCCTCTTATAACGCTCCAGTACTGATATAACCTCCAGACATTACACCATATGTGACTGATATCAGCCTCTTATAATGCTCCAGTACTGATATAACCTCCAGATATTACATCATATGTGACTGATATCAGCTCCTCTTATAACGCTCCAGTACTGATATAACCTCCAGACATTACACCATATGTGACTGATATCAGCCCCTCTTATAACACTCCAGTACTGATATAACCTCCAGACATTACATCATATGTGACTGATATCAGCCTCTCTTATAACGCTCCAGTACTGATATAACCTCCAGACATTACACCATATGTGACTGATATCAGCCTCTTATAACGCTCCAGTACTGATATAACCTCCAGACATTACACCATATGTGACTGATATCAGCCCCTCTTATAACGCTCCAGTACTGATATAACCTCCAGACATTACACCATATGTGACTGATATCAGCCTCTCTTATAACGCTCCAGTACTGATATAACCTCCAGACATTACACCATATGTGACTGATATCAGCCTCTTATAACGCTCCAGTACTGATATAACCTCCAGACATTATACCATATGTGACTGATATCAGCCCCTCTTATAACGCTCCAGTACTGATATAACCTCCAGACATTACACCATATGTGACTGATATCAGCCTCTCTTATAACGCTCCAGTACTGATATAACCTCCAGACATTACACCATATGTGACGGATATCAGCCTCTTATAACGCTCCAGTACTGATATAACCTCCAGATATTACATCATATGTGACTGATATCAGCTCCTCTTATAACGCTCCAGTACTGATATAACCTCCAGACATTACACCATATGTGACTGATATCAGCCCCTCTTATAACACTCCAGTACTGATATAACCTCCAGACATTACATCATATGTGACTGATATCAGCCTCTTATAACGCTCCAGTACTGATATAACCTCCAGACCTTACACCATATGTGACTGATATCAGCCCCTCTTATAACGCTCCAGTACTGATATAACCTCCAGACATTACATCATATGTGACTGATATCAGCCTCTCTTATAACGCTCCAGTACTGATATAACCTCCAGACATTACACCATATGTGACTGATATCAGCCTCTTATAACGCTCCAGTACTGATATAACCTCCAGACATTACACCATATGTGACTGATATCAGCCCCTATTATAACGCTCCAGTACTGATATAACCTACAGATATTACATCATATGTGACTGATATCAGCTCCTCTTATAACGCTCCAGTACTGATATAACCTCCAGACATTACACCATATGTGACTGATATCAGCCCCTCTTATAACGCTCCAGTACTGATATAACCTCCAGACATTACATCATATGTGACTGATATCAGCCTCTCTTATAACGCTCCAGTACTGATATAACCTCCAGACATTACACCATATGTGACTGATATCAGCCTCTTATAACGCTCCAGTACTGATATAACCTCCAGACATTACACCATATGTGACTGATATCAGCCCCTCTTATAACGTTCCAGTACTGATATAACCCCCAGACATTACATCATATGTGACTGATATCAGCCCCTCTTATAACGCTCCAGTACTGATATAACCCCCAGACATTACATCATATGTGACTGATATCAGCCCCTCTTATAACGTTCCAGTACTGATATAACCCCCAGACATTACATCATATGTGACTGATATCACCCCCTCTTATAACGCTACAGTACTGATATAAGCCCCAGACATTACATCATATGTGACTGATATCAGCCCCTCTTATAACGCTCCAGTACTGATATAAACTCTAGACATTACACCATATGTGACTGATATCATCCTCTTATAACGCTCCAGTACTGATATAACCTCCAGACATTACACCATATGTGACTGATATCAGCCTCTTATAACGCTCCAGTACTGATATAACCTCCAGACATTACATCATATGTGACTGATATCAGCCCCTCTTATAACGCTCCAGTACTGATATAACCTCCAGACATTACATCATATGTGACTGATATCAGCCCCTCTTATAACGCTCCAGTACTGATATAACCTCCAGACATTACATCATATGTGACTGATATAAGTCCCTCTTATAACGCTCCAGTACTGATATAACCTCCAGACATTACACCATATGTGACTGATATCAGCCCCTCTTATAACGCTCCAGTACTGATATAACCTCCAGACATTACACCATATGTGACTGATATCAGCCTCTTATAACGCTCCAGTACTGATATAACCTGCAGACATTACACCATATGTGACTGATATCAGCCTCTTATAACGCTCCAGTACTGATATAACCCCCAGACATTACATCATATGTGACTGATATCAGCCCCTCTTATAACGCTACAGTACTGATATAAGCCCCAGACATTACATCATATGTGACTGATATCAGCCCCTCTTATAAAGCTCCAGTACTGATATAACCTCCAGACATTACACCATATGTGACTGATATCAGCCCCTCTTATAACGATCCAGTACTGATATAACCTCCAGATATTACACCATATGTGAATGATATCAGCCCCTCTTATAACGCTCCAGTACTGATATAACCTCCAGACATTACATCATATGTGACTGATATCAGCCCCTCTTATAACGCTCCAGTACTGATATAACCTCCAGACATTACATCATATGTGACTGATATAAGCCCCTCTTATAACGCTCCAGTACTGATATAACCTCCAGACATTACACCATATGTGACTGATATCAGCCTCTTATAACGCTCCAGTACTGATATAACCTCCAGACATTACACCATATGTGACTGATATCAGCCTCTTATAACGCTCCAGTACTGATATAACCTCCAGACATTACACCATATGTGACTGATATCAGCCTCTTATAACGCTCCAGTACTGATATAACCCCCAGACATTACATCATATGTGACTGATATCAGCCCCTCTTATAACGCTACAGTACTGATATAAGCCCCAGACATTACATCATATGTGACTGATATCAGCCCCTCTTATAACGCTCCAGTACTGATATAACCTCCAGACATTACACCATATGTGACTGATATCAGCCCCTCTTATAACGCTCCAGTACTGATATAACCTCCAGACATTACACCATATGTGACTGATATCAGCCTCTCTTATAACGCTCCTGTACTGATATAACCTCCAGACATTACATCATATGTGACTGATATCAGCCTCTTATAACGCTCCAGTACTGATATAACCTCCAGACATTACACCATATGTGACTGATATCAGCCTCTTATAACGCTCCAGTACTGATATAACCTCCAGATATTACATCATATGTGACTGATATCAGCTCCTCTTATAACGCTCCAGTACTGATATAACCTCCAGACATTACACCATATGTGACTGATATCAGCCCCTCTTATAACGCTCCAGTACTGATATAACCTCCAGACATTACATCATATGTGACTGATATCAGCCTCTCTTATAACGCTCCAGTACTGATATAACCTCCAGACATTACACCATATGTGACTGATATCAGCCTCTTATAACGCTCCAGTACTGATATAACCTCCAGACATTACACCATATGTGACTGATATCAGCCTCTTATAACGCTCCAGTACTGATATAACCTCCAGACATTACACCATATGTGACTGATATCAGCCTCTTATAACGCGTCAGTACTGATATAACCTCCAGACATTACACCATATGTGACTGATATCAGCCCCTCTTATGACGCTCCAGTACTGATATAACCTCCAGATATTACATCATATGTAACTGATATCAGCTCCTCTTATAACGCTCCAGTACTGATATAACCTCCAGACATTACACCATATGTGACTGATATCAGCCCCTCTTATAACGCTCCAGTACTGATATAACCTCCAGACATTACATCATATGTGACTGATATCAGCCCCTCTTATAACGCTCCAGTACTTATATAACCTCCAGACATTACACCATATGTGACTGATATCAGCCTCTTATAACGCTCCACTACTGATATAACCTCCAGACATTACACCATATGTGACTGATATCAGCCCCTCTTATAACGTTCCAGTACTGATATAACCCCCAGACATTACATCATATGTGACTGATATCAGCCCCTCTTATAACGCTCCAGTACTGATATAACCCCCAGACACTACATCATATGTGACTGATATCAGCCCCTCTTATAACGTTCCAGTACTGATATAACCCCCAGACATTACATCATATGTGACTGATATCAGCCCCTCTTATAACGCTACAGTACTGATATAAGCCCCAGACATTACATCATATGTGACTGATATCAGCCCCTCTTATAACGCTCCAGTACTGATATAACCTCTAGACATTACACCATGTGTGACTGATATCAGCCTCTTATAACGCTCCAGTACTGATATAACCTCCAGACATTACACCATATGTGACTGATATCAGCCTCTTATAACGCTCCAGTACTGATATAACCTCCAGACATTACATCATATGTGACTGATATCAGCCCCTCTTATAACGCTCCAGTACTGATATAACCTCCAGACATTACACCATATGTGACTGATATCAGCCCCTCTTATAACGCTCCAGTACTGATATAACCTCCAGATATTACACCATATGTGACTGATATCAGCCCCTCTTATAACGCTCCAGTACTGATATAACCTCCAGAAATTACAAGATATGTGACTGATATCAGCCCCTCTTATAACGCTCCAGTACTGATATAACCTCCAGACATTACACCATATGTGACTGATATCAGCACCTCTTATAACGCTCCAGTACTGATATAACCTCCAGACATTACACCATATGTGACTGATATCAGCCTCTCTTTTAACACTCCAGTACTGATATAACCTACAGACATTACACTATATGTGACTGATATCAGCTCCTCCTATATAACGCTCCAGTACTGATATAACCTCCTGACATTACATCATATGTGACTGATATCAGCCTCTTATAACGCTCCAGTACTAATATAACGTCCAGATGTTACATCATATGTGACTGATATCAGCCTCTTATAACGCTCCAGTACTGATATAACCTCTAGACATTACACCATATGTGACTAATATCAGCCCCTCTTATAACGCTCCAGCATTGATATAACCCCCAGACATTACACCATATGTGACTGATATCAGCCCCTCTTATAACGCTCCAGTACTGATATAACCTCCAGACATTACACCATATGTGACTGATATCAGCCCCTCTTATAACGCTCCAGTACTGATATAACCTCTAGACATTACATCATATGTGACTGATATCAGCCTTCTTATAACGCTCCAGTACTGATATAACCTCCAGACATTACATCATATGTGACTGATATCAGCCCCTCTTATAACGCTCCAGTACTGATATAACCTCCAGACATTACACCATATGTGACTGATATTAGCCTCTTATAACGCTCCAGTACTGATATAATCTCCAGACATTACATCATATGTGACTGATATCAGCCCCTCTTATAACGCTCCAGTACTGATATAATCTCCAGACATTACATCATATGTGACTGATATCAGCCCCTCTTATAACGCTCCAGTACTGATATAACCTCTAGACGTTACACCATATGTGACTGATATCAGCCCCTCTTATAACGCTCCAGTACTGATATAACCTCCAGACATTACACCATATGTGACTGATATCAGCCCCTCTTATAACGCTCCAGTACTGATATAACCTCCAGACATTACACCATATGTGACTGATATCAGCTCCTCTTACAAGGCTCCAGTACTGATATAACCTCCAGACATTACACCATATGTGACTGATATCAGCCTCTTATAACGCTCCAGTACTGATATAACCTCCAGACATTACACCATATGTGACTGATATCAGCCTCTTATAACGCTCCAGTACTGATATAACCTCCAGACATTACATCATATGTGACTGATATCAACTCCTCTTATAACGCTCCAGTACTGATATAACCCCCAGACATTACATCATATGTGACTGATATCAGCCTCTTTTAACGCTCCAGTACTGATATAACCTCCAGACATTACATCATATGTGACTGATATCAGCTCCTCTTATAACGCTCCAGTACTGATATAACCATCAGACATTACACCATATGTGACTGATATCAGCCTCTTATAACACTCCAGTACTGATATAACCTCCAGACATTACACCATATGTGACTGATATCAGCCTCTTATAACGCTCCAGTACTGATATAACCTCTAGACATTACATCATATGTGACTGATATCAGCCCCTCTTACAACGCTCCAGTACTGATATAACCTCCAGACATTACATCATATGTGACTGATATCAGCCTCTTATAACGCTCCAGTACTGATATAACCTCCAGACATTACATCATATGTGACTGATATCAGCCCCTCTTATAAAGCTCCAGTACTCATATAACCCCCAGACATTACACCATATGTGACTGATATCAGCCTCTCTTATAACGCTCCAGTACTGATATAATCTCCAGACATTACACCATATGTGACTGATATCAGCCTCTTATAACGCTCCAGTACTGATATAACCTCTAGACATTACATCATATGTGACAGATATCAGCCCCCCTTATAATGCTCCAGCACTGATATAACATCCAGACATTACACCATATGTGACTGATATCAGCCCCTCTTATAACGCTCCAGTACTGATATAACCTCCAGACATTACATCATATGTGACTGATATCAGCCCCTCTTATAACGCTCCAGTACTAATATAACCTCCAGACATTACACCATATGTGACTGATATCAGCCTCTTATAACGCTCCAGTACTAATATAACCTCCAGACATTACATCATATGTGACTGATATCAGCCCCTCTTATAACGCTCCAGTACTGATATAACCTCCAGACATTACATCATATGTGACTGATATCAGCCTCTTATGACTCTCCAGTACTGATATTACCTCCAGACATTACACCATATGTGACTGATATCAGCCTCTTATAACACTCCAGTAATGAGATAACCTCCAGACATTACACCATATGTGACTGATATCAGCCTCTTATAACGCTCCAGTACTGATATAACCTCCAGACATTACATCATATGTGACTGATATCAGCCTCTTATAACTCTCCAGTACTGATATAATCTCCAGACATTACACCATATGTGACTGATATCAGCCTCTTATAACGCTCCAGTACTGAAATAACCTCCAGACATTACACCATATTTGACTGATATCAGCCTCTTATAACGCTCCAGTACTGATATAACCTCCAGACATTACACCATATGTGACTGATATCAGCCTCTTATAACACTCCAGTAATGAGATAACCTCCAGACATTACACCATATGTGACTGATATCAGCCCCTCTTATAACGCTCCAGTACTGATATAAGTTCCAGACATTACATCATATGTGACTGATATCAGCCTCTTATAACGCTCCAGTACTGATATAACCTCCAGACATTACAACATATGTGACTGATATCAGCCTCTTATAACGCTCCAGTACTGATATAACCTCCAGACATTACACATATGTGACTCATATCAGCCTCTTATAACGCTCCAGTACTGATATAACCTCCAGACATTACACCAAATGTGACTGATATCAGCCTCTTATAACGCTCCAGTACTGATATAACCTCCAGACATTACATCATATGTGACTGATATCAGCTCCTCTTATAACGGTCCAGTATTGATATAACCTCCAGACATTACATCATATGTGACTGATATCAGCCCCTCTTATGTGACTGATATCAGCCCCTCTTATAACGCTCCAGTACTGATATAACCTCCAGACATTACATCATATGTGACTGATATCAGTCCCTCTTATAACGCTCCAGTACTGATATAACCTCCAGACATTACACCATATGTGACTGATATCAGCCTCTCTTATAACGCTCCAGTACTGATATAACCCCCAGACATTACACCATATGTGACTGATATCAGCCTCTCTTATAACGCTCCAGTACTGATATAACCTCCAGACATTACACCATATGTGACTGATATCAGCCCCTCTTATAACGCTCCAGTACTGATATAACCTCCAGACATTACATCATATGTGACTGATATCAGCTCCTCTTATAACGCTCCAGTACTGATATAACCTCCAGACAATACATCATATGTGACTGATATCAGCCTCTTATAACGCTCCAGTACTGATATAACCTCCAGACATTACACCATATGTGAGTGACATCAGCTCCTCTTATAACGCTCCAGTACTGATATAACCTCCAGACATTACATCATATGTGACTGATATCAGCCTCTTATAACGCTCCAGTACTGATATAACCTCCAGACATTACATCATATGTGACTGATATCAGCCCCTCTTATAACGCTCCAGTACTGATATAACCTCTAGACATTACATCATATGTGACTGATATCAGCCCCTCTTACAACGCTCCAGTACTGATATAACCTCCAGACATTACATCATATGTGACTGATATCAGCCTCTTATAACGCTCCAGTACTGATATAACCTCCAGACATTACATCATATGTGACTGATATCAGCCCCTCTTATAAAGCTCCAGTACTCATATAACCCCCAGACATTACACCATACGTGACTGATATCAGCCTCTCTTATAACGCTCCAGTACTGATATAATCTCCAGACATTACACCATATGTGACTGATATCAGCCTCTTATAACGCTCCAGTACTGATATAACCTCTAGACATTACATCATATGTGACAGATATCAGCCCCCCTTATAATGCTCCAGCACTGATATAACATCCAGACATTACACCATATGTGACTGATATCAGCCCCTCTTATAACGCTCCAGTACTGATATAACCTCCAGACATTACATCATATGTGACTGATATCAGCCCCTCTTATAACGCTCCAGTACTAATATAACCTCCAGACATTACACCATATGTGACTGATATCAGCCTCTTATAACGCTCCAGTACTAATATAACCTCCAGACATTACATCATATGTGACTGATATCAGCCCCTCTTATAACGCTCCAGTACTGATATAACCTCCAGACATTACATCATATGTGACTGATATCAGCCTCTTATGACTCTCCAGTACTGATATAACCTCCAGACATTACACCATATGTGACTGATATCAGACTCTTAAAACGCTCCAGTACTGATATAACCTCCAGACATTACATCATATGTGACTGATATCAGCCTCTTATACCTCTCCAGTACTGATATAATCTCCAGACATTACACCATATGTGACTGATATCAGCCTCTTATAACGCTCCAGTACTGAAATAACCTCCAGACATTACACCATATTTGACTGATATCAGCCTCTTATAACGCTCCAGTACTGATATAACCTCCAGACATTACACCATATGTGACTGATATCAGCCTCTTATAACACTCCAGTAATGAGATAACCTCCAGACGTTACACCATATGTGACTGATATCAGCCCCTCTTATAACGCTCCAGTACTGATATAAGTTCCAGACATTACATCATATGTGACTGATATCAGCCTCTTATAACGCTCCAGTACTGATATAACCTCCAGACATTACAACATATGTGACTGATATCAGCCTCTTATAACGCTCCAGTACTGATATAACCTCCAGACATTACACATATGTGACTCATATCAGCCTCTTATAACGCTCCAGTACTGATATAACCTCCAGACATTACACCAAATGTGACTGATATCAGCCTCTTATAACGCTCCAGTACTGATATAACCTCCAGACATTACATCATATGTGACTGATATCAGCTCCTCTTATAACGGTCCAGTATTGATATAACCTCCAGACATTACATCATATGTGACTGATATCAGCCCCTCTTATGTGACTGATATCAGCCCCTCTTATAACGCTCCAGTACTGATATAACCTCCAGACATTACATCATATGTGACTGATATCAGTCCCTCTTATAACGCTCCAGTACTGATATAACCTCCAGACATTACACCATATGTGACTGATATCAGCCTCTCTTATAACGCTCCAGTACTGATATAACCCCCAGACATTACACCATATGTGACTGATATCAGCCTCTCTTATAACGCTCCAGTACTGATATAACCTCCAGACATTACACCATATGTGACTGATATCAGCCCCTCTTATAACGCTCCAGTACTGATATAACCTCCAGACATTACATCATATGTGACTGATATCAGCTCCTCTTATAACGCTCCAGTACTGATATAACCTCCAGACATTACATCATATGTGACTGATATCAGCCTCTTATAATGCTCCAGTACTGATATAACCTCCAGACATTACACCATATGTGACTGATATCAGCTCCTCTTATAACGCTCCAGTACTGATATAACCTCCAGACATTACATCATATGTGACTGATATCAGCCTCTTATAACGCTCCTGTACTGATATAACCTCCAGACATTACATCATATGTGACTGATATCAGCTCCTCCTATAACGCTCCAGTACTGATATAACCTCCAGACATTACACCATATGTGACTGATATCAGCCTCTTATAACGCTCCTGTACTGATATTACCTCTAGACATTACACCATATGTGACTGATATCAGCCTCTTATAACGCTCCAGTACTGATATAACCTCCAGACATTACACCATATGTGACTGATATCAGCCTCTTATAACGCTCCAGTAGTGATATAACCTCCAGACATTACACCATATGTGACTGATATCAGCCTGTTATAACGCTCCAGTACTGATATAACCTCCAGACATTACATCATATGTGACTGATACCAGCCCCTCTTATAACGCTCCAGTACTGATATAACCTCCAGACATTACACCATATGTGACTGATATCAGCCTCTCTTATAATGCTGCAGTACTGATATAACCTCCAGACATTACATCATATGTGACTGATATCAGCCCCTCTTATAATGCTCCAGTACCGATATAACCTCCAGACATTACACCATATGTGACTGATATCAGCTCCTCTTATAACGCTCCAGTACTGATATAACCCCCAGACATTACATCATATGTGACTGATATCAGTCCCTCTTATAATGCTCCAGTGCTGATACAACCTCCAGACATTACACCATATGTGACTGATATCAGCCTCTCTTATAATGCTCCAGTACTGATATAACCTCCAGACATTACATCATATGTGACTGATATCAGCCCCTCTTATAATGCTCCAGTACTGATATAACCTCCAGACATTACACCATATGTGACTGATATCAGCCTCTCTTATAATGCTCCAGTACTGATATAACCTCCAGACATTACATCATATGTGACTGATATCAGCCTCTTATAACGCTCCAGTACTGATATAACCTCCAGACATTACATCATATGTGACTGATATCAGTCCCTCTTATAACGCTCCAGTACTGATATAACCTCCAGACATTACACCATATGTGACTGATATCAGCCTCTCTTATAACGCTCCAGTACTGATATAACCCCCAGACATTACACCATATGTGACTGATATCAGCCTCTCTTATAACGCTCCAGTACTGATATAACCTCCAGACATTACACCATATGTGACTGATATCAGCCCCTCTTATAACGCTCCAGTACTGATATAACCTCCAGACATTACATCATATGTGACTGATATCAGCTCCTCTTATAACGCTCCAGTACTGATATAACCTCCAGACAATACATCATATGTGACTGATATCAGCCTCTTATAACGCTCCAGTACTGATATAACCTCCAGACATTACACCATATGTGAGTGACATCAGCTCCTCTTATAACGCTCCAGTACTGATATAACCTCCAGACATTACATCATATGTGACTGATATCAGCCTCTTATAACGCTCCAGTACTGATATAACCTCCAGACATTACATCATATGTGACTGATATCAGCCCCTCTTATAACGCTCCAGTACTGATATAACCTCTAGACATTACATCATATGTGACTGATATCAGCCCCTCTTACAACGCTCCAGTACTGATATAACCTCCAGACATTACATCATATGTGACTGATATCAGCCTCTTATAACGCTCCAGTACTGATATAACCTCCAGACATTACATCATATGTGACTGATATCAGCCCCTCTTATAAAGCTCCAGTACTCATATAACCCCCAGACATTACACCATACGTGACTGATATCAGCCTCTCTTATAACGCTCCAGTACTGATATAATCTCCAGACATTACACCATATGTGACTGATATCAGCCTCTTATAACGCTCCAGTACTGATATAACCTCTAGACATTACATCATATGTGACAGATATCAGCCCCCCTTATAATGCTCCAGCACTGATATAACATCCAGACATTACACCATATGTGACTGATATCAGCCCCTCTTATAACGCTCCAGTACTGATATAACCTCCAGACATTACATCATATGTGACTGATATCAGCCCCTCTTATAACGCTCCAGTACTAATATAACCTCCAGACATTACACCATATGTGACTGATATCAGCCTCTTATAACGCTCCAGTACTAATATAACCTCCAGACATTACATCATATGTGACTGATATCAGCCCCTCTTATAACGCTCCAGTACTGATATAACCTCCAGACATTACATCATATGTGACTGATATCAGCCTCTTATGACTCTCCAGTACTGATATAACCTCCAGACATTACACCATATGTGACTGATATCAGACTCTTAAAACGCTCCAGTACTGATATAACCTCCAGACATTACATCATATGTGACTGATATCAGCCTCTTATACCTCTCCAGTACTGATATAATCTCCAGACATTACACCATATGTGACTGATATCAGCCTCTTATAACGCTCCAGTACTGAAATAACCTCCAGACATTACACCATATTTGACTGATATCAGCCTCTTATAACGCTCCAGTACTGATATAACCTCCAGACATTACACCATATGTGACTGATATCAGCCTCTTATAACACTCCAGTAATGAGATAACCTCCAGACGTTACACCATATGTGACTGATATCAGCCCCTCTTATAACGCTCCAGTACTGATATAAGTTCCAGACATTACATCATATGTGACTGATATCAGCCTCTTATAACGCTCCAGTACTGATATAACCTCCAGACATTACAACATATGTGACTGATATCAGCCTCTTATAACGCTCCAGTACTGATATAACCTCCAGACATTACACATATGTGACTCATATCAGCCTCTTATAACGCTCCAGTACTGATATAACCTCCAGACATTACACCAAATGTGACTGATATCAGCCTCTTATAACGCTCCAGTACTGATATAACCTCCAGACATTACATCATATGTGACTGATATCAGCTCCTCTTATAACGGTCCAGTATTGATATAACCTCCAGACATTACATCATATGTGACTGATATCAGCCCCTCTTATGTGACTGATATCAGCCCCTCTTATAACGCTCCAGTACTGATATAACCTCCAGACATTACATCATATGTGACTGATATCAGTCCCTCTTATAACGCTCCAGTACTGATATAACCTCCAGACATTACACCATATGTGACTGATATCAGCCTCTCTTATAACGCTCCAGTACTGATATAACCCCCAGACATTACACCATATGTGACTGATATCAGCCTCTCTTATAACGCTCCAGTACTGATATAACCTCCAGACATTACACCATATGTGACTGATATCAGCCCCTCTTATAACGCTCCAGTACTGATATAACCTCCAGACATTACATCATATGTGACTGATATCAGCTCCTCTTATAACGCTCCAGTACTGATATAACCTCCAGACATTACATCATATGTGACTGATATCAGCCTCTTATAATGCTCCAGTACTGATATAACCTCCAGACATTACACCATATGTGACTGATATCAGCTCCTCTTATAACGCTCCAGTACTGATATAACCTCCAGACATTACATCATATGTGACTGATATCAGCCTCTTATAACGCTCCTGTACTGATATAACCTCCAGACATTACATCATATGTGACTGATATCAGCTCCTCCTATAACGCTCCAGTACTGATATAACCTCCAGACATTACACCATATGTGACTGATATCAGCCTCTTATAACGCTCCTGTACTGATATTACCTCTAGACATTACACCATATGTGACTGATATCAGCCTCTTATAACGCTCCAGTACTGATATAACCTCCAGACATTACACCATATGTGACTGATATCAGCCTCTTATAACGCTCCAGTAGTGATATAACCTCCAGACATTACACCATATGTGACTGATATCAGCCTGTTATAACGCTCCAGTACTGATATAACCTCCAGACATTACATCATATGTGACTGATACCAGCCCCTCTTATAACGCTCCAGTACTGATATAACCTCCAGACATTACACCATATGTGACTGATATCAGCCTCTCTTATAATGCTGCAGTACTGATATAACCTCCAGACATTACATCATATGTGACTGATATCAGCCCCTCTTATAATGCTCCAGTACCGATATAACCTCCAGACATTACACCATATGTGACTGATATCAGCTCCTCTTATAACGCTCCAGTACTGATATAACCCCCAGACATTACATCATATGTGACTGATATCAGTCCCTCTTATAATGCTCCAGTGCTGATACAACCTCCAGACATTACACCATATGTGACTGATATCAGCCTCTCTTATAATGCTCCAGTACTGATATAACCTCCAGACATTACATCATATGTGACTGATATCAGCCCCTCTTATAATGCTCCAGTACTGATATAACCTCCAGACATTACACCATATGTGACTGATATCAGCCTCTCTTATAATGCTCCAGTACTGATATAACCTCCAGACATTACATCATATGTGACTGATATCAGCCTCTTATAACGCTCCAGTACTGATATAACCTCCAGACATTACACCATATGTGACTGATATCAGCTCCTCTTAACGCTCCAGTACTGATATAACCTCCAGACATTACACCATATGTGACTGATATCAGCTCCTCTTATAACGCTCCAGTTCTGATATATCCTCCAGACATTACATCATATGTGACTGATATCAGCCCCTCTTATAACGCTCCAGTACTGATATAACCTCTAGACATTACACCATATGTGACTGATATCAGCCCCTCTTATAACGCTCCAGTACTGATATAAACTCCAGACATTACATCATATGTGACAGATATCAGCCTCTTATAACGCTCCAGTACTGATATAACCTCCAGACATTACACCATATGTGACTGATATCAGCCCCTCTTATAATGCTCCAGTACTGATATAACCTCCAGACATTACACCATATGTGACTGATATCAGCCCCTCTTATAATGCTCCAGTACTGATATAACCTCCAGACATTACACCATATGTGACTGATATCAGCTCCTCTTATAACGCTCCAGTACTGATATAACCTCCAGACATTACACCATATGTGACTGATATCAGCCTCTTATAACGCTCCAGTACTGATATAACCTCCAGACATTACACCATATGTGACTGATATCAGCCCCTCTTATAACGCTCCAGTACTGATATAACCTCCAGACATTACACCATATGTGACTGATATCAGCCCCTCTTATAATGCTCCAGTACTGATATAAACTCCAGACATTACATCATATGTGACTGATATCAGCCCCTCTTATAACGCTCCAGTACTGATATAACCTCCAGACATTACACCATATGTGACTGATATCATCCTCTTATGACGCTCCAGTACTGATATAACCTCCAGACATTACACCATATGTGACTGATATCAGCCCCTCTTATAACGCTCCAGTACTGATATAACCTCCAGACATTACATCATATGTGACTGATATCAGCTCCTCTTATAACGCTCCAGTACTGATATAACCTCCAGACATTACACCATATGTGACTGATATCAGCCCCTCTTATAACGCTCCCGTACTGATACAACCTCCAGACATTACATCATATGTGACTGATATCAGCCCCTCTTATAACGCTCCAGTACTGATATAACCTCCAGACATTACACCATATGTGACTGATATCAGCTCCTCTTATAACGCTCCAGTACTGATATAACCTCCAGACATTACACCATATGTGACTGATATCAGCCTTTTATAACGCTCCAGTACTGATATAACCTCCAGACATTACACCATATGTGACTGATATCAGCCTCTTATAACGCTCCAGTACTGATATAACCTCCAGACATTACATCATATGTGACTGATATCAGCCTCTTATAACGCTCCAGTACTGATATAACCTCCAGACATTACATCATATGTGACTGATATCAGCCCCTCTTATAACGCTCCAGTACTGATATAACCTCTAGACATTACACCATATGTGACTGATATCAGCCCCTCTTATAACGCTCCAGTACTGATATAACCTCCAGACGTTACATCATATGTGACTGATATCAGCCTCTTATAACGCTCCTGTACTGATATAACCTCTAGACATTACACCATATGTGACTGATATCAGCCTCTTATAACGCTCCAGTACTGATATAACCTCCAGAAATTACACCATATGTGACTGATATCAGCCTCTTATAACGCTCCAGTACTGATATAATCTCCAGACATTACATCATATGTGACTGATATCAGCCTCTCTTATAACGCTCCAGTACTGATATAACCTCCAGACATTACGTCATATGTGACTGATATCAGCCCCTCTTATATCGCTCCAGTACTGATATAACCTCCAGAGATTACACCATATGTGACTGATATCAGCCTCTCTTATAACGCTCCAGTACTGATATAACCTCCAGATATTACATCATATGTGACTGATATCAGCCTCTTATAACGCTCCAGTACTGATATAACCTCCAGACATTATACCATATGTGACTGATATCAGCCTCTTATAACGCTCCAGTACTGATATAATCTCCAGACATTACATCATATGTGACTGATATCAGCCTCTCTTATAACGCTCCAGTACTGATATAACCTCCAGACATTACATCATATGTGACTGACATCAGACCCTCTTATAACGCTCCAGTACTAATATAACCTCCAGACATTACATCATATGTGACTGATATCAGCCCCTCTTATAACGCTCCAGTACTGATATAACCTCCAGACATTACACCATATGTGACTGATATTAGCCTCTTATAACGCTCCATTACTGATATAACCTCCAGACGTTACACCATATGTGACTGATATCAGCCCCTCTTATAACGCTCCAGTACTGATATAACCTCCAGACATTACACCATATGTGACTGATATCAGCCCCTCTTATAACGCTCCAGTACTGATATAACCTCCAGACATTACACCATATGTGACTGATATCAGCTCCTCTTACAACGCTCCAGTACTGATATAACCTCCAGACATTACTCCATATGTGACTGATATCAGCCTCTTATAACGCTCCAGTACTGATATAACCTCCAGACATTACTCCATATGTGACTGATATCAGCCTCTTATAACGCTCCAGTACTAATATAACCTCCAGACATTACACCATATGTGACTGATATCAGCCTCTTATAACGCTCCAGTACTAATATAACCTCCAGACATTACATCATATGTGACTGATATCAGCCCCTCTTATAACGCTCCAGTACTGATATAACCTCCAGACATTACATCATATGTGACTGATATCAGCCTCTTATGACTCTCCAGTACTGATATTACCTCCAGACATTACACCATATGTGACTGATATCAGCCTCTTATAACACTCCAGTAATGAGATAACCTCCAGACATTACACCATATGTGACTGATATCAGCCTCTTATAACGCTCCAGTACTGATATAACCTCCAGACATTACATCATATGTGACTGATATCAGCCTCTTATAACTCTCCAGTACTGATATAATCTCCAGACATTACACCATATGTGACTGATATCAGCCTCTTATAACGCTCCAGTACTGAAATAACCTCCAGACATTACACCATATTTGACTGATATCAGCCTCTTATAACGCTCCAGTACTGATATAACCTCCAGACATTACACCATATGTGACTGATATCAGCCTCTTATAACACTCCAGTAATGAGATAACCTCCAGACATTACACCATATGTGACTGATATCAGCCCCTCTTATAACGCTCCAGTACTGATATAAGTTCCAGACATTACATCATATGTGACTGATATCAGCCTCTTATAACGCTCCAGTACTGATATAACCTCCAGACATTACAACATATGTGACTGATATCAGCCTCTTATAACGCTCCAGTACTGATATAACCTCCAGACATTACACATATGTGACTCATATCAGCCTCTTATAACGCTCCAGTACTGATATAACCTCCAGACATTACACCAAATGTGACTGATATCAGCCTCTTATAACGCTCCAGTACTGATATAACCTCCAGACATTACATCATATGTGACTGATATCAGCTCCTCTTATAACGGTCCAGTATTGATATAACCTCCAGACATTACATCATATGTGACTGATATCAGCCCCTCTTATGTGACTGATATCAGCCCCTCTTATAACGCTCCAGTACTGATATAACCTCCAGACATTACATCATATGTGACTGATATCAGTCCCTCTTATAACGCTCCAGTACTGATATAACCTCCAGACATTACACCATATGTGACTGATATCAGCCTCTCTTATAACGCTCCAGTACTGATATAACCCCCAGACATTACACCATATGTGACTGATATCAGCCTCTCTTATAACGCTCCAGTACTGATATAACCTCCAGACATTACACCATATGTGACTGATATCAGCCCCTCTTATAACGCTCCAGTACTGATATAACCTCCAGACATTACATCATATGTGACTGATATCAGCTCCTCTTATAACGCTCCAGTACTGATATAACCTCCAGACAATACATCATATGTGACTGATATCAGCCTCTTATAACGCTCCAGTACTGATATAACCTCCAGACATTACACCATATGTGAGTGACATCAGCTCCTCTTATAACGCTCCAGTACTGATATAACCTCCAGACATTACATCATATGTGACTGATATCAGCCTCTTATAACGCTCCAGTACTGATATAACCTCCAGACATTACATCATATGTGACTGATATCAGCCCCTCTTATAACGCTCCAGTACTGATATAACCTCTAGACATTACATCATATGTGACTGATATCAGCCCCTCTTACAACGCTCCAGTACTGATATAACCTCCAGACATTACATCATATGTGACTGATATCAGCCTCTTATAACGCTCCAGTACTGATATAACCTCCAGACATTACATCATATGTGACTGATATCAGCCCCTCTTATAAAGCTCCAGTACTCATATAACCCCCAGACATTACACCATATGTGACTGATATCAGCCTCTCTTATAACGCTCCAGTACTGATATAATCTCCAGACATTACACCATATGTGACTGATATCAGCCTCTTATAACGCTCCAGTACTGATATAACCTCTAGACATTACATCATATGTGACAGATATCAGCCCCCCTTATAATGCTCCAGCACTGATATAACATCCAGACATTACACCATATGTGACTGATATCAGCCCCTCTTATAACGCTCCAGTACTGATATAACCTCCAGACATTACATCATATGTGACTGATATCAGCCCCTCTTATAACGCTCCAGTACTAATATAACCTCCAGACATTACACCATATGTGACTGATATCAGCCTCTTATAACGCTCCAGTACTAATATAACCTCCAGACATTACATCATATGTGACTGATATCAGCCCCTCTTATAACGCTCCAGTACTGATATAACCTCCAGACATTACATCATATGTGACTGATATCAGCCTCTTATGACTCTCCAGTACTGATATAACCTCCAGACATTACACCATATGTGACTGATATCAGACTCTTAAAACGCTCCAGTACTGATATAACCTCCAGACATTACATCATATGTGACTGATATCAGCCTCTTATACCTCTCCAGTACTGATATAATCTCCAGACATTACACCATATGTGACTGATATCAGCCTCTTATAACGCTCCAGTACTGAAATAACCTCCAGACATTACACCATATTTGACTGATATCAGCCTCTTATAACGCTCCAGTACTGATATAACCTCCAGACATTACACCATATGTGACTGATATCAGCCTCTTATAACACTCCAGTAATGAGATAACCTCCAGACATTACACCATATGTGACTGATATCAGCCCCTCTTATAACGCTCCAGTACTGATATAAGTTCCAGACATTACATCATATGTGACTGATATCAGCCTCTTATAACGCTCCAGTACTGATATAACCTCCAGACATTACAACATATGTGACTGATATCAGCCTCTTATAACGCTCCAGTACTGATATAACCTCCAGACATTACACATATGTGACTCATATCAGCCTCTTATAACGCTCCAGTACTGATATAACCTCCAGACATTACACCAAATGTGACTGATATCAGCCTCTTATAACGCTCCAGTACTGATATAACCTCCAGACATTACATCATATGTGCCTGATATCAGCTCCTCTTATAACGGTCCAGTATTGATATAACCTCCAGACATTACATCATATGTGACTGATATCAGCCCCTCTTATGTGACTGATATCAGCCCCTCTTATAACGCTCCAGTACTGATATAACCTCCAGACATTACATCATATGTGACTGATATCAGTCCCTCTTATAACGCTCCAGTACTGATATAACCTCCAGACATTACACCATATGTGACTGATATCAGCCTCTCTTATAACGCTCCAGTACTGATATAACCCCCAGACATTACACCATATGTGACTGATATCAGCCTCTCTTATAACGCTCCAGTACTGATATAACCTCCAGACATTACACCATATGTGACTGATATCAGCCCCTCTTATAACGCTCCAGTACTGATATAACCTCCAGACATTACATCATATGTGACTGATATCAGCTCCTCTTATAACGCTCCAGTACTGATATAACCTCCAGACATTACATCATATGTGACTGATATCAGCCTCTTATAACGCTCCAGTACTGATATAACCTCCAGACATTACACCATATGTGACTGATATCAGCTCCTCTTATAACGCTCCAGTACTGATATAACCTCCAGACATTACATCATATGTGACTGATATCAGCCTCTTATAACGCTCCTGTACTGATATAACCTCCAGACATTACATCATATGTGACTGATATCAGCTCCTCTTATAACGCTCCAGTACTGATATAACCTCCAGACATTACACCATATGTGACTGATATCAGCCTCTTATAACGCTCCTGTACTGATATTACCTCTAGACATTACACCATATGTGACTGATATCAGCCTCTTATAACGCTCCAGTACTGATATAACCTCCAGACATTACACCATATGTGACTGATATCAGCCTCTTATAACGCTCCAGTAGTGATATAACCTCCAGACATTACACCATATGTGACTGATATCAGCCTGTTATAACGCTCCAGTACTGATATAACCTCCAGACATTACATCATATGTGACTGATACCAGCCCCTCTTATAACGCTCCAGTACTGATATAACCTCCAGACATTACACCATATGTGACTGATATCAGCCTCTCTTATAATGCTGCAGTACTGATATAACCTCCAGACATTACATCATATGTGACTGATATCAGCCCCTCTTATAATGCTCCAGTACCGATATAACCTCCAGACATTACACCATATGTGACTGATATCAGCTCCTCTTATAACGCTCCAGTACTGATATAACCCCCAGACATTACATCATATGTGACTGATATCAGTCCCTCTTATAATGCTCCAGTGCTGATACAACCTCCAGACATTACACCATATGTGACTGATATCAGCCTCTCTTATAATGCTCCAGTACTGATATAACCTCCAGACATTACATCATATGTGACTGATATCAGCCCCTCTTATAATGCTCCAGTACTGATATAACCTCCAGACATTACACCATATGTGACTGATATCAGCCTCTCTTATAATGCTCCAGTACTGATATAACCTCCAGACATTACATCATATGTGACTGATATCAGCCTCTTATAACGCTCCAGTACTGATATAACCTCCAGACATTACACCATATGTGACTGATATCAGCTCCTCTTAACGCTCCAGTACTGATATAACCTCCAGACATTACACCATATGTGACTGATATCAGCTCCTCTTATAACGCTCCAGTTCTGATATATCCTCCAGACATTACATCATATGTGACTGATATCAGCCCCTCTTATAACGCTCCAGTACTGATATAACCTCTAGACATTACACCATATGTGACTGATATCAGCCCCTCTTATAACGCTCCAGTACTGATATAAACTCCAGACATTACATCATATGTGACAGATATCAGCCTCTTATAACGCTCCAGTACTGATATAACCTCCAGACATTACACCATATGTGACTGATATCAGCCCCTCTTATAATGCTCCAGTACTGATATAACCTCCAGACATTACACCATATGTGACTGATATCAGCCCCTCTTATAATGCTCCAGTACTGATATAACCTCCAGACATTACACCATATGTGACTGATATCAGCTCCTCTTATAACGCTCCAGTACTGATATAACCTCCAGACATTACACCATATGTGACTGATATCAGCCTCTTATAACGCTCCAGTACTGATATAACCTCCAGACATTACACCATATGTGACTGATATCAGCCCCTCTTATAACGCTCCAGTACTGATATAACCTCCAGACATTACACCATATGTGACTGATATCAGCCCCTCTTATAATGCTCCAGTACTGATATAAACTCCAGACATTACATCATATGTGACTGATATCAGCCCCTCTTATAACGCTCCAGTACTGATATAACCTCCAGACATTACACCATATGTGACTGATATCATCCTCTTATGACGCTCCAGTACTGATATAACCTCCAGACATTACACCATATGTGACTGATATCAGCCCCTCTTATAACGCTCCAGTACTGATATAACCTCCAGACATTACATCATATGTGACTGATATCAGCTCCTCTTATAACGCTCCAGTACTGATATAACCTCCAGACATTACACCATATGTGACTGATATCAGCCCCTCTTATAACGCTCCCGTACTGATATAACCTCCAGACATTACATCATATGTGACTGATATCAGCCCCTCTTATAACGCTCCAGTACTGATATAACCTCCAGACATTACACCATATGTGACTGATATCAGCTCCTCTTATAACGCTCCAGTACTGATATAACCTCCAGACATTACACCATATGTGACTGATATCAGCCTTTTATAACGCTCCAGTACTGATATAACCTCCAGACATTACACCATATGTGACTGATATCAGCCTCTTATAACGCTCCAGTACTGATATAACCTCCAGACATTACATCATATGTGACTGATATCAGCCTCTTATAACGCTCCAGTACTGATATAACCTCCAGACATTACATCATATGTGACTGATATCAGCCCCTCTTATAACGCTCCAGTACTGATATAACCTCTAGACATTACACCATATGTGACTGATATCAGCCCCTCTTATAACGCTCCAGTACTGATATAACCTCCAGACGTTACATCATATGTGACTGATATCAGCCTCTTATAACGCTCCTGTACTGATATAACCTCTAGACATTACACCATATGTGACTGATATCAGCCTCTTATAACGCTCCAGTACTGATATAACCTCCAGAAATTACACCATATGTGACTGATATCAGCCTCTTATAACGCTCCAGTACTGATATAATCTCCAGACATTACATCATATGTGACTGATATCAGCCTCTCTTATAACGCTCCAGTACTGATATAACCTCCAGACATTACGTCATATGTGACTGATATCAGCCCCTCTTATATCGCTCCAGTACTGATATAACCTCCAGAGATTACACCATATGTGACTGATATCAGCCTCTCTTATAACGCTCCAGTACTGATATAACCTCCAGATATTACATCATATGTGACTGATATCAGCCTCTTATAACGCTCCAGTACTGATATAACCTCCAGACATTACACCATATGTGACTGATATCAGCCTCTTATAACGCTCCAGTACTGATATAATCTCCAGACATTACATCATATGTGACTGATATCAGCCTCTCTTATAACGCTCCAGTACTGATATAACCTCCAGACATTACATCATATGTGACTGACATCAGACCCTCTTATAACGCTCCAGTACTAATATAACCTCCAGACATTACATCATATGTGACTGATATCAGCCCCTCTTATAACGCTCCAGTACTGATATAACCTCCAGACATTACACCATATGTGACTGATATTAGCCTCTTATAACGCTCCATTACTGATATAACCTCCAGACGTTACACCATATGTGACTGATATCAGCCCCTCTTATAACGCTCCAGTACTGATATAACCTCCAGACATTACACCATATGTGACTGATATCAGCCCCTCTTATAACGCTCCAGTACTGATATAACCTCCAGACATTACACCATATGTGACTGATATCAGCTCCTCTTACAACGCTCCAGTACTGATATAACCTCCAGACATTACTCCATATGTGACTGATATCAGCCTCTTATAACGCTCCAGTACTGATATAACCTCCAGACATTACTCCATATGTGACTGATATCAGCCTCTTATAACGCTCCAGTACTGATAAAACCTCCAGACATTACATCATATGTGACTGATATCAGCCTCTTATAACGCTCCAGTACTGATATAACCTCCACACATTACATCATATGTGACTGATATCAGCTCCTCTTATAACGCTCCAGTACTGATATAACCATCAGACATTACACCATATGAGACTGATATCAGCCTCTTATAACACTCCAGTACTGATATAACCTCCAAACATTACACCATATGTGACTGATATCAGCCTCTTATAACGCTCCAGTACTGATATAACCTCCAGACATTACACCATATGTGACTGATATCAGCCTCTTATAACGCTCCAGTACTGATATAACCTCCAGACATTACATCATATGTGATTGATATCAGCCCCTCTTATAACGCTCCAGTACTGATATAACCCCCAGACATTACATCATATGTGACTGATATCAGCCTCTTATAACGCTCCAGTACTGATATAACCTCCACACATTACATCATATGTGACTGATATCAGCTCCTCTTATAACGCTCCAGTACTGATATAACCATCAGACATTACACCATATGTGACTGATATCAGCATCTTATAACACTCCAGTACTGATATAACCTCCAGACATTACACCATATGTGACTGATATCAGCCTCTTATAACGCTCCAGTACTGATATAACCTCTAGACATTACATCATATGTGACTCATATCAGCCCCTCTTACAACGCTCCAGTACTGATATAACCTCCAGACATTACATCATATGTGACTGATATCAGCCTCTTATAACGCTCCAGTACTGATATAACCTCCAGACATTACATCATATGTGACTGATATCAGCCCCTCTTATAAAGCTCCAGTACTCATATAACCCCCAGACATTACACCATATGTGACTGATATCAGCCTCTCTTATAGCGCTCCAGTACTGATATAATCTCCAGACATTACACCATATGTGACTGATATCAGCCTCTTATAACGCTCCAGTACTGATATAACCTCCAGACATTACATCATATGTGACTGATATCAGCCTCTTATAACGCTCCAGTACTGATATAACCTCCAGACATTACATCATATGTGACTGATATCAGCCCCTCTTATAACGCTCCAGTACTGATATAACCTCTAGACATTACACCATATGTGACTGATATCAGCCTCTTATAACGCTCCAGTACTGATATAACCTCCAGACATTACATCATATGTGACTGATATCAGCCTCTTATAACGCTCCAGTACTGATATAACCTCCAGACATTACACCATATGTGACTGATATCAGCCTCTTATAACGCTCCAGTACTGATATAACCTCCAGACATTACATCATATGTGACTGATACCAGCCCCTCTTATAACGCTCCAGTACTGATATAACCTCCAGACATTACACCATATGTGACTGATATCAGCTCCTCTTAACGCTCCAGTACTGATATAACCTCCAGACATTACACCATATGTGACTGATATCAGCTCCTCTTATAACGCTCCAGTACTGATATAACCCCCAGACATTACATCATATGTGACTGATATCAGTCCCTCTTATAATGCTCCAGTGCTGATACAACCTCCAGACATTACACCATATGTGACTGATATCAGCCTCTCTTATAATGCTCCAGTACTGATATAACCTCCAGACATTACATCATATGTGACTGATATCAGCCCCTCTTATAATGCTCCAGTACTGATATAACCTCCAGACATTACACCATATGTGACTGATATCAGCCTCTCTTATAATGCTCCAGTACTGATATAACCTCCAGACATTACATCATATGTGACTGATATCAGCCTCTTATAACGCTCCAGTACTGATATAACCTCCAGACATTACACCATATGTGACTGATATCAGCTCCTCTTAACGCTCCAGTACTGATATAACCTCCAGACATTACACCATATGTGACTGATATCAGCTCCTCTTATAACGCTCCAGTTCTGATATATCCTCCAGACATTACATCATATGTGACTGATATCAGTCCCTCTTATAATGCTCCAGTGCTGATACAACCTCCAGACATTACACCATATGTGACTGATATCAGCCTCTCTTATAATGCTCCAGTACTGATATAACCTCCAGACATTACATCATATGTGACTGATATCAGCCCCTCTTATAACGCTCCAGTACTGATATAACCTCCAGACATTACACCATATGTGACTGATATCATCCTCTTATAACGCTCCAGTACTGATATAACCTCCAGACATTACATCATATGTGACTGATATCAGCCCCTCTTATAACGCTCCAGTACTGATATAACCTCCAGACATTACACCATATGTGACTGATATCAGCCTCTTATAACGCTCCAGTACTGATATAACCTCCAGACATTACATCATATGTGACTGATATCAGCCTCTTATAACGCTCCAGTACTGATATAACCTCCAGACATTACATCATATGTGACTGATATCAGCCCCTCTTATAACGCTCTAGTACTGATATAACGTCTAGACATTACACCATATGTGACTGATATCAGCCCCTCTTATATCGCTCCAGTACTGATATAAACTCCAGACATTACATCATATGTGACTGATATCAGCCTCTTATAACGCTCCAGTACTGATATAACCTCCAGACATTACACCATATGTGACTGATATCAGCCCCTCATATAATGCTCCAGTACTGATATAACCTCCAGACATTACACCATATGTGACTGATATCAACCCCTCTTATAATGCTCCAGTACTGATATAACCTCCAGACATTACACCATATGTGACTGATATCAGCTCCTCTTATAACGCTCCAGTACTGATATAACCTCCAGACATTACACCATATGTGACTGATATCAGCCTCTTATAACGCTCCAGTACTGATATAACCTCCAGACATTACACCATATGTGACTGATATCAGCCCCTCTTATAACGCTCCAGTACTGATATAACCTCCAGACATTACACCATATGTGACTGATATCAGCCCCTCTTATAACGCTCCAGTACTGATATAAACTCCAGACATTACATCATATGTGACTGATATCAGCCCCTCTTATAACGCTCCAGTACTGATATAACCTCCAGACATTACACCATATGTGACTGATATCATCCTCTTATGACGCTCCAGTACTGATATAACCTCCAGACATTACACCATATGTGACTGATATCAGCCCCTCTTATAACGCTCCAGTACTGATATAACCTCCAGACATTACATCATATGTGACTGATATCAGCTCCTCTTATAACGCTCCAGTACTGATATAACCTCCAGACATTACACCATATGTGACTGATATCAGCCCCTCTTATAACGCTCCCGTACTGATATAACCTCCAGACATTACATCATATGTGACTGATATCAGCCCCTCTTATAACGCTCCAGTACTGATATAACCTCCAGACATTACACCATATGTGACTGATATCAGCTCCTCTTATAACGCTCCAGTACTGATATAACCTCCAGACATTACACCATATGTGACTGATATCAGCCTTTTATAACGCTCCAGTACTGATATAACCTCCAGACATTACACCATATGTGACTGATATCAGCCTCTTATAACGCTCCAGTACTGATATAACCTCCAGACATTACATCATATGTGACTGATATCAGCCTCTTATAACGCTCCAGTACTGATATAACCTCCAGACATTACATCATATGTGACTGATATCAGCCCCTCTTATAACGCTCCAGTACTGATATAACCTCTAGACATTACACCATATGTGACTGATATCAGCCCCTCTTATAACGCTCCAGTACTGATATAACCTCCAGACATTACATCATATGTGACTGATATCAGCCTCTTATAACGCTTCTGTACTGATATAACCTCTAGACATTACACCATATGTGACTGATATCAGCCTCTTATAACGCTCCAGTACTGATATAACCTCCAGACATTACACCATATGTGACTGATATCAGCCTCTCTTATAACGCTCCAGTACTGATATAACCTCCAGATATTACATCATATGTGACTGATATTAGCCTCTTATAACGCTCCAGTACTGATATAACCTCCAGACGTTACACCATATGTGACTGATATCAGCCCCTCTTATAACGCTCCAGTACTGATATAACCTCCAGACATTACATCATATGTGACTGATATCAGCCCCTCTTATAACGCTCCAGTACTGATATAACCTCCAGACATTACACCATATGTGACTGATATCAGCTCCTCTTACAACGCTCCAGTACTGATATAACCTCCAGACATTACACCATATGTGACTGATATCAGCCTCTTATAACGCTCCAGTACTGATATAACCTCCAGACATTACACCATATGTGACTGATATCAGCCTCTTATCACGCTCCAGTACTGATAAAACCTCCAGACATTACATCATATGTGACTGATATCAGCCTCTTATAACGCTCCAGTACTGATATAACCTCCAGACATTACATCATATGTGACTGATATCAGCCCCTCTTATAATGCTCCAGTACTGATATAACCTCCAGACATTACACCATATGTGACTGATATCAGCCTCTCTTATAATGCTCCAGTACTGATATAACCTCCAGACATTACATCATATGTGACTGATATCAGCCTCTTATAACGCTCCAGTACTGATATAACCTCCAGACATTACACCATATGTGACTGATATCAGCTCCTCTTAACGCTCCAGTACTGATATAACCTCCAGACATTACACCATATGTGACTGATATCAGCTCCTCTTATAACGCTCCAGTTCTGATATATCCTCCAGACATTACATCATATGTGACTGATATCAGCCCCTCTTATAACGCTCCAGTACTGATATAACCTCTAGACATTACACCATATGTGACTGATATCTGCCCCTCTTATAACGCTCCAGTACTGATATAAACTCCAGACATTACATCATATGTGACAGATATCAGCCTCTTATAACGCTCCAGTACTGATATAACCTCCAGACATTACACCATATGTGACTGATATCAGCCCCTCTTATAATGCTCCAGTACTGATATAACCTCCAGACATTACACCATATGTGACTGATATCAGCCCCTCTTATAATGCTCCAGTACTGATATAACCTCCAGACATTACACCATATGTGACTGATATCAGCTCCTCTTATAACGCTCCAGTACTGATATAACCTCCAGACATTACACCATATGTGACTGATATCAGCCTCTTATAACGCTCCAGTACTGATATAACCTCCAGACATTACACCATATGTGACTGATATCAGCCCCTCTTATAACGCTCCAGTACTGATATAACCTCCAGACATTACACCATATGTGACTGATATCAGCCCCTCTTATAATGCTCCAGTACTGATATAAACTCCAGACATTACATCATATGTGACTGATATCAGCCCCTCTTATAACGCTCCAGTACTGATATAACCTCCAGACATTACACCATATGTGACTGATATCATCCTCTTATGACGCTCCAGTACTGATATAACCTCCAGACATTACACCATATGTGACTGATATCAGCCCCTCTTATAACGCTCCAGTACTGATATAACCTCCAGACATTACATCATATGTGACTGATATCAGCTCCTCTTATAACGCTCCAGTACTGATATAACCTCCAGACATTACACCATATGTGACTGATATCAGCCCCTCTTATAACGCTCCCGTACTGATATAACCTCCAGACATTACATCATATGTGACTGATATCAGCCCCTCTTATAACGCTCCAGTACTGATATAACCTCCAGACATTACACCATATGTGACTGATATCAGCTCCTCTTATAACGCTCCAGTACTGATATAACCTCCAGACATTACACCATATGTGACTGATATCAGCCTTTTATAACGCTCCAGTACTGATATAACCTCCAGACATTACACCATATGTGACTGATATCAGCCTCTTATAACGCTCCAGTACTGATATAACCTCCAGACATTACATCATATGTGACTGATATCAGCCTCTTATAACGCTCCAGTACTGATATAACCTCCAGACATTACATCATATGTGACTGATATCAGCCCCTCTTATAACGCTCCAGTACTGATATAACCTCTAGACATTACACCATATGTGACTGATATCAGCCCCTCTTATAACGCTCCAGTACTGATATAACCTCCAGACGTTACATCATATGTGACTGATATCAGCCTCTTATAACGCTCCTGTACTGATATAACCTCTAGACATTACACCATATGTGACTGATATCAGCCTCTTATAACGCTCCAGTACTGATATAACCTCCAGAAATTACACCATATGTGACTGATATCAGCCTCTTATAACGCTCCAGTACTGATATAATCTCCAGACATTACATCATATGTGACTGATATCAGCCTCTCTTATAACGCTCCAGTACTGATATAACCTCCAGACATTACGTCATATGTGACTGATATCAGCCCCTCTTATATCGCTCCAGTACTGATATAACCTCCAGAGATTACACCATATGTGACTGATATCAGCCTCTCTTATAACGCTCCAGTACTGATATAACCTCCAGATATTACATCATATGTGACTGATATCAGCCTCTTATAACGCTCCAGTACTGATATAACCTCCAGACATTACACCATATGTGACTGATATCAGCCTCTTATAACGCTCCAGTACTGATATAATCTCCAGACATTACATCATATATGACTGATATCAGCCTCTCTTATAACGCTCCAGTACTGATATAACCTCCAGACATTACATCATATGTGACTGACATCAGACCCTCTTATAACGCTCCAGTACTAATATAACCTCCAGACATTACATCATATGTGACTGATATCAGCCCCTCTTATAACGCTCCAGTACTGATATAACCTCCAGACATTACACCATATGTGACTGATATTAGCCTCTTATAACGCTCCATTACTGATATAACCTCCAGACGTTACACCATATGTGACTGATATCAGCCCCTCTTATAACGCTCCAGTACTGATATAACCTCCAGACATTACACCATATGTGACTGATATCAGCCCCTCTTATAACGCTCCAGTACTGATATAACCTCCAGACATTACACCATATGTGACTGATATCAGCTCCTCTTACAACGCTCCAGTACTGATATAACCTCCAGACATTACTCCATATGTGACTGATATCAGCCTCTTATAACGCTCCAGTACTGATATAACCTCCAGACATTACTCCATATGTGACTGATATCAGCCTCTTATAACGCTCCAGTACTGATAAAACCTCCAGACATTACATCATATGTGACTGATATCAGCCTCTTATAACGCTCCAGTACTGATATAACCTCCACACATTACATCATATGTGACTGATATCAGCTCCTCTTATAACGCTCCAGTACTGATATAACCATCAGACATTACACCATATGAGACTGATATCAGCCTCTTATAACACTCCAGTACTGATATAACCTCCAAACATTACACCATATGTGACTGATATCAGCCTCTTATAACGCTCCAGTACTGATATAACCTCCAGACATTACACCATATGTGACTGATATCAGCCTCTTATAACGCTCCAGTACTGATATAACCTCCAGACATTACATCATATGTGATTGATATCAGCCCCTCTTATAACGCTCCAGTACTGATATAACCCCCAGACATTACATCATATGTGACTGATATCAGCCTCTTATAACGCTCCAGTACTGATATAACCTCCACACATTACATCATATGTGACTGATATCAGCTCCTCTTATAACGCTCCAGTACTGATATAACCATCAGACATTACACCATATGTGACTGATATCAGCATCTTATAACACTCCAGTACTGATATAACCTCCAGACATTACACCATATGTGACTGATATCAGCCTCTTATAACGCTCCAGTACTGATATAACCTCTAGACATTACATCATATGTGACTCATATCAGCCCCTCTTACAACGCTCCAGTACTGATATAACCTCCAGACATTACATCATATGTGACTGATATCAGCCTCTTATAACGCTCCAGTACTGATATAACCTCCAGACATTACATCATATGTGACTGATATCAGCCCCTCTTATAAAGCTCCAGTACTCATATAACCCCCAGACATTACACCATATGTGACTGATATCAGCCTCTCTTATAGCGCTCCAGTACTGATATAATCTCCAGACATTACACCATATGTGACTGATATCAGCCTCTTATAACGCTCCAGTACTGATATAACCTCCAGACATTACATCATATGTGACTGATATCAGCCTCTTATAACGCTCCAGTACTGATATAACCTCCAGACATTACATCATATGTGACTGATATCAGCCCCTCTTATAACGCTCCAGTACTGATATAACCTCTAGACATTACACCATATGTGACTGATATCAGCCTCTTATAACGCTCCAGTACTGATATAACCTCCAGACATTACATCATATGTGACTGATATCAGCCTCTTATAACGCTCCAGTACTGATATAACCTCCAGACATTACACCATATGTGACTGATATCAGCCTCTTATAACGCTCCAGTACTGATATAACCTCCAGACATTACATCATATGTGACTGATACCAGCCCCTCTTATAACGCTCCAGTACTGATATAACCTCCAGACATTACACCATATGTGACTGATATCAGCTCCTCTTAACGCTCCAGTACTGATATAACCTCCAGACATTACACCATATGTGACTGATATCAGCTCCTCTTATAACGCTCCAGTACTGATATAACCCCCAGACATTACATCATATGTGACTTATATCAGTCCCTCTTATAATGCTCCAGTGCTGATACAACCTCCAGACATTACACCATATGTGACTGATATCAGCCTCTCTTATAATGCTCCAGTACTGATATAACCTCCAGACATTACATCATATGTGACTGATATCAGCCCCTCTTATAATGCTCCAGTACTGATATAACCTCCAGACATTACACCATATGTGACTGATATCAGCCTCTCTTATAATGCTCCAGTACTGATATAACCTCCAGACATTACATCATATGTGACTGATATCAGCCTCTTATAACGCTCCAGTACTGATATAACCTCCAGACATTACACCATATGTGACTGATATCAGCTCCTCTTAACGCTCCAGTACTGATATAACCTCCAGACATTACACCATATGTGACTGATATCAGCTCCTCTTATAACGCTCCAGTTCTGATATATCCTCCAGACATTACATCATATGTGACTGATATCAGTCCCTCTTATAATGCTCCAGTGCTGATACAACCTCCAGACATTACACCATATGTGACTGATATCAGCCTCTCTTATAATGCTCCAGTACTGATATAACCTCCAGACATTACATCATATGTGACTGATATCAGCCCCTCTTATAACGCTCCAGTACTGATATAACCTCCAGACATTACACCATATGTGACTGATATCATCCTCTTATAACGCTCCAGTACTGATATAACCTCCAGACATTACATCATATGTGACTGATATCAGCCCCTCTGATAACGCTCCAGTACTGATATAACCTCCAGACATTACACCATATGTGACTGATATCAGCCTCTTATAACGCTCCAGTACTGATATAACCTCCAGACATTACATCATATGTGACTGATATCAGCCTCTTATAACGCTCCAGTACTGATATAACCTCCAGACATTACATCATATGTGACTGATATCAGCCCCTCTTATAACGCTCTAGTACTGATATAACGTCTAGACATTACACCATATGTGACTGATATCAGCCCCTCTTATATCGCTCCAGTACTGATATAAACTCCAGACATTACATCATATGTGACTGATATCAGCCTCTTATAACGCTCCAGTACTGATATAACCTCCAGACATTACACCATATGTGACTGATATCAGCCCCTCATATAATGCTCCAGTACTGATATAACCTCCAGACATTACACCATATGTGACTGATATCAACCCCTCTTATAATGCTCCAGTACTGATATAACCTCCAGACATTACACCATATGTGACTGATATCAGCTCCTCTTATAACGCTCCAGTACTGATATAACCTCCAGACATTACACCATATGTGACTGATATCAGCCTCTTATAACGCTCCAGTACTGATATAACCTCCAGACATTACACCATATGTGACTGATATCAGCCCCTCTTATAACGCTCCAGTACTGATATAACCTCCAGACATTACACCATATGTGACTGATATCAGCCCCTCTTATAACGCTCCAGTACTGATATAAACTCCAGACATTACATCATATGTGACTGATATCAGCCCCTCTTATAACGCTCCAGTACTGATATAACCTCCAGACATTACACCATATGTGACTGATATCATCCTCTTATGACGCTCCAGTACTGATATAACCTCCAGACATTACACCATATGTGACTGATATCAGCCCCTCTTATAACGCTCCAGTACTGATATAACCTCCAGACATTACATCATATGTGACTGATATCAGCTCCTCTTATAACGCTCCAGTACTGATATAACCTCCAGACATTACACCATATGTGACTGATATCAGCCCCTCTTATAACGCTCCCGTACTGATATAACCTCCAGACATTATATCATATGTGACTGATATCAGCCCCTCTTATAACGCTCCAGTACTGATATAACCTCCAGACATTACACCATATGTGACTGATATCAGCTCCTCTTATAACGCTCCAGTACTGATATAACCTCCAGACATTACACCATATGTGACTGATATCAGCCTTTTATAACGCTCCAGTACTGATATAACCTCCAGACATTACACCATATGTGACTGATATCAGCCTCTTATAACGCTCCAGTACTGATATAACCTCCAGACATTACATCATATGTGACTGATATCAGCCTCTTATAACGCTCCAGTACTGATATAACCTCCAGACATTACATCATATGTGACTGATATCAGCCCCTCTTATAACGCTCCAGTACTGATATAACCTCTAGACATTACACCATATGTGACTGATATCAGCCCCTCTTATAACGCTCCAGTACTGATATAACCTCCAGACATTACATCATATGTGACTGATATCAGCCTCTTATAACGCTCCTGTACTGATATAACCTCTAGACATTACACCATATGTGACTGATATCAGCCTCTTATAACGCTCCAGTACTGATATAACCTCCAGACATTACACCATATGTGACTGATATCAGCCTCTCTTATAACGCTCCAGTACTGATATAACCTCCAGATATTACATCATATGTGACTGATATCAGCCTCTTATAACGCTCCAGTACTGATATAACCTCCAGACATTACACCATATGTGACTGATATCAGCCTCTTATAACACTCCAGTACTGATATAATCTCCAGACATTACATCATATGTGACTGATATCAGCCTCTCTTATAACGCTCCAGTACTGATATAACCTCCAGACATTACATCATATGTGACTGATATCAGCCCCTCTTATAACGCTCCAGTACTGATATAACCTCCAGACATTACACCATATGTGACTGATATTAGCCTCTTATAACGCTCCAGTACTGATATAACCTCCAGACGTTACACCATATGTGACTGATATCAGCCCCTCTTATAACGCTCCAGTACTGATATAACCTCCAGACATTACATCATATGTGACTGATATCAGCCCCTCTTATAACGCTCCAGTACTGATATAACCTCCAGACATTACACCATATGTGACTGATATCAGCTCCTCTTACAACGCTCCAGTACTGATATAACCTCCAGACATTACACCATATGTGACTGATATCAGCCTCTTATAACGCTCCAGTACTGATATAACCTCCAGACATTACACCATATGTGACTGATATCAGCCTCTTATAACGCTCCAGTACTGATAAAACCTCCAGACATTACATCATATGTGACTGATATCAGCCTCTTATAACGCTCCAGTACTGATATAACCTCCAGACATTACATCATATGTGACTGATATCAGCTCCTCTTATAACGCTCCAGTACTGATATAACCATCAGACATTACACCATATGAGACTGATATCAGCCTCTTATAACACTCCAGTACTGATAAAACCCCCAGACATTACATCATATGTGACTGATATCAGCCTCTTATAACGCTCCAGTACTGATATAACCTCCACACATTACATCATATGTGACTGATATCAGCTCCTCTTATAACGCTCCAGTACTGATATAACCATCAGACATTACACCATATGTGACTGATATCAGCATCTTATAACACTCCAGTACTGATATAACCTCCAGACATTACACCATATGTGACTGATATCAGCCTCTTATAACGCTCCAGTACTGATATAACCTCTAGACATTACATCATATGTGACTGATATCAGCCCCTCTTACAACGCTCCAGTACTGATATAACCTCCAGACATTACATCATATGTGACTGATATCAGCCTCTTATAACGCTCCAGTACTGATATAACCTCCAGACATTACATCATATGTGACTGATATCAGCCCCTCTTATAAAGCTCCAGTACTCATATAACCCCCAGACATTACACCATATGTGACTGATATCAGCCTCTCTTATAACGCTCCAGTACTGATATAATCTCCAGACATTACAGCATATGTGACTGATATCAGCCTCTTATAACGCTCCAGTACTGATATAACCTCTAGACATTACATCATATGTGACAGATATCAGCCCCTCTTATAACGCTCCAGCACTGATATAACCTCCAGACATTACACCATATGTGACTGATATCAGCCCCTCTTATAACGCTCCAGTACTGATATAACCTCCAGACATTACATCATATGTGACTGATATCAGCCCCTCTTATAACGCTCCAGTACTGATATAACCTCCAGACATTACACCATATGTGACTGATATCAGCCTCTTATAACGCTCCAGTACTAATATAACCTCCAGACATTACATCATATGTGACTGATATCAGCCCCTCTTATAACGCTCCAGTACTGATATAACCTCCAGACATTACATCATATGTGACTGATATCAGCCTCTTATAACTCTCCAGTACTGATATGACCTCCAGACATTACACCATATGTGACTGATATCAGACTCTTAAAACGCTCCAGTACTGATATAACCCCCAGACATTACATCATATGTGACTGATATCAGCCCCTCTTATAACGCTCCAGTACTGATATAACCTCCAGACATTACATCATATGTGACTGATATCAGCCTCTTATAACTCTCCAGTACTGATATAACCTCCAGACATTACACCATATGTGACTGATATCAGACTCTTAAAACGCTCCAGTACTGATATAACCCCCAGACATTACACCATATGTGACTGATATCAGCCCCTCTTATAACGCTCCAGTACTGATATAACCTCTAGACATTACATCATATGTGACTGATATCAGCCCCTCTTATAACGCTCCAGTACTGATATAACATCCAGACATTACACCATATGTGACTGATATCAGCCTCTTATAACGCTCCAGTACTGATATAACCTCCAGACATTACACCATATTTGACTGATATCAGCCTCTTATAACGCTCCAGTACTGATATAACCTCCAGACATTACACCATATGTGACTGATATCAGCCTCTTATAACACTCCAGTACTGAGATAACCTCCAGACATTACACCATATGTCACTGATATCAGCCCCTCTTATAACGCTCCAGTACTGATATAAGTTCCAGACATTACATCATATGTGACTGATATCAGCCTCTTATAACGCTCCAGCACTGATATAACCTCCAGACATTACACCATATGTGACTGAGATCAGCCTCTTATAACACTCCAGTACTGATATAACCTCCAGACATTACACATATGTGACTGATATCAGCCTCTTATAACGCTCCAGTACTGATATAACCTCCAGACATTACACCAAATGTGACTGATATCAGCCTCTTATAACGCTCCAGTACTGATATAACCTCCAGACATTACATCATATGTGACTGATATCAGCTCCTCTTATAACGCTCCAGTATTGATATAACCTCCAGACATTACATCATATGTGACTGATATCAGCCCCTCTTATAACGCTCCAGTACTGATATAACCTCCAGACATTACATCATATGTGACTGATATCAGTCCCTCTTATAACGCTCCAGTACTGATATAACCTCCAGACATTACACCATATGTGACTGATATCAGCCTCTCTTATAACGCTCCAGTACTGATATAACCCCCAGACATTACACCATATGTGACTGATATCAGCCTCTCTTATAACGCTCCAGTACTGATATAACCTCCAGACATTACATCATATGTGACTGATATCAGCTCCTCTTATAACGCTCCAGTACTGATATAACCTCCAGACATTACATCATATGTGACTGATATCAGCCTCTTATAACGCTCCAGTACTGATATAACCTCCAGACATTACACCAAATGTGACTGATATCAGCTCCTCTTATAACGCTCCAGTACTGATATAACCTCCAGACATTACATCATATGTGACTGATATCAGCCTCTTATAACGCTCCAGTACTGATATAACCTCCAGACATTACACCATATGTGACTGATATCAGCTCCTCTTATAACGCTCCAGTACTGATATAACCTCCAGACATTACATCATATGTGACTGATATTAGCCTCTTATAACGCTCCAGTAGTGATATAACCTCCAGACATTACATCATATGTGACTGATATCAGCTCCTCTTATAACGCTCCAGTACTGATATAACCTCCAGACATTACATCATATGTAACTGATATCAGCCTCTTATAACGCTCCTGTACTGATATAGCCTCCAGAAATTACATCATATGTGATTGATATCAGCTCCTCTTAACGCTCCAGTACTGATATAACCTCCAGACATTACACCATATGTGACTGATATCACCTCCTCTTATAATGCTCCAGTACTGATATAACCCCCAGACATTACATCATATGTGACTGATATCAGCCCCTCTTATAACGCTCCAGTTCTGATATAACCTCCAGACATTACATCATATGTGACTGATATCAGCCCCTCTTATAACGCTCCATTACTGATATAACCTCCAGACATTACATCATATGTGACTGATATCAGTCCCTCTTATAATGCTCCAGTGCTGATATAACCTCCAGACATTACATCATATGTGACTGATATCAGCCTCTTATAACGCTCCAGTACTGATATAACCTCCAGACATTACACCATATGTGACTGATATCAGCCTCTCTTATAATGCTCCAGTACTGATATAACCTCCAGACATTACATCATATGTGACTGATATC
The DNA here is from genome assembly GCF_046119375.1 of Phyllobates terribilis. NCBI lineage: Eukaryota > Metazoa > Chordata > Amphibia > Anura > Dendrobatidae > Phyllobates > Phyllobates terribilis. Next base: position 389,739,744 of record NW_027362768.1, on the reverse strand, counting down.
AACCCCTCTTATAACGCTCCAGTACTGATATAACCTCCAGACATTACACCATATGTGACTGATATCATCCTCTTATAACGCTCCAGTACTGATATAACCTCCAGACATTACATCATATGTGACTGATATCAGCCCCTCTTATAACGCTCCAGTACTGATATAACCTCCAGACATTACACCATATGTGACTGATATCAGCCTCTTATAACGCTCCAGTACTGATATAACCTCCAGACATTACATCATATGTGACTGATATCAGCCTCTTATAACGCTCCAGTACTGATATAACCTCCAGACATTACATCATATGTGACTGATATCAGCCCCTCTTATAACGCTCCAGTACTGATATAACCTCTAGACATTACACCATATGTGACTGATATCAGCCCCTCTTATAACGCTCCAGTACTGATATAACCTTCAGACATTACATCATATGTGACTGATATCAGCCTCTTATAACGCTCCTGTACTGATATAACCTCTAGACATTACACCATATGTGACTGATATCAGCCTCTTATAACGCTCCAGTACTGATATAACCTCCAGACATTACACCATATGTGACTGATATCAGCCTCTTATAACGCTCCAGTACTGATATAACCTCCAGACATTAAACCATATGTGACTGATATCAGCCTCTTATAACGCTCCAGTGCTGATATAACCTCCAGACATTACATCATATGTGACTGATACCAGCCCCTCTTATAACGCTCCAGTACTGATATAACCTCCAGACATTACACCATATGTGACTGATATCAGCTCCTCTTAACGCTCCAGTACTGATATAACCTCCAGACATTACACCATATGTGACTGATATCAGCTCCTCTTATAACGCTCCAGTACTGATATAACCCCCAGACATTACATCATATGTGACTGATATCAGTCCCTCTTATAATGCTCCAGTGCTGATACAACCTCCAGACATTACACCATATGTGACTGATATCAGCTCCTCTTATAACGCTCCAGTACTGATATAACCTCCAGACATTACATCATATGTGACTGATATCAGCCCCTCTTATAATGCTCCAGTACTGATATAACCTCCAGACTTTACACCATATGTGACTGATATCAGCCTCTCTTATAATGCTCCAGTACTGATATAACCTCCAGACATTACATCATATGTGACTGATATCAGCCTCTTATAACGCTCCAGTACTGATATAACCTCCAGACATTACACCATATGTGACTGATATCAGCTCCTCTTAACGCTCCAGTACTGATATAACCTCCAGACATTACACCATATGTGACTGATATCAGCTCCTCTTATAACGCTCCAGTACTGATATAACCTCCAGACATTACACCATATGTGACTGATATCAGCCTCTCTTATAATGCTCCAGTACTGATATAACCTCCAGACATTACATCATATGTGACTGATATCAGCCTCTTATAACGCTCCAGTACTGATATAACCTCCAGACATTACACCATATGTGACTGATATCAGACTCTTAAAACGCTCCAGTACTGATATAACCCCCAGACATTACACCATATGTGACTGATATCAGCCCCTCTTATAACGCTCCAGTACTGATATAACCTCTAGACATTACATCATATGTGACTGATATCAGCCCCTCTTATGACGCTCCAGTACTGATATAACATCCAGACATTACACCATATGTGACTGATATCAGCCTCTTATAACGCTCCAGTACTGATATAACCTCCAGACATTACACCATATTTGACTGATATCAGCCTCTTATAACGCTCCAGTACTGATATAACCTCCAGACATTACACCATATTTGACTGATATCAGCCTCTTATAACGCTCCAGTACTGAGATAACCTCCAGACATTACACCATATGTGACTGATATCAGCCCCTCTTATAACGCTCCAGTACTGATATAAGTTCCAGACATTACATCATATGTGACTGATATCAGCCTCTTATAACGCTCCAGCACTGATATAACCTCCAGACATTACACCATATGTGACTGAGATCAGCCTCTTATAACACTCCAGTACTGATATAACCTCCAGACATTACACATATGTGACTGATATCAGCCTCTTATAGCGCTCCAGTACTGATATAACCTCCAGACATTACACCAAATGTGACTGATATCAGCCTCTTATAACGCTCCAGTACTGATATAACCTCCAGACATTACATCATATGTGACTGATATCAGCTCCTCTTATAACGCTCCAGTATTGATATAACCTCCAGACATTACATCATATGTGACTGATATCAGCCCCTCTCATAACGCTCCAGTACTGATATAACCTCCAGACATTACATCATATGTGACTGATATCAGTCCCTCTTATAACGCTCCAGTACTGATATAACCTCCAGACATTACACCATATGTGACTGATATCAGCCTCTCTTATAACGCTCCAGTACTGATATAACCCCCAGACATTACACCATATGTGACTGATATCAGCCTCTCTTATAACGCTCCAGTACTGATATAACCTCCAGACATTACATCATATGTGACTGATATCAGCTCCTCTTATAACGCTCCAGTACTGATATAACCTCCAGACATTACATCATATGTGACTGATATCAGCCTCTTATAACGCTCCAGTACTGATATAACCTCCAGACATTACACCAAATGTGACTGATATCAGCTCCTCTTATAACGCTCCAGTACTGATATAACCTCCAGACATTACATCATATGTGACTGATATCAGCCTCTTATAACGCTCCAGTACTGATATAACCTCCAGACATTACACCATATGTGACTGATATCAGCTCCTCTTATAACGCTCCAGTACTGATATAACCTCCAGACATTACATCATATGTGACTGATATTAGCCTCTTATAACGCTCCAGTACTGATGTAACCTCCAGACATTACACCATATGTGACTGATATCAGCTCCTCTTATAACGCTCCAGTACTGATATAACCTCCAGACATTACATCATATGTAACTGATATCAGCCTCTTATAACGCTCCTGTACTGATATAGCCTCCAGACATTACATCATATGTGATTGATATCAGCTCCTCTTAACGCTCCAGTACTGATATAACCTCCAGACATTACATCATATGTGACTGATATCAGCTCCTCTTATAACGCTCCAGTACTGATATAACCTCCAGACATTACATCATATGTGATTGATATCAGCTCCTCTTATAACGCTCCAGTACTGATGTAACCTCCAGACATTACACCATATGTGACTGATATCAGCTCCTCTTATAACGCTCCAGTACTGATATAACCTCCAGACATTACACATATGTGACTGATATCAGCCTCTTATAACGCTCCAGTACTGATATAACCTCCAGACATTACACCAAATGTGACTGATATCAGCCTCTTATAACGCTCCAGTACTGATATAACCTCCAGACATTACATCATATGTGACTGATATCAGCTCCTCTTATAACGCTCCAGTATTGATATAACCTCCAGACATTACATCATATGTGACTGATATCAGCCCCTCTTATAACGCTCCAGTTCTGATATAACCTCCAGACATTACATCATATGTGACTGATATCAGCCCCTCTTATAAAGCTCCATTACTGATATAACCTCCAGACATTATATCATATGTGACTGATATCAGTCCCTCTTATAATGCTCCAGTGCTGATATAACCTCCAGACATTACATCATATGTGACTGATATCAGCCTCTTATAACGCTCCAGTACTGATATAACCTCCAGACATTACACCATATGTGACTGATATCAGCCTCTCTTATAATGCTCCAGTACTGATATAACCTCCAGACATTACATCATATGTGACTGATATCAACCCCTCTTATAACGCTCCAGTACTGATATAACCTCCAGACATTACACCATATGTGACTGATATCATCCTCTTATAACGCTCCAGTACTGATATAACCTCCAGACATTACATCATATGTGACTGATATCAGCCCCTCTTATAACGCTCCAGTACTGATATAACCACCAGACATTACACCATATGTGACTGATATCAGCCTCTTATAACGCTCCAGTACTGATATAACCTCCAGACATTACATCATATGTGACTGATATCAGCCTCTTATAACCCTCCAGTACTGATATAACCTCCAGACATTACATCATATGTGACTGATATCAGCCCCTCTTATAACGCTCCAGTACTGATATAACCTCTAGACATTACACCATATGTGACTGATATCATCCCCTCTTATAACGCTCCAGTACTGATATAACCTCCAGACATTACATCATATGTGACTGATATCAGCCTCTTATAACGCTCCTGTACCGATATAACCTCTAGACATTACACCATATGTGACTGATATCAGCCTCTTATAACGCTGCAGTACTGATATAACCTCCAGACATTACACCATATGTGACTGATATCAGCCTCTTATAACGCTCCAGTACTGATATAACCTCCAGACATTAAACCATATGTGACTGATATCAGCCTCTTATAACGCTCCAGTACTGATATAACCTCCAGACATTACATCATATGTGACTGATACCAGCCCCTCTTATAACGCTCCAGTACTGATATAACCTCCAGACATTACACCATATGTGACTGATATCAGCTCCTCTTAACGCTCCAGTACTGATATAACCTCCAGACATTACACCATATGTGACTGATATCAGCTCCTCTTATAACGCTCCAGTACTGATATAACCCCCAGACATTACATCATATGTGACTGATATCAGTCCCTCTTATAATGCTCCAGTGCTGATACAACCTCCAGACATTACACCATATGTGACTGATATCAGCTCCTCTTATAACGCTCCAGTACTGATATAACCTCCAGACATTACATCATATGTGACTGATATCAGCCCCTCTTATAATGCTCCAGTACTGATATAACCTCCAGACTTTACACCATATGTGACTGATATCAGCCTCTCTTATAATGCTCCAGTACTGATATAACCTCCAGACATTACATCATATGTGACTGATATCAGCCTCTTATAACGCTCCAGTACTGATATAACCTCCAGACATTACACCATATGTGACTGATATCAGCTCCTCTTAACGCTCCAGTACTGATATAACCTCCAGACATTACACCATATGTGACTGATATCAGCTCCTCTTATAACGCTCCAGTACTGATATAACCTCCAGACATTACACCATATGTGACTGATATCAGCCTCTCTTATAATGCTCCAGTACTGATATAACCTCCAGACATTACATCATATGTGACTGATATCAGCCTCTTATAACGCTCCAGTACTGATATAACCTCCAGACATTACACCATATGTGACTGATATCAGCTCCTCTTAACGCTCCAGTACTGATATAACCTCCAGACATTACACCACATGTGACTGATATCAGCTCCTCTTATAACGCTCCAGTTCTGATATATCCTCCAGACATTACATCATATGTGACTGATATCAGTCCCTCTTATAATGCTCCAGTGCTGATACAACCTCCAGACATTACACCATATGTGACAGATATCAGCCTCTCTTATAATGCTCCAGTACAGATATAACCTCCAGACATTACATCATATGTGACTGATATCAGCCCCTCTTATAACGCTCCAGTACTGATATAACCTCCAGACATTACACCATATGTGACTGATATCATCCTCTTATAACGCTCCAGTACTGATATAACCTCCAGACATTACATCATATGTGACTGATATCAGCCCCTCTTATAACGCTCCAGTACTGATATAACCTCCAGACATTACACCATATGTGACTGATATCAGCCTCTTATAACGCTCCAGTACTGATATAACCTCCAGACATTACATCATATGTGACTGATATCAGCCTCTTATAACGCTCCAGTACTGATATAACCTCCAGACATTACATCATATGTGACTGATATCAGCCCCTCTTATAACGCTCCAGTACTGATATAACCTCTAGACATTACACCATATGTGACTGATATCAGCCCCTCTTATAACGCTCCAGTACTGATATAAACTCCAGACATTACATCATATGTGACTGATATCAGCCTCTTATAACTCTCCAGTACTGATATAACCTCCAGACATTACACCATATGTGACTGATATCAGCCCCTCTTATAATGCTCCAGTACTGATATAACCTCCAGACATTACACCATATGTGACTGATATCAGCCCCTCTTATAATGCTCCAGTACTGATATAACCTCCAGACATTACACCATATGTGACTGATAACAGCTCCTCTTATAACGCTCCAGTACTGATATAACCTCCAGACATTACACCATATGTGACTGATATCAGCCTCTTATAACGCTCCAGTACTGATATAACCTTCAGACATTACACCATATGTGACTGATATCAGCCCCTCTTATAACGCTCCAGTACTGATATAACCTCCAGACATTACACCATATGTGACTGATATCAGCCCCTCTTATAACGCTCCAGTACTGATATAAACTCCAGACATTACATCATATGTGACTGATATCAGCCCCTCTTATAACGCTCCAGTACTGATATAACCTCCAGACATTACACCATATGTGACTGATATCATCCTCTTATGACGCTCCAGTACTGATATAACCTCCAGACATTACACCATATGTGACTGATATCAGCCCCTCTTATAACGCTCCAGTACTGATATAACCTCCAGACATTACATCATATGTGACTGATATCAGCTCCTCTTATAACGCTCCAGTACTGATATAACCTCCAGACATTACACCATATGTGACTGATATCAGCCCCTCTTATAACGCTCCCGTACTGATATAACCTCCAGACATTACATCATATGTGACTGATATTAGCACCTCTTATAACGCTCCAGTACTGATATAACCTCCAGACATTACACCATATGTGACTGATATCAGCTCCTCTTATAACGCTCCAGTACTGATATAACCTCCAGACATTACACCATATGTGACTGATATCAGCCTTTTATAACGCTCCAGTACTGATATAACCTCCAGACATTACACCATATGTGACTGATATCAGCCCCTCTTATAACGCTCCAGTACTGATATAACCTCCAGACATTACACCATATGTGACTGATATCAGCCTCTTATAACGCTCCAGTACTGATATAACCTCCAGACATTACATCATATGTGACTGATATCAGCCTCTCTTATAATGCTCCAGTACTGATATCACCTCCAGACATTACACCGTATGTGACTGATATCAGCCCCTCTTATAACGCTCCAGTACTGATATAACCTCCAGACATTACACCATATGTGACTGATATCAGCCCCTCTTATAACACTCCAGTACTGATATAACCTCCAGACATTACACCGTATGTGACTGATATCAGCCCCTCTTATAATGCTCCAGTACTGATATAACCTCCAGACATTACACCATATGTGACTGATATCAGCCTCTTATAACGCTCCATTACTGATATAACCTCCAGACATTACATCATATGTGACTGATATCAGCCCCTCTTATAACGCTCCAGTACTGATATAACCTCCAGACATTACACCATATGTGACTGATATCAACTCCTCTTATAACGCTCCAGTACTGATATAACCTCCAGACATTACACCATATGTGACTGATATCAGCTCCTCTTATAACTCTCCAATACTGATATAACCTCCAGACATTACATCATATGTGACTGATATCAGCCTCCTATAACGCTCCAGTACTGATATAACCTCCAGACATTACATCATATGTGACTGATATCAGCTCCTCTTATAACGCTCCAGTACTGATATAACCTCCAGACATTACATCATATGTGACTGATATCAGCCTCTTATAAAGCTCCAGTACTGATATAACCTCCAGACATTACACCATATGTGACTGATATCAGCCCCTCTTATAACGCTCCAGTACTGATATAACCTCCAGACATTACATCATATGTGATTGATATCAGCCCCTCTTATAATGCTCCAGTACTGATATAACCTCCAGACATTACATCATATGTGACTGAGATCAGCCCCTCTTATAACGCTCCAGTACTGATATAACCTCCAGACATTACACCATATGTGACGGATATCAGCCTCTTATAACGCTCCAGTACTGATATAACCTCCAGACATTACACCATATGTGACTGATATCATCCTCTTATAACGCTCCAGTACTGATATAACCTCCAGACATTACATCATATGTGACTGATATCAGCCTCTTATAAAGCTCCAGTACTGATATAACCTCCAGACATTATATCATATGTGACTGATATCATCCTCTTATAACGCTCCAGTACTGATATAACCTCCAGACATTACACCATATGTGACTGATATCAGCCTCTTATAAAGCTCCAGTACTGATATAACCTCCAGACATTACACCATATGTGACTGATATCAGCCCCTCTTATAACGCTCCAGTACTGATATAACCTCCAGACATTACACCATATGTGACTGATATCAGCCCCTCTTATAACGCTCCAGTACTGATATAACCTCCAGACATTACATCATATGTGATTGATATCAGCCCCTCTTATAACGCTCCAGTACTGATATAACCTCCAGACATTACATTATAGGTGACTGATATCAGCTCCTCTTATAACGCTCCAGTACTGATATAACCTCCAGACATTACACCATATGTGACTGATATCAGCCCCTCTTATAACGCTCCAGTACTGATATAACCTCCAGACATTACACCATATGTGACTGATATCAGCCCCTCTTATAACGCTCCAGTACTGATATAACCTCCAGACATTACACCATATGTGACTGATATCAGCCCCTCTTATAACGCTCCAGTACTGATATAACCTCCAGACATTACACCATATGTGACTGATATCAGCCTCTTATAACGCTCCAGTACTGATATAACCTCCAGACATTACACCGTATGTGACTGATATCAGCCCCTCTTATAACGCTCCAGTACTGATATAACCTCCAGACATTACATCATATGTGACTGATATCAACCCCTCTTATAACGCTCCAGTAGTGATATAATCTCCAGACATTACACCATATGTGACTGATATCAGCTCCTCTTATAACGCTCCAGTACTGATATAACCTCCAGACATTACACCATATGTGACTGATATCAGCCCCTCTTATAACGCTCCAGTACTGATATAACCTCCAGACATTACATCATATGTGATTGATATCAGCCCCTCTTATAATGCTCCAGTGCTGATATAACCTCCAGACATTACACCATATGTGACTGATATCAGCTCCTCTTATAACGCTCCAGTACTGATATAACCCCCAGACATTACATCATATGTGACTGATATCAGCCCCTCTTATAACGCTCCATTACTGATATAACCTCCAGACATTACACCGTATGTGACTGATATCAGCCCCTCTTATAACGCTCTAGTACTGATATAACCTCCAGACATTACACCATATGTGACTGATATCAGCTCCTCTTATAACGCTCCAGTACTGATATAACCTCCAGACATTACACCATATGTGACTGATATCAGCCCCTCTTATAACGCTCCAGTACTGATATAACCTCCAGACATTACATCATATGTGATTGATATCAGCCCCTCTTATAATGCTCCAGTGCTGATATAACCTCCAGACATTACACCATATGTGACTGATATCAGCTCCTCTTATAACGCTCCAGTACTGATATAACCCCCAGACATTACATCATATGTGACTGATATCAGCCCCTCTTATAACGCTCCATTACTGATATAACCTCCAGACATTACACCGTATGTGACTGATATCAGCCCCTCTTATAACGCTCTAGTACTGATATAACCTCCAGACATTACACCATATGTGACTGATATCAGCCTCTTATAACGCTCCAGTACTGATATAACCTCCAGACATTGCACCGTATGTGACTGATATCAGCCCCTCTTATAACGCTCCAGTACTGATATAACCTCCAGACATTACATCATATGTGACTGATATCAGCCTCTTATAATGCTCCAGTACTGATATAACCTCCAGACATTACACCATATGTGACTGATATCAGCCTCTTATAACGCTCCAGTACTGATATAACCTCCAGACATTGCACCGTATGTGACTGATATCAGCCCCTCTTATAACGCTCCAGTACTGATATAACCTCCAGACATTACATCATATGTGACTGATATCAGCCTCTTATAATGCTCCAGTACTGATATAACCTCCAGACATTACACCATATGTGACTGATATCAGCACCTCTTATAACGCTTCAGTACTGATATAACCTCCAGACATTACACCATATGTGACTGATATCAGCTCCTCTTATAACGCTCCAGTACTGATATAACCTCCAGACATTACACCATATGTGACTGATATCAGCCCCTCTTATAACGCTCCAGTACTGATATAACCTCCAGACATTACATCATATGTGATTGATATCAGCCTCTCTTATAACGCTCCAGTACTGATATAACCTCCAGACATCACACCATATGTGACTGATATCAGCCCCTCTTATAACGCTCCAGTACTGATATAACCTCCAGAAATTACATCATATGTGACTGATATCAGCTCCTCTTATAACGCTCCAATACTGATATAACCTCGACATTACACCATATGTGACTGATATCAGCTCCTCTTATAACGCTCCAATACTGATATAACCTCCAGACATTACACCATATGTGACTGATATCAGCCTCTTTTAATGCTCCAGTACTGATATAAACTCCAGACATTACACCATATGTGACTGATATCAGCCCCTCTTATAAAGCTCCAGTACTGATATAACCTCCAGACATTACACCATATGTGACTGATATCAGCTCCTCTTATAACGCTCCAGTACTGATATAACCTACAGACATTACACCATATGTGACTGATATCAGCCCCTCTTATAACGCTCCAGTACTGATATAACCTCCAGACATTACATCATATGTGACTGATATCAGCCCCTCTTAAAACGCTCCAGTACTGATATAACCTCCAGACATTACACCATATGTGACTGATATCAGCCCCTCTTATAACGCTCCAGTACTGATATAACCTCCAGACATTACATCATATGTGACTGATATCAGCTCCTCTTATAACACTCCAGTACTGATATAACCTCCAGACATTACATCATATGTGACTGATATCAGCCTCTTATAACGCTCCAGTACTGATATAACCTCCAGACATTACACCATATGTGATTGATATCAGCCCCTCTTATAACGCTCCAGCACTGATATAACCTCCAGACATTACACCATATGTGACTGATATCAGCCTCTTATAACGCTCCAGTACTGATATAACCTCCAGACATTACACCATATGTGACTGATATCAGCCCCTCTTATAACGCTCCAGTACTGATATAACCTCCAGACATTACACCATATGTGACTGATATCAGCCTCTTATAACGCTCCAGTACTGATATAACCTCCAGACATTACACCATATGTGACTGATATCAGCCCCTCTTATAACGCTCCCGTACTGATATAACCTCCAGACATTACATCATATGTGACTGATATCAGCCCCTCTTATAACGCTCCAGTACTGATATAACCTCCAGACATTACACCATATGTGACTGATATCAGCTCCTCTTATAACGCACCAGTACTGATATAACCTCCAGACATTACACCATATGTGACTGATATCAGCCTTTTATAACGCTCCAGTACTGATATAACCTCCAGACATTACACCATATGTGACTGATATCAGCCCCTCTTATAACGCTCCAGTACTGATATAACCTCCAGACATTACACCATATGTGACTGATATAAGCCTCTTATAACGCTCCAGTACTGATATAACCTCCAGACATTACATCATATGTGACTGATATCAGCATCTCTTATAATGCTCCAGTACTGATATAACCTCCAGACATTACACCGTATGTGACTGATATCAGCCCCTCTTATAAGGTTCCAGTACTGATATAACCTCCAGACATTACACCATATGTGACTGATATCAGCCCCTCTTATAACACTCCAGTACTGATATAACCTCCAGATATTACACCGTATGTGACTGGTATCAGCCCCTCTTATAATGCCCCAGTACTGATATAACCTCCAGACATTACACCATATGTGACTGATATCAGCCTCTTATAACGCTCCATTACTGATATAACCTCCAGACATTACATCATATGTGACTGATATCAGCCCCTCTTATAATGCTCCAGTACTGATATAACCTCCAGACATTACATCATATGTGACTGATATCAGCCTCTTATAACGCTCCATTACTGATATAACCTCCAGACATTACATCATATGTGACTGATATCAGCCCCTTATAACGCTCCAGTACAGATATAACCTCCAGACATTACACCATATGTGACTGATATCAGCCCCTCTTATAACGCTCCAGTACTGACATAACCTCCAGACATTACACCATATGTGACTGATATCAGCTCCTCTTATAACTCTCCAGTACTGATATAACCTCCAGACATTACATCATATGTGACTGATATCAGCCTCTTATAACGCTCCAGTACTGATATAACCTCCAGACATTACATCATATGTGACTGATATCAGCTCCTCTTATAACGCTCCAGTACTGATATAACCTCCAGACATTACATCATATGTGACTGATATCAGCCTCTTATAAAGCTCCAGTACTGATATAACCTCCAGACATTACACCATATGTGACTGATATCAGCCTCTTATAACGCTCCAGTACTGATATAACCTCCAGACATTACACCATATGTGACTGATATCAGCCCCTCTTATAACGCTCCAGTACTGATATAACCTCCAGACATTACACCATATGTGACTGATATCAGCCTCTTATAACGCTCCAGTACTGATATAACCTCCAGACATTACACCATATGTGACTGATATCAGCCCCTCTTATAACGCTCCCGTACTGATATAACCTCCAGACATTACATCATATGTGACTGATATCAGCCCCTCTTATAACGCTCCAGTACTGATATAACCTCCAGACATTACACCATATGTGACTGATATCAGCTCCTCTTATAACGCTCCAGTACTGATATAACCTCCAGACATTACACCATATGTGACTGATATCAGCCTTTTATAACGCTCCAGTACTGATATAACCTCCAGACATTACACCATATGTGACTGATATCAGCCCCTCTTATAACGCTCCAGTACTGATATAACCTCCAGACATTACACCATATGTGACTGATATCAACCTCTTATAACGCTCCGGTACTGATATAACCTCCAGACATTACATCATATGTGACTGATATCAGCCTCTCTTATAATGCTCCAGTACTGATATAACCTCCAGACATTACACCGTATGTGACTGATATCAGCCCCTCTTATAAGGCTCAAGTACTGATATAACCTCCAGACATTACACCATATGTGACTGATATCAGCCCCTCTTATAACACTCCAGTACTGATATAACCTCCAGACATTACACCGTATGTGACTGGTATCAGCCCCTCTTATAATGCTCCAGTACTGATATAACCTCCAGACATTACACCATATGTGACTGATATCAGCCTCTTATAACGCTCCATTACTGATATAACCTCCAGACATTACATCATATGTGACTGATATCAGCCCCTCTTATAATGCTCCAGTACTGATATAACCTCCAGACATTACATCATATGTGACTGATATCAGCCTCTTATAACGCTCCATTACTGATATAACCTCCAGACATTACATCATATGTGACTGATATCAGCCCCTTATAACGCTCCAGTACAGATATAACCTCCAGACATTACACCATATGTGACTGATATCAGCCCCTCTTATAACGCTCCAGTACTGATATAACCTCCAGACATTACACCATATGTGACTGATATCAGCTCCTCTTATAACTCTCCAGTACTGATATAACCTCCAGACATTACATCATATGTGACTGATATCAGCCTCTTATAACGCTCCAGTACTGATATAACCTCCAGACATTACATCATATGTGACTGATATCAGCTCCTCTTATAACGCTCCAGTACTGATATAACCTCCAGACATTACATCATATGTGACTGATATCAGCCTCTTATAAAGCTCCAGTACTGATATAACCTCCAGACATTACACCATATGTGACTGATATCAGCCCCTCTTATAACGCTCCAGTACTGATATAACCTCCAGACATTACATCATATGTGATTGATATCAGCCCCTCTTATAATGCTCCAGTACTGATATAACCTCCAGACATTACATCATATGTGACAGAGATCAGCCCCTCTTATAACGCTCCAGTACTGATATAACCTCCAGACATTACACCATATGTGACTGATATCAGCCTCTTATAACGCTCCAGTACTGATAGAACCTCCAGACATTACACCATATGTGACTGATATCATCCTCTTATAACGCTCCAGTACTGATATAACCCCCAGTCATTACATCATATGTGACTGATATCAGCCCCTCTTATAACGCTCCAGTACTGATATAACCTCCAGACATTACACCGTATGTGACTGATATCAGCCCCTCTTATAACGCTCTAGTACTGATATAACCTCCAGACATTACACCATATGTGACTGATATCAGCCTCTTATAACGCTCCAGTACTGATATAACCTCCAGACATTGCACCGTATGTGACTGATATCAGCCCCTCTTATAACGCTCCAGTACTGATATAACCTCCAGACATTACATCATATGTGACTGATATCAGCCTCTTATAACGCTCCAGTACTGATATAACCTCCAGACATTACACAATATGTGACTGATATCAGCCCCTCTTATAACGCTCAAGTACTGATATAACCTCCAGACATTACACCATATGTGACTGATATCAGCTCCTCTTATAACGCTCCAGTACTGATATAACCTCCAGACATTACACCAAATGTGACTGATATCAGCTCCTCTTATAACGCTCCAGTACTGATATAACCTCCAGACATTACACCATATGTGACTGATATCAGCCCCTCTTATAGCGCTCCAGTACTGATATAACCTCCATACATTACATCATATGTGACTGATATCAGCCTCTTATAACGCTTCAATACTGATATAACCTCCAGACATTACACCATATGTGACTGATATCAGCTCCTCTTATAACGCTCCAGTACTGATATAACCTCCAGACATTACACCATATGTGACTGATATCAGCCCCTCTTATAACGCTCCAGTACTGAAATAACCTCCAGACATTACATCATATGTGATTGATATCAGCCTCTCTTATAACGCTCCAGTACTGATATAACCTCCAGATATTACACCATATGTGACTGATATCAGCCCCTCTTATAACGCTCCAGTACTGATATAACCTCCAGAAATTACATCATATGTGACTGATATCAGCTCCTCTTATAACGCTCCAATACTGATATAACCTCGACATTACACCATATGTGACTGATATCAGCTCCTCTTATAACGCTCCAATACTGATATAACCTCCAGACATTACACCATATGTGACTGATATCAACCCCTCTTATAACGCTCCAGTACTGATATAACCTCCAGACATTACATCATATGTGACTGATATCAGCTCCTCTTATAACGCTCCAGTACTGATACAACCTCCAGACATTACACCATGTGTGACTGATATCAGCCCCTCTTATATCGCTCCAGTACTGATATAACCTCCATACATTAAACCATATGTGACTGATATCAGACCCTCTTATAACGCTCCAGTACTGATATAACCTCCAGACATTACACCATATGTGACTGATATCAGCTCCTCTTATAACACTCCAGTACTGATATAACCTCCAGACATTACATCATATGTGACTGATATCAGCCTCTTATAACGCTCCAGTACTGATATAACCTCCAGACATTACACCATATGTGATTGATATCAGCCCCTTTTATAACGCTCCAGCACTGATATAACCTCCAGACATTACACCATATGTGACTGATATCAGCCTCTTATAACGCTCCAGTACTGACATAACCTCCAGACATTACACCATATGTGACTGATATGAGCCCCTCTTATAACGCTCCAGTACTGATATAACCTCCAGACATTACACCATATGTGACTGATATCAGCCTCTTATAACGCTCCAGTACTGATATAACCTCGGGACATTACACCATATGTGACTGATATCAGCCTGTTATAACGCTCCAGTACTGATATAACCTCCAGACATTACACCATATGTGACTGATATCAGCCACTCTTATAACGCTCCAGTACTGATATAACCTCCAGACATTACACCATATGTGACTGATATCAGCCCCTCTTATAACGCTCCAGTACTGATATAACCTCCAGACATTACACCATATGTGACTGATATCAGACCCTCTTATAAAGCTCCAGTACTGATATAGCCTCCAGACATTACATCATATGTGACTGATATCATCTCCTCTTATAACGCTCCAGTACTGATATAACCTCCAGACATTACACCATATGTGACTGATATCAGCCTCTTATAACGCTCCAGTACTGATATAACCTCCAGACATTACACCATATGTGACTGATATCAGCTCCTCTTATAACGCTCATGTACTGATATAACCTCCAGACATTACACCATATGTGACTGATATCAGCCCCTCTTATAACGCTCCAGTACTGATATAACCTCCAGACATTACACCATATGTGACTGATATCAGCTCCTCTTATAACGCTCCAGTACTGATATAACCTCCAGACATTACACCATATGTGACTGATATCATCCTCTTATAACGCTCCAGTACTGATATAACCTCCAGACATTACACCATATGTGACTGATATCAGCCTCTTATAAAGCTCCAGTACTGATATAACCTCCAGACATTACATCATATGTGACTGATATCAGCTCCTCTTATAACGCTCCAGTACTGATATAATCTCCAGACATTACACCATATGTGACTGATATCAGCCTCTTATAACGCTCCAGTACTGATATAACCTCCAGACATTACACCATATGTGACTGATATCAGCCTCTTATAACGCTCCAGTACTGATATAACCTCCAGACATTACACCATATGTGACTGATATCAGCCCCTCTTATAACGCTCCAGTACTGATATAACCTCCAGACATTACACCATATGTGACTGATATTAGCCTCTTATAACGATCCAGTACTGATATAACCTCCAGACATTACACCATATGTGACTGATATCATCCTCTTATAAGGCTCCAGTACTGATATAACCTCCAGACATTACACCATATGTGACTGATATCAGCCTCTTATAAAGCTCCAGTACTGATATAACCTCCAGACATTACATCATATGTGACTGATATCATCCTCTTATAACGCTCCAGTACTGATATAACCTCCAGACATTACACCATATGTGACTGATATCAGCCTCTTATAAAGCTCCAGTACTGATATAACCTCCAGACATTACATCATATGTGACTGATATCAGCTCCTCTTATAATGCTCCAGTACTGATATAACCTCCAGACATTACACCATATGTGACTGATATCAGCCCCTCTTATAATGCTCCAGTACTGATATAACCTCCAGACATTACATCATATGTGATTGATATCAGCCCCTCTTATAACGCTCCAGTACTGATATAACCTCCAGACATTACATTATAGGTGACTGATATCAGCTCCTCTTATAACGCTCCAGTACTGATATAACCTCCAGACATTACACCATATGTGACTGATATCAGCCCCTCTTCTAACGCTCCAGTACTGATATAACCTCCAGACATTACACCATATGTGACTGATATCAGCCCCTCTTATAACGCTCCGGTACTGATATAACCTCCAGACATTATACCATTTGTGACTGATATCAGCCTCTTATAACGCTCCAGTACTGATATAACCTCCAGACATTACACCATATGTGACTGATATCAGCCCCTCTTATAACGCTCCAGTACTGATATAACCTCCAGACATTACACCATATGTGACTGATATCAGCTCCTCTTATAACGCTCCAGTACTGATATAACCTCCAGACATTACATCATATGTGACTGATATCAACCCCTCTTATAACGCTCCAGTACTGATATAACCTCCAGACATTACACCATATGTGACTGATATCAGCCCCTCTTATAACGCTCCAATACTGATATAACCTCCAGACATTACACCATATGTGACTGATATCAGCCCCTCTTATAACGCTCCAGTACTGATATAACCTCCAGACATTACATCATATGTGATTGATATCAGCCCCTCTTATAATGCTCCAGTGCTGATATAACCTCCAGACATTACATCATATGTGACTGATATCAGCCTCTTATAACGCTCCAGTACTGATATAACCTCCAGACATTACACCAAATGTGACTGATATCAGCTCCTCTTATAACGCTCCAGTACTGATATAACCTCCAGACATTACATCATATGTGACTGATATCAGCCTCTTATAACGCTCCTGTACTGATATAACCTCCAGACATTACATCATATGTGACTGATATCAGCTCCCCTTATAACGCTACAGTACTGATATAACCTCCAGACATTACACCATATGTGACTGATATCAGCTCCTCTTATAACGCTCCAGTACTGATATAACCTCCAGACATTACATCATATGTGACTGATATTAGCCTCTTATAACGCTCCAGTACTGATGTAACCTCCAGACATTACACCATATGTGACTGATATCAGCTCCTCTTATAACGCTCCAGTACTGATATAACCTCCAGACATTACATCATATGTAACTGATATCAGCCTCTTATAACGCTCCTGTACTGATATAGCCTCCAGACATTACATCATATGTGATTGATATCAGCTCCTCTTAACGCTCCAGTACTGATATAACCTCCAGACATTACACCATATGTGACTGATATCAGCTCCTCTTATAACGCTCCAGTACTGACATAACCCCCAGACATTACATCATATGTGACTGATATCAGCCCCTCTTATAACGCTCCAGTTCTGATATAACCTCCAGACATTACATCATATGTGACTGATATCAGCCCCTCTTATAACGCTCCATTACTGATATAACCTCCAGACATTACATCATATGTGACTGATATAAGTCCCTCTTATAATGCTCCAGTGCTGATATAACCTCCAGACATTACATCATATGTGACTGATATCAGCCTCTTATAACGCTCCAGTACTGATATAACCTCCAGACATTACACCATATGTGACTGATATCAGCCTCTCTTATAATGCTCCAGTACTGATATAACCTCCAGACATTACATCATATGTGACTGATATCAACCCCTCTTATAACGCTCCAGTACTGATATAACCTCCAGACATTACACCATATGTGACTGATATCATCCTCTTATAACGCTCCAGTACTGATATAACCTCCAGACATTACATCATATGTGACTGATATCAGCCCCTCTTATAACGCTCCAGTACTGATATAACCTCCAGACATTACACCATATGTGACTGATATCAGCCTCTTATAACGCTCCAGTACTGATATAACCTCCAGACATTACATCATATGTGACTGATATCAGCCTCTTATAACGCTCCAGTACTGATATAACCTCCAGACATTACATCATATGTGACTGATATCAGCCCCTCTTATAACGCTCCAGTACTGATATAACCTCTAGACATTACACCATATGTGACTGATATCAGCCCCTCTTATAACGCTCCAGTACTGATATAACCTCCAGACATTACATCATATGTGACTCATATCAGCCTCTTATAACGCTCCTGTACTGATATAACCTCTAGACATTACACCATATGTGACTGATATCAGCCTCTTATAACGCTCCAGTACTGATATAACCTCCAGACATTACACCATATGTGACTGATATCAGCCTCTTATAACGCTCCAGTACTGATATAACCTCCAGACATTACATCATATGTGACTGATACCAGCCCCTCTTATAACGCTCCAGTATTGATATAACCTCCAGACATTACACCATATGTGACTGATATCAGCTCCTCTTAACGCTCCAGTACTGATATAACCTCCAGACATTACACCATATGTGACTGATATCAGCTCCTCTTATAACGCTCCAGTACTGATATAACCCCCAGACATTACATCATATGTGACTGATATCAGTCCCTCTTATAATGCTCCAGTGCTGATACAACCTCCAGACATTACACCATATGTGACTGATATCAGCTCCTCTTATAACGCTCCAGTACTGATATAACCTCCAGATATTACATCATATGTGACTGATATCAGCCTCTCTTATAATGCTCCAGTACTGATATAACCTCCAGACATTACATCATATGTGACTGATATCAGCCCCTCTTATAATGCTCCAGTACTGATATAACCTCCAGACATTACACCATATGTGACTGATATCAGCCTCTCTTATAATGCTCCAGTACTGATATAACCTCCAGACATTACATCATATGTGACTGATATCAGCCTCTTATAACGCTCCAGTACTGATATAACCTCCAGACATTACACCATATGTGACTGATATCAGCTCCTCTTATAACGCTCCAGTTCTGATATAACCTCCAGACATTACACCATATGTGACTGATATCAGCTCCTCTTATAACGCTCCAGTTCTGATATATCCTCCAGACATTACATCATATGTGACTGATATCAGTCCCTCTTATAATGCTCCAGTGCTGATACAACCTCCAGACATTACACCATATGTGACTGATATCAGCCTCTCTTATAATGCTCCAGTACTGATATAACCTCCAGACATTACATCATATGTGACTGATATCAGCCCCTCTTATAACGCTCCAGTACTGATATAACCTCCAGACATTACACCATATGTGACTGATATCATCCTCTTATAACGCTCCAGTACTGATATAACCTCCAGACATTACATCATATGTGACTGATATCAGCCCCTCTTATAACGCTCCAGTACTGATATAACCTCCAGACATTACACCATATGTGACTGATATCAGCCTCTTATAACGCTCCAGTACTGATATAACCTCCAGACATTACATCATATGTGACTGATATCAGCCTCTTATAACGCTCCAGTAGTGATATAACCTCCAGACATTACATCATATGTGACTGATATCAGCCCCTCTTATAACGCTCCAGTACTGATATAACCTCTAGACATTACACCATATGTGACTGATATCAGCCCCTCTTATAACGCTCCAGTACTGATATAAACTCCAGACATTACATCATATGTGACTGATATCAGCCTCTTATAACGCTCCAGTACTGATATAACCTCCAGACATTACACCATATGTGACTGCTATCAGCCCCTCTTATAATGCTCCAGTACTGATATAACCTCCAGACATTACACCATATGTGACTGATATCAGCTCCTCTTATAACGCTCCAGTACTGATATAACCTCCAGACATTACATCATATGTGACTGATATTAGCCTCTTATAACGCTCCAGTACTGATGTAACCTCCAGACATTACACCATATGTGACTGATATCAGCTCCTCTTATAACGCTCCAGTACTGATATAACCTCCAGACATTACATCATATGTAACTGATATCAGCCTCTTATAACGCTCCTGTACTGATATAGCCTCCAGACATTACATCATATGTGATTGATATCAGCTCCTCTTAACGCTCCAGTACTGATATAACCTCCAGACATTACACCATATGTGACTGATATCAGCTCCTCTTATAACGCTCCAGTACTGATATAACCCCCAGACATTACATCATATGTGACTGATATCAGCCCCTCTTATAACGCTCCAGTTCTGATATAACCTCCAGACATTACATCATATGTGACTGATATCAGCCCCTCTTATCACGCTCCATTACTGATATAACCTCCAGACATTACATCATATGTGACTGATATCAGTCCCTCTTATAATGCTCCAGTGCTGATATAACCTCCAGACATTACATCATATGTGACTGATATCAGCCTCTTATAACTCTCCAGTACTGATATAACCTCCAGACATTACACCATATGTGACTGATATCAGCCTCTCTTATAATGCTCCAGTACTGATATAACCTCCAGACATTACATCATATGTGACTGATATCAACCCCTCTTATAACGCTCCAGTACTGATATAACCTCCAGACATTACACCATATGTGACTGATATCAGCCTCTTATAACGCTCCAGTACTGATATAACCCCCAGACATTACATCATATGTGACTGATATCAGCCCCTCTTATAACGCTCCATTACTGATATAACCTCCAGACATCACACCATATGTGACTGATATCAGCCCCTCTTATAACGCTCCAGTACTGATATAACCTCCAGACATTACATCATATGTGACTGATATCAGCCTCTTATAATGCTCCAGTACTGATATAACCTCCAGACATTACACCATATGTGACTGATATCAGCCTCTTATAACGCTCCAGTACTGATATAACCTCCAGACATTGCACCGTATGTGACTGATATCAGCCCCTCTTATAACGCTCCAGTACTGATATAACCTCCAGACATTACATCATATGTGACTGATATCAGCCTCTTATAATGCTCCAGTACTGATATAACCTCCAGACATTACACCATATGTGACTGATATCAGCACCTCTTATAACGCTTCAGTACTGATATAACCTCCAGACATTACACCATATGTGACTGATATCAGCTCCTCTTATAACGCTCCAGTACTGATATAACCTCCAGACATTACACCATATGTGACTGATATCAGCCCCTCTTATAACGCTCCAGTACTGATATAACCTCCAGACATTACATCATATGTGATTGATATCAGCCTCTCTTATAACGCTCCAGTACTGATATAACCTCCAGACATCACACCATATGTGACTGATATCAGCCCCTCTTATAACGCTCCAGTACTGATATAACCTCCAGAAATTACATCATATGTGACTGATATCAGCTCCTCTTATAACGCTCCAATACTGATATAACCTCGACATTACACCATATGTGACTGATATCAGCTCCTCTTATAACGCTCCAATACTGATATAACCTCCAGACATTACACCATATGTGACTGATATCAGCCTCTTTTAATGCTCCAGTACTGATATAAACTCCAGACATTACACCATATGTGACTGATATCAGCCCCTCTTATAAAGCTCCAGTACTGATATAACCTCCAGACATTACACCATATGTGACTGATATCAGCTCCTCTTATAACGCTCCAGTACTGATATAACCTACAGACATTACACCATATGTGACTGATATCAGCCCCTCTTATAACGCTCCAGTACTGATATAACCTCCAGACATTACATCATATGTGACTGATATCAGCCCCTCTTAAAACGCTCCAGTACTGATATAACCTCCAGACATTACACCATATGTGACTGATATCAGCCCCTCTTATAACGCTCCAGTACTGATATAACCTCCAGACATTACATCATATGTGACTGATATCAGCTCCTCTTATAACACTCCAGTACTGATATAACCTCCAGACATTACATCATATGTGACTGATATCAGCCTCTTATAACGCTCCAGTACTGATATAACCTCCAGACATTACACCATATGTGATTGATATCAGCCCCTCTTATAACGCTCCAGCACTGATATAACCTCCAGACATTACACCATATGTGACTGATATCAGCCTCTTATAACGCTCCAGTACTGATATAACCTCCAGACATTACACCATATGTGACTGATATCAGCCCCTCTTATAACGCTCCAGTACTGATATAACCTCCAGACATTACACCATATGTGACTGATATCAGCCTCTTATAACGCTCCAGTACTGATATAACCTCCAGACATTACACCATATGTGACTGATATCAGCCCCTCTTATAACGCTCCAGTACTGATATAACCTCCAGACATTACATCATATGTGACTGATATCAGCCCCTCTTATAACGCTCCAGTACTGATATAACCTCCAGACATTACACCATATGTGACTGATATCAGCTCCTCTTATAACGCACCAGTACTGATATAACCTCCAGACATTACACCATATGTGACTGATATCAGCCTTTTATAACGCTCCAGTACTGATATAACCTCCAGACATTACACCATATGTGACTGATATCAGCCCCTCTTATAACGCTCCAGTACTGATATAACCTCCAGACATTACACCATATGTGACTGATATAAGCCTCTTATAACGCTCCAGTACTGATATAACCTCCAGACATTACATCATATGTGACTGATATCAGCATCTCTTATAATGCTCCAGTACTGATATAACCTCCAGACATTACACCGTATGTGACTGATATCAGCCCCTCTTATAAGGTTCCAGTACTGATATAACCTCCAGACATTACACCATATGTGACTGATATCAGCCCCTCTTATAACACTCCAGTACTGATATAACCTCCAGATATTACACCGTATGTGACTGGTATCAGCCCCTCTTATAATGCCCCAGTACTGATATAACCTCCAGACATTACACCATATGTGACTGATATCAGCCTCTTATAACGCTCCATTACTGATATAACCTCCAGACATTACATCATATGTGACTGATATCAGCCCCTCTTATAATGCTCCAGTACTGATATAACCTCCAGACATTACATCATATGTGACTGATATCAGCCTCTTATAACGCTCCATTACTGATATAACCTCCAGACATTACATCATATGTGACTGATATCAGCCCCTTATAACGCTCCAGTACAGATATAACCTCCAGACATTACACCATATGTGACTGATATCAGCCCCTCTTATAACGCTCCAGTACTGACATAACCTCCAGACATTACACCATATGTGACTGATATCAGCTCCTCTTATAACTCTCCAGTACTGATATAACCTCCAGACATTACATCATATGTGACTGATATCAGCCTCTTATAACGCTCCAGTACTGATATAACCTCCAGACATTACATCATATGTGACTGATATCAGCTCCTCTTATAACGCTCCAGTACTGATATAACCTCCAGACATTACATCATATGTGACTGATATCAGCCTCTTATAAAGCTCCAGTACTGATATAACCTCCAGACATTACACCATATGTGACTGATATCAGCCTCTTATAACGCTCCAGTACTGATATAACCTCCAGACATTACACCATATGTGACTGATATCAGCCCCTCTTATAACGCTCCAGTACTGATATAACCTCCAGACATTACACCATATGTGACTGATATCAGCCTCTTATAACGCTCCAGTACTGATATAACCTCCAGACATTACACCATATGTGACTGATATCAGCCCCTCTTATAACGCTCCCGTACTGATATAACCTCCAGACATTACATCATATGTGACTGATATCAGCCCCTCTTATAACGCTCCAGTACTGATATAACCTCCAGACATTACACCATATGTGACTGATATCAGCTCCTCTTATAACGCTCCAGTACTGATATAACCTCCAGACATTACACCATATGTGACTGATATCAGCCTTTTATAACGCTCCAGTACTGATATAACCTCCAGACATTACACCATATGTGACTGATATCAGCCCCTCTTATAACGCTCCAGTACTGATATAACCTCCAGACATTACACCATATGTGACTGATATCAACCTCTTATAACGCTCCGGTACTGATATAACCTCCAGACATTACATCATATGTGACTGATATCAGCCTCTCTTATAATGCTCCAGTACTGATATAACCTCCAGACATTACACCGTATGTGACTGATATCAGCCCCTCTTATAAGGCTCAAGTACTGATATAACCTCCAGACATTACACCATATGTGACTGATATCAGCCCCTCTTATAACACTCCAGTACTGATATAACCTCCAGACATTACACCGTATGTGACTGGTATCAGCCCCTCTTATAATGCTCCAGTACTGATATAACCTCCAGACATTACACCATATGTGACTGATATCAGCCTCTTATAACGCTCCATTACTGATATAACCTCCAGACATTACATCATATGTGACTGATATCAGCCCCTCTTATAATGCTCCAGTACTGATATAACCTCCAGACATTACATCATATGTGACTGATATCAGCCTCTTATAACGCTCCATTACTGATATAACCTCCAGACATTACATCATATGTGACTGATATCAGCCCCTTATAACGCTCCAGTACAGATATAACCTCCAGACATTACACCATATGTGACTGATATCAGCCCCTCTTATAACGCTCCAGTACTGATATAACCTCCAGACATTACACCATATGTGACTGATATCAGCTCCTCTTATAACTCTCCAGTACTGATATAACCTCCAGACATTACATCATATGTGACTGATATCAGCCTCTTATAACGCTCCAGTACTGATATAACCTCCAGACATTACATCATATGTGACTGATATCAGCTCCTCTTATAACGCTCCAGTACTGATATAACCTCCAGACATTACATCATATGTGACTGATATCAGCCTCTTATAAAGCTCCAGTACTGATATAACCTCCAGACATTACACCATATGTGACTGATATCAGCCCCTCTTATAACGCTCCAGTACTGATATAACCTCCAGACATTACATCATATGTGATTGATATCAGCCCCTCTTATAATGCTCCAGTACTGATATAACCTCCAGACATTACATCATATGTGACAGAGATCAGCCCCTCTTATAACGCTCCAGTACTGATATAACCTCCAGACATTACACCATATGTGACTGATATCAGCCTCTTATAACGCTCCAGTACTGATAGAACCTCCAGACATTACACCATATGTGACTGATATCATCCTCTTATAACGCTCCAGTACTGATATAACCCCCAGTCATTACATCATATGTGACTGATATCAGCCCCTCTTATAACGCTCCAGTACTGATATAACCTCCAGACATTACACCGTATGTGACTGATATCAGCCCCTCTTATAACGCTCTAGTACTGATATAACCTCCAGACATTACACCATATGTGACTGATATCAGCCTCTTATAACGCTCCAGTACTGATATAACCTCCAGACATTGCACCGTATGTGACTGATATCAGCCCCTCTTATAACGCTCCAGTACTGATATAACCTCCAGACATTACATCATATGTGACTGATATCAGCCTCTTATAACGCTCCAGTACTGATATAACCTCCAGACATTACACAATATGTGACTGATATCAGCCCCTCTTATAACGCTCAAGTACTGATATAACCTCCAGACATTACACCATATGTGACTGATATCAGCTCCTCTTATAACGCTCCAGTACTGATATAACCTCCAGACATTACACCAAATGTGACTGATATCAGCTCCTCTTATAACGCTCCAGTACTGATATAACCTCCAGACATTACACCATATGTGACTGATATCAGCCCCTCTTATAGCGCTCCAGTACTGATATAACCTCCATACATTACATCATATGTGACTGATATCAGCCTCTTATAACGCTTCAATACTGATATAACCTCCAGACATTACACCATATGTGACTGATATCAGCTCCTCTTATAACGCTCCAGTACTGATATAACCTCCAGACATTACACCATATGTGACTGATATCAGCCCCTCTTATAACGCTCCAGTACTGAAATAACCTCCAGACATTACATCATATGTGATTGATATCAGCCTCTCTTATAACGCTCCAGTACTGATATAACCTCCAGATATTACACCATATGTGACTGATATCAGCCCCTCTTATAACGCTCCAGTACTGATATAACCTCCAGAAATTACATCATATGTGACTGATATCAGCTCCTCTTATAACGCTCCAATACTGATATAACCTCGACATTACACCATATGTGACTGATATCAGCTCCTCTTATAACGCTCCAATACTGATATAACCTCCAGACATTACACCATATGTGACTGATATCAGCCCCTCTTATAACGCTCCAGTACTGATATAACCTCCAGACATTACATCATATGTGACTGATATCAGCTCCTCTTATAACGCTCCAGTACTGATACAACCTCCAGACATTACACCATGTGTGACTGATATCAGCCCCTCTTATATCGCTCCAGTACTGATATAACCTCCATACATTAAACCATATGTGACTGATATCAGACCCTCTTATAACGCTCCAGTACTGATATAACCTCCAGACATTACACCATATGTGACTGATATCAGCTCCTCTTATAACACTCCAGTACTGATATAACCTCCAGACATTACATCATATGTGACTGATATCAGCCTCTTATAACGCTCCAGTACTGATATAACCTCCAGACATTACACCATATGTGATTGATATCAGCCCCTTTTATAACGCTCCAGCACTGATATAACCTCCAGACATTACACCATATGTGACTGATATCAGCCTCTTATAACGCTCCAGTACTGACATAACCTCCAGACATTACACCATATGTGACTGATATGAGCCCCTCTTATAACGCTCCAGTACTGATATAACCTCCAGACATTACACCATATGTGACTGATATCAGCCTCTTATAACGCTCCAGTACTGATATAACCTCGGGACATTACACCATATGTGACTGATATCAGCCTGTTATAACGCTCCAGTACTGATATAACCTCCAGACATTACACCATATGTGACTGATATCAGCCACTCTTATAACGCTCCAGTACTGATATAACCTCCAGACATTACACCATATGTGACTGATATCAGCCCCTCTTATAACGCTCCAGTACTGATATAACCTCCAGACATTACACCATATGTGACTGATATCAGACCCTCTTATAAAGCTCCAGTACTGATATAGCCTCCAGACATTACATCATATGTGACTGATATCATCTCCTCTTATAACGCTCCAGTACTGATATAACCTCCAGACATTACACCATATGTGACTGATATCAGCCTCTTATAACGCTCCAGTACTGATATAACCTCCAGACATTACACCATATGTGACTGATATCAGCTCCTCTTATAACGCTCATGTACTGATATAACCTCCAGACATTACACCATATGTGACTGATATCAGCCCCTCTTATAACGCTCCAGTACTGATATAACCTCCAGACATTACACCATATGTGACTGATATCAGCTCCTCTTATAACGCTCCAGTACTGATATAACCTCCAGACATTACACCATATGTGACTGATATCATCCTCTTATAACGCTCCAGTACTGATATAACCTCCAGACATTACACCATATGTGACTGATATCAGCCTCTTATAAAGCTCCAGTACTGATATAACCTCCAGACATTACATCATATGTGACTGATATCAGCTCCTCTTATAACGCTCCAGTACTGATATAATCTCCAGACATTACACCATATGTGACTGATATCAGCCTCTTATAACGCTCCAGTACTGATATAACCTCCAGACATTACACCATATGTGACTGATATCAGCCTCTTATAACGCTCCAGTACTGATATAACCTCCAGACATTACACCATATGTGACTGATATCAGCCTCTTATAACGCTCCAGTACTGATATAACCTCCAGACATTACACCATATGTGACTGATATTAGCCTCTTATAACGATCCAGTACTGATATAACCTCTCCAGACATTACACCATATGTGACTGATATCATCCTCTTATAAGGCTCCAGTACTGATATAACCTCCAGACATTACACCATATGTGACTGATATCAGCCTCTTATAAAGCTCCAGTACTGATATAACCTCCAGACATTACATCATATGTGACTGATATCATCCTCTTATAACGCTCCAGTACTGATATAACCTCCAGACATTACACCATATGTGACTGATATCAGCCTCTTATAAAGCTCCAGTACTGATATAACCTCCAGACATTACATCATATGTGACTGATATCAGCTCCTCTTATAATGCTCCAGTACTGATATAACCTCCAGACATTACACCATATGTGACTGATATCAGCCCCTCTTATAATGCTCCAGTACTGATATAACCTCCAGACATTACATCATATGTGATTGATATCAGCCCCTCTTATAACGCTCCAGTACTGATATAACCTCCAGACATTACATTATAGGTGACTGATATCAGCTCCTCTTATAACGCTCCAGTACTGATATAACCTCCAGACATTACACCATATGTGACTGATATCAGCCCCTCTTCTAACGCTCCAGTACTGATATAACCTCCAGACATTACACCATATGTGACTGATATCAGCCCCTCTTATAACGCTCCGGTACTGATATAACCTCCAGACATTATACCATTTGTGACTGATATCAGCCTCTTATAACGCTCCAGTACTGATATAACCTCCAGACATTACACCATATGTGACTGATATCAGCCCCTCTTATAACGCTCCAGTACTGATATAACCTCCAGACATTACACCATATGTGACTGATATCAGCTCCTCTTATAACGCTCCAGTACTGATATAACCTCCAGACATTACATCATATGTGACTGATATCAACCCCTCTTATAACGCTCCAGTACTGATATAACCTCCAGACATTACACCATATGTGACTGATATCAGCCCCTCTTATAACGCTCCAATACTGATATAACCTCCAGACATTACACCATATGTGACTGATATCAGCCCCTCTTATAACGCTCCAGTACTGATATAACCTCCAGACATTACATCATATGTGATTGATATCAGCCCCTCTTATAATGCTCCAGTGCTGATATAACCTCCAGACATTACATCATATGTGACTGATATCAGCCTCTTATAACGCTCCAGTACTGATATAACCTCCAGACATTACACCAAATGTGACTGATATCAGCTCCTCTTATAACGCTCCAGTACTGATATAACCTCCAGACATTACATCATATGTGACTGATATCAGCCTCTTATAACGCTCCTGTACTGATATAACCTCCAGACATTACATCATATGTGACTGATATCAGCTCCCCTTATAACGCTACAGTACTGATATAACCTCCAGACATTACACCATATGTGACTGATATCAGCTCCTCTTATAACGCTCCAGTACTGATATAACCTCCAGACATTACATCATATGTGACTGATATTAGCCTCTTATAACGCTCCAGTACTGATGTAACCTCCAGACATTACACCATATGTGACTGATATCAGCTCCTCTTATAACGCTCCAGTACTGATATAACCTCCAGACATTACATCATATGTAACTGATATCAGCCTCTTATAACGCTCCTGTACTGATATAGCCTCCAGACATTACATCATATGTGATTGATATCAGCTCCTCTTAACGCTCCAGTACTGATATAACCTCCAGACATTACACCATATGTGACTGATATCAGCTCCTCTTATAACGCTCCAGTACTGACATAACCCCCAGACATTACATCATATGTGACTGATATCAGCCCCTCTTATAACGCTCCAGTTCTGATATAACCTCCAGACATTACATCATATGTGACTGATATCAGCCCCTCTTATAACGCTCCATTACTGATATAACCTCCAGACATTACATCATATGTGACTGATATAAGTCCCTCTTATAATGCTCCAGTGCTGATATAACCTCCAGACATTACATCATATGTGACTGATATCAGCCTCTTATAACGCTCCAGTACTGATATAACCTCCAGACATTACACCATATGTGACTGATATCAGCCTCTCTTATAATGCTCCAGTACTGATATAACCTCCAGACATTACATCATATGTGACTGATATCAACCCCTCTTATAACGCTCCAGTACTGATATAACCTCCAGACATTACACCATATGTGACTGATATCATCCTCTTATAACGCTCCAGTACTGATATAACCTCCAGACATTACATCATATGTGACTGATATCAGCCCCTCTTATAACGCTCCAGTACTGATATAACCTCCAGACATTACACCATATGTGACTGATATCAGCCTCTTATAACGCTCCAGTACTGATATAACCTCCAGACATTACATCATATGTGACTGATATCAGCCTCTTATAACGCTCCAGTACTGATATAACCTCCAGACATTACATCATATGTGACTGATATCAGCCCCTCTTATAACGCTCCAGTACTGATATAACCTCTAGACATTACACCATATGTGACTGATATCAGCCCCTCTTATAACGCTCCAGTACTGATATAACCTCCAGACATTACATCATATGTGACTCATATCAGCCTCTTATAACGCTCCTGTACTGATATAACCTCTAGACATTACACCATATGTGACTGATATCAGCCTCTTATAACGCTCCAGTACTGATATAACCTCCAGACATTACACCATATGTGACTGATATCAGCCTCTTATAACGCTCCAGTACTGATATAACCTCCAGACATTACATCATATGTGACTGATACCAGCCCCTCTTATAACGCTCCAGTATTGATATAACCTCCAGACATTACACCATATGTGACTGATATCAGCTCCTCTTAACGCTCCAGTACTGATATAACCTCCAGACATTACACCATATGTGACTGATATCAGCTCCTCTTATAACGCTCCAGTACTGATATAACCCCCAGACATTACATCATATGTGACTGATATCAGTCCCTCTTATAATGCTCCAGTGCTGATACAACCTCCAGACATTACACCATATGTGACTGATATCAGCTCCTCTTATAACGCTCCAGTACTGATATAACCTCCAGATATTACATCATATGTGACTGATATCAGCCTCTCTTATAATGCTCCAGTACTGATATAACCTCCAGACATTACATCATATGTGACTGATATCAGCCCCTCTTATAATGCTCCAGTACTGATATAACCTCCAGACATTACACCATATGTGACTGATATCAGCCTCTCTTATAATGCTCCAGTACTGATATAACCTCCAGACATTACATCATATGTGACTGATATCAGCCTCTTATAACGCTCCAGTACTGATATAACCTCCAGACATTACACCATATGTGACTGATATCAGCTCCTCTTATAACGCTCCAGTTCTGATATAACCTCCAGACATTACACCATATGTGACTGATATCAGCTCCTCTTATAACGCTCCAGTTCTGATATATCCTCCAGACATTACATCATATGTGACTGATATCAGTCCCTCTTATAATGCTCCAGTGCTGATACAACCTCCAGACATTACACCATATGTGACTGATATCAGCCTCTCTTATAATGCTCCAGTACTGATATAACCTCCAGACATTACATCATATGTGACTGATATCAGCCCCTCTTATAACGCTCCAGTACTGATATAACCTCCAGACATTACACCATATGTGACTGATATCATCCTCTTATAACGCTCCAGTACTGATATAACCTCCAGACATTACATCATATGTGACTGATATCAGCCCCTCTTATAACGCTCCAGTACTGATATAACCTCCAGACATTACACCATATGTGACTGATATCAGCCTCTTATAACGCTCCAGTACTGATATAACCTCCAGACATTACATCATATGTGACTGATATCAGCCTCTTATAACGCTCCAGTAGTGATATAACCTCCAGACATTACATCATATGTGACTGATATCAGCCCCTCTTATAACGCTCCAGTACTGATATAACCTCTAGACATTACACCATATGTGACTGATATCAGCCCCTCTTATAACGCTCCAGTACTGATATAAACTCCAGACATTACATCATATGTGACTGATATCAGCCTCTTATAACGCTCCAGTACTGATATAACCTCCAGACATTACACCATATGTGACTGCTATCAGCCCCTCTTATAATGCTCCAGTACTGATATAACCTCCAGACATTACACCATATGTGACTGATATCAGCTCCTCTTATAACGCTCCAGTACTGATATAACCTCCAGACATTACATCATATGTGACTGATATTAGCCTCTTATAACGCTCCAGTACTGATGTAACCTCCAGACATTACACCATATGTGACTGATATCAGCTCCTCTTATAACGCTCCAGTACTGATATAACCTCCAGACATTACATCATATGTAACTGATATCAGCCTCTTATAACGCTCCTGTACTGATATAGCCTCCAGACATTACATCATATGTGATTGATATCAGCTCCTCTTAACGCTCCAGTACTGATATAACCTCCAGACATTACACCATATGTGACTGATATCAGCTCCTCTTATAACGCTCCAGTACTGATATAACCCCCAGACATTACATCATATGTGACTGATATCAGCCCCTCTTATAACGCTCCAGTTCTGATATAACCTCCAGACATTACATCATATGTGACTGATATCAGCCCCTCTTATCACGCTCCATTACTGATATAACCTCCAGACATTACATCATATGTGACTGATATCAGTCCCTCTTATAATGCTCCAGTGCTGATATAACCTCCAGACATTACATCATATGTGACTGATATCAGCCTCTTATAACGCTCCAGTACTGATATAACCTCCAGACATTACACCATATGTGACTGATATCAGCCTCTCTTATAATGCTCCAGTACTGATATAACCTCCAGACATTACATCATATGTGACTGATATCAACCCCTCTTATAACGCTCCAGTACTGATATAACCTCCAGACATTACACCATATGTGACTGATATCAGCCTCTTATAACGCTCCAGTACTGATATAACCTCCAGACATTACACCATATGTGACTGATATCATCCTCTTATAACGCTCCAGTACTGATATAACCTCCAGACATTACATCATATGTGACTGATATCAGCCCCTTTTATAACGCTCCAGTACTGATATAACCTCCAGACATTACACCATATGTGACTGATATCAGCCTCTTATAACGCTCCAGTACTGATATAACCTCCAGACATTACATCATATGTGACTGATATCAGCCTCTTATAACGCTCCAGTACTGATATAACCTCCAGACATTACACCATATGTGACTGATATCAGCCTCTCTTATAATGCTCCAGTACTGATATAACCTCCAGACATTACATCATATGTGACTGATATCAACCCCTCTTATAACGCTCCAGTACTGATATAACCTCCAGACATTACACCATATGTGACTGATATCATCCTCTTATAACGCTCCAGTACTGATATAACCTCCAGACATTACATCATATGTGACTGATATCAGCCCCTCTTATAACGCTCCAGTACTGATATAACCTCCAGACATTACACCATATGTGACTGATATCAGCCTCTTATAACGCTCCAGTACTGATATAACCTCCAGACATTACATCATATGTGACTGATATCAGCCTCTTATAACGCTCCAGTACTGATATAACCTCCAGACATTACATCATATGTGACTGATATCAGCCCCTCTTATAACGCTCCAGTACTGATATAACCTCTAGACATTACACCATATGTGACTGATATCAGCCCCTCTTATAACGCTCCAGTACTGATATAACCTCCAGACATTACATCATATGTGACTCATATCAGCCTCTTATAACGCTCCTGTACTGATATAACCTCTAGACATTACACCATATGTGACTGATATCAGCCTCTTATAACGCTCCAGTACTGATATAACCTCCAGACATTACACCATATGTGACTGATATCAGCCTCTTATAACGCTCCAGTACTGATATAACCTCCAGACATTACATCATATGTGACTGATACCAGCCCCTCTTATAACGCTCCAGTATTGATATAACCTCCAGACATTACACCATATGTGACTGATATCAGCTCCTCTTAACGCTCCAGTACTGATATAACCTCCAGACATTACACCATATGTGACTGATATCAGCTCCTCTTATAACGCTCCAGTACTGATATAACCCCCAGACATTACATCATATGTGACTGATATCAGTCCCTCTTATAATGCTCCAGTGCTGATACAACCTCCAGACATTACACCATATGTGACTGATATCAGCTCCTCTTATAACGCTCCAGTACTGATATAACCTCCAGATATTACATCATATGTGACTGATATCAGCCTCTCTTATAATGCTCCAGTACTGATATAACCTCCAGACATTACATCATATGTGACTGATATCAGCCCCTCTTATAATGCTCCAGTACTGATATAACCTCCAGACATTACACCATATGTGACTGATATCAGCCTCTCTTATAATGCTCCAGTACTGATATAACCTCCAGACATTACATCATATGTGACTGATATCAGCCTCTTATAACGCTCCAGTACTGATATAACCTCCAGACATTACACCATATGTGACTGATATCAGCTCCTCTTATAACGCTCCAGTTCTGATATAACCTCCAGACATTACACCATATGTGACTGATATCAGCTCCTCTTATAACGCTCCAGTTCTGATATATCCTCCAGACATTACATCATATGTGACTGATATCAGTCCCTCTTATAATGCTCCAGTGCTGATACAACCTCCAGACATTACACCATATGTGACTGATATCAGCCTCTCTTATAATGCTCCAGTACTGATATAACCTCCAGACATTACATCATATGTGACTGATATCAGCCCCTCTTATAACGCTCCAGTACTGATATAACCTCCAGACATTACACCATATGTGACTGATATCATCCTCTTATAACGCTCCAGTACTGATATAACCTCCAGACATTACATCATATGTGACTGATATCAGCCCCTCTTATAACGCTCCAGTACTGATATAACCTCCAGACATTACACCATATGTGACTGATATCAGCCTCTTATAACGCTCCAGTACTGATATAACCTCCAGACATTACATCATATGTGACTGATATCAGCCTCTTATAACGCTCCAGTAGTGATATAACCTCCAGACATTACATCATATGTGACTGATATCAGCCCCTCTTATAACGCTCCAGTACTGATATAACCTCTAGACATTACACCATATGTGACTGATATCAGCCCCTCTTATAACGCTCCAGTACTGATATAAACTCCAGACATTACATCATATGTGACTGATATCAGCCTCTTATAACGCTCCAGTACTGATATAACCTCCAGACATTACACCATATGTGACTGCTATCAGCCCCTCTTATAATGCTCCAGTACTGATATAACCTCCAGACATTACACCATATGTGACTGATATCAGCTCCTCTTATAACGCTCCAGTACTGATATAACCTCCAGACATTACATCATATGTGACTGATATTAGCCTCTTATAACGCTCCAGTACTGATGTAACCTGCAGACATTACACCATATGTGACTGATATCAGCTCCTCTTATAACGCTCCAGTACTGATATAACCTCCAGACATTACATCATATGTAACTGATATCAGCCTCTTATAACGCTCCTGTACTGATATAGCCTCCAGACATTACATCATATGTGATTGATATCAGCTCCTCTTAACGCTCCAGTACTGATATAACCTCCAGACATTACACCATATGTGACTGATATCAGCTCCTCTTATAACGCTCCAGTACTGATATAACCCCCAGACATTACATCATATGTGACTGATATCAGCCCCTCTTATAACGCTCCAGTTCTGATATAACCTCCAGACATTACATCATATGTGACTGATATCAGCCCCTCTTATCACGCTCCATTACTGATATAACCTCCAGACATTACATCATATGTGACTGATATCAGTCCCTCTTATAATGCTCCAGTGCTGATATAACCTCCAGACATTACATCATATGTGACTGATATCAGCCTCTTATAACGCTCCAGTACTGATATAACCTCCAGACATTACACCATATGTGACTGATATCAGCCTCTCTTATAATGCTCCAGTACTGATATAACCTCCAGACATTACATCATATGTGACTGATATCAACCCCTCTTATAACGCTCCAGTACTGATATAACCTCCAGACATTACACCATATGTGACTGATATCAGCCTCTTATAACGCTCCAGTACTGATATAACCTCCAGACATTACACCATATGTGACTGATATCATCCTCTTATAACGCTCCAGTACTGATATAACCTCCAGACATTACATCATATGTGACTGATATCAGCCCCTTTTATAACGCTCCAGTACTGATATAACCTCCAGACATTACACCATATGTGACTGATATCAGCCTCTTATAACGCTCCAGTACTGATATAACCTCCAGACATTACATCATATGTGACTGATATCAGCCTCTTATAACGCTCCAGTACTGATATAACCTCCAGACATTACATCATATGTGACTGATATCAGCCCCTCTTATAACGCTCCAGTACTGATATAACCTCTAGACATTACACCATATGTGACTGATATCAGCCCCTCTTATAACGCTCCAGTACTGATATAACCTCCAGACATTACATCATATGTGACTCATATCAGCCTCTTATAACGCTCCTGTACTGATATAACCTCTAGACATTACACCATATGTGACTGATATCAGCCTCTTATAACGCTCCAGTACTGATATAACCTCCAGACATTACACCATATGTGACTGATATCAGCCTCTTATAACGCTCCAGTACTGATATAACCTCCAGACATTAAACCATATGTGACTGATATCAGCCTCTTATAACGCTCCAGTACTGATATAACCTCCAGACATTACATCATATGTGACTGATACCAGCCCCTCTTATAACGCTCCAGTATTGATATAACCTCCAGACATTACACCATATGTGACTGATATCAGCTCCTCTTAACGCTCCAGTACTGATATAACCTCCAGACATTACACCATATGTGACTGATATCAGCTCCTCTTATAACGCTCCAGTACTGATATAACCCCCAGACATTACATCATATGTGACTGATATCAGTCCCTCTTATAATGCTCCAGTGCTGATACAACCTCCAGACATTACACCATATGTGACTGATATCAGCTCCTCTTATAACGCTCCAGTACTGATATAACCTCCAGATATTACATCATATGTGACTGATATCAGCCTCTCTTATAATGCTCCAGTACTGATATAACCTCCAGACATTACATCATATGTGACTGATATCAGCCCCTCTTATAATGCTCCAGTACTGATATAACCTCCAGACATTACACCATATGTGACTGATATCAGCCTCTCTTATAATGCTCCAGTACTGATATAACCTCCAGACATTACATCATATGTGACTGATATCAGCCTCTTATAACGCTCCAGTACTGATATAACCTCCAGACATTACACCATATGTGACTGATATCAGCTCCTCTTATAACGCTCCAGTTCTGATATAACCTCCAGACATTACACCATATGTGACTGATATCAGCTCCTCTTATAACGCTCCAGTTCTGATATATCCTCCAGACATTACATCATATGTGACTGATATCAGTCCCTCTTATAATGCTCCAGTGCTGATACAACCTCCAGACATTACACCATATGTGACTGATATCAGCCTCTCTTATAATGCTCCAGTACTGATATAACCTCCAGACATTACATCATATGTGACTGATATCAGCCCCTCTTATAACGCTCCAGTACTGATATAACCTCCAGACATTACACCATATGTGACTGATATCATCCTCTTATAACGCTCCAGTACTGATATAACCTCCAGACATTACATCATATGTGACTGATATCAGCCCCTCTTATAACGCTCCAGTACTGATATAACCTCCAGACATTACACCATATGTGACTGATATCAGCCTCTTATAACGCTCCAGTACTGATATAACCTCCAGACATTACATCATATGTGACTGATATCAGCCTCTTATAACGCTCCAGTAGTGATATAACCTCCAGACATTACATCATATGTGACTGATATCAGCCCCTCTTATAACGCTCCAGTACTGATATAACCTCTAGACATTACACCATATGTGACTGATATCAGCCCCTCTTATAACGCTCCAGTACTGATATAAACTCCAGACATTACATCATATGTGACTGATATCAGCCTCTTATAACGCTCCAGTACTGATATAACCTCCAGACATTACACCATATGTGACTGCTATCAGCCCCTCTTATAATGCTCCAGTACTGATATAACCTCCAGACATTACACCATATGTGACTGATATCAGCTCCTCTTATAACGCTCCAGTACTGATATAACCTCCAGACATTACATCATATGTGACTGATATTAGCCTCTTATAACGCTCCAGTACTGATGTAACCTCCAGACATTACACCATATGTGACTGATATCAGCTCCTCTTATAACGCTCCAGTACTGATATAACCTCCAGACATTACATCATATGTAACTGATATCAGCCTCTTATAACGCTCCTGTACTGATATAGCCTCCAGACATTACATCATATGTGATTGATATCAGCTCCTCTTAACGCTCCAGTACTGATATAACCTCCAGACATTACACCATATGTGACTGATATCAGCTCCTCTTATAACGCTCCAGTACTGATATAACCCCCAGACATTACATCATATGTGACTGATATCAGCCCCTCTTATAACGCTCCAGTTCTGATATAACCTCCAGACATTACATCATATGTGACTGATATCAGCCCCTCTTATCACGCTCCATTACTGATATAACCTCCAGACATTACATCATATGTGACTGATATCAGTCCCTGTTATAATGCTCCAGTGCTGATATAACCTCCAGACATTACATCATATGTGACTGATATCAGCCTCTTATAACGCTCCAGTACTGATATAACCTCCAGACATTACACCATATGTGACTGATATCAGCCTCTCTTATAATGCTCCAGTACTGATATAACCTCCAGACATTACATCATATGTGACTGATATCAACCCCTCTTATAACGCTCCAGTACTGATATAACCTCCAGACATTACACCATATGTGACTGATATCAGCCTCTTATAACGCTCCAGTACTGATATAACCTCCAGACATTACACCATATGTGACTGATATCATCCTCTTATAACGCTCCAGTACTGATATGACCTCCAGACATTACATCATATGTGACTGATATCAGCCCCTTTTATAACGCTCCAGTACTGATATAACCTCCAGACATTACACCATATGTGACTGATATCAGCCTCTTATAACGCTCCAGTACTGATATAACCTCCAGACATTACATCATATGTGACTGATATCAGCCTCTTATAACGCTCCAGTACTGATATAACCTCCAGACATTACATCATATGTGACTGATATCAGCCCCTCTTATAACGCTCCAGTACTGATATAACCTCTAGACATTACACCATATGTGACTGATATCAGCCCCTCTTATAACGCTCCAGTACTGATATAACCTCCAGACATTACATCATATGTGACTGATATCAGCCTCTTATAACGCTCCTGTACTGATATAACCTCTAGACATTACACCATATGTGACTGATATCAGCCTCTTATAACGCTCCAGTACTGATATAACCTCCAGACATTACACCATATGTGACTGATATCAGCCTCTTATAACGCTCCAGTACTGATATAACCTCCAGACATTAAACCATATGTGACTGATATCAGCCTCTTATAACGCTCCAGTACTGATATAACCTCCAGACATTACATCATATGTGACTGATACCAGCCCCTCTTATAACGCTCCAGTACTGATATAACCTCCAGACATTACACCATATGTGACTGATATCAGCTCCTCTTAACGCTCCAGTACTGATATAACCTCCAGACATTACACCATATGTGACTGATATCAGCTCCTCTTATAACGCTCCACTACTGATATAACCCCCAGACATTACATCATATGTGACTGATATCAGTCCCTCTTATAATGCTCCAGTGATGATACAACCTCCAGACATTACACCATATGTGACTGATATCAGCTCCTCTTATAACGCTCCAGTACTGATATAACCTCCAGATATTACATCATATGTGACTGATATCAGCCTCTCTTATAATGCTCCAGTACTGATATAACCTCCAGACATTACATCATATGTGACTGATATCAGCCCCTCTTATAATGCTCCAGTACTGATATAACCTCCAGACATTACACCATATGTGACTGATATCAGCCTCTTATAACGCTCCAGTACTGATATAACCTCCAGACATTACACCATATGTGACTGATATCAGCTCCTCTTATAACGCTCCAGTTCTGATATAACCTCCAGACATTACACCATATGTGACTGATATCAGCTCCTCTTATAACGCTCCAGTTCTGATATATCCTCCAGACATTACATCATATGTGACTGATATCAGTCCCTCTTATAATGCTCCAGGACTGATACAACCTCCAGACATTACACCATATGTGACTGATATCAGCCTCTCTTATAATGCTCCAGTACTGATATAACCTCCAGACATTACATCATATGTGACTGATATCAGCCCCTCTTATAACGCTCCAGTACTGATATAACCTCCAGACATTACACCATATGTGACTGATATCATCCTCTTATAACGCTCCAGTACTGATATAACCTCCAGACATTACATCATATGTGACTGATATCAGCCCCTCTTATAACGCTCCAGTACTGATATAACCTCTAGACATTACACCATATGTGACTGATATCAGCCTCTTATAACGCTCCAGTACTGATATAACCTCCAGACATTACATCATATGTGACTGATATCAGCCTCTTATAACGCTCCAGTAGTGATATAACCTCCAGACATTACATCATATGTGACTGATATCAGCCCCTCTTATAACGCTCCAGTACTGATATAACCTCTAGACATTACACCATATGTGACTGATATCAGCCCCTCTTATAACGCTCCAGTACTGATATAAACTCCAGACATTACATCATATGTGACTGATATCAGCCTCTTATAACGCTCCAGTACTGATATAACCTCCAGACATTACACCATATGTGACTGATATCAGCCCCTCTTATAATGCTCCAGTACTGATATAACCTCCAGACATTACACCATATGTGACTGATATCAGCCCCTCTTATAATGCTCCAGTACTGATATAACCTCCAGACATTACACCATATGTGACTGATATCAGCTCCTCTTATAACGCTCCAGTACTGATATAACCTCCAGACATTACACCATATGTGACTGATATCAGCCTCTTATAACGCTCCAGTACTGATATAACCTCCAGACATTACATCATATGTGACTGATATCAGCCTCTTATAACGCTCCAGTACTGATATAACCTCCAGACATTACATCATATGTGACTGATATCAACCCCTCTTATAACGCTCCAGTACTGATATAACCTCCAGACATTACACCATATGTGACTGATATCATCCTCTTATAACGCTCCAGTACTGATATAACCTCCAGACATTACATCATATGTGACTGATATCAGCCCCTCTTATAACGCTCCAGTACTGATATAACCTCCAGACATTACACCATATGTGACTGATATCAGCCTCTTATAACGCTCCAGTACTGATATAACCTCCAGACATTACATCATATGTGACTGATATCAGCCTCTTATAACGCTCCAGTACTGATATAACCTCCAGACATTACATCATATGTGACTGATATCAGCCCCTCTTATAACGCTCCAGTACTGATATAACCTCTAGACATTACACCATATGTGACTGATATCAGCCCCTCTTATAACGCTCCAGTACTGATATAACCTCCAGACATTACATCATATGTGACTGATATCAGCCTCTTATAACGCTCCTGTACTGATATAACCTCTAGACATTACACCATATGTGACTGATATCAGCCTCTTATAACGCTCCAGTACTGATATAACCTCCAGACATTACACCATATGTGACTGATATCAGCCTCTTATAACTCTCCAGTACTGATATAACCTCCAGACATTAACCCATATGTTACTGATATCAGCCTCTTATAACGCTCCAGTACTGATATAACCTCCAGACATTACATCATATGTGACTGATACCAGCCCCTCTTATAACGCTCCAGTACTGATATAACCTCCAGACATTACACCATATGTGACTGATATCAGCTCCTCTTAACGCTCCAGTACTGATATAACCTCCAGACATTACACCATATGTGACTGATATCAGCTCCTCTTATAACGCTCCAGTACTGATATAACCCCCAGACAGTACATCATATGTGACTGATATCAGTCCCTCTTATAATGCTCCAGTGCTGATACAACCTCCAGACATTACACCATATGTGACTGATATCAGCTCCTCTTATAACGCTCCAGTACTGATATAACCTCCAGATATTACATCATATGTGACTGATATCAGCCTCTCTTATAATGCTCCAGTACTGATATAACCTCCAGACATTACATCATATGTGACTGATATCAGCCCCTCTTATAATGCTCCAGTACTGATATAACCTCCAGACATTACACCATATGTGACTGATATCAGCCTCTCTTATAATGCTCCAGTACTGATATAACCTCC
This sequence comes from Phyllobates terribilis, assembly GCF_046119375.1. Taxonomy (NCBI): domain Eukaryota; kingdom Metazoa; phylum Chordata; class Amphibia; order Anura; family Dendrobatidae; genus Phyllobates; species Phyllobates terribilis. The sequence goes on along the minus strand of NW_027362768.1, from coordinate 389,695,402 downwards.
AGACATTACATCATATGTGACTGATATCAGCCTCTTATAACGCTCCAGTACTGATATAACCTCCAGACATTACACCATATGTGACTGATATCAGCTCCTCTTATAACGCTCCAGTTCTGATATAACCTCCAGACATTACACCATATGTGACTGATATCAGCTCCTCTTATAACGCTCCAGTTCTGATATATCCTCCAGACATTACATCATATGTGACTGATATCAGTCCCTCTTATAATGCTCCAGGGCTGATACAACCTCCAGACATTACACCATATGTGACTGATATCAGCCTCTCTTATAATGCTCCAGTACTGATATAACCTCCAGACATTACATCATATGTGACTGATATCAGCCCCTCTTATAACGCTCCAGTACTGATATAACCTCCAGACATTACACCATATGTGACTGATATCATCCTCTTATAACGCTCCAGTACTGATATAACCTCCAGACATTACATTATATGTGACTGATATCAGCCCCTCTTATAACGCTCCAGTACTGATATAACCTCCAGACATTACACCATATGTGACTGATATCAGCCTCTTATAACGCTCCAGTACTGATATAACCTCCAGACATTACATCATATGTGACTGATATCAGCCTCTTATAACGCTCCAGTAGTGATATAACCTCCAGACATTACATCATATGTGACTGATATCAGCCCCTCTTATAACGCTCCAGTACTGATATAACCTCTAGACATTACACCATATGTGACTGATATCAGCCCCTCTTATAACGCTCCAGTACTGATATAACCTCCAGACATTACACCATATGTGACTGATATCAGCCCCTCTTATAATGCTCCAGTACTGATATAACCTCCAGACATTACACCATATGTGACTGATATCAGCCCCTCTTATAATGCTCCAGTACTGATATAACCTCCAGACATTACACCATATGTGACTGATATCAGCTCCTCTTATAACGCTCCAGTACTGATATAACCTCCAGACATTACACCATATGTGACTGATATCAGCCTCTTATAACGCTCCAGTACTGATATAACCTCCAGACATTACATCATATGTGACTGATATCAGCCTCTTATAACGCTCCAGTACTGATATAACCTCCAGACATTACATCATATGTGACTGATATCAGCCCCTCTTATAATGCTCCAGTACTGATATAACCTCTAGACATTACACCATATGTGACTGATATCAGCCCCTCTTATAACGCTCCAGTACTGATATAACCTCCAGACATTACATCATATGTGACTGATATCAGCCTCTTATAACGCTCCTGTACTGATATAACCTCTAGACATTACACCATATGTGACTGATATCAGCCTCTTATAACGCTCCAGTACTGATATAACCTCCAGACATTACACCATATGTGACTGATATCAGCCTCTTATAACGCTCCAGTACTGATATAACCTCCAGACATTAAACCATATGTGACTGATATCAGCCTCTTATAACGCTCCAGTACTGATATAACCTCCAGACATTACATCATATGTGACTGATACCAGCCCCTCTTATAACGCTCCAGTACTGATATAACCTCCAGACATTACACCATATGTGACTGATATCAGCTCCTCTTAACGCTCCAGTACTGATATAACCTCCAGACATTACACCATATGTGAATGATATCAGCTCCTCTTATAACGCTCCAGTACTGATATAACCCCCAGACATTACATCATATGTGACTGATATCAGTCCCTCTTATAATGCTCCAGTGCTGATACAACCTCCAGACATTACACCATATGTGACTGATATCAGCTCCTCTTATAACGCTCCAGTACTGATATAACCTCCAGATATTACATCATATGTGACTGATATCAGCCTCTCTTATAATGCTCCAGTACTGATATAACCTCCAGACATTACATCATATGTGACTGATATCAGCCCCTCTTATAATGCTCCAGTACTGATATAACCTCCAGACATTACACCATATGTGACTGATATCAGCCTCTCTTATAATGCTCCAGTACTGATATAACCTCCAGACATTACATCATATGTGACTGATATCAGCCTCTTATAACGCTCCAGTACTGATATAACCTCCAGACATTACACCATATGTGACTGATATCAGCTCCTCTTATAACGCTCCAGTTCTGATATAACCTCCAGACATTACACCATATGTGACTGATATCAGCTCCTCTTATAACGCTCCAGTTCTGATATATCCTCCAGACATTACATCATATGTGACTGATATCAGTCCCTCTTATAATGCTCCAGTGCTGATACAACCTCCAGACATTACACCATATGTGACTGATATCAGCCTCTCTTATAATGCTCCAGTACTGATATAACCTCCAGACATTACATCATATGTGACTGATATCAGCCCCTCTTATAACGCTCCAGTACTGATATAACCTCCAGACATTACACCATATGTGACTGATATCATCCTCTTATAACGCTCCAGTACTGATATAACCTCCAGACATTACATCATATGTGACTGATATCAGCCCCTCTTATAACGCTCCAGTACTGATATAACCTCCAGACATTACACCATATGTGACTGATATCAGCCTCTTATAACGCTCCAGTACTGATATAACCTCCAGACATTACATCATATGTGACTGATATCAGCCTCTTATAACGCTCCAGTAGTGATATAACCTCCAGACATTACATCATATGTGACTGATATCAGCCCCTCTTATAACGCTCCAGTACTGATATAACCTCTAGACGTTACACCATATGTGACTGATATCAGCCCCTCTTATAACGCTCCAGTACTGATATAAACTCCAGACATTACATCATATGTGACTGATATCAGCCTCTTATAACGCTCCAGTACTGATATAACCTCCAGACATTACACCATATGTGACTGATATCAGCCCCTCTTATAATGCTCCAGTACTGATATAACCTCCAGACATTACACCATATGTGACTGATATCAGCCCCTCTTATAATGCTCCAGTACTGATATAACCTCCAGACATTACACCATATGTGACTGATATCAGCTCCTCTTATAACGCTCCAGTACTGATATAACCTCCAGACATTACACCATATGTGACTGATATCAGCCTCTTATAACGCTCCAGTACTGATATAAACTCCAGACATTACACCATATGTGACTGATATCAGCCCCTCTTATGACGCTCCAGTACTGATATAACCTCCAGACATTACACCATATGTGACTGATATCAGCCCCTCTTATAACGCTCCAGTACTGATATAACCTCCAGACATTACATCATATGTGACTGATATCAGCCCCTCTTATAACGCTCCAGTACTGATATAACCTCAAGACATTACACCATATGTGACTGATATCAGCCTCTTCTAACGCTCCAGTACTGATATAACCTCCAGACATTACATCATATGTGACTGATATCAGCCTCTCTTATAATGCTCCAGTACTGATATAACCTCCAGACATTACACCGTATGTGACTGATATCAGCCCCTCTTATAACGCTCCAGTACTGATATAACCTCCAGACATTACACCATTTGTGACTGATATCAGCCTCTTATAACGCTCCATTACTGATATAACCTCCAGACATTACATCATATGTGACTGATATCAGCCCCTCTTATAACGCTCCAGTACAGATATAACCTCCAGACATTACACCATATGTGACTGATATCAGCTCCTCTTATAACGCTCCAGTACTGATATAACCTCCAGACATTACACCATATGTGACTGATATCAGCTCCTCTTATAACTCTCCAGTACTGATATAACCTCCAGACATTACATCATATGTGAATGATATCAGCCTCTTATAACGCTCCAGTACTGATATAACCTCCAGACATTACATCATATGTGACTGATATCAGCTCCTCTTATAACGCTCCAGTACTGATATAACCTCCAGACATTACATCATATGTGACTGATATCAGCCTCTTATAAAGCTCCAGTACTGATATAACCTCCAGACATTACACCATATGTGACTGATATCAGCCCCTCTTATAACGCTCCAGTACTGATATAACCTCCAGACATTACATCATATGTGATTGATATCAGCCCCTCTTATAATGCTCCAGTACTGATATAACCTCCAGACATTACATCATATGTGACTGAGATCAGCCCCTCTTATAACGCTCCAGTACTAATATAACCTCCAGACATTACACCATATGTGACTGATATCAGCCTCTTATAATGCTCCAGTACTGATAGAACCTCCAGACATTACACCATATGTGACTGATATCATCCTCTTATAACGCTCCAGTACTGATATAACCTCCAGACATTACACCATATGTGACTGATATCAGCCTCTTATAAAGCTCCAGTACTGATATAACCTCCAGACATTACATCATATGTGACTGATATCATCCTCTTATAACGCTCCAGTACTGATATAACCTCCAGACATTACACCATATGTGACTGATATCAGCCTCTTATAAAGCTCCAGTACTGATATAACCTCCAGATATTACACCATATGTGACTGATATCAGCCCCTCTTATAACGCTCCAGTACTGATATAACCTCCAGACATTACATCATATGTGATTGATATCAGCCCCTCTTATAACGCTCCAGTACTGATATAACCTCCAGACATTACATTATAGGTGACTGATATCAGCTCCTCTTATAACGCTCCAGTACTGATATAACCTCCAGACATTACACCATATGTGACTGATATCAGCCCCTCTTATAACGCTCCAGTACTGATATAACCTCCAGACATTACACCATATGTGACTGATATCAGCCCCTCTTATAACGCTCCGGTACTGATATAACCTCCAGACATTATACCATTTGTGACTGATATCAGCCTCTTATAATGCTCCAGTACTGATATAACCTCCAGACATTACACCATATGTGACTGATATCAGCCCCTCTTATAACGCTCCAGTACTGATATAACCTCCAGACATTACACCATATGTGACTGATATCAGCCTCTTATAACGCTCCAGTACTGATATAACCTCCAGACATTACACCGTATGTGACTGATATCAGCCCCTCTTATAACGCTCCAGTACTGATATAACCTCCAGACATTACATCATATGTGACTGATATCAACCCCTCTTATACCGCTCCAGTACTGATATAACCTCCAGACATTACACCATATGTGACTGATATCAGCTCCTCTTATAACGCTCCAATACTGATATAACCTCCAGACATTACACCATATGTGACTGATATCAGCCCCTCTTATAACGCTCCAGTACTGATATAAGCTCCAGACATTACATCATATGTGATTGATATCAGCCCCTCTTATAATGCTCCAGTGCTGATATAACCTCCAGACATTACACCATATGTGACTGATATCAGCTCCTCTTATAACGCTCCAGTCCTGATATAACCCCCAGACATTACATCATATGTGACTGATATCAGCCCCTCTTATAATGCTCCAGTACTGATATAACCTCCAGACATTACACCGTATGTGACTGATATCAGCCCCTCTTATAACGCTCTAGTACTGATATAACCTCCAGACATTACACCATATGTGACTGATATCAGCCTCTTATAACGCTCCAGTACTGATATAAACTCCAGACATTACACCATATGTGACTGATATCAGCCCCTCTTATGACGCTCCAGTACTGATATAACCTCCAGACATTACACCATATGTGACTGATATCAGCCCCTCTTATAACGCTCCAGTACTGATATAACCTCCAGACATTACATCATATGTGACTGATATCAGCCCCTCTTATAACGCTCCAGTACTGATATAACCTCAAGACATTACACCATATGTGACTGATATCAGCCTCTTCTAACGCTCCAGTACTGATATAACCTCCAGACATTACATCATATGTGACTGATATCAGCCTCTCTTATAATGCTCCAGTACTGATATAACCTCCAGACATTACACCGTATGTGACTGATATCAGCCCCTCTTATAACGCTCCAGTACTGATATAACCTCCAGACATTACACCATTTGTGACTGATATCAGCCTCTTATAACGCTCCATTACTGATATAACCTCCAGACATTACATCATATGTGACTGATATCAGCCCCTCTTATAACGCTCCAGTACAGATATAACCTCCAGACATTACACCATATGTGACTGATATCAGCTCCTCTTATAACGCTCCAGTACTGATATAACCTCCAGACATTACACCATATGTGACTGATATCAGCTCCTCTTATAACTCTCCAGTACTGATATAACCTCCAGACATTACATCATATGTGAATGATATCAGCCTCTTATAACGCTCCAGTACTGATATAACCTCCAGACATTACATCATATGTGACTGATATCAGCTCCTCTTATAACGCTCCAGTACTGATATAACCTCCAGACATTACATCATATGTGACTGATATCAGCCTCTTATAAAGCTCCAGTACTGATATAACCTCCAGACATTACACCATATGTGACTGATATCAGCCCCTCTTATAACGCTCCAGTACTGATATAACCTCCAGACATTACATCATATGTGATTGATATCAGCCCCTCTTATAATGCTCCAGTACTGATATAACCTCCAGACATTACATCATATGTGACTGAGATCAGCCCCTCTTATAACGCTCCAGTACTAATATAACCTCCAGACATTACACCATATGTGACTGATATCAGCCTCTTATAATGCTCCAGTACTGATAGAACCTCCAGACATTACACCATATGTGACTGATATCATCCTCTTATAACGCTCCAGTACTGATATAACCTCCAGACATTACACCATATGTGACTGATATCAGCCTCTTATAAAGCTCCAGTACTGATATAACCTCCAGACATTACATCATATGTGACTGATATCATCCTCTTATAACGCTCCAGTACTGATATAACCTCCAGACATTACACCATATGTGACTGATATCAGCCTCTTATAAAGCTCCAGTACTGATATAACCTCCAGATATTACACCATATGTGACTGATATCAGCCCCTCTTATAACGCTCCAGTACTGATATAACCTCCAGACATTACATCATATGTGATTGATATCAGCCCCTCTTATAACGCTCCAGTACTGATATAACTTCCAGACATTACATTATAGGTGACTGATATCAGCTACTCTTATAACGCTCCAGTACTGATATAACCTCCAGACATTACACCATATGTGACTGATATCAGCCCCTCTTATAACGCTCCAGTACTGATATAACCTCCAGACATTACACCATATGTGACTGATATCAGCCCCTCTTATAACGCTCCGGTACTGATATAACCTCCAGACATTATACCATTTGTGACTGATATCAGCCTCTTATAATGCTCCAGTACTGATATAACCTCCAGACATTACACCATATGTGACTGATATCAGCCCCTCTTATAACGCTCCAGTACTGATATAACCTCCAGACATTACACCATATGTGACTGATATCAGCCTCTTATAACGCTCCAGTACTGATATAACCTCCAGACATTACACCGTATGTGACTGATATCAGCCCCTCTTATAACGCTCCAGTACTGATATAACCTCCAGACATTACATCATATGTGACTGATATCAACCCCTCTTATACCGCTCCAGTACTGATATAACCTCCAGACATTACACCATATGTGACTGATATCAGCTCCTCTTATAACGCTCCAATACTGATATAACCTCCAGACATTACACCATATGTGACTGATATCAGCCCCTCTTATAACGCTCCAGTACTGATATAAGCTCCAGACATTACATCATATGTGATTGATATCAGCCCCTCTTATAATGCTCCAGTGCTGATATAACCTCCAGACATTACACCATATGTGACTGATATCAGCTCCTCTTATAACGCTCCAGTCCTGATATAACCCCCAGACATTACATCATATGTGACTGATATCAGCCCCTCTTATAATGCTCCAGTACTGATATAACCTCCAGACATTACACCGTATGTGACTGATATCAGCCCCTCTTATAACGCTCTAGTACTGATATAACCTCCAGACATTACACCATATGTGACTGATATCAGCCTCTTATAACGCTCCAGTACTGATATAACCTCCACACATTCCACCGTATGTGACTGATATCAGCCCCTCTTATAACGCTCCAGTACTGATATAACCTCCAGACATTACATCATATGTGACTGATATCAGCCTCTTATAACGCTCCAGTACTGATATAACCTCCAGACATTACACCATATGTGACTGATATCAGCCCCTCTTATAACGCTCAAGTACTGATATAACCTCCAGACATTACACCATATGTGACTGATATCAGCTCCTCTTATAACGCTCCAGTACTGATCTAACCTCCAGACATTACACCATATGTGACTGATATCAGCTCCTCTTATAACGCTCCAGTACTGATATAACCTCCAGACATTACACCATATGTGACTGATATCAGCCCCTCTTATAACGCTCCAGTACTGATATAACCTCCAGACATTACATCATATGTGACTGATATCAGCCTCTTATAACGCTTCAGTACTGATATAACCTCCAGACATTACACCATATGTGACTGATATCAGCTCCTCTTATAACGCTCCAGTACTGATATAACCTCCAGACATTACACCATATGTGACTGATAGCAGCCTCTTATAACGCTCCAGTAGTGATATAACCTCCAGACATTACACCATATGTGACTGATAGCAGCCTCTTATAACACTCCAGTAGTGATATAACCTCCAGACATTACACCATATGTGACTGATATCAGCCCCTCTTATAACGCTCCAGTACTGATATAACCTCCAGACATTACATCATATGTGATTGATATCAGCCTCTCTTATAACGCTCCAGTACTGATATAACCTCCAGACATTACACCATATGTGACTGATAGCAGCCTCTTATAACGCTCCAGTACTGATATAACCTCCAGACATTACACCATATGTGACTGATAGCAGCCTCTTATAACACTCCAGTAGTGATATAACCTCCAGACATTACACCATATGTGACTGATATCAGCCCCTCTTATAACGCTCCAGTACTGATATAACCTCCAGACATTACATCATATGTGATTGATATCAGCCTCTCTTATAACGCTCCAGTACTGATATAACCTCCAGACATTACACCATATGTGACTGATATCAGCCCCTCTTATAACGCTCCAGTACTGATATAACCTCCAGAAATTACATCATATGTGACTGATATCAGCTCCTCTTATAACGCTCCAATACTGATATAACCTCGACATTACACCATATGTGACTGATATCAGCTCCTCTTATAACGCTCCAATACTGATATAACCTCCAGACATTACACCATATGTGACTGATATCAGCCTCTTATAACGCTCCAGTACTGATATAAACTCCAGACATTACACCATATGTGACTGATATCAGCCCCTCTTATAAAGCTCCAGTACTGATATAACCTCCAGACATTACACCATATGTGACTGATATCAGCTCCTCTTATAACGCTCCAGTGCTGATATAACCTCCAGACATTACACCATATGTGACTGATATCAGCCCCTCTTATAACGCTCCAGTACTGATATAACCTCCAGACATTACATCATATGTGACTGATATCAGCCCCTCTTATAACGCTCCAGTACTGATATAACCTCCAGACATTACACCATATGTGACTGATATCAGCCCCTCTTATAACGCTCCAGTACTGATATAACCTCCAGACATTACATCATATGTGACTGATATCAGCTCCTCTTATAACGCTCCAGTACTGATATAACCTCCAGACATTACACCATATGTGACTGATATCAGCCCCTCTTATAACGCTCCAGTACTGATATAACCTCCAGACATTACATCATATGTGACTGATATCAGCTCCTCTTATAACACTCCAGTACTGATACAACCTCCAGACATTACACCATGTGTGACTGATATCAGCCCCTCTTATAACGCTCCAGTACTGATATAACCTCCAGACATTAAACCATATGTGACTGATATCAGACCCTCTTATAATGCTCCAGTACTGATATAACCTCCAGACATTACACCATATGTGACTGATATCAGCTCCTCTTATAACACTCCAGTACTGATATAACCTCCAGACATTACATCATATGTGACTGATATCAGCCTCTTATAATGCTCCAGTACTGATATAACCTCCAGACATTACACCATATGTGATTGATATCAGCCCCTCTTATAACGCTCCAGCACTGATATAACCTCCAGACATTACACCATATGTGACTGATATCAGCCTCTTATAACGCTCCAGTACTGATATAACCTCCAGACATTTCACCATATGTGACTGATATCAGCCCCTCTTATAACGCTCCAGTACTGATATAACCTCCAGACATTACACCATATGTGACTGATATCAGCCTCTTATAACGCTCCAGTACTGATATAACCTCCAGACATTACACCATATGTGACTGATGTCAGCTCCTCTTATAACGCTCCAGTACTGATATAACCTCCAGACATTACACCATATGTGACTGATATCAGCCTTTTATAACGCTCCAGTACTGATATAACCTCCAGACATTACACCATATGTGACTGATATCAGCCCCTCTTATAACGCTCCAGTACTGATATAACCTCCAGACATTACACCATATGTGACTGATATCAGCCTCTTATAACGCTCCAGTACTGATATAACCTCCAGACATTACATCATATGTGACTGATATCAGCCTCTCTTATAATGCTCCAGTACTGATATAACCTCCAGACATTACACCATATGTGACTGATATCAGCCTCTTATAACGCTCCATTACTGATATAACCTCCAGACATTACATCATATGTGACTGATATCAGCCCCTCTTATAACGCTCCAGTACTGATATAACCTCCAGACATTACACCATATGTGACTGATATCAGCTCCTCTTATAACTCTCCAGTACTGATATAACCTCCAGACATTATATCATATGTGACTGATATCAGCCTCTTATAACGCTCCAGTACTGATATAACCTCCAGACATTACATCATATGTGACTGATATCAGCTCCTCTTATAACGCTCCAGTACTGATATAACCTCCAGACATTACATCATATGTGACTGATATCAGCCTCTTATAAAGCTCCAGTACTGATATAACCTCCAGACATTACACCATATGTGACTGATATCAGCCCCTCTTATAACGCTCCAGTACTGATATAACCTCCAGACATTACATCATATGTGATTGATATCAGCCCCTCTTATAATGCTCCAGTACTGATATAACCTCCAGACATTACATCATATGTGACTGAGATCAGCCCCTCTTATAACGCTCCAGTACTGATATAACCTCCAGACATTACACCATATGTGACTGATATCAGCCTCTTATAACGCTCCAGTACTGATAGAACCTCCAGACATTACACCATATGTGACTGATATCAGCCTCTTATAACGCTCCAGTACTGATATAACCTCCAGACATTACACCATATGTGACTGATATCATCCTCTTATAACGCTCCAGTACTGTTATAACCTCCAGACATTACACCATATGTGACTGATATCAGCCTCTTATAAAGCTCCAGTACTGATATAACCTCCAGACATTACATCATATGTGACTGATATCATCCTCTTATAACGCTCCAGTACTGATATAACCTCCAGACATTACACCATATGTGACTGATATCAGCCTCTTATAAAGCTCCAGTACTGATATAACCTCCAGACATTACACCATATGTGACTGATATCAGCCCCTCTTATAACGCTCCAGTACTGATATAACCTCCAGACATTACATCATATGTGATTGATATCAGCCCCTCTTATAACGCTCCAGTACTGATATAACCTCCAGACATTACATTATAGGTGACTGATATCAGCTCCTCTTATAACGCTCCAGTACTGATATAACCTCCAGACATTACACCATATGTGACTGATATCAGCCCCTCTTATAATGCTCCGGTACTGATATAACCTCCAGACATTATACCATTTGTGACTGATATCAGCCTCTTATAATGCTCCAGTACTGATATAACCTCCAGACATTACACCATATGTGACTGATATCAGCCCCTCTTATAACGCTCCAGTACTGATATAACCTCCAGACATTACACCATATGTGACTGATATCAGCCTCTTATAACCCTCCAGTACTGATATAACCTCCAGACATTACACCGTATGTGACTGATATCAGCCCCTCTTATAACGCTCCAGTACTGATATAACCTCCAGACATTACATCATATGTGACTGATATCAACCCCTCTTATAACGCTCCAGTACTGATATAACCTCCAGACATTACACCATATGTGACTGATATCAGCCCCTCTTATAATGCTCCAGTGCTGATATAACCTCCAGACATTACACCATATGTGACTGATATCAGCTCCTCTTATAACGCTCCAGTACTGATATAACCCACAGACATTACATCATATGTGACTGATATCAGCCCCTCTTATAACGCTCCAGTACTGATATAACCTCCAGACATTACATCATATGTGATTGATATCAGCCCCTCTTATAATGCTCCAGTGCTGATATAACCTCCAGACATTACACCATATGTGACTGATATCAACCCCTCTTATAATGCTCCAGTGCTGATATAACCTCCAGACATTACACCATATGTGACTGATATCAGCTCCTCTTATAACGCTCCAGTACTGATATAACCCCCAGACATTACATCATATGTGACTGATATCAGCCCCTCTTATAACGCTCCAGTACTGATATAACCTCCAGACATTACATCATATGTGATTGATATCAGCCCCTCTTATAATGCTCCAGTGCTGATATAACCTCCAGACATTACACCATATGTGACTGATATCAGCCCCTCTTATAATGCTCCAGTACTGATATAACCTCCAGACATTACACTGTATGTGACTGATATCAGCCCCTCTTATAACGCTCAAGTACTGATATAACCTCCAGACATTACACCATATGTGACTGATATCAGCTCCTCTTATAACGCTCCAGTACTGATATAACCTCCAGACATTACACCATATGTGACTGATATCAGCTCCTCTTATAACGCTCCAGTACTGATATAACCTCCAGACATTACACCATATGTGACTGATATCAGCCCCTCTTATAACGCTCCAGTACTGATATAACCTCCAGACATTACATCATATGTGACTGATATCAGCCTCTTATAACGCTTCAGTACTGATATAACCTCCAGACATTACACCTTATGTGACTGATATCAGCTCCTCTTATAACGCTCCAGTACTGATATAACCTCCAGACATTACACCATATGTGACTGATATCAGCCCCTCTTATAACGCTCCAGTACTGATATAACCTCCAGACATTACATCATATGTGATTGATATCAGCCTCTCTTATAACGCTCCAGTACTGATATAACCTCCAGACATTACACCATATGTGACTGATATCAGCCCCTCTTATAACGCTCCAGTACTGATATAACCTCCAGAAATTACATCATATGTGACTGATATCAGCTCCTCTTATAACGCTCCAATACTGATATAACCTCGACATTACACCATATGTGACTGATATCAGCTCCTCTTATAACGCTCCAATACTGATATAACCTCCAGACATTACACCATATGTGACTGATATCAGCCTCTTATAACGCTCCAGTGCTGATATAAACTCCAGACATTACACCATATGTGACTGATATCAGCCCCTCTTATAAAGCTCCAGTACTGATATAACCTCCAGACATTACACCATATGTGACTGATATCAGCTCCTCTTATAACGCTCCAGTACTGATATAACCTCCAGACATTACACCATATGTGACTGATATCAGCCCCTCTTATAACGCTCCAGTACTGATATAACCTCCAGACATTACATCATATGTGACTGATATCAGCTCCTCTTATAAAGCTCCAGTACTGATATAACCTCCAGACATTACACCATATGTGACTGATATCAGCCCCTCTTATAACGCTCCAGTACTGATATAACCTCCAGACATTACATCATATGTGACTGATATCAGCTCCTCTTATAACGCTCCAGTACTGATACAACCTCCAGACATTACACCATGTGTGACTGATATCAGCCCCTCTTCTAACGCTCCAGTACTGATATAACCTCCAGACATTAAACCATATGTGACTGATATCAGACCCTCTTATAACGCTCCAGTACTGATATAACCTCCACACATTACACCATATGTGACTGATATCAGCTCCTCTTATAACACTCCAGTACTGATATAACCTCCAGACATTACATCATATGTGACTGATATCAGCCTCTTATAACGCTCCAGTACTGATATAACCTCCAGACATTACACCATATGTGATTGATATCAGCCCCTCTTATAACGCTCCAGCACTGATATAACCTCCAGACATTACACCATATGTGACTGATATCAGCCTCTTATAACGCTCCAGTACTGATATAACCTCCAGACATTACACCATATGTGACTGATATCAGCCCCTCTTATAACGCTCCAGTACTGATATAACCTCCAGACATTACACCATATGTGACTGATATCAGCCTCTTATAACGCTCCAGTACTGATATAACCTCCGGACATTACACCATATGTGACTGATATCAGCCTGTTATAACGCTCCAGTACTGATATAACCTTCAGACATTACACCATATGTGACTGATATCAGCTCCTCTTATAACGCTCCAGTACTGATATAACCGCCAGACATTACACCATATGTGACTGATATCAGCCACTCTTATAACGCTCCAGTACTGATATAACCTCCAAAAATTACATCATATGTGACGGATATCAGCCTCTTATAACGCTCCAGTACTGATATAACCTCCAGACATTACACCATATGTGACTGATATCAGCCCCTCTTATAACGCTCCAGTACTGATATAACCTCCAGACATTACATCATATGTGACTGATATCAGCTCCTCTTATAAAGCTCCAGTACTGATATAACCTCCAGACATTACACCATATGTGACTGATATCAGTCCCTCTTATAACGCTCCAGTACTGATATAACCTCCAGACATTACACCATATGTGACTGATATCAGCCCCTCTTATAACGCTCCAGTACTGATATAACCTCCAGACATTACACCATATGTGACTGATATCAGACCCTCTTATAAAGCTCCAGTACTGATATAACCTCCAGACATTACATCATATGTGACTGATATCAGCCTCTTATAACGCTCCAGTACTGATATAACCTCCAGACATTACACCATATGTGATTGATATCAGCCCCTCTTATAACGCTCCAGCACTGATATAACCTCCAGACATTACACCATATGTGACTGATATCAGCCTCTTATAACGCTCCAGTACTGATATAACCTCCAGACATTACACCATATGTGACTGATATCAGCCCCTCTTATAACGCTCCAGTACTGATATAACCTCCAGACATTACACCATATGTGACTGATATCAGCCTCTTATAACGCTCCAGTACTGATATAACCTCCGGACATTACACCATATGTGACTGATATCAGCCTGTTATAACGCTCCAGTACTGATATAACCTCCAGACATTACACCATATGTGACTGATATCAGCTCCTCTTATAACGCTCCAGTACTGATATAACCGCCAGACATTACACCATATGTGACTGATATCAGCCACTCTTATAACGCTCCAGTACTGATATAACCTCCAAAAATTACATCATATGTGACGGATATCAGCCTCTTATAACGCTCCAGTACTGATATAACCTCCAGACATTACACCATATGTGACTGATATCAGCCCCTCTTATAACGCTCCAGTACTGATATAACCTCCAGACATTACACCATATGTGACTGATATCAGTCCCTCTTATAACGCTCCAGTACTGATATAACCTCCAGACATTACACCATATGTGACTGATATCAGCCCCTCTTATAACGCTCCAGTACTGATATAACCTCCAGACATTACACCATATGTGACTGATATCAGCCCCTCTTATAATGCTCCAGTACTGATATAACCTCCAGACATTACACTGTATGTGACTGATATCAGCCCCTCTTATAACGCTCAAGTACTGATATAACCTCCAGACATTACACCATATGTGACTGATATCAGCTCCTCTTATAACGCTCCAGTACTGATATAACCTCCAGACATTACACCATATGTGACTGATATCAGCTCCTCTTATAACGCTCCAGTACTGATATAACCTCCAGACATTACACCATATGTGACTGATATCAGCCCCTCTTATAACGCTCCAGTACTGATATAACCTCCAGACATTACATCATATGTGACTGATATCAGCCTCTTATAATGCTTCAGTACTGATATAACCTCCAGACATTACACCATATGTGACTGATATCAGCTCCTCTTATAACGCTCCAGTACTGATATAACCTCCAGACATTACACCATATGTGACTGATATCAGCCCCTCTTATAACGCTCCAGTACTGATATAACCTCCAGACATTACATCATATGTGATTGATATCAGCCTCTCTTATAACGCTCCAGTACTGATATAACCTCCAGACATTACACCATATGTGACTGATATCAGCCCCTCTTATAACGCTCCAGTACTGATATAACCTCCAGAAATTACATCATATGTGACTGATATCAGCTCCTCTTATAACGCTCCAATACTGATATAACCTCGACATTACACCATATGTGACTGATATCAGCTCCTCTTATAACGCTCCAATACTGATATAACCTCCAGACATTACACCATATGTGACTGATATCAGCCTCTTATAACGCTCCAGTGCTGATATAAACTCCAGACATTGCACCATATGTGACTGATATCAGCCCCTCTTATAAAGCTCCAGTACTGATATAACCTCCAGACATTACACCATATGTGACTGATATCAGCTCCTCTTATAACGCTCCAGTACTGATATAACCTCCAGACATTACACCATATGTGACTGATATCAGCCCCTCTTATAACGCTCCAGTACTGATATAACCTCCAGACATTACATCATATGTGACTGATATCAGCTCCTCTTATAAAGCTCCAGTACTGATATAACCTCCAGACATTACACCATATGTGACTGATATCAGCCCCTCTTATAACGCTCCAGTACTGATATAACCTCCAGACATTACATCATATGTGACTGATATCAGCTCCTCTTATAACGCTCCAGTACTGATACAACCTCCAGACATTACACCATGTGTGACTGATATCAGCCCCTCTTCTAACGCTCCAGTACTGATATAACCTCCAGACATTAAACCATATGTGACTGATATCAGACCCTCTTATAACGCTCCAGTACTGATATAACCTCCACACATTACACCATATGTGACTGATATCAGCTCCTCTTATAACACTCCAGTACTGATATAACCTCCAGACATTACATCATATGTGACTGATATCAGCCTCTTATAACGCTCCAGTACTGATATAACCTCCAGACATTACACCATATGTGATTGATATCAGCCCCTCTTATAACGCTCCAGCACTGATATAACCTCCAGACATTACACCATATGTGACTGATATCAGCCTCTTATAACGCTCCAGTACTGATATAACCTCCAGACATTACACCATATGTGACTGATATCAGCCCCTCTTATAACGCTCCAGTACTGATATAACCTCCAGACATTACACCATATGTGACTGATATCAGCCTCTTATAACGCTCCAGTACTGATATAACCTCCGGACATTACACCATATGTGACTGATATCAGCCTGTTATAACGCTCCAGTACTGATATAACCTCCAGACATTACACCATATGTGACTGATATCAGCTCCTCTTATAACGCTCCAGTACTGATATAACCGCCAGACATTACACCATATGTGACTGATATCAGCCACTCTTATAACGCTCCAGTACTGATATAACCTCCAAAAATTACATCATATGTGACGGATATCAGCCTCTTATAACGCTCCAGTACTGATATAACCTCCAGACATTACACCATATGTGACTGATATCAGCCCCTCTTATAACGCTCCAGTACTGATATAACCTCCAGACATTACACCATATGTGACTGATATCAGTCCCTCTTATAACGCTCCAGTACTGATATAACCTCCAGACATTACACCATATGTGACTGATATCAGCCCCTCTTATAACGCTCCAGTACTGATATAACCTCCAGACATTACACCATATGTGACTGATATCAGACCCTCTTATAAAGCTCCAGTACTGATATAACCTCCAGACATTACATCATATGTGACTGATATCAGCTCCTCTTATAACGCTCCAGTACTGATATAACCTCCAGACATTGCACCGTATGTGACTGATATCAGCCCCTCTTATAACGCTCCAGTACTGATATAACCTCCAGACATTACATCATATGTGACTGATATCAGCCTCTTATAACGCTCCAGTACTGATATAACCTCCAGACATTACACAATATGTGACTGATATCAGCCCCTCTTATAACGCTCAAGTACTGATATAACCTCCAGACATTACACCATATGTGACTGATATCAGCTCCTCTTATAACGCTCCAGTACTGATATAACCTCCAGACATTACACCATATGTGACTGATATCAGCTCCTCTTATAACGCTCCAGTACTGATATAGCCTCCAGACATTACACCATATGTGACTGATATCAGCCCCTCTTATAACGCTCCAGTACTGATATAACCTCCAGACATTACATCATATGTGACTGATATCAGCCTCTTATAACGCTTCAGTACTGATATAACCTCCAGACATTACACCATATGTGACTGATATCAGCTCCTCTTATAACGCTCCAGTACTGATATAACCTCCAGACATTACACCATATGTGACTGATATCAGCCCCTCTTATAACGCTCCAGTACTGATATAACCTCCAGACATTACATCATATGTGATTGATATCAGCCTCTCTTATAACTCTCCAGTACTGATATAACCTCCAGACATTACACCATATGTGACTGATATCAGCCCCTCTTATAACGCTCCAGTACTGATATAACCTCCAGAAATTACATCATATGTGACTGATATCAGCTCCTCTTATAACGCTCCAATACTGATATAACCTCGACATTACACCATATGTGACTGATATCAGCTCCTCTTATAACGCTCCAGTACTGATATAACCTCCAGACATTACACCATATGTGACTGATATCAGCCTCTTATAACGCTCCAGTACTGATATAACCTCCAGACATTACACCATATGTGACTGATATCAGCCTCTTATAACGCTCCAGTACTGATATAACCTCCAGACATTACACCATATGTGACTGATATCAGCCTCTTATAACGCTCCAGTACTGATATAACCTCCAGACATTACAC
The DNA here is from genome assembly GCF_046119375.1 of Phyllobates terribilis. Taxonomy (NCBI): domain Eukaryota; kingdom Metazoa; phylum Chordata; class Amphibia; order Anura; family Dendrobatidae; genus Phyllobates; species Phyllobates terribilis. The sequence continues at coordinate 389,675,973 of NW_027362768.1, read as the reverse complement.
CATATGTGACTGATATCAGCTCCTCTTATAACGCTCCAGTACTGATATAACCTCCAGACATTACACCATATGTGACTGATATCAGCCCCTCTTATAACGCTCCAGTACTGATATAACCTCCAGACATTACACCATATGTGACTGATATCAGCCTCTTATAACGCTCCAGTACTGATATAACCTCCAGACATTACACCATATGTGACTGATATCAGCCCCTCTTATAACGCTCCAGTACTGATATAACCTCCAGACATTACATCATATGTGACTGATATCAGCCCCTCTTATAACGCTCCAGTACTGATATAACCTCCAGACATTACACCATATGTGACTGATATCAGCTCCTCTTATAACGCTCCAGTACTGATATAACCTCCAGACATTACACCATATGTGACTGATATCATCCTCTTATAACGCTCCAGTACTGATATAACCTCCAGACATTACACCATATGTGACTGATATCAGCCTCTTATAAAGCTCCAGTACTGATATAACCTCCAGACATTACATCATATGTGACTGATATCAGCTCCTCTTATAACGCTCCAGTACTGATATAACCTCCAGACATTACACCATATGTGACTGACATCAGCCCCTCTTATAACGCTCCAGTACTGATATAAACTCCAGACATTACACCATATGTGACTGATATTAGCCTCTTATAACGCTCCAGTACTGATATAACCTCCAGACATTACATCATATGTGACTGATATCAGCCTCTTATAACGATCCAGTACTGATATAACCTCCAGACATTACACCATATGTGACTGATATCAGCCTCTTATAACGCTCCAGTACTGATATAACCTCCAGACATTACACCATATGTGACTGATATCATCCTCTTATAACGCTTCAGTACTGATATAACCTCCAGACATTACACCATATGTGACTGATATCAGCCTCTTATAAAGCTCCAGTACTGATATAACCTCCAGACATTACATCATATGTGACTGATATCATCCTCTTATAACGCTCCAGTACTGATATAACCTCCAGACATTACACCATATGTGACTGATATCAGCCTCTTATAAAGCTCCAGTACTGATATAACCTCCAGACATTACACCATATGTGACTGATATCAGCCCCTCTTATAATGCTCCAGTACTGATATAACCTCCAGACATTACATCATATGTGATTGATATCAGCCCCTCTTATAACGCTCCAGTACTGATATAACCTCCAGACATTACATTATAGGTGACTGATATCAGCTCCTCTTATAACGCTCCAGTACTGATATAACCTCCAGACATTACACCATATTTGACTGATATCAGCCCCTCTTATAACGCTCCAGTACTGATATAACCTCCAGACATTACACCATATGTGACTGATATCAGCCCCTCTTATAACGCTCCGGTACTGATATAACCTCCAGACATTATACCATTTGTGACTGATATCAGCCTCTTATAACGCTCCAGTACTGATATAACCTCCAGACATTACACCATATGTGACTGATATCAGCCCCTCTTATAACGCTCCAGTACTGATATAACCTCCAGACATTACACCATATGTGACTGATATCAGCCTCTTATAACGCTCCAGTACTGATATAACCTCCATACATTACACCGTATGTGATTGATATCAGCCCCTCTTATAACGCTCCAGTACTGATATAACCTCCAGACATTACATCATATGTGACTGATATCAACCCCTCTTATAACGCTCCAGTACTGATATAACCTCCAGACATTACACCATATGTGACTGATATCAGCTCCTCTTATAACGCTCCAGTACTGATATAACCTCCAGACATTACATCATATGTGATTGATATCAGCCCCTCTTATAATGCTCCAGTGCTGATATAACCTCCAGACATTACACCATATGTGACTGATATCAGCTCCTCTTATAACGCTCCAGTACTGATATAACCCCCAGACATTACATCATATGTGACTGATATCAGCCTCTTATAACGCTCCAGTACTGATATAACCTCCACACATTGCACCGTATGTGACTGATATCAGCCCCTCTTATAACGCTCTAGTACTGATATAACCTCCAGACATTACACCATATGTGACTGATATCAGCCTCTTATAACGCTCCAGTACTGATATAACCTCCAGACATTGCACCGTATGTGACTGATATCAGCCCCTCTTATAACGCTCCAGTACTGATATAACCTCCAGACATTACATCATATGTGACTGATATCAGCCTCTTATAACGCTCCAGTACTGATATAACCTCCAGACATTACACCATATGTGACTGATATCAGCCCCTCTTATAACGCTCCAGTAGTGATATAACCTCCAGACATTACATCATATGTGACTGATATCAGATCCTCTTATAACACTCCAGCACTGATATAACCTCCAAACATTACACCATATGTGACTGATATCAGCTCCTCTTATAACGCTCCAGTACTGATATAACCTCCAGACATTACACCATATGTGACTGATATCAGCCCCTCTTATAACGCTCCAGTACTGATATAACCTCCAGACATTACACCATATGTGACTGACATCAGATCCTCTTATAACGCTCCAGTACTGATATAACCTCCAGAGATTACACCATATGTGACTGATATCAGCTCCTCTTAAAACGCTTCAGTACTGATATAACCTCCAGACATTACACCATATGTGACTGATATCAGCCCCTCTTATAACGCTCCAGTACTGATATAACCTCCAGACATTACATCATGTGTGACTGATATCAGCCTCTTATAACGCTTCAGTACTGATATAACCTACAGACATTACACCATATGTGACTGATATCAGCCCCTCTTATAACGCTCCAGTACTGATATAACCTCCAGACATTACACCATATGTGACTGATATCAGCTCCTCTTATAACGTTCCAGTACTGATATAACCGCCAGACATTACACCATATGTGACTGATATCAGCCCCTCTTATAACGCTCCAGTACTGATATAACCTCCAGACATTACATCATATGTGATTGATATCAGCCTCTCTTATAACGCTCCAGTACTGATATAACCTCCAGACATTACATCATATGTGACTGATATCAGCTCCTCTTATAACGCTCCAATACTGATATAAACTCCAAACATTACACCATATGTGACTGATATCAGCTCCTCTTAAAACACTCCAGTACTGATATAAACTCCAGACATTACACCATATGTGACTGATATCAGCCCCTCTTATAAAGCTCCAGTACTGATACAACCTCCAGACATTACACCATATGTGACTGATATCAGCTCCTCTTATAACGCTCCAGTACTGATATAACCTCCAGACATTACACCATATGTGACTGATATCAGCCCCTCTTATAACGCTCCAGTACTGATATAACCTCCAGACATTACATCATATGTGACTGATATCAGCCCCTCTTATAACGCTCCAGTACTGATATAACCTCCAGACATTACACCATATGTGACTGATATCAGCCCCTCTTATAACGCTCCAGTACTGATATAACCTCCAGACATTACATCATATGTGACTGTTATCAGCTCCTCTTATAACACTCCAGTACTGATACAACCTCCAGACATTACACCATGTGTGACTGATATCAGCCCCTCTTATAACGCTCCAGTACTGATATAACCTCCAGACATTACACTATGTGTGACTGATATCAGACCCTCTTATAACGCTCCAGTACTGATATAACCTCCAGACATTACACCATATGTGACTGATATCAGCTCCTCTTATAACACTCCAGTACTGATATAACCTCCAGACATTACATCATATGTGTCTGATATCAGCCCCTCTTATAACGCTCCAGTACTGATATAACCTCCAGACATTACACCATATGTGACTGATATCAGCCCCTCTTATAACGCTCCAGTACTGATATAACCTCCAGACATTACACCATATGTGACTGATATCAGCCTCTCTTATAACGCTCCAGTACTGATATAACCTCCAGATATTACACCATATGTGACTGATATCAGCCCCTCTTATAACGCTCCAGTACTGATATAACCTCCAGACATTACACCATATGTGACTGATATCAGCCTCTTATAACGCTCCAGTACTGATATAACCTCCAGACATTACACCATATGTGACTGATATCAGCCCCTCTTATAACACTCCAGTACTGATATAACCTCCAGACATTACACCATATGTGACTGATATCAGCCCCTCTTATAACGCTCCAGTACTGATATAACCTCCAGACATTACACCATATGTGACTGATATCAGCCCCTCTTATAACGCTCCAGTACTGATATAACCTCCAGACATTACATCATATGTGACTGATATCAGCTCCTCCTATAACGCTCCAGTACTGATATAACCTCCAGACATTACATCATATGTGACTGATATCAGCCCCTCTTATAACGCTCCAGTACTGATATAAATTCCACACATTACACCATATGTGACTGATATCAGCCCCTCTTATAACGCTCGAGTACTGATATAACCTCCAGACATTACATCATATGTGACTGATATCAGCCCCTCTTATAACGCTCCAGTACTGATATAACCTCCAGACATTACATCATATGTGACTGATATCAGCCCCTCTTATAACACTCCAGTACTGATATAACCTCCAGACATTACACCATATGTGACTGATATCAGCCCCTCTTATAACGCTCCAGTACTGATATAACCTCCAGACATTACATCATATGTGACTGATATCAGCCCCTCTTATAACACTCCAGTACTGATATAACCTCCAGACATTACACCATATGTGACTGATATCAGCCCCTCTTATAACGCTCCAGTACTGATATAACCTCCAGACATTACATCATATGTGACTGATATCAGCCTCTTATAACGCTCCAGTACTGATATAACCTCCAGAGATTACACCATATGTGACTGATATCAGCCTCTTATAACGCTCCAGTACTGATATAACCGCCAGACATTACATCATATGTGACTGATATCACCCTCTTATAATGCTCCAGTACTGATATAACCTCCAGACATTACACCATATGTGACTGATATCAGCCCCTCTTATAACGCTCCAGTACTGATATAATTCCAGACATTACATCATATGTGACTGATATCAGCTCCTCTTATAACACTCCAGTACTGATATAACCTCCAGACATTAGACCATATGTGACTGATATCAGCCCCTCTTATAACGCTCCAGTACTGATATAACCTCCAGACATTACACCATATGTGACTGATATCAGCCCCTCTTATAACGCTCCAGTACTGATATAACCTCCAGATATTACATCATATGTGACTGATATCAGCTCCTCCTATAACGCTCCAGTACTGATATAACCTCCAGACATTACATCATATGTGACTGATATCAGCCTCTTATAACGCTCCAGTACTGATATAACCTCCAGACATTACACCATATGTGACTGATATCAGCCCCTCTTATAGTGCTCCAGTACTGATATAACCTCCAGACATTACACCATATGTGACTGATATCAGCCCCTCTTATAACGCTCCAGTACTGATATAACCTCCAGACATTACACCATATGTGACTGATATCAGCCCCTCTTATAACGCTCCAGTACTGATATAACCTCCAGACATTACATCATATGTGACTGATATCAGCCCCTCTTATAACTCTCCAGTACTGATATAACCTCCAGACATTACACCATATGTGACTGATATCAGCCCCTCTTATAACACTCCAGTACTGATATAACCTCCAGACATTACACCATATGTGACTGATATCAGCCCCTCTTATAACGCTCCAGTACTGATATAACCTCCAGACATTACACCATATGTGACTGATATCAGCTCCTCCTATAACGCTCCAGTACTGATATAACCTCCAGACATTATACCATATGTGACTGATATCAGCCCCTCTTATAACGCTCCAGTACTGATATAACCTCCAGACATTAAACCATATGTGACTGATATCAGCCCCTCTTATAACGCTCCAGTACTGATATAACCTCCAGACATTACATCATATGTGACTGATATCAGCTCCTCCTATAACGCTCCAGTACTGATATAACCTCCAGACATTACACCATATGTGACTGATATCAGCCTCTTATAACACTCCAGTACTGATATAACCTCCAGACATTACACCATATGTGACTGATATCAGCTCCTCTTATAACACTCCAGTACTGATATAACCTCCAGACATTACACCATATGTGACTGATATCAGCCCCTCTTATAACGCTCCAGTACTGATATAACCTCCAGACATTACATCATATGTGACTGATATCAGCCCCTCTTATAACGCTCCAGTACTGATATAACCTCCAGACATTACATCATATGTGACTGATATCAGCCTCTTATAACGCTCCAGTACTGATATAACCTCCAGACATTACACCATATGTGACTGATATCAGCCTCTTATAACGCTCCAGTACTGATATAACCTCCAGACATTACACCATATGTGACTGATATCAGCCCCTCTTATAACGCTCTAGTACTGATATAACCTCCAGACATTACACCATATGTGACTGATATCAGCCCCTCTTATAACGCTCCAGTACTGATATAACCTCCAGACATTACATCATATGTGACTGATATCAGCTCCTCCTATAACGCTCCAGTACTGATATAACCTCCAGACATTACACCATATGTGACTGATATCAGCCTCTTATAACGCTCCATTACTGATATAACCTCCAGACATTACACCATATGTGACTGATATCAGCCCCTCTTATAATGCTCCAGTACTGATATAACCTCCAGACATTACACCATATGGGACTGATATCAGCTCCTCTTATAACACTCCAGTACTGATATAACCTCCAGACATTACACCATATGTGACTGATATCAGCCCCTCTTATAACGCTCCAGTACTGATATAACCTCCAGACATTACACCATATGTGACTGATATCAGCCCCTCTTATAACGCTCCAGTACTGATATAACCTCCAGACATTACATCATATATGACTGATATCAGCCCCTCTTATAACGCTCCAGTACTGATATAACCTCCAGACATTACACCATATGTGACTGATATCAGCCCCTCTTATAACGCTCCAGTACTGAAATAACCTCCAGACATTACATCATATGTGACTGATATCAGCCCTTTTATAACGCTCCAGTACTGATATAACCTCCAGACATTACATCATATGTGACTGATATCAGCCCCTCTTATAACGCTCCAGTACTGATATAACCTCCAGACATTACATCATATGTGACAGATATCAGCCCCTCTTATAACGCTCCAGTACTGATATAACCTCCAGACATTACACCATATGTGACTGATATCAGCCCCTCTTATAACGCTCCAGTACTGATATAACCTCTAGACATTACACCATATGTGACTGATATCAGCCTCTTATAACGCTCCAGTACTGATATAACCTCCAGACATTACACCATATGTGACTGATATCAGCCTCTTATAACGCTCCAGTACTGATATAACCTCCAGACATTACACCATATGTGACTGATATCAGCTCCTCTTATAACACTCCAGTACTGATATAACCTCCAGACATTACACCATATGTGACTGATATCAGCCCCTCTTATAACGCTCCAGTACTGATATAACCTCCAGACATTACATCATATGTGACTGATATCAGCCTCTTATAACGCTCCAGTACTGATATAACCTCCAGACATTACATCATATGTGACTGATATCAGCTCCTCTTATAACACTCCAGTACTGATATAAGCTCCAGACATTACATCATATGTGACTGATATCAGCCCCTCTTATAACGCTCCAGTACTGATATAACCTCCAGACATTACATCATATGTGACTGATATCAGCCTCTTATAACGCTCCAGTACTGATATAACCTCCAGACATTACACCATATGTGACTGATATCAGCCCCTCTTATAACGCTCCAGTACTGATATAACCTCCAGACATTACACCATATGTGACTGATATCAGCCCCTCTTATAACGCTCCAGTACTGATATAACCTCTAGACATTACACCATATGTGACTGATATCAGCCTCTTATAACGCTCCAGTACTGATATAACCTCCAGACATTACACCATATGTGACTGATATCAGCCTCTTATAACGCTCCAGTACTGATATAACCTCCAGACATTACACCATATGTGACTGATATCAGCTCCTCTTATAACACTCCAGTACTGATATAACCTCCAGACATTACACCATATGTGACTGATATCAGCCCCTCTTATAACGCTCCAGTACTGATATAAACTCCAGACATTACATCATATGTGACTGATATCAGCCCCTCTTATAACGCTCCAGTACTGATATAACCTCCAGACATTACATCATTTGTGACTGATATCAGCCTCTTATAACGCTCCAGTACTGATATAACCTCCAGACATTACACCATATGTGACTGATATCACCCCCTCTTATAACGCTCCAGTACTGATATAACCTCCAGACATTACACCATATGTGACTGATATCAGCCCCTCTTATAACGCTCCAGTACTGATATAACCTCCAGACATTACATCATATGTGACTGATATCAGCCTCTTATAACGCTCCAGTACTGATATAACCTGCAGACATTACACCATATGTGACTGATATCAGCCCCTCTTATAACGCTCCAGTACTGATATAACCTCCAGACATTACACCTTATGTGACTGATATCAGCCCCTCTTATAACGCTCCAGTACTGATATAACCTCCAGACATTACACCATATGTGACTGATATCAGCCTCTTATAACGCTCCAGTACTGATATAACCTCCAGACATTACACCATATGTGACTGATATCAGCTCCTCTTATAACACTCCAGTACTGATATAACCTCCAGACATTACACCATATGTGACTGATATCAGCCCCTCTTATAACGCTCCAGTACTGATATAACCTCCAGACATTACATCATATGTGACTGATATCAGCCCCTCTTATAACGCTCCAGTACTGATATAACCTCCAGACATTACATCATATGTGACTGATATCAGCCTCTTATAACGCTCCAGTTCTGAGATAACCTCCAGACATTACACCATATGTGACTGATATCAGCATCTTATAACGCTCCAGTACTGATATAACCTCCAGACATTACATCATATGTGAGTGATATCAGCCCCTCTTATAACGCTCCAGTACTGATATAACCTCCAGACATTACACCATATGTGACTGATATCAGCCTCTTATAACGCTCCAGTGCTGATATAACCTCCAGACATTACACCATATGTGACTGATATCAGCCCCTCTTATAACGCTGCAGTACTGATATAACCTCCAGACATTACACCATATGTGACTGATATCAGCCCCTCTTATAACGCTCCAGTACTGATATAACCTCCAGACATTACATCATATGTGACTGATATCAGCCCCTCTTATAACGCTCCAGTACTGATATAACCTCCAGACATTACATCATATGTGACTGATATCAGCCTCTTATAACGCTCCAGTACTGATATAACCTCCAGACATTACACCATATGTGACTGATATCAGCCTCTTATAACGCTCCAGTACTGATATAACCTCCAGACATTACACCATATGTGACTGATATCAGCCCCTCTTATAACGCTCTAGTACTGATATAACCTCCAGACATTACACCATATGTGACTGATATCAGCCCCTCTTATAACGCTCCAGTACTGATATAACCTCCAGACATTACATCATATGTGACTGATATCAGCTCCTCCTATAACGCTCCAGTACTGATATAACCTCCAGACATTACACCATATGTGACTGATATCAGCCTCTTATAACGCTCCATTACTGATATAACCTCCAGACATTACACCATATGTGACTGATATCAGCCCCTCTTATAATGCTCCAGTACTGATATAACCTCCAGACATTACACCATATGGGACTGATATCAGCTCCTCTTATAACACTCCAGTACTGATATAACCTCCAGACATTACACCATATGTGACTGATATCAGCCCCTCTTATAACGCTCCAGTACTGATATAACCTCCAGACATTACACCATATGTGACTGATATCAGCCCCTCTTATAACGCTCCAGTACTGATATAACCTCCAGACATTACATCATATGTGACTGATATCAGCTCCTCTTATAACGCTCCAGTACTGATATAACCTCTAGACATTACATCATATGTGACTGATATCAGCCTCTTATAACGCTCCAGTACTGATATAACCTCCAGACATTACACCATATGTGACTGATATCAGCCCCTCTTATAACGCTCCAGTACTGATATAACCTCCAGACATTACACCATATGTGACTGATATCAGCCCCTCTTATAACGCTCCAGTACTGATATAACCTCTAGACATTACACCATATGTGACTGATATCAGCCTCTTATAACGCTCCAGTACTGATATAACCTCCAGACATTACACCATATGTGACTGATATCAGCCTCTTATAACGCTCCAGTACTGATATAACCTCCAGACATTACACCATATGTGACTGATATCAGCTCCTCTTATAACACTCCAGTACTGATATAACCTCCAGACATTACACCATATGTGACTGATATCAGCCCCTCTTATAACGCTCCAGTACTGATATAACCTCCAGACATTACATCATATGTGACTGATATCAGCCTCTTATAACGCTCCAGTACTGATATAACCTCCAGACATTACATCATATGTGACTGATATCAGCTCCTCTTATAACACTCCAGTACTGATATAAGCTCCAGACATTACATCATATGTGACTGATATCAGCCCCTCTTATAACGCTCCAGTACTGATATAACCTCCAGACATTACATCATATGTGACTGATATCAGCCTCTTATAACGCTCCAGTACTGATATAACCTCCAGACATTACACCATATGTGACTGATATCAGCCCCTCTTATAACGCTCCAGTACTGATATAACCTCCAGACATTACACCATATGTGACTGATATCAGCCCCTCTTATAACGCTCCAGTACTGATATAACCTCTAGACATTACACCATATGAGACTGATATCAGCCTCTTATAACGCTCCAGTACTGATATAACCTCCAGACATTACACCATATGTGACTGATATCAGCCTCTTATAACGCTCCAGTACTGATATAACCTCCAGACATTACACCATATGTGACTGATATCAGCTCCTCTTATAACACTCCAGTACTGATATAACCTCCAGACATTACACCATATGTGACTGATATCAGCCCCTCTTATAACGCTCCAGTACTGATATAAACTCCAGACATTACATCATATGTGACTGATATCAGCCCCTCTTATAACGCTCCAGTACTGATATAACCTCCAGACATTACATCATTTGTGACTGATATCAGCCTCTTATAACGCTCCAGTACTGATATAACCTCCAGACATTACACCATATGTGACTGATATCACCCCCTCTTATAACGCTCCAGTACTGATATAACCTCCAGACATTACACCATATGTGACTGATATCAGCCCCTCTTATAACGCTCCAGTACTGATATAACCTCCAGACATTACATCATATGTGACTGATATCAGCCTCTTATAACGCTCCAGTACTGATATAACCTGCAGACATTACACCATATGTGACTGATATCAGCCCCTCTTATAACGCTCCAGTACTGATATAACCTCCAGACATTACACCATATGTGACTGATATCAGCCCCTCTTATAACGCTCCAGTACTGATATAACCTCCAGACATTACACCATATGTGACTGATATCAGCCTCTTATAACGCTCCAGTACTGATATAACCTCCAGACATTATACCATATGTGACTGATATCAGCTCCTCTTATAACACTCCAGTACTGATATAACCTCCAGACATTACACCATATGTGACTGATATCAGCCCCTCTTATAACGCTCCAGTACTGATATAACCTCCAGACATTACATCATATGTGACTGATATCAGCCCCTCTTATAACGCTCCAGTACTGATATAACCTCCAGACATTACATCATATGTGACTGATATCAGCCGCTTATAACGCTCCAGTTCTGATATAACCTCCAGACATTACACCATATGTGACTGATATCAGCATCTTATAACGCTCCAGTACTGATATAACCTCCAGACATTACATCATATGTGACTGATATCAGCCCCTCTTATAACGCTCCAGTACTGATATAACCTCCAGACATTACACCATATGTGACTGATATCAGCCTCTTATAACGCTCCAGTGCTGATATAACCTCCAGACATTACACCATATGTGACTGATATCAGCCCCTCTTATAACGCTGCAGTACTGATATAACCTCCAGACATTACACCATATGTGACTGATATCAGCCCCTCTTATAACGCTCCAGTACTGATATAACCTCCAGACATTACATCATATGTGACTGATATCAGCTCCTCCTATAACGCTCCAGTACTGATATAACCTCCAGACATTACACCATATGTGACTGATATCAGCCTCTTATAACGCTCCATTACTGATATAACCTCCAGACATTACACCATATGTGACTGATATCAGCCCCTCTTATAATGCTCCAGTACTGATATAACCTCCAGACATTACACCATTTGTGACTGATATCAGCTCCTCTTATAACACTCCAGTACTGATATAACCTCCAGACATTACACCATATGTGACTGATATCAGCCCCTCTTATAACGCTCCTGTACTGATATAACCTCCAGACATTACATCATATGTGACTGATATCAGCCCCTCTTATAACGCTCCAGTACTGATATAACCTCCAGACATTACATCATATGTGACTGATATCAGCCTCTTATAACGCTCCAGTACTGATATAACCTCCAGACATTACACCATATGTGACTGATATCAGCCCCTCTTATAACGCTCCAGTACTGATATAACCTCCAGACATTACACCATATGTGACTGATATCAGCCCCTCTTATAAAGTTCCAGTACTGATATAACCTCTAGACATTACACCATATGTGACTGATATCAGCCTCTTATAACGCTCCAGTACTGATATAACCTCCAGACATTACACCATATGTGACTGATATCAGCCTCTTATAACGCTCCAGTACTGATATAACCTCCAGACATTACACCATATGTGACTGATATCAGCTCCTCTTATAACACTCCAGTACTGAGATAACCTCCAGACATTACACCATATGTGACTGATATCAGCCCCTCTTATAACGCTCCAGTATTGATATGACCTCCAGACATTACATCATATGTGACTGATATCAGCCCCTCTTATAACGCTCCAGTACTGATATAACCTCCAGACATTACATCATATGTGACTGATATCAGCCCCTCTTATAACGCTCCAGTACTGATATAACCTCCAGACATTACACCATATGTGACTGATATCAGCCCCTCTTATAACGCTCCAGTACTGATATAACCTCCAGACATTACACCATATGTGACTGATATCAGCCCCTCTTATAACGCTCCAGTACTGATATAACCTCCAGACATTACACCATATGTGACTGATATCAGCCTCTTATAACGCTCCAGTACTGATATAACCTCCAGACATTACACCATATGTGACTGATATCAGCTCCTCTTATAACACTCCAGTACTGATATAACCTCCAGACATTACATCATATGTGACTGATATCAGCCCCTCTTATAACGCTCCAGTACTGATATAACCTCCAGACATTACATCATATGTGACTGATATCAGCCTCTTATAACGCTCCAGTACTGATATAACCTCCAGACATTACACCATGTGTGACTGATATCAGCCCCTCTTATAACGCTCCAGTACTGATATAACCTCCAGACATTACACCATATGTGACTGATATCAGCCTCTTATAATGCTCCAGTACTGATATAACCTCCAGACATTACATCATATGTGACTGATATCAGCCCCTCTTATAACGCTCCAGTACTGATATAACCTCCAGACATTACACCATATGTGACTGATATCAGCCCCTCTTATAACGCTCCAGTACTGATATAACCTCCAGACATTACACCATATGTGACTGATATCAGCCTCTTATAACGCTCCAGTACTGATATAACCTCCAGACATTACACCATATGTGACTGATATCAGCTCCTCTTATAACACTCCAGTACTGATATAACCTCCAGACATTACATCATATGTGACTGATATCAGCCCCTCTTATAACGCTCCAGTACTGATATAACCTCCAGACATTACATCATATGTGACTGATATCAGCCTCTTATAACGCTCCAGTACTGATATAACCTCCAGACATTACACCATATGTGACTGATATCAGCCCGTCTTATAACGCTCCAGTACTGATATAACCTGCAGACATTACACCATATGTGACTGATATCAGCCCCTCTTATAACGCTCCAGTACTGATATAACCTCCAGACATTACATCATATGTGACTGATATCAGCCTCTTATAACGCTCCAGTACTGATATAACCTGCAGACATTACACCATATGTGACTGATATCAGCCCCTCTTATAACGCTCCAGTACTGATATAACCTCCAGACATTACACCATATGTGACTGATATCAGCCCCTCTTATAACGCTCCAGTACTGATATAACCTCCAGACATTACACCATATGTGACTGATATCAGCCTCTTATAACGCTCCAGTACTGATATAACCTCCAGACATTACACCATATGTGACTGATATCAGCTCCTCTTATAACACTCCAGTACTGATATAACCTCCAGACATTACACCATATGTGACTGATATCAGCCCCTCTTATAACGCTCCAGTACTGATATAACCTCCAGACATTACATCATATGTGACTGATATCAGCCCCTCTTATAACGCTCCAGTACTGATATAACCTCCAGACATTACATCATATGTGACTGATATCAGCCTCTTATAACGCTCCAGTACTGATATAACCTCCAGACATTACACCATATGTGACTGATATCAGCCTCTTATAACGCTCCAGTACTGATATAACCTCCAGACATTACACCATATGTGACTGATATCAGCCCCTCTTATAACGCTGCAGTACTGATATAACCTCCAGACATTACACCATATGTGACTGATATCAGCCCCTCTTATAACGCTCCAGTACTGATATAACCTCCAGACATTACATCATATGTGACTGATATCAGCCCCTCTTATAACGCTCCAGTACTGATATAACCTCCAGACATTACATCATATGTGACTGATATCAGCCTCTTATAACGCTCCAGTACTGATATAACCTCCAGACATTATACCATATGTGACTGATATCAGCTCCTCTTATAACGCTCCAGTACTGATATAACCTCCAGACATTACACCATATGTGACTGATATCAGCCCCTCTTATAACGCTCCAGTACTGATATAACCTCCAGACATTACATCATATGTGACTGATATCAGCTCCTGCATCAAATTAGATCTGCTCGTTAGTCTGCATCTAAAAAGGAGTGATCACACCTTGGAGAGCTGTTGCACCAAGTGGACTGACCTGAATCATGGCTCCAACACGAGAGATGTCAATTGAAACGAAGGAGAGGATTATCAAACTCTTAAAAGAAGGTAAATCATCACGCAATGTTGCAAAAGATGTTGGTTGTTCACAGTCAGCTGTGTCTAAAATCTGGACCAAATACAAACAACATGGGAAGGTTGTTAAAGGCAAACATACTGGTAGACCAAGGAAGACATCAAAGCGTCAAGACCGGAAGCTTAAAGCAATATGTCTCCAAAACAGGAAATGCACAACAAAACAAATGAGGAACGAATGGGAGGAAACTGGAGTCAATGTCTGTGACCGAACTGTAAGAAACCGCCTAAAGGAAATGGGATTTACATACAGAAAAGCTAAACATAAGCCATCATTCACACCTAAACAGAAAAAAACAAGGTTACAATGGGCTGAGGAAAAGCAATCGTGGACTGTGGATGACTGGATGAAAGTCATATTCAGTGATGAGCCGCGAATCTGCATTGGGCAAGGTGATGATGCTGGGACTTTTGTTTGGTGCCGCTCCAATGAGATTTATAAAGATGACGGCATGAAGAGAACATGTAAATTCCCACAGTCATTGATGATATGGGGCTGCATGTCAGGTAAAGGCACTGGGGAGATGGCTGTCATTACATCTTCAATAAATGCCCAAGTTTACATTGATATTTTGGACAGTTTTCTTATCCCATCAATTGAGAGGATGTTTGGGGTGATGACATCATTTTTCAAGAAGATAATGCATCCTGCCATAGAGCAAAAACTGTGAAAGAAGACACATAAGGTCAATGTCATGGGCTGCAAATAGTCCGGATCTCAATCCAATTGAAAATCTTTGGTGGAAGTTGAAGAAAATGGTCCATGACAAGGCTCCAACCTGCAAAGCTGATCTGGCAACAGCAATCAGAGAAAGTTGGAGCCAGATTGATGAAGAGTACTGTTTGTCACTCATTAAGTCCATGCCTCAGAGACTGCAAGCTGTTATTAAAGCCAGAGGTGCTGCAACAAAATACTACTGATGGATTGGAGTGCTCTTTTGTGTGTTTGTTTTTCATGATTCCATAATTTTTTCCTCAGAATTGGGTGATTCCATAATTTTTTCCCCCTGCTTGGTCTGAAAAAATTGCCCTTACTGAGTGCCACATTTTTAATCTTGATTTCTTTTAGTGTTTCTTGAAGCCATAAAGTTGCCATTTGAAATGACTTTAGTTTTGTGCCATGCCTGTGATCTGCTTTTTTACAACAACATTAAACAACTGAATGAACGTCCTCCGACCCCGGTGATTCCAGAATTTTTGCCAGGGGTTGTATATATATATATATATTCTTCTGCTCGGAGCCGTCAGTAATAGTAAAGCTGCGGAGCTGTAATCCTATCTGTCGGGGAACACATTGTATCAGCTCCGCCATCTGTATCCAGTTATGTATGTGCTCTCCCCCTCACAGCCAGGTCTGCGGCTCCTCCAGGACACGGGGCTGTTAGATCTGAGTAAGAAAAGTCTCTGCAGAGTTGTCAGGAGTTGTGACGTGGGACAGTGTAGCAGCCACAGAGGCTGTGGACCAGGGGTGGGGGGAAGTGACGCAGGGCAGTGTGGCAGCCACAGAGGAGATTGCAGACCAGGGGTGGGGGAAGTGATGTGGGGCAGTCATAGAGGAGGCTGTGGACCAGGGATGGGGGATGTGACGCAGGGCAGTGTAGCAGCCACAGAGGCTGTGGACCAGGGGTGGGGGAAGTGACACAGGGCAGTGTGGCAGCCACAGAGGAGATTGCAGACCAGGGGTGGGGGAAGTGATGTGGGGCAGTGTGGCAGCCATAGAGGAGGCTGTGGACCAGGGGTGGGGGATGTGACGCAGGGCAGTGTGGCAGCCATAGAGGAGGCTGCGGACCAGGGGTGGGGGATGTGACCCATGGCAGTGTGGCAGCCATAGAGGAGGCTGCAGACCAGGGGTGGAGGAAGTGATGTGGGGCAGTGTGGCAGCCATAGAGGAGGCTGTGGACCAGGGGTGGGGGATGTGACGCAGGGCAGTGTGGCAGCCATAGAGGAGGCTGTGGACCAGGGGTGGGGGATGTGACGCAGGGCAGTGTGGCAGCCATAGAGGAGGCTGCGGACCAGGGGTAGGGGATGTGACCCATGGCAGTGTGGCAGCCATAGAGGAGGCTGCGGACCAGGGGTGGGGGATGTGACCCATGGCAGTGTGGCAGCCATAGAGGAGGCTGCAGACCAGGGGTGGGGGATGTGACACAGGGCAGTGTGACAGCCATAGAGGAGGCTGCAGACCAGGGGTGGGGGATGTGACACAGGGCAGTTTGGCAGCCATAGAGGAGGCTGCAGACCAGGGGTGGGGGATGGAACACAGGGCAGTGTAGCAGCCACAGAGACTGTGGACCAGGGGTGGGGGAAGTGATGTGGGGCAGTGTGGCAGCCATAGAGGAGGCTGCGGACCAGGGGTGGGGGATGTGACGTGGAGCAATATGGCAGCCATAGAGGAGGCTGCAGACCAGGGGTGGGGATGTGACGAGGAGCAATATAGCAGCCATAGAGGACGCTGCGGACCAGGGGTGAAGGATGTGACCCAGGGCAGTGTAGCAGCCACAGAGGAGGCTGCGGACCAGGGGTGAAGGATGTGACCCAGGGCAGTGTAGCAGCCACAGAGGAGGCTGCGGACCAGGGGTGAAGGATGTGACCCAGGGCAGTGTAGCAGCCACAGAGGAGGCTGCGGACCAGGGGTGAAGGATGTGACCCAGGGCAGTGTGGCAGCCATAGAGGAGGCTGCGGACCAGGGGTGGGGGATGTGACCCATGGCAGTGTGGCAGCCATAGAGGAGGCTGCAGACCAGGGGTGGGGGAAGTGATGTGGGGCAGTGTGGCAGCCATAGAGGAGGCTGTGGACCAGGGGTGGGGGATGTGACGCAGGGCAGTGTGGCAGCCATAGAGGAGGCTGTGGACCAGGGGTGGGGGATGTGACGCAGGGCAGTGTGGCAGCCATAGAGGAGGCTGTGGACCAGGGGTGGGGGATGTGACGCAGGGCAGTGTGGCAGCCATAGAGGAGGCTGCGGACCAGGGGTGGGGGATGTGACCCATGGCAGTGTGGCAGCCATAGAGGAGGCTGCGGACCAGGGGTGGGGGATGTGACCCATGGCAGTGTGGCAGCCATAGAGGAGGCTGCAGACCAGGGGTGGGGGATGTGACACAGGGCAGTGTGGCAGCCATAGAGGAGGCTGCAGACCAGGGGTGGGGGATGTGACACAGGGCAGTGTGGCAGCCATAGAGGAGGCTGCAGACCAGGGGTGGGGGATGGAACACAGGGCAGTGTAGCAGCCACAGAGACTGTGGACCAGGGGTGGGGGAAGTGATGTGGGGCAGTGTGGCAGCCATAGAGGATGCTGCGGACCAGGGGTGGGGGATGTGACGTGGAGCAATATGGCAGCCATAGAGGAGGCTGCAGACCAGGGGTGGGGATGTGACGAGGAGCAATATAGCAGCCATAGAGGATGCTGCGGACCAGGGGTGAAGGATGTGACCCAGGGCAGTGTAGCAGCCACAGAGGAGGCTGCGGACCAGGGGTGAAGGATGTGACCCAGGGCAGTGTAGCAGCCACAGAGGAGGCTGCGGACCAGGGGTGGGGGATGTGACGCGGGCACCGTTCTCGCTTGCACTGATGTGTTTCCGTTTCTGTGCATTCAGAGTTAATCAGCGCGACAAAACGATGGAGACAAACGGATCCAACAGATCAGGATCCAACAGATCAGGATCCAAATCCCCGAGGAAAAGTAAAACCAGTCAGGAACGATTCCACACGGGGGCTTCCAAGATGGCGGCGACAACCAATAGTCAAATCTCTTATGTGTGCACATGGAGCAAATGTAGGTAAGAGGGTCCATGTGAGGGGGTCCGCACTGGCACATAAGCGCTCACTGACACATTGCTGTTCCCCGGTGACTCCGGCACCGCCGTGCCGCTCATCCTCCCGCCGTCCTGACCTGACATATTCACAGCCATGCAGACCATGCCAGAAGGAACGCCGCCGCCGCTGAATCTGCTCCCTGTTCTCCAGCAGACACAGAGCACATTGTTCCCGCACTCACCGGGGGGACGTCTCGGATAAACTGCTCTATTATGGGGTAATCTGAGTAACGTTGGCCACGCTCTGCCTCAATCTGCTTCCGAAACCAGGAGGTGAGCAGCAGGAGTCATCGCCACTTTGGCCAGGTACCCAGATGTCCTCGTGGGAGGCTGGGGGGCCGGCTCCGTCCTCCGCCGCAGGTTTTTATGTGATAGTTCTGCATGGAGTATCATCTTCCAGCACCAGCATTTCCTGTGAGGACCCAATTATTATAACTTGGCATCATCCAGAATACAAGAACGACAGAAAAAAGTGTTCACTCCATTGACGATGAGCATGCAAACTCCGTGCCGTTCTCCGAGACCTCATGTCAAGGCCCTTTATCTACACAGGAGACAAAATAAATGGAAGTTTACAAAAATATATATCTTGGGTCTGCACATGTCCGTCATGGTGATTCCCTTCACACAGGCTCCGTGCTTCCTTCCTTCGCACCACTCCACAGGCTCCGTGCTTCCTTCCTTCGCACCACTCCACAGGCTCCGTGCTTCCTTCCTTCGCACCACTCCACAGGCTCCGTGCTTCCTTCCTTCATACCACTCCACAGGCTCCATGCTTCCTTCCTTCGTACCACTCCACAGGCTTCATGCTTCCTTCCTTCGTACCACTCCACAGGCTCCATGCTTCCATCCTTCGTACCACTCCACAGGCTCCGTGCTTCCTTCCTTCGTACCACTCCACAGGCTCCGTGCTTCCTTCCTTCGCACCACTCCACAGGCTCCGTGCTTCCTTCCTTCGTACCACTCCACAGGCTCCGTGCTTCCTTCCTTCGTACCACTCCACAGGCTCCGTGCTTCCTTCCTTCGTACCACTCTACAGGCTCCGTGCTTCCTTCCTTCGTACCACTCCACAGGCTCCGTGCTTCCATCCTTCGTACCACTCCACAGGCTCCGTGCTTCCTTCCTTCATACCACTCCACAGGCTCCATGCTTCCATCCTTCGTACCACTCCACAGGCTCCGTGCTTCCATCCTTCGTACCACTCCACAGGCTCCGTGCTTCCTTCCTTCGTACCACTCCACAGGCTCCGTGCTTCCTTCCTTCGCACCACTCCACAGGCTCCGTGCTTCCTTCCTTCGTACCACTCCACAGGCTCCGTGCTTCCTTCCTTCGCACCACTCCACAGGCTCCGTGCTTCCTTCCTTCGTACCACTCCACAGGCTCCGTGCTTCCTTCCTTCGTACCACTCCACAGGCTCCGTGCTTCCTTCCTTCGTACCACTCTACAGGCTCCGTGCTTCCTTCCTTCGCACCACTCCACAGGCTCCGTGCTTCCTTCCTTCGCACCACTCCACAGGCTCCATGCTTCCTTCCTTCGCACCACTCCACAGGCTCCGTGCTTCCTTCCTTCGCACCACTCCACAGGCTCCGTGCTTCCTTCCTTCGCACCACTCCACGGGCTCCGTGCTTCCTTCCTTCGCACCACTCCACAGGCTCCATGCTTCCTTCCTTCGCACCACTCCACAGGCTCCATGCTTCCATCCTTCGTACCACTCCACAGGCTCCGTGCTTCCTTCCTTCGCACCACTCCACAGGCTCCGTGCTTCCTTCCTTCGCACCACTCCACAGGCTCCATGCTTCCATCCTTCGTACCACTCCACAGGCTCCGTGCTTCCTTCCTTCGCACCACTCCACAGGCTCCGTGCTTCCTTCCTTCGCACCACTCCACAGGCTCCATGCTTAAATCCTTCGTACCACTCCACAGGCTCCGTGCTTCCTTCCTTCGCACCACTCCACAGGCTCCATGCTTCCATCCTTCGTACCACTCCACAGGCTCCATGCTTCCATCCTTCGTACCACTCCACAGGCTCCGTGCTTCCTTCCTTCGTACCACTCCACAGGCTCCATGCTTCCATCCTTCGTACCACTCCACAGGCTCCGTGCTTCCTTCCTTCGCACCACTCCACAGGCTCCATGCTTCCATCCTTCGTACCACTCCACAGGCTCCGTGCTTCCTTCCTTCGCACCACTCCACAGGCTCCATGCTTCCTTCCTTCGTACCACTCCACAGGCTCCGTGCTTCCTTCCTTCGTACCACTCCACAGGCTCCGTGCTTCCTTCCTTCGCACCACTCCACAGGCTCCGTGCTTCCTTCCTTCGTACCACTCCACAGGCTCCATGCTTCCATCCTTCGTACCACTCCACAGGCTCCGTGCTTCCTTCCTTCGCACCACTCCACAGGCTCCGTGCTTCCTTCCTTCGTACCACTCCACAGGCTCCGTGCTTCCTTCCTTCGCACCACTCCACAGGCTCCATGCTTCCATCCTTCGTACCACTCCACAGGCTCCATGCTTCCATCCTTCGTACCACTCCACAGGCTCCATGCTTCCATCCTTCGTACCACTCCACAGGCTCCATGCTTCCATCCTTCGTACCACTCCACAGGCTCCGTGCTTCCTTCCTTCGCACCACTCCACAGGCTCCGTGCTTCCTTCCTTCGCACCACTCCACAGGCTCCGTGCTTCCATCCTTCGTACCACTCCACAGGCTCCGTGCTTCCTTCCTTCGTACCACTCCACAGGCTCCGTGCTTCCTTCCTTCGCACCACTCCACAGGCTCCGTGCTTCCTTCCTTCGTACCACTCCACAGGCTCCGTGCTTCATTCCTTCGTACCACTCCACAGGCTCCGTGCTTCCTTCCTTCGTACCACTCCACAGGCTCCGTGCTTCCTTCCTTCGCACCACTCCACAGGCTCCGTGCTTCCTTCCTTCGCACCACTCCACAGGCTCTGTGCTTCCTTCCTTCGCACCACTCCACAGGCTCCGTGCTTCCTTCCTTCGCACCACTCCACAGGCTCCGTGCTTCCTTCCTTCGTACCACTCCACATGCTCCGTGCTTCCTTCCTTCGTACCACTTCACAGGCTCCGTGCTTCCTTCCTTCGCACCACTCCACAGGCTCCGTGCTTCCTTCCTTCGCACCACTCCACAGGCTCCATGCTTCCTTCCTTCGCACCACTCCACAGGCTCCGTGCTTCCTTCCTTCGCACCACTCCACAGGCTCCGTGCTTCCTTCCTTCGCACCACTCCACAGGCTCCGTGCTTCCTTCCTTCGCACCACTCCACAGGCTCCGTGCTTCCTTCCTTCGCACCACTCCACAGGCTCCGTGCTTCCTTCCTTCGTACCACTCCACAGGCTCCGTGCTTCCTTCCTTCGTACCACTCCACAGGCTCCGTGCTTCCTTCCTTCGCACCACTCCACAGGCTCCGTGCTTCCTTCCTTCGCACCACTCCACAGGCTCCATGCTTCCATCCTTCGTACCACTCCACAGGCTCCGTGCTTCCTTCCTTCGCACCACTCCACAGGCTCCGTGCTTCCTTCCTTCGCACCACTCCACAGGCTCCATGCTTAAATTCTTCGTACCACTCCACAGGCTCCGTGCTTCCTTCCTTCGCACCACTCCACAGGCTCCATGCTTCCATCCTTCGTACCACTCCACAGGCTCCATGCTTCCATCCTTCGTACCACTCCACAGGCTCCGTGCTTCCTTCCTTCGTACCACTCCACAGGCTCCATGCTTCCATCCTTCGTACCACTCCACAGGCTCCGTGCTTCCTTCCTTCGCACCACTCCACAGGCTCCATGCTTCCATCCTTCGTACCACTCCACAGGCTCCGTGCTTCCTTCCTTCGCACCACTCCACAGGCTCCATGCTTCCTTCCTTCGTACCACTCCACAGGCTCCGTGCTTCCTTCCTTCGTACCACTCCACAGGCTCCGTGCTTCCTTCCTTCGCACCACTCCACAGGCTCCATGCTTCCTTCCTTCGTACCACTCCACAGGCTCCATGCTTCCATCCTTCGTACCACTCCACAGGCTCCGTGCTTCCTTCCTTCGCACCACTCCACAGGCTCCGTGCTTCCTTCCTTCGTACCACTCCACAGGCTCCGTGCTTCCTTCCTTCGCACCACTCCACAGGCTCCATGCTTCCATCCTTCGTACCACTCCACAGGCTCCGTGCTTCCTTCCTTCGTACCACTCCACAGGCTCCGCGCTTCCTTCCTTCGCACCACTCCACAGGCTCCGTGCTTCCTTCCTTCGTACCACTCCACAGGCTCCGTGCTTCCTTCCTTCGTACCACTCCACAGGCTCCGTGCTTCCTTCCTTCGTACCACTCCACAGGCTCCGTGCTTCCTTTCTTCGCACCACTCCACAGGCTCCGTGCTTCCTTCCTTCGCACCACTCCACAGGCTCCATGCTTCCTTCCTTCGCACCACTCCACAGGCTCCGTGCTTCCTTCCTTCGCACCACTCCACAGGCTCCGTGCTTCCTTCCTTCGTACCACTCCACATGCTCCGTGCTTCCTTCCTTCGTACCACTCCACAGGCTCCGTGCTTCCTTCCTTCGCACCACTCCACAGGCTCCGTGCTTCCTTCCTTCGTACCACTCCACAGGCTCCGTGCTTCCTTCCTTCGTACCACTCCACAGGCTCCATGCTTCCTTCCTTCGCACCACTCCACAGGCTCCGTGCTTCCTTCCTTCGCACCACTCCACAGGCTCCATGCTTCCTTCCTTCGCACCACTCCACAGGCTCCGTGCTTCCATCCTTCGTACCACTCCACAGGCTCCGTGCTTCCTTCCTTCGCACCACTCCACAGGCTCCGTGCTTCCTTCCTTCGCACCACTCCACAGGCTCCATGCTTCCTTCCTTCGTACCACTCCACAGGCTCCGTGCTTCCTTCCTTCGTACCACTCCACAGGCTCCGTGCTTCCTTCCTTCGTACCACTCCACAGGCTCCATGCTTCCTTCCTTCGCACCACTCCACAGGCTCCGTGCTTCCTTCCTTCGCACCACTCCACAGGCTCCATGCTTCCTTCCTTCGCACCACTCCACAGGCTCCGTGCTTCCATCCTTCGTACCACTCCACAGGCTCCGTGCTTCCTTCCTTCGTACCACTCCACAGGCTCCATGCTTCCTTCCTTCGCACCACTCCACAGGCTCCGTGCTTCCTTCCTTCGCACCACTCCACAGGCTCCATGCTTCCTTCCTTCGCACCACTCCACAGGCTCCGTGCTTCCTTCCTTCGCACCACTCCACAGGCTCCGTGCTTCCTTCCTTCGCACCACTCCACAGGCTCCGTGCTTCCTTCCTTCGCACCACTCCACAGGCTCCGTGCTTCCTTCCTTCGCACCACTCCACAGGCTCCGTGCTTCCTTCCTTCGCACCACTCCACAGGCTCCATGCTTCCTTCCTTCGCACCACTCCACAGGCTCCGTGCTTCCTTCCTTCGCACCACTCCACAGGCTCCGTGCTTCCTTGGCGCAACTTCCCACCGAGTTACCAGCAAATTCAGAGACAAAGCCAACGTTTCGCAAGCAAGCGGCCTTTCTCCAGTATAAGCAAAATGGCAGCTAACCTTTAACTTGGCGTCTTATGATGCATTTTGGATAAATAAAGGAATGAAATGATCTCTCTGACCCTCAGAGCTGCAGTTTTTGACCCTCAAGTGCCCGGAAAGAGCCATAAAAGCAAAGCAGAACGCTGCGGGCTCCTCCTGTACATGGGGCACAAACTGACATCATTACCTTTCATTGTTTCTCCTCAACGAATGGTCATTTAGCTAAAAGGACCCAATAAAAGGGAGGACAACACTTCACTGGGGCGTATAAAAGGAAAATCAGCGTGGGATCCAGGGTGTTGAAGGTATCAGAATTGTAGTTTATTCCCCCGATCACAACGCTTCGAGCGTTCGCCGGTCTTTATCCAGTATGGTTACAGCCCACAATGTCTGCACAAGTGCACCACTTACATAGAATACAGAAATATACAAAATATCATCCTGAGACTTGTTGTTCTCCAAGTTACATCGCCATACATCATCAAATATAATACAAAGAGTAGAATATAAACCGAATATCCCAGATCATTGCCTGCGAGCACTACCAGATGTATGACAGCAGATCTGCGCCCCGGGGTCTCACAGCCGGTCATACGGAGTCCTAATGTGCATCATTGTTATCAGCTAAAGACGAGGCAGGTGTATCGTGTCCTAAAGCAAAACAGGGCCGCACGGCGTGGACCCCCACCTCCAAACAGGGCTGCACCGTGTGGACCCCCGCCTCCAAACAGAGCCGCACGGCATGGACCCCCACCTCCAAACAGAGCCGCACGGCGTGGACCCCCACCTCCAAACAGAGCCGCACGGCGTTAACCCCCACCTCCAAACAGAGCCGCACGGCGTTGACCCCCACCTCCAAATAGAGCCGCACAGCGTGGACCCCCACCTCCAAACAGAGCCGCACAGCGTGGACCCCCACCTCCAAACAGAGCCGCACAGCGTGGACCTCCACCTCCAAACAGAGCCGCACAGCGTGGACCCCCACCTCCAAACAGAGCCGCACAGCGTGGACCCCCACCTCCAAACAGAGCCGCACAGCGTGGACCTCCACCTCCAAACAGAGCCGCACAGCGTGGACCCCCACCTCCAAACAGAGCCGCACAGTGTGGACCCCCACCTCCAAACAGAGCCGCACGGCGTGGACTCCCACCTCCAAACAGAGCCGCACAGCGTGGATCCCCACCTCCAAACAGAGCCGCACGGCGTGGACCTCCACCTCCAAACAGAGCCGCACAGCGTGGACCCCCACCTCCAAACAGAGCCGCACAGCGTGGACCTCCACCTCCAAACAGAGCCGCACAGCGTGGACCCCCACCTCCAAACAGAGCCGCACAGCGTGGACCTCCACCTCCAAACAGAGCCGCACAGCGTGGACCCCCACCTCCAAACAGAGCTGCATGGCGTGGACTTCCACCTCCAAACAGATCCGCACGGCGTGGACTTCCACCTCCAAACAGAGCCGCACGGCATGGACATTCACCTCCAAACAGAGCCGCACAGCGTGGACTTCCACCTCCAAACAGAGCCGCACGGCGTGGACTTCCACCTCCAAACAGAGCCGCACAGCGTGGACCCCCACCTCCAAACAGAGCCGCACAGCGTGGACTACCACCTCAAAACAGAGCCGCAGGGCGTGGACCTCCACCTCCAAACAGAACCGCACAGCGTGGACCCCCACCTCCAAACAGAGCCGCACAGCGTGGACCCCCATCTCCAAACAGAGCCGCACAGCGTGGACTTCCACCTCCAAACAGAGCCGCACAGCGTGGACTTCCACCTCCAAACAGAGCCGCACGGCGTGGACTTCCACCTCCAAACAGAGCCGCACGGCGTGGACCCCCACCTCCAAACAGAGCCGCACAGCGTGGACCCCCACCTCCAAACAGAGCCGCACGGCGTGGACCCCCATCTCCAAACAGAGCCGCACAGCGTGGACATCCACCTACAAACAGAGCCGCACAGCGTGGACTTCCATCTCCAAACAGAGCCGCACAGCGTGGACTTCCACCTCCAAACAGAGCCGCACAGCGTGGACCCCCACCTCAAAACAGAGCCGCACAGCGTGGACCCCCACCTCCAAACAGTGCCGCACAGCGTGGACTTCCACCTCAAAACAGAGCCGCAGGGCGTGGACCTCCACCTACAAACAGATCCGCACAGCGTGGACTTCCACCTCCAAACAGAACCGCACAGCGTGGACCCCCACCTACAAACAGATCCGCACAGCGTGGACTTCCACCTCCAAACAGAACCGCACAGCGTGGACCCCCACCTCCAAACAGAGCTGCATGGCGTGGACTTCCACTTCCAAACAGAGCCGCACGGCGTGGACTTCCACCTCCAAACAGAGCCGCACAGCGTGGACTTCCACCTCCAAACAGAGCCGCACGGCATGGACCCCCACCTCCAAACAGAGCCGCACGGCGTTAACCCCCACCTCCAAACAGAGCCGCACAGCGTGGACCCCCACCTCCAAACAGAGCCGCACAGCGTGGACTTCCACCTCCAAACAGAGCTGCATGGCGTGGACCACCATCTCCAAACAGAGCCGCACAGCGTGGACCCCCACCTCCAAACAGAGCCGCACAGCGTGGACTTCCACCTCCAAACAGAGCTGCATGGCGTGGACCACCATCTCCAAACAGAGCCGCACAGCGTGGACCCCCACCTCCAAACAGAGCCGCACAGCGTGGACTTCCACCTCCAAACAGATCCGCACGGCATGGACCCCCACCTCCAAACAGAGCTGCATGGCGTGGACCACCACCTCCAAACAGAGCCGCACGGCGTTAACCCCCACCTCCAAACAGAGCCGCACAGCGTGGACCCCCACCTCCAAACAGAGCCGCACGGCGTGGACCTCCACCTCCAAACAGAGCCGCACGGCGTGGACCCCCACCTCCAAACAGAACCGCACAGCGTGGACCCCCACCTCCAAACAGAGCCGCACGGCGTGGACCCCCACCTCCAAACAGAGCCGCACGGCGTGGACTTCCACCTCCAAACAGGGCCGCACGGCGTGGACTTCCACCTCCAAACAGAGCCGCACGGCATGGACCCCCACCTCCAAACAGAGCCGCACAGCGTGGACCCCCACCTCCAAACAAAGCCGCACGGCGTGGACCCCCACCTCCAAACAGAGCCGCACGGCGTGGACCCCCACCTCCAAACAGAGCCGCACAGCGTGGACCCCCACCTCCAAACAGAGCCGCACAGCGTGGACCCCCACCTCCAAACAGAGCCGCACAGCGTGGACCTCCACCTCCAAACAGAGCCGCACGGCGTGGACCCCCACCTCCAAACAGAGCTGCATGGCGTGGACTTCCACTTCCAAACAGAGCCGCACGGCGTGGACTTCCACCTCCAAACAGAGCCGCACGGCATGGATCCCCACCTCCAAACAGAGCCGCACGGCGTGGACCCCCACCTCCAAACAGAGCCGCACAGCGTGGACCCCCATCTCCAAACAGAGCCGCACAGCGTGGACCCCCACCTCCAAACAGAGCCGCACAGCGTGGACTTCCACCTCAAAACAGAGCCGCAGGGCGTGGACCCCCACCTCCAAACAGAGCCGCACAGCGTGGACCCCCACCTCAAAACAGAGCCGCAGGGCGTGGACCTCCACCTCCAAACAGAACCGCACAGCGTGGACCCCCACCTCCAAACAGAGCCGCACAGCGTGGACCCCCATCTCCAAACAGAGCCGCACAGCGTGGACTTCCACCTCCAAACAGAGCCGCACGGCGTGGACTTCCACCTCCAAACAGAGCTGCACAGCGTGGACTTCCACCTCCAAACAGAGCCGCACAGCGTGGACCCCCACCTCCAAACAGAGCCGCACAGCGTGGACCCCCACCTCCAAACAGAGCCGCACAGCGTGGACTTCCACCTCCAAACAGAGCCGCACAGCGTGGACCCCCACCTCCAAACAGAGCCGCACGGCGTGGACTTCCACCTCCAAACAGAGCCGCACGGCGTGGACCTCCACCTACAAACAGAGCTGCACAGCGTGGACTTCCACCTCCAAACAGAGCCGCACGGCGTGGACTTCCACCTCCAAACAGAGCCGCACGGCGTGGACCTCCACCTCCAAACAGAGCCGCACGGCGTGGACCTCCACCTACAAACAGAGCTGCACAGCGTGGACCCCCACCTCCAAACAGAGCCGCACAGCATGGACCCCCACCTCCAAACAGAGCCGCACAGCGTGGACCCCCACCTCCAAACAGAGCCGCACAGCGTGGACCCCCACCTCCAAACAGAGCCGCACAGCGTGGACCTCCACCTCCAAACAGAGCCGCACAGCGTGGACCCCCACCTCCAAACAGAGCCGCACAGTGTGGACCCCCACCTCCAAACAGAGCCGCACGGCGTGGACTCCCACCTCCAAACAGAGCCGCACAGCGTGGATCCCCACCTCCAAACAGAGCCGCACGGCGTGGACCTCCACCTCCAAACAGAGCCGCACAGCGTGGATCCCCACCTCCAAACAGAGCCGCACAGCATGGACCCCCACCTCCAAACAGAGCCGCACAGCGTGGACCTCCACCTCCAAACAGAGCCGCACAGCGTGGACCCCCACCTCCAAACAGAGCTGCATGGCGTGGACTTCCACCTCCAAACAGATCCGCACGGCGTGGACTTCCACCTCCAAACAGAGCCGCACGGCATGGACATTCACCTCCAAACAGAGCCGCACAGCGTGGACTTCCACCTCCAAACAGAGCCGCACAGCGTGGACCCCCACCTCCAAACAGAGCCGCACAGCGTGGACCCCCACCTCCAAACAGAGCCGCACAGCGTGGACTACCACCTCAAAACAGAGCCGCAGGGCGTGGACCTCCACCTCCAAACAGAACCGCACAGCGTGGACCCCCACCTCCA
Source organism: Phyllobates terribilis (assembly GCF_046119375.1). Classification (NCBI taxonomy): domain Eukaryota; kingdom Metazoa; phylum Chordata; class Amphibia; order Anura; family Dendrobatidae; genus Phyllobates; species Phyllobates terribilis. The sequence continues at coordinate 389,646,084 of NW_027362768.1, read as the reverse complement.
AACAGAGCCGCACAGCGTGGACCCCCATCTCCAAACAGAGCCGCACAGCGTGGACTTCCACCTCCAAACAGAGCCGCACGGCGTGGACTTCCACCTCCAAACAGAGCCGCACGGCGTGGACCCCCACCTCCAAACAGAGCCGCACAGCGTGGACCCCCACCTCCAAACAGAGCCGCACGGCGTGGACCCCCATCTCCAAACAGAGCCGCACAGCGTGGACATCCACCTACAAACAGAGCCGCACAGCGTGGACTTCCATCTCCAAACAGAGCCGCACAGCGTGGACTTCCACCTCCAAACAGAGCCGCACAGCGTGGACCCCCACCTCAAAACAGAGCCGCACAGCGTGGACCCCCACCTCCAAACAGAGCCGCACAGCGTGGACTTCCACCTCAAAACAGAGCCGCAGGGCGTGGACCTCCACCTACAAACAGATCCGCACAGCGTGGACTTCCACCTCCAAACAGAACCGCACAGCGTGGACCCCCACCTCCAAACAGAGCTGCATGGCGTGGACTTCCACTTCCAAACAGAGCCGCACGGCGTGGACTTCCACCTCCAAACAGAGCCGCACAGCGTGGACTTCCACCTCCAAACAGAGCCGCACGGCATGGACCCCCACCTCCAAACAGAGCCGCACGGCGTTAACCCCCACCTCCAAACAGAGCCGCACAGCGTGGACCCCCACCTCCAAACAGAGCCGCACAGCGTGGACTTCCACCTCCAAACAGAGCTGCATGGCGTGGACCACCATCTCCAAACAGAGCCGCACAGCGTGGACCCCCACCTCCAAACAGAGCCGCACAGCGTGGACTTCCACCTCCAAACAGAGCTGCATGGCGTGGACCACCATCTCCAAACAGAGCCGCACAGCGTGGACCCCCACCTCCAAACAGAGCCGCACAGCGTGGACTTCCACCTCCAAACAGATCCGCACGGCATGGACCCCCACCTCCAAACAGAGCTGCATGGCGTGGACCACCACCTCCAAACAGAGCCGCACGGCGTTAACCCCCACCTCCAAACAGAGCCGCACAGCGTGGACCCCCACCTCCAAACAGAGCCGCACGGCGTGGACCTCCACCTCCAAACAGAGCCGCACGGCGTGGACCCCCACCTCCAAACAGAACCGCACAGCGTGGACCCCCACCTCCAAACAGAGCCGCACGGCGTGGACCCCCACCTCCAAACAGAGCCGCACGGCGTGGACTTCCACCTCCAAACAGGGCCGCACGGCGTGGACTTCCACCTCCAAACAGAGCCGCACGGCATGGACCCCCACCTCCAAACAGAGCCGCACAGCGTGGACCCCCACCTCCAAACAAAGCCGCACGGCGTGGACCCCCACCTCCAAACAGAGCCGCACGGCGTGGACCCCCACCTCCAAACAGAGCCGCACAGCGTGGACCCCCACCTCCAAACAGAGCCGCACAGCGTGGACCCCCACCTCCAAACAGAGCCGCACAGCGTGGACCTCCACCTCCAAACAGAGCCGCACGGCGTGGACCCCCACCTCCAAACAGAGCTGCATGGCGTGGACTTCCACTTCCAAACAGAGCCGCACGGCGTGGACTTCCACCTCCAAACAGAGCCGCACGGCATGGATCCCCACCTCCAAACAGAGCCGCACGGCGTGGACCCCCACCTCCAAACAGAGCCGCACAGCGTGGACCCCCACCTCCAAACAGAGCCGCACAGCGTGGACCCCCACCTCCAAACAGAGCCGCACAGCGTGGACTTCCACCTCAAAACAGAGCCGCAGGGCGTGGACCCCCACCTCCAAACAGAGCCGCACAGCGTGGACCCCCACCTCAAAACAGAGCCGCAGGGCGTGGACCTCCACCTCCAAACAGAACCGCACAGCGTGGACCCCCACCTCCAAACAGAGCCGCACAGCGTGGACCCCCATCTCCAAACAGAGCCGCACAGCGTGGACTTCCACCTCCAAACAGAGCCGCACGGCGTGGACTTCCACCTCCAAACAGAGCTGCACAGCGTGGACTTCCACCTCCAAACAGAGCCGCACAGCGTGGACCCCCACCTCCAAACAGAGCCGCACAGCGTGGACCCCCACCTCCAAACAGAGCCGCACAGCGTGGACTTCCACCTCCAAACAGAGCCGCACAGCGTGGACCCCCACCTCCAAACAGAGCCGCACGGCGTGGACTTCCACCTCCAAACAGAGCCGCACGGCGTGGACCTCCACCTACAAACAGAGCTGCACAGCGTGGACTTCCACCTCCAAACAGAGCCGCACGGCGTGGACTTCCACCTCCAAACAGAGCCGCACGGCGTGGACCTCCACCTCCAAACAGAGCCGCACGGCGTGGACCTCCACCTACAAACAGAGCTGCACAGCGTGGACTTCCACCTCCAAACAGAGCCGCACAGCGTGGACTTCCACCTCCAAACAGAGCCGCACGGCGTGGACCCCCACCTCCAAACAGAGCCGCACGGCGTGGACTTCCACCTCCGAACAGAGCCGCACGGCGTGGACTTCCACCTCCAAACAGAGCCGCACAGCGTGGACTTCCACCTCCAAACAGATCCGCACAGCGTGGACCCCCATCTCCAAACAGAGCCGTAGGGCGTGGACCCCCACCTCCAAAGAGATCCGCACAGCGTGGACCCCCACCTCCAAACAGATCCGCACGGCGTGGACCCCCATCTCCAAACAGAGCCGCAGGGCGTGGACCCCCATCTCCAAATAGAGCCGCACGGCGTGGACTTCCACCTACAAACAGAGCCGCACGGCATGGACCCCCACCTCCAAACAGAGACGCACAGCGTGGACCTCCACCTCCAAACAGAGCCGCACAGCGTGGACTTCCATCTCCAAACTGAGCCGCACAGCGTGGACTTCCATCTCCAAACTGAGCCGCACAGCGTGGACCCCCACCTCCAAACAGAGCCGCACGGCGTGGACCCCCACCTCCAAACAGATCCGCACAGCGTGGACTTCCACCTCCAAACAGATCCGCACAGCGTGGACCCCCATCTCCAAACAGAGCCGCACGGCGTGGACCCCCACCTCCAAACAGATCCGCACAGCGTGGACTTCCACCTCCAAACAGATCCGCACAGCGTGGACCCCATCTCCAAACAGAGCCGCACAGCGTGGACTTCCACCTCCAAACAGAGACGCACGGAGCGGACCCCCACCTCCAAACAGATCCGCACAGCGTGGACTTCCACCTCCAAACAGATCCGCACAGCGTGGACCCCCATCTCCAAACAGAGCCGCACGGCGTGGACCCCCACCTCTAAACAGATCCGCACAGCGTGGACTTCCACCTCCAAACAGATCTGCACAGCGTGGACCCCCATCTCCAAACAGAGCCGCACAGCGTGGACTTCCACCTCCAAACAGAGCAGCACGGCATGGACCCCCACCTCCAAACAGAGCCGCACGGCATGGACCCCCACCTCCAAACAGAGCCGCACGGCGTGGACCCCCACCTCCAAACAGAGCCGCACGGCGTTAACCCCCACCTCCAAACAGAGCCGCACGGCGTGGACCTCCACCTCCAAACAGAGCCGCACGGCGTGGACCCCCACCTCCAAACAGAACCGCACAGCGTGGACCCCCACCTCCAAACAGAGCCGCACGGCGTGGACCCCCACCTCCAAACAGAGCCGCACGGCGTGGACTTCCACCTCCAAACAGGGCCGCACGGCGTGGACTTCCACCTCCAAACAGAGCCGCACGGCATGGACCCCCACCTCCAAACAGAGCCGCACAGCGTGGACCCCCACCTCCAAACAAAGCCGCACGGCGTGGACCCCCACCTCCAAACAGAGCCGCAGGGCGTGGACCCCCACCTCCAAACAGAGCCGCACAGCGTGGACCCCCACGTCCAAACAGAGCCGCACAGCGTGGACCCCCACCTCCAAACAGAGCCGCACAGCGTGGACCTCCACCTCCAAACAGAGCCGCACGGCGTGGACCCCCACCTCCAAACAGAGCTGCATGGCGTGGACTTCCACTTCCAAACAGAGCCGCACGGCGTGGACTTCCACCTCCAAACAGAGCCGCACGGCATGGATCCCCACCTCCAAACAGAGCCGCACGGCGTGGACCCCCACCTCCAAACAGAGCCGCACAGCGTGGACCCCCACCTCCAAACAGAGCCGCACAGCGTGGACCCCCACCTCCAAACAGAGCTGCACAGCGTGGACTTCCACCTCCAAACAGAGCCGCACGGCGTGGACATCCACCTACAAACAGAGCTGCACAGCGTGGACTTCCACCTCCAAACAGAGCCGCACGGCATGGACATCCACCTACAAACAGAGCCGCACAGCATGGACTTCCACCTCCAAACAGAGCCGCACAGCGTGGACTTCCACCTCCAAACAGAGCCGCACAGCGTGGACCCCCACCTCCAAACAGAGCCGCACAGCGTGGTCCCCCACCTCCAAACAGAGCCGCACAGCGTGGACTTCCACCTCAAAACAGAGCCGCAGGGCGTGGACCCCCACCTCCAAACAGAGCCGCACAGCGTGGACCCCCACTCAAAACAGAGCCGCAGGGCGTGGACCTCCACCTCCAAACAGAACCGCACAGCGTGGACCCCCACCTCCAAACAGAGCCGCACAGCGTGGACCCCCATCTCCAAACAGAGCCGCACAGCGTGGACTTCCACCTCCAAACAGAGCCGCACGGCGTGGACTTCCACCTCCAAACAGAGCCGCACAGCGTGGACTTCCACCTCCAAACAGAGCTGCACAGCGTGGACTTCCACCTCCAAACAGAGCCGCACAGCGTGGACCCCCACCTCCAAACAGAGCCGCACAGCGTGGACCCCCACCTCCAAACAGAGCCGCACAGCGTGGACTTCCAGCTCCAAACAGAGCCGCACAGCGTGGACTTCCACCTCCAAACAGAGCCGCACAGCGTGGACCCCCACCTCCAAACAGAGCCGCACAGCGTGGACCCCCACCTCCAAACAGAGCCGCACAGCGTGGACCTCCACCTCAAAACAGACACGCAGGGTGTGGACCTCCACCTCCAAACAGAACCGCACAGCGTGGACCCCCACCTCCAAACAGAGCTGCATGGCGTGGACTTCCACTTCCAAACAGAGCCGCACGGTGTGGACTTCCACCTCCAAACAGAGCCGCACAGCGTGGACTTCCACCTCCAAACAGAGCCGCACGGCATGGACCCCCACCTCCAAACAGAGCCGCACGGCGTTAACCCCCACCTCCAAACAGAGCCGCACAGCATGAACTTCCACCTCCAAACAGAGCCGCACAGCGTGGACTTCCACCTCCAAACAGAGCCGCACAGCGTGGACTTCCACCTCCAAACAGATCCGCACAGCGTGGACCCCCATCTCCAAACAGAGCCGCAGGGCGTGGACCCCCACCTCCAAACAGATCCGCACAGCGTAGACCCCCACCTCCAAACAGATCCGCACAGCGTGGACCCCCATCTCCAAACAGAGCCGCAGGGCGTGGACCCCCATCTCCAAATAGAGCCGCACGGCGTGGACTTCCACCTCCAAACAGAGACGCACAGCGTGGACCTCCACCTCCAAACAGAGCCACACAGCGTGGACCCCCACCTCCAAACAGAGACGCACAACGTGGACCTCCACCTCCAAACAGAGCCACACAGCGTGGACTTCCACCTCCAAACAGAGCCGCACGGCGTGGACCCCCATCTCCAAAGAGAGCCGCACGGCGTGGACCCCCATCTCCAAACAGAGCCGCAGGGCGTGGACCCCCATCTCCAAACAGAGCCGCACAGCGTGGATCCCCACCTCCAAAGAGAGCCACACAGCGTGGACTTCCACCTCCAAACAGAGCCGCACGGCGTGGACCCCCATCTCCAAAGAGAGCCGCACGGCGTGGACCCCCATCTCCAAACAGAGCCGCAGGGCGTGGACCCCCATCTCCAAACAGAGCCGCACAGCGTGGATCCCCACCTCCAAAGAGAGCCGCAGGGCGTGGACCCCCATCTCCAAAGAGAGCCGCACGGCGTGGACCCCCATCTCCAAACAGAGCCGCAGGGCGTGGACCCCCATCTCCAAACAGTGCCGCAGGGCGTGGACCCCCATCTCCAAACAGAGCGGCACGGCGTGGATCCCCACCTCCAAAGAGAGCCGCACGGCGTGGACCCCCATCTCCAAACAGAGCCGCAGGGCGTGGACCCCCATCTCCAAACAGAGCCGCACAGCGTGGACTTCCACCTCCAAACAGAGCCGCACAGCGTGGACCCCCACCTCCAAACAGATCCGCACAGCGTGGACTTCCACCTCCAAACAGATCCGCACAGCGTGGACCCCCATCTCCAAACAGAGCCGCAGGGCGTGGACCCCCACCTCCAAACAGATCCGCACAGCGTGGACCCCCACCACCAAACAGATCCGCACAGCGTGGACCCCCATCTCCAAACAGAGCCGCAGGGTGTGGACCCCCATCTCCAAACAGATCCGCACAGCGTGGACCCCCATCTCCAAACAGAGCCGCAGGGTGTGGACCCCCATCTCCAAACAGAGCCGCACGGCGTGAATGTGACGCCCTGCAGCTGCAGGCTGTCACAGAACTCCTGGGTGTTGCACAGACGGATTCTCCCCAGTGGCCTCAATACATGCAGACACCTCCACCCAAGTCCACTAGATGGAGCCCTGTCAGGTATATATATACTGGGGGGTGGAGTTCAGGAAGTCAGTCAGTGGGAAGCAGTGAGTGTGACACGATGCTGCAGCACCAGACAAGCTGAAGTCTGTGTGGCTGAAAGCCAGGCTAGGCCCAAGCTGCGGGGTAGTCTGGCCAGTGAGAGCCTAGAGTGGGCTGGAAGGTAAGGAGCAGAGAAGAGCCATGAGGAACAGAGGAACCACAGAGGGTTCGGCCCCTGTTGCAAGCCGGGCACCGGGCCCGAGCCTATTGGGATCTCTATGCCCAGTAGGGAATCCGGCATACCGAGGAGGATTTCATATCCCTCAGTCCACCCGTGAATATCGCATATTTAGAGGACTAGGTACCACGAAGGCCCCAGCATCCAGTGATCGTGGTAACCAGTGGGAAAGCCCTCGCCGCCAAGCAAGACGGGTGAGAGAAACATCAAGGGAGCTAGACCCTGTTCCAGGCAGGTCAGAAGCTCCAGGGAGAGAGACAGGAAGATACAGAGAGGAGGCCTTACACCCGCTCACTGGGGAGCAAGACCAGAAGTGCACACCACCTACAAGTGCCCCGGACCGTACCTGACCACCATCTGCAGTAAAGGTACTGAAGCTAGCCCCGGTGTGTGTGTCTGTTCTTCCTCTGATCCGGCTGGGTCCCATCTCCCCTGCACCACCATCCATTACACCCCCACGCTGCCCTGGAGCCAGCTCTACCTCTGGAGAGCCACACCATCCCTGCTGCCGTAACACCAGCTCTGGAGGACTGCTCCGCAGCGGCGGCCCCCTTAGCCGCATTCCACAGGTGGCGTCACGAACTTTCCTAATCCCTTATAAATATCCCTCCTTTTACTGACCGCCCTGGGTCACGGACCGGGCCAGCTACCGTGATATCCTCCACCGGCATCTGCAGAGGCCCGGCTGCCGAGTAACCCACGGCCCAGGGGGCGCATCATGGACCCCCACCTGCAAACAGAGCCGCACGGCGTGGACCCCCACCTCCAAACAGAGCCGCACGGCGTGGACCCCCACCTCCAAACAGAGCCGCACAGTGTGGACTTCCACCTCCAAACAGAGCCGCACGGCATGGACCCCCACCTCCAAACAGAGCCGCACGGCGTGGACCCCCACCTCCAAACAGAGCCGCACGGCGTGAACCCCCACCTCCAAACAGAGCCGCACAGCGTGGACTTCCACCCCCAAACAGAGCCGCACAGCGTGGACTTCCACCTCCAAACAGGGCCGCACGGCGTGGACTTCCACCTCCAAACAGAGCCGCACAGCGTGGACTTCCACCTCCAAACAGAGCCGCACGGCATGGACCCCCACCTCCAAACAGAGCCGCACGGCGTGGACCCCCACCTCCAAACAGAGCCGCACGGCGTGGACCCCCACCTCCAAACAGAGCCGCACAGCGTGGACTTCCACCTCCAAACAGAGCCGCACAGCGTGGACTTCCACCTCCAAACAGAGCCGCACGGCGTGGACCCCCACCTCCAAACAGAGCCGCACAGCGTGGACCCCCACCTCCAAACAGAGCCGCACAGCGTGGACTACCACCTCCAAACAGAGCCGCACGGCGTGGACTTCCACCTCCAAACAGAGCCGCACAGCGTGGACTTCCACCTCCAAACAGGGCCGCACGGCGTGGACTTCCACCTCCAAACAGAGCCGCACGGCGTGGACTTCCACCTCCAAACAGAGCCGCACAGCGTGGACCCCCACCTCCAAACAGAGCCGCACAGCGTGGACTTCCACCTCCAAACAGAGCCGCACGGCGTGGACCCCCACCTCCAAACAGAGCCGCACGGCGTGGACTTCCACCTCCAAACAGAGCCGCACGGCGTGGACCCCCATCTCCAAACAGAGCCGCACAGCGTGGACTTCCACCTCCAAACAGAGCCGCACGGCGTGGACTTCCACCTCCAAACAGGGCCGCACGGCGTGGACCCCCACCTCCAAACAGAGCCGCACGGCGTGGACCCCCACCTCCAAACAGAGCCGCACAGCGTGGACTTCCACCTCCAAACAGAGCCGAACGGCGTGGACTACCACCTCCAAACAGAGCCGCACGGCGTGGACCCCCACCTCCAAACAGAGCCGCACAGCGTGGACTTCCACCTCCAAACAGAGCCGCACAGCGTGGACTTCCACCTCCAAACAGAGCTGCACGGCGTGGACCCCCACCTCCAAACAGAGCCGCACGGCGTGGACCCCCACCTCCAAACAGAGCCGCACAGCGTGGACCCCCACCTCCAAACAGAGCCGCACAGCGTGGACTTCCACCTCAAAACAGAGCCGCAGGGCGTGGACCCCCACCTCCAAACAGAGCCGCACAGCGTGGACCCCCACCTCAAAACAGAGCCGCAGGGCGTGGACCTCCACCTCCAAACAGAACCGCACAGCGTGGACCCCCACCTCCAAACAGAGCCGCACAGCGTGGACCCCCATCTCCAAACAGAGCCGCACGGCGTGGACTTCCACCTCCAAACAGAGCCGCACAGCGTGGACTTCCACCTCCAAACAGAGCTGCACAGCGTGGACTTCCACCTCCAAACAGAGCCGCACAGCGTGGACCCCCACCTCCAAACAGAGCCGCACAGCGTGGACCCCCACCTCCAAACAGAGCCGCACAGCGTGGACTTCCAGCTCCAAACAGAGCCGCACAGCGTGGACTTCCACCTCCAAACAGAGCCGCACAGCGTGGACCCCCACCTCCAAACAGAGCCGCACAGCGTGGACCCCCACCTCCAAACAGAGCCGCACAGCGTGGACTTCCACCTCAAAACAGAGACGCAGGGTGTGGACCTCCACCTCCAAACAGAACCGCACAGCGTGGACCCCCACCTCCAAACAGAGCTGCATGGCGTGGACTTCCACTTCCAAACAGAGCCGCACGGTGTGGACTTCCACCTCCAAACAGAGCCGCACAGCGTGGACTTCCACCTCCAAACAGAGCCGCACGGCATGGACCCCCACCTCCAAACAGAGCCGCACGGCGTTAACCCCCACCTCCAAACAGAGCCGCACAGCGTGGACTTCCACCCCCAAACAGAGCCGCACAGCGTGGACTTCCACCTCCAAACAGAGCCGCACAGCGTGGACTTCCACCTCCAAACAGAGCCGCACAGCGTGGACTTCCACCCCCAAACAGAGCCGCACAGCATGAACTTCCACCTCCAAACAGAGCCGCACAGCGTGGACTTCCACCTCCAAACAGAGCCGCACAGCGTGGACTTCCACCTCCAAACAGATCCGCACAGCGTGGACCCCCATCTCCAAACAGAGCCGCAGGGCGTGGACCCCCACCTCCAAACAGATCCGCACAGCGTAGACCCCCACCTCCAAACAGATCCGCACAGCGTGGACCCCCATCTCCAAACAGAGCCGCAGGGCGTGGACCCCCATCTCCAAATAGAGCCGCACGGCGTGGACTTCCACCTCCAAACAGAGACGCACAGCGTGGACCTCCACCTCCAAACAGAGCCACACAGCGTGGACCCCCACCTCCAAACAGAGACGCACAGCGTGGACCTCCACCTCCAAACAGAGCCACACAGCGTGGACTTCCACCTCCAAACAGAGCCGCACGGCGTGGACCCCCATCTCCAAAGAGAGCCGCACGGCGTGGACCCCCATCTCCAAACAGAGCCACACAGCGTGGACCCCCACCTCCAAACAGAGACGCACAGCGTGGACCTCCACCTCCAAACAGAGCCACACAGCGTGGACTTCCACCTCCAAACAGAGCCGCACGGCGTGGACCCCCATCTCCAAACAGAGCCGCAGGGCGTGGACCCCCATCTCCAAACAGAGCCGCACAGCGTGGATCCCCACCTCCAAAGAGAGCCGCAGGGCGTGGACCCCCATCTCCAAAGAGAGCCGCACGGCGTGGACCCCCATCTCCAAACAGAGCCGCAGGGCGTGAACCCCCATCTCCAAACAGTGCCGCAGGGCGTGGACCCCCATCTCCAAACAGAGCCGCACGGCGTGGATCCCCACCTCCAAAGAGAGCCGCACGGCGTGGACCCCCATCTCCAAACAGAGCCGCAGGGCTTGGACCCCCATCTCCAAACAGAGCCGCACAGCGTGGACTTCCACCTCCAAACAGAGCCGCAGGGTGTGGACCCCCATCTCCAAACAGAGCCGCACAGCGTGGACTTCCACCTCCAAACAGAGCCGCACGGCGCGGACCCCCACCTCCAAACAGATCCGCACAGCGTGGACTTCCACCTCCAAACAGATCCGCACAGCGTGGACCCCCATCTCCAAACAGAGCCGCAGGGCGTGGACCCCCACCTCCAAACAGATCCGCACAGCGTGGACCCCCACCACCAAACAGATCCGCACAGCGTGGACCCCCATCTCCAAACAGAGCCGCAGGGTGTGGACCCCCATCTCCAAACAGATCCGCACAGCGTGGACCCCCATCTCCAAACAGAGCCGCAGGGTGTGGACCCCCATCTCCAAACAGAGCCGCACGGCGTGAATGTGGCGCCCAGCAGCTGCAGGCTGTCACAGAACTCCTGGGTGTTGCACAGACGGATTCTCCCCAGTGGCCTCAATACATGCAGACACCTCCACCCAAGTCCACTAGATGGAGCCCTGTCAGGTATATATATACTGGGGGGTGGAGTTCAGGAAGTCAGTCAGTGGGAAGCAGTGAGTGTGACACGATGCTGCAGCACCAGACAAGCTGAAGTCTGTGTGGCTGAAAGCCAGGCTAGGCCCAAGCTGCGGGGTAGTCTGGCCAGTGAGAGCCTAGAGTGGGCTGGAAGGTAAGGAGCAGAGAAGAGCCATGAGGAACAGAGGAACCACAGAGGGTTCGGCCCCTGTTGCAAGCCGGGCACCGGGCCCGAGCCTATTGGGATCTCTATGCCCAGTAGGGAATCCGGCATACCGAGGAGGATTTCATATCCCTCAGTCCACCCGTGAATATCGCATATTTAGAGGACTAGGTACCACGAAGGCCCCAGCATCCAGTGATCATGGTAACCAGTGGGAAAGCCCTCGCCGCCAAGCAAGACGGGTGAGAGAAACATCAAGGGAGCTAGACCCTGTTCCAGGCAGGTCAGAAGCTCCAGGGAGAGAGACAGGAAGATACAGAGAGGAGGCCTTACACCCGCTCACTGGGGAGCAAGACCAGAAGTGCACACCACCTACAAGTGCCCCGGACCGTACCTGACCACCATCTGCAGTAAAGGTACTGAAGCTAGCCCCGGTGTGTGTGTCTGTTCTTCCTCTGATCCGGCTGGGTCCCATCTCCCCTGCACCACCATCCATTACACCCCCACGCTGCCCTGGAGCCAGCTCTACCTCTGGAGAGCCACACCATCCCTGCTGCCGTAACACCAGCTCTGGAGGACTGCTCCGCAGCGGCGGCCCCCTTAGCCGCATTCCACAGGTGGCGTCACGAACTTTCCTAATCCCTTATAAATATCCCTCCTTTTACTGACCGCCCTGGGTCACGGACCGGGCCAGCTACCGTGATATCCTCCACCGGCATCTGCAGAGGCCCGGCTGCCGAGTAACCCACGGCCCAGGGGGCGCATCATGGACCCCCACCTGCAAACAGAGCCGCACGGCGTGGACCCCCACCTCCAAACAGAGCCGCACGGCGTGGACCCCCACCTCCAAACAGAGCCGCACAGTGTGGACTTCCACCTCCAAACAGAGCCGCACGGCATGGACCCCCACCTCCAAACAGAGCCGCACGGCGTGGACCCCCACCTCCAAACAGAGCCGCACGGCGTGAACCCCCACCTCCAAACAGAGCCGCACAGCGTGGACTTCCACCCCCAAACAGAGCCGCACAGCGTGGACTTCCACCTCCAAACAGGGCCGCACGGCGTGGACTTCCACCTCCAAACAGAGCCGCACAGCGTGGACTTCCACCTCCAAACAGAGCCGCACGGCATGGACCCCCACCTCCAAACAGAGCCGCACGGCGTGGACCCCCACCTCCAAACAGAGCCGCACGGCGTGGACCCCCACCTCCAAACAGAGCCGCACAGCGTGGACTTCCACCTCCAAACAGAGCCGCACAGCGTGGACTTCCACCTCCAAACAGAGCCGCACGGCGTGGACCCCCACCTCCAAACAGAGCCGCACAGCGTGGACCCCCACCTCCAAACAGAGCCGCACAGCGTGGACTACCACCTCCAAACAGGGCCGCACGGTGTGGACTTCCACCTCCAAACAGAGCCGCACAGCGTGGACTTCCACCTCCAAACAGGGCCGCACGGCGTGGACTTCCACCTCCAAACAGAGCCACACGGCGTGGACTTCCACCTCCAAACAGAGCCGCACAGCGTGGACCCCCACCTCCAAACAGAGCCGCACAGCGTGGACTTCCACCTCCAAACAGAGCCGCACAGCGTGGACTTCCACCTCCAAACAGATCCGCACAGCGTGGACCCCCATCTCCAAACAGAGCCGCAGGGCGTGGACCCCCACCTCCAAACAGATCCGCACAGCGTAGACCCCCACCTCCAAACATCCGCACAGCGTGGACCCCCATCTCCAAACAGAGCCGCAGGGCGTGGACCCCCATCTCCAAATAGAGCCGCACGGCGTGGACTTCCACCTCCAAACAGAGACGCACAGCGTGGACCTCCACCTCCAAACAGAGCCACACAGCGTGGACCCCCACCTCCAAACAGAGACGCACAGCGTGGACCTCCACCTCCAAACAGAGCCACACAGCGTGGACTTCCACCTCCAAACAGAGCCGCACGGCGTGGACCCCCATCTCCAAAGAGAGCCGCACGGCGTGGACCCCCATCTCCAAACAGAGCCGCAGGGCGTGGACCCCCATCTCCAAACAGAGCCGCACAGCGTGGATCCCCACCTCCAAAGAGAGCCACACAGCGTGGACTTCCACCTCCAAACAGAGCCGCACGGCGTGGACCCCCATCTCCAAAGAGAGCCGCACGGCGTGGACCCCCATCTCCAAACAGAGCCGCAGGGCGTGGACCCCCATCTCCAAACAGAGCCGCACAGCGTGGATCCCCACCTCCAAAGAGAGCCGCAGGGCGTGGACCCCCATCTCCAAAGAGAGCCGCACGGCGTGGACCCCCATCTCCAAACAGAGCCGCAGGGCGTGGACCCCCATCTCCAAACAGTGCCGCAGGGCGTGGACCCCCATCTCCAAACAGAGCCGCACGGCGTGGATCCCCACCTCCAAAGAGAGCCGCACGGCGTGGACCCCCATCTCCAAACAGAGCCGCAGGGCGTGGACCCCCATCTCCAAACAGAGCCGCACAGCGTGGACTTCCACCTCCAAACAGAGCCGCACAGCGTGGACTTCCACCTCCAAACAGAGCCGCACGGCGCGGACCCCCACCTCCAAACAGATCCGCACAGCGTGGACTTCCACCTCCAAACAGATCCGCACAGCGTGGACCCCCATCTCCAAACAGAGCCGCAGGGCGTGGACCCCCACCTCCAAACAGATCCGCACAGCGTGGACCCCCACCACCAAACAGATCCGCACAGCGTGGACCCCCATCTCCAAACAGAGCCGCAGGGTGTGGACCCCCATCTCCAAACAGATCCGCACAGCGTGGACCCCCATCTCCAAACAGAGCCGCAGGGTGTGGACCCCCATCTCCAAACAGAGCCGCACGGCGTGAATGTGACGCCCTGCAGCTGCAGGCTGTCACAGAACTCCTGGGTGTTGCACAGACGGATTCTCCCCAGTGGCCTCAATACATGCAGACACCTCCACCCAAGTCCACTAGATGGAGCCCTGTCAGGTATATATATACTGGGGGGTGGAGTTCAGGAAGTCAGTCAGTGGGAAGCAGTGAGTGTGACACGATGCTGCAGCACCAGACAAGCTGAAGTCTGTGTGGCTGAAAGCCAGGCTAGGCCCAAGCTGCGGGGTAGTCTGGCCAGTGAGAGCCTAGAGTGGGCTGGAAGGTAAGGAGCAGAGAAGAGCCATGAGGAACAGAGGAACCACAGAGGGTTCGGCCCCTGTTGCAAGCCGGGCACCGGGCCCGAGCCTATTGGGATCTCTATGCCCAGTAGGGAATCCGGCATACCGAGGAGGATTTCATATCCCTCAGTCCACCCGTGAATATCGCATATTTAGAGGACTAGGTACCACGAAGGCCCCAGCATCCAGTGATCGTGGTAACCAGTGGGAAAGCCCTCGCCGCCAAGCAAGACGGGTGAGAGAAACATCAAGGGAGCTAGACCCTGTTCCAGGCAGGTCAGAAGCTCCAGGGAGAGAGACAGGAAGATACAGAGAGGAGGCCTTACACCCGCTCACTGGGGAGCAAGACCAGAAGTGCACACCACCTACAAGTGCCCCGGACCGTACCTGACCACCATCTGCAGTAAAGGTACTGAAGCTAGCCCCGGTGTGTGTGTCTGTTCTTCCTCTGATCCGGCTGGGTCCCATCTCCCCTGCACCACCATCCATTACACCCCCACGCTGCCCTGGAGCCAGCTCTACCTCTGGAGAGCCACACCATCCCTGCTGCCGTAACACCAGCTCTGGAGGACTGCTCCGCAGCGGCGGCCCCCTTAGCCGCATTCCACAGGTGGCGTCACGAACTTTCCTAATCCCTTATAAATATCCCTCCTTTTACTGACCGCCCTGGGTCACGGACCGGGCCAGCTACCGTGATATCCTCCACCGGCATCTGCAGAGGCCCGGCTGCCGAGTAACCCACGGCCCAGGGGGCGCATCATGGACCCCCACCTGCAAACAGAGCCGCACGGCGTGGACCCCCACCTCCAAACAGAGCCGCACGGCGTGGACCCCCACCTCCAAACAGAGCCGCACAGCGTGGACTTCCACCTCCAAACAGAGCCGCACGGCATGGACCCCCACCTCCAAACAGAGCCGCACGGCGTGGACCCCCACCTCCAAACAGAGCCGCACGGCGTGAACCCCCACCTCCAAACAGAGCCGCACAGCGTGGACTTCCACCCCCAAACAGAGCCGCACAGCGTGGACTTCCACCTCCAAACAGGGCCGCACGGCGTGGACTTCCACCTCCAAACAGAGCCGCACAGCGTGGACTTCCACCTCCAAACAGAGCCGCACGGCATGGACCCCCACCTCCAAACAGAGCCGCACGGCGTGGACCCCCACCTCCAAACAGAGCCGCACGGCGTGGACCCCCACCTCCAAACAGAGCCGCACAGCGTGGACTTCCACCTCCAAACAGAGCCGCACAGCGTGGACTTCCACCTCCAAACAGAGCCGCACGGCGTGGACCCCCACCTCCAAACAGAGCCGCACAGCGTGGACCCCCACCTCCAAACAGAGCCGCACAGCGTGGACTACCACCTCCAAACAGGGCCGCACGGCGTGGACTTCCACCTCCAAACAGAGCCGCACAGCGTGGACTTCCACCTCCAAACAGGGCCGCACGGCGTGGACTTCCACCTCCAAACAGAGCCGCACGGCGTGGACTTCCACCTCCAAACAGAGCCGCACAGCGTGGACCCCCACCTCCAAACAGAGCCGCACGGCGTGGACTTCCACCTCCAAACAGAGCCGCACGGCGTGGACTTCCACCTCCAAACAGAGCCGCACGGCGTGGACCCCCATCTCCAAACAGAGCCGCACGGCGTGGACTTCCACCTCCAAACAGAGCCGCACGGCGTGGACTTCCACCTCCAAACAGAGCCGCACGGCGTGGACTTCCACCTCCAAACAGGGCCGCACGGCGTGGACTTCCACCTCCAAACAGAGCCGCACGGCGTGGACCCCCACCTCCAAACAGAGCCGCACGGCGTGGACCCCCACCTCCAAACAGAGCCGCACGGCGTGGACCCCCACCTCCAAACAGAGCCGCACGGCGTGGACCCCCACCTCCAAACAGAGCCGCACAGCGTGGACTTCCACCTCCAAACAGAGCCGCACGGCGTGGACTTCCACCTCCAAACAGAGCCGCACGGCGTGGACCCCCACCTCCAAACAGAGCCGCACGGCGTGAACCCCCACCTCCAAACAGAGCCGCACAGCGTGGACTTCCACCTCCAAACAGAGCCGCACGGCGTGGACTACCACCTCCAAACAGAGCCGCACGGCGTGGACCCCCACCTCCAAACAGAGCCGCACAGCGTGGACTTCCACCTCCAAACAGAGCCGCACGGCGTGGACCCCCACCTCCAAACAGAGCCGCACAGCGTGGACTTCCACCTCCAAACAGAGCCGCACAGCGTGGACTTCCACCTCCAAACAGAGCTGCACGGCGTGGACCCCCACCTCCAAACAGAGCCGCACGGCGTGGACCCCCACCTCCAAACAGAGCCGCATGTTGTTAGGACCACCACCACCTGCGTATCATCCCCGTCCTACCTGAACTGCATGCACGGCGCAGACGTATCCATGGCGGCGCGTTATCACTGGAGCACCATATGACAAGTCACTTGATCGTCAGATGACACGCACCCGCCGGGACGCACGCGCAGGCAGCCGGTCAGGGACACACGCACAGGCAGCCGGCCAGGGACGCACGCACAGGCAGCCGGCCAGGGAAGCACGCGCAGGCAGCCGGCCAGGGACGCACGCGCAGGCAGCCGGCCAGGGAAGCACGCGCAGGCAGCCGGCCAGAGACGCACGCGCAGGCAGCCGGTCAGGGACGCACGCGCAGGCAGCCGGCCATGGACGCACTTACAGGCAGCCGGCCAGGGACGCACGCGCAGGCAGCCGGTCAGGGACGCACGCGCAGGCAGCCGGTCAGGGACTCACGCGCAGGCAGCCGGCCATGGACGCACTTACAGGCAGCCGGCCAGGGACGCACGCGCAGGCAGCCGGTCAGGGACGCACGCGCAGGCAGCCGGTCAGGGAAGCACGCGCAGGCAGCCGGTCAGGGAAGCACGCGCAGGCAGCCGGTCAGGGACGCACGCGCAGGCAGCCGGTCAGGGACGCACGCGCAGGCAGCCGGTCAGGGACGCACGCGCAGGCAGCCGGCCACGGACGCACGCGCAGGCAGCCGGCCACGGACGCACTTACAGGCAGCCGGCCAGGGACGCACGCGCAGGCAGCCGGCCAGGGACGCACGCACAGGCAGCCGGTCAGGGACGCACGCGCAGGCAGCCGGCCAGGGAAGCACGCGCAGGCAGCCGGCCAGGGACGCACGCGCAGGCAGCCGGTCAGGGACGCACGCGCAGGCAGTCGGTCAGGGACGCACGCGCAGGCAGCCGGCCAGGGACGCACGCGCAGGCAGCCGTTCAGGGACGCACGCGCAGGCAGCCGGCCATGGACGCACTTACAGGCAGCCGGCCAGGGACGCACGCGCAGGCAGCCGGTCAGGGACGCACGCGCAGGCAGCCGGTCAGGGACGCACGCGCAGGCAGCCGGCCATGGACGCACTTACAGGCAGCCGGCCAGGGACGCACGCGCAGGCAGCCGGTCAGGGACGTACGCGCAGGCAGCCGGTCAGGGACGCACGCGCAGGCAGCCGGCCATGGACGCACTTACAGGCAGCCGGCCAGGGACGCACGCGCAGGCAGCCGGTCAGGGACGCACGCGCAGGCAGCCGGTCAGGGACGCACGCGCAGGCAGCCGGCCATGGACGCACTTACAGGCAGCCGGCCAGGGACGCACGCGCAGGCAGCCGGTCAGGGAAGCACGCGCAGGCAGCCGGTCAGGGAAGCACGTGCAGGCAGCCGGTCAGGGACGCACGCGCAGGCAGCCGGTCAGGGACGCACGCGCAGGCAGCCGGTCAGGGACGCACGCGCAGGCAGCCGGCCATGGACGCACGCGCAGGCAGCCGGCCATGGACGCACGCGCAGGCAGCCGGCCAGGGAAGCACGCGCAGGCAGCCGGCCAGGGAAGCACGCGCAGGCAGCCGGCCAGGGAAGCACGCGCAGGCAGTCGGTCAGGGACGCACGCGCAGGCAGTCGGTCAGGGAAGCACGCGCAGGCAGCCGGTCAGGGAAGCCAACCACATGGAACGTCTCCTCCAGCAGACAAGGAGCAGGCACAGGTGACAGGGAGGGGTCCAAATCCAGGCTGATACCTCCGAGCAAGGAACTAGAATAGCACATTAAAGGGGTTGTCCACTACTTTATATGATCCCCCAATGTATTCCCCCAGGGCCCATAAGTGTTTCTCTAAATACCTTGTGGTGCCTTTTCTGCCTGTGAGGGGCGCTATCACTGGCCGATCACAGGCATCACGTGACCCCCGGCTGCAGCCAGCTCTGACATCCGCTGACATCACGACAAGTTCCGGCTACAGCCGGGCGTGACTCCGTGCTGTGCTCCCCGCGGTGGATGCTGGCTGTGACGCACGGGGTAACCCCGCCCACAACCCAGCAGCCACCGCGGGGACCCCAGCGCTGAGTCACTCCTTAATGCCTCTGTGTGGCCAGCAATAGCGCCTCTCACAGGCAGAAAAGGCACTGCAAGGTATTTACAAAAACACTTCTGGGCCCCGGGGGGATACATTGGGGGGTTCATATAAAGTAGTGGACAACTTCTTTAAAGAAACAATAGCACAGATTGGATACAACGGAGAACAAAGGAAGGGGGAACACGAAAAGAAACACCCGTGTAATAAACATATACATTGTATCCACAATAGATAATAAATCCAAATGTTTTCCAAATTCAGTCCCCGTCCTCGTGTCCGATGATCTCCAATCCGATCCAGAAAACCATCTGTAAACCATCGGTTCCCGTGAGCGGCTGTGAGACCCCGGGGCGCAGATCTGCTGTCATACATCTGGTAGTGCTCGCAGGCAATGATCTGAGATATTCGGTTTATATTCTACTCTTTGTATTATATTTGATGATGTATGGCGATGTAACTTGGAGAACAACAAGTCTCAGGATGATATTTTGTATATTTCTGTATTTCTTGTGCAGAGCTCGCTATATAAGTGCAGACATTGTGGGCTGTAACCATACTGGATAAAGACCGGCGAACGCTCGAAACGTTGTGATCGGGGGAATAAACGACAATTCTCATACCTTCAACACCCTGGATCCCACGCTGATTTTCCTTTTATATGCTGCAACGGGCGTCCATTTTGCTGAGTGCTGTCGGTTCCTTCTTCTTTGGACAGTACTTCATTACGGGTCAAAGACCCCCAGAGTTATGGCCTGGGACTGACAGACTGTATTGTCTAATGAAGAGGTTTATAGGTGGTGACTGTGAACAAGAAGGGGGTGCAAAGTAATCAGGACTGGAGAAAAGAGAAAGCTCTTGAGCGGTCGTTACATGGACCTGATGCTGGACTTTCTTATAATGCCCACTCCATAATAACCGAGGTGACTGCATTGTATACGGAGGCTTCTGCATTGTATACGGAGGCTTCTGCGTTGTATACAGAGGCTTCTGCATTGTATACGGAGGCTTCTGCATTGTATACGGAGGTGACTGCATTGTATACGGAGGCTTCTGCATTGTATACGGAGGTGACTGCATTGTATACGGAGGTGACTGCATTGTATACGGAGGTGGCTGCATTGTATACGAAGGCTTCTGCATTGTATACGGAGGCTTCTGCATTGTATACGGAGGTGGCTGCATTGTATACGGAGGCTTCTGCATTGTATACGGAGGCTTCTGCATTGTATACGGAGGCTTCTGCATTGTATACGGAGGCTTCTGCATTGTATACGGAGGTGGCTGCATTGTATACGGAGGCTTCTGCATTGTATACGGAGGCTTCTGCGTTGTATACGGAGGTGACTGCATTGTATACGGAGGTGACTGCATTGTATACGGAGGTGGCTGCATTGTATACGGAGGCTTCTGCATTGTATACGGAGGTGGCTGCATTGTATACGGAGGCTTCTGAGTTGTATACGGAGGTGGCTGCATTGTATACAGAGGCTTCTGCGTTGTATACGGAGGTGGCTGCATTGTATACGGAGGCTTCTGCATTGTATACGGAGGCTTCTGCGTTGTATACGGAGGTGGCTGCATTGTATCCGGAGGCTTCTGCATTGTATACGGAGGCTTCTGCATTGTATACGGAGGTGGCTGCATTGTATACGGAGGCTTCTGCGTTGTATACGGAGGTGGCTGCATTGTATACGGAGGTGGCTGCATTGTATACGGAGGCTTCTGCATTGTATACGGAGGCTTCTGCATTGTATACGGAGGCTTCTGCATTGTATACGGAGGTGGCTGCATTGTATACGGAGGCTTCTGCATTGTATACGGAGGCTTCTGCATTGTATACGGAGGTGGCTGCATTGTATACGGAGGCTTCTGCATTGTATACGGAGGCTTCTGCATTGTATACGGAGGCTTCTGCATTGTATACGGAGGCTTCTGCATTGTATACAGAGGCTTCTGCGTTGTATACGGAGGTGACTGCATTGTATACGGAGGCTTCTGAGTTGTATACGGAGGTAACTGCATTGTATACAGAGGCTTCTGCGTTGTATACGGAGGTGGCTGCATTGTATACGGAGGCTTCTGCATTGTATACGGAGGCTTCTGCGTTGTATACGGAGGTGGCTGCATTGTATACGGAGGTGGCTGCATTGTATACGGAGGTGGCTGCATTGTATACGGAGGCTTCTGCATTGTATACGGAGGTGGCTGCATTGTATACGGAGGTGGCTGCATTGTATACGGAGGTGGCTGCATTGTATATGGAGGAGGCTGCATTGTATACGGAGGCTTCTGCATTGTATACGGAGGCTTCTGCATTGTATACGGAGGTGGCTGCATTGTATACGGAGGTGGCTGCATTGTATACGGAGGTGGCTGCATTGTATACGGAGGCTTCGGCATTGTATACGGAGGCTTCTGCATTGTATACGGAGGCTTCTGCATTGTATACGGAGGTGGCTGCATTGTATACGGAGGTGGCTGCATTGTATACGGAGGTGGCTGCATTGTATATGGAGGTGGCTGCATTGTATACGGAGGCTTCTGCATTGTATATGGAGGCTTCTGCATTGTATACGGAGGCTTCTGCATTGTATACGGAGGTGGCTGCATTGTATACGGAGGTGGCTGCATTGTATACGGAGGCTTCTGCATTGTATACGGAGGCTTCTGCATTGTATACGGAGGTGGCTGCATTGTATACGGAGGCTTCTGCATTGTATACGGAGGTGACTGCATTGTATACGGAGGCTTCTGCATTGTATACGGAGGTGGCTGCATTGTACACGGAGGCTTCTGCATTGTATACGGAGGTGGCTGCATTGTATACGGAGGCTTCTGCATTGTATACGGAGGCTTCTGCGTTGTATACAGAGGCTTCTGCATTGCATACGGAGGCTTCTGCATTGTATACGGAGGTGGCTGCATTGTATACGGAGGCTTCTGCGTTGTATACAGAGGCTTCTGCATTGTATACGGAGGCTTCTGCGTTGTATACAGAGGCTTCTGCATTGTATACGGAGGCTTCTGCGTTGTATACGGAGGCTTCTGCATTGTATACGGAGGTGGCTGCATTGTATACGGAGGCTTCTGCGTTGTATACGGAGGTGGCTGCATTGTATACGGAGGCTTCTGCGTTGTATACGGAGGTGGCTGCATTGTATACGGAGACTTCTGCATTGTATACGGAGGTTTCTGCATTGTATACAGAGGCTTCTGCATTGTATACGGAGGCTTCTGCGTTGTATACGGAGGTGGCTGCATTGTATACGGAGGCTTCTGCGTTGTATACGGAGGTGGCTGCATTGTATACGGAGGCTTCTGCGTTGTATACGGAGGTGGCTGCATTGTATACGGAGGTGGCTGCATTGTATACGGAGGCTTCTGCATTGTATACGGAGGCTTCTGCATTGTATACGGAGGCTTCTGCATTGTATACGGAGGCTTCTGCATTGTATACGGAGATGGCTGCATTGTATACGGAGGCTTCTGCATTGTATACGGAGGCTTCTGCATTGTATACGGAGGCTTCTGCGTTGTATACGGAGGTGACTGCATTGTATACGGAGGCTTCTGCGTTGTATACGGAGGTGGCTGCATTGTATACGGAGGCTTCTGCGTTGTATACGGAGGTGGCTGCATTGTATACGGAGGCTTCTGCATTGTATACGGAGGCTTCTGCATTGTATACGGAGGTGGCTGCATTGTATACGGAGGTGGCTGCATTGTATACGGAGGTGGCTGCATTGTATACGGAGGCTTCTGCATTGTATACGGAGGTGGCTGCATTGTATACGGAGGTGGCTGCATTGTATACAGAGGCTTCTGCATTGTATACGGAGGCTTCTGCATTGTATACGGAGGCTTCTGCATTGTATACGGAGGTGACTGCATTGTATACGGAGGCTTCTGTATTGTATACGGAGGTGGCTGCATTGTATACGGAGGCTTCTGCATTGTATACGGAGGTGGCTGCATTGTATACGGAGGCTTCTGCATTGTATACGGAGGCTTCTGCATTGTATACGGAGGTGGCTGCATTGTATACGGAGGCTTCTGTATTGTATACGGAGGTGGCTGCATTGTATACGGAGGCTTCTGCATTGTATACGGAGGCTTCTGCATTGTATACGGAGGTGGCTGCATTGTATACGGAGGCTTCTGCATTGTATACGGAGGTGGCTGCATTGTATACGGAGGCTTCTGCATTGTATACGGAGGTGGCTGCATTGTATACGGAGGCTTCTGCATTGTATACGGAGGTGGCTGCATTGTATACGGAGGCTTCTGCATTGTATACGGAGGTGGCTGCATTGTATACGGAGGCTTCTGCATTGTATACGGAGGCTTCTGCGTTGTATACAGAGGCTTCTGCATTGTATACGGAGGCTTCTGCATTGTATACGGAGGCTTCTGCATTGTATACGGAGGCTTCTGCATTGTATACGGAGGTGGCTGCATTGTATACGGAGGCTTCTGCATTGTATACGGAGGTGGCTGCATTGTATACGGAGGCTTCTGCATTGTATACGGAGGCTTCTGCGTTGTATACAGAGGCTTCTGCATTGTATACGGAGGCTTCTGCATTGTATACGGAGGTGGCTGCATTGTATACGGAGGCTTCTGCGTTGTATACAGAGGCTTCTGCATTGTATACGGAGGTGGCTGCATTGTATACAGAGGCTTCTGCATTGTATACGGAGGTGGCTGCATTGTATACGGAGGCTTCTGCATTGTATACGGAGGCTTCTGCGTTGTATACAGAGGCTTCTGCATTGTATACGGAGGCTTCTGCATTGTATACGGAGGCTTCTGCATTGTATACGGAGGTGGCTGCATTGTATACGGAGGCTTCTGCGTTGTATACGGAGGTGGCTGCATTGTATACGGAGGTGGCTGCATTGTATATGGAGGCTTCTGCATTGTATACGGAGGCTTCTGCATTGTATACGGAGGATTCTGCATTGTATACGGAGGCTTCTGCATTGTATACGGAGGCTTCTGCATTGTATACAGAGGCTTCTGCATTGTATACGGAGGCTTCTGCATTGTATACGGAGGTGGCTGCATTGTATACGGAGGCTTCTGCGTTGTATACGGAGGTGGCTGCATTGTATACGGAGGCTTCTGCGTTGTATACGGAGGCTTCTGCATTGTATACGGAGGCTTCTGCGTTGTATACAGAGGCTTCTGCATTGTATACGGAGGCTTCTGCATTGTATACGGAGGCTTCTGCATTGTATACGGAGGTGGCTGCATTGTATACGGAGGTGGCTGCATTGTATACGGAGGCTTCTGCATTGTATACGGAGGCTTCTGCATTGTATACGGAGGATTCTGCATTGTATACGGAGGCTTCTGCATTGTATACGGAGGCTTCTGCATTATATACGGAGGTGGCTGCATTGTATACGGAGGCTTCTGCATTGTATACGGAGGCTTCTGCATTATATACGGAGGTGGCTGCATTGTATACGGAGGTGGCTGCATTGTATACGGAGGTGGCTGCATTGTATACGGAGGCTTCTGCATTGTATACGGAGGCTTCTGCATTGTATACGGAGGATTCTGCATTGTATACGGAGGCTTCTGCATTGTATACGGAGGCTTCTGCATTATATACGGAGGTGGCTGCATTGTATACGGAGGCTTCTGCATTGTATACAGAGGCTTCTGCATTGTATACGGAGGCTTCTGCATTATATACGGAGGTGGCTGCATTGTATACGGAGGCTTCTGCATTGTATACAGAGGCTTCTGCATTGTATACGGAGGCTTCTGCATTGTATACGGAGGTGGCTGCATTGTATACGGAGGCTTCTGCGTTGTATACGGAGGTGGCTGCATTGTATACGGAGGTGGCTGCATTGTATACGGAGGCTTCTGCATTGTATACGGAGGCTTCTGCATTGTATACGGAGGATTCTGCATTGTATACGGAGGCTTCTGCATTGTATACGGAGGCTTCTGCATTGTATACAGAGGCTTCTGCATTGTATATGGAGGCTTCTGCATTGTATACGGAGGTGGCTGCATTGTATACGGAGGCTTCTGCATTGTATACGGAGGTGGCTGCATTGTATACGGAGGCTTCTGCATTGTATACGGAGGCTTCTGCATTGTATACGGAGGCTTCTGCATTGTATACGGAGGCTTCTGCATTGTATACGGAGGTGGCTGCATTGTATACGGAGGCTTCTGCATTGTATACGGAGGCTTCTGCGTTGTATACGGAGGTGACTGCATTGTATACGGAGGCTTCTGCGTTGTATACGGAGGTGGCTGCATTGTATACGGAGGCTTCTGCGTTGTATACGGAGGTGGCTGCATTGTATACGGAGGCTTCTGCGTTGTATACGGAGGTGGATGCATTGTATACGGAGGCTTCTGCATTGTATACGGAGGCTTCTGCATTGTATACGGAGGCTTCTGCATTGTATACGGAGGTGGCTGCATTGTATACGGAGGTGGCTGCATTGTATACGGAGGTGGCTGCATTGTATACGGAGGCTTCTGCATTGTATACGGAGGCTTCTGCATTGTATACGGAGGCTTCTGCATTGTATACAGAGGCTTCTGCATTGTATACGGAGGCTTCTGCATTGTATACGGAGGCTTCTGCATTGTATACGGAGGTGGCTGCATTGTATACGGAGGCTTCTGCATTGTATACGGAGGCTTCTGCATTGTATACGGAGGCTTCTGCATTGTATACGGAGGTGGCTGCATTGTATACAGAGGTGGCTGCATTGTATACGGAGGCTTCTGCATTGTATACGGAGGTGGCTGCATTGTATACGGAGGTGGCTGCATTGTATACGGAGGCTTCTGCATTGTATACGGAGGTGACTGCATTGTATACGGAGGCTTCTGTATTGTATACGGAGGTGGCTGCATTGTATACGGAGGTGGCTGCATTGTATACGGAGGCTTCTGCATTGTATACGGAGGTGGCTGCATTGTATACGGAGGCTTCTGTATTGTATACGGAGGTGGCTGCATTGTATACGGAGGCTTCTGCATTGTATACGGAGGCTTCTGCATTGTATACGGAGGTGGCTGCATTGTATACGGAGGCTTCTGCATTGTATACGGAGGTGGCTGCATTGTATACGGAGGCTTCTGCGTTGTATACAGAGGCTTCTGCATTGTATACGGAGGCTTCTGCATTGTATACGGAGGCTTCTGCATTGTATACGGAGGCTTTTGCATTGTATACAGAGGCTTCTGCATTGTATACGGAGGCTTCTGCGTTGTATACGGAGGTGGCTGCATTGTATACGGAGGCTTCTGCGTTGTATACGGAGGTGGCTGCATTGTATACGGAGGCTTCTGCGTTGTATACGGAGGCTTCTGCATTGTATACGGAGGCTTCTGCATTGTATACGGAGGTGGCTGCATTGTATACGGAGGCTTCTGCGTTGTATACGGAGGTGGCTGCATTGTATACGGAGGCTTCTGCGTTGTATACGGAGGCTTCTGCATTGTATACGGAGGCTTCTGCATTGTATACGGAGGTGGCTGCATTGTATACGGAGGCTTCTGCGTTGTATACGGAGGTGGCTGCATTGTATACGGAGGTGGCTGCATTGTATACGGAGGCTTCTGCATTGTATACGGAGGCTTCTGCATTGTATACGGAGGCTTCTGCATTGTATACGGAGGTGACTGCATTGTATACGGAGGCTTCTGCATTGTATACGGAGGCTTCTGCATTGTATACGGAGGCTTCTGCGTTGTATACGGAGGTGACTGCATTGTATACGGAGGTGGCTCCATTGTATACGGAGGCTTCTGCATTGTATACGGAGGCTTCTGCATTGTATACGGAGGCTTCTGCATTGTATACGGAGGCTTCTGCATTCTATACGGAGGCTTCTGCGTTGTATACGGAGGTGGCTGCATTGTATACGGAGGCTTCTGCGTTGTATACGGAGGTGGCTGCATTGTATACGGAGGTGGCTGCATTGTATACGGAGGCTTCTGCATTGTATACGGAGGCTTCTGCATTGTATACGGAGGTGGCTGCATTGTATACGGAGGCTTCTGCATTGTATACGGAGGCTTCTGCATTGTATACGGAGGCTTCTGCGTTGTATACGGAGGTGACTGCATTGTATACGGAGGTGGCTGCATTGTATACGGAGGCTTCTGCATTGTATACGGAGGCTTCTGCATTGTATACGGAGGCTTCTGCATTGTATACGGAGGTGGCTGCATTGTATACGGAGGTGGCTGCATTGTATACGGAGGCTTCTGCATTCTATACGGAGGCTTCTGCATTGTATACGGAGGCTTCTGCGTTGTATACGGAGGTGGCTGCATTGTATACGGAGGTGGCTGCATTGTATACGGAGGCTTCTGCATTGTATACGGAGGCTTCTGCATTGTATACGGAGGCTTCTGCATTGTATACGGAGGTGGCTGTATTGTATACGGAGGTGGCTGCATTGTATACGGAGGCTTCTGCATTGTATACGGAGGCTTCTGCATTGTATACGGAGGCTTCTGCATTGTATACGGAGGCTTCTCCATTGTATACGGAGGCTTCTGCATTGTATACAGAGGCTTCTGCATTGTATACGGAGGTGGCTGCATTGTATAAGGAGGCTTCTGCATTGTATACGGAGGCTTCTGCATTGTATACGGAGGTGGCTGCATTGTATACGGAGGCTTCTGCATTGTATACGGAGGCTTCTGCATTGTATACGGAGGTGGCTGCATTGTATACGGAGGCTTCTGCATTGTATACGGAGGCTTCTGCATTGTATACGGAGGCTTCTGCATTGTATACGGAGGCTTCTGCATTGTATACGGAGGTGGCTGCATTGTATACGGAGGTGGCTGCATTGTATACGGAGGCTTCTGCATTGTATACGGAGGCTTCTGCATTGTATACGGAGGTGACTGCATTGTATACGGAGGCTTCTGTATTGTATACGGAGGTGGCTGCATTGTATACGGAGGCTTCTGCATTGTATACGGAGGCTTCTGCATTGTATACGGAGGTGGCTGCATTGTATACGGAGGCTTCTGTATTGTATACGGAGGTGGCTGCATTGTATACGGAGGCTTCTGCATTGTATACGGAGGCTTCTGCATTGTATACGGAGGTGGCTGCATTGTATACGGAGGCTTCTGCATTGTATACGGAGGTGGCTGCATTGTATACGGAGGTGGCTTCATTGTATACGGAGGCTTCTGCATTGTATACGGAGGTGGCTGCATTGTATACGGAGGTGACTGCATTGTATACGGAGGCTTCTGTATTGTATACGGAGATGGCTGCATTGTATACGGAGGCTTCTGCGTTGTATACAGAGGCTTCTGCGTTGTATACGGAGGAGGCTGCATTATATACGGAGGCTTCTGCGTTGTATACAGAGGCTTCTGCGTTGTATACGGAGGTGGCTGCATTGTATACGGAGGCTTCTGCGTTGTATACGGAGGTGGCTGCATTGTATACGGAGGCTTCTGCATTGTATACGGAGGCTTCTGCATTGTATACGGAGGCTTCTGCATTGTATACAGAGGCTTCTGCATTGTATACGGAGGCTTCTGCATTGCATACGGAGGCTTCTGCATTGTATACGGAGGCTTCTGCATTGTATACAGAGGCTTCTGCGTTGTATACGGAGGAGGCTGCATTATATACGGAGGCTTCTGCATTGTATACGGAGGCTTCTGCATTGCATACGGAGGCTTCTGCATTGTATACGGAGGCTTCTGCATTGTATACAGAGGCTTCTGCGTTGTATACGGAGGAGGCTGCATTATATACGGAGGCTTCTGCATTGTATACGGAGGCTTCTGCATTGTATACGGAGGCTTCTGCATTGCATACGGAGGCTTCTGCATTGTATACGGAGGCTTCTGCGTTGTATACAGAGGCTTCTGCATTGCATACGGAGGCTTCTGCATTGTATACGGAGGCTTCTGCATTGTATACGGAGGCTTCTGCATTGTATACGGAGGCTTCTGCATTGAATACGGAGGTGACTGCATTGTATACGGAGGCTTCTGCATTGTATACGGAGGCTTCTGCATTGTATACAGAGGCTTCTGCGTTGTATACGGAGGAGGCTACATTATATACGGAGGCTTCTGCATTGTATACGGAGGCTTCTGCATTGTATACGGAGGCTTCTGCATTGTATACGGAGGTGGCTGCATTGTATACGGAGGCATCTGCATTGTATACGGAGGTGGCTGCATTGTATACGGAGGCTTCTGCATTGTATACGGAGGTGGCTGCATTGTATACGGAGGCTTCTGCATTGTATACGGAGGCTTCTGCATTGTATACGGAGGCTTCTGCATTGTATACGGAGGTGGCTGCATTGTATACGGAGGCTTCTGCATTGTATACGGAGGCTTCTGCATTGTATACGGAGGTGGCTGCATTGTATACGGAGGTGGCTGCATTGTATACGGAGGCTTCTGCATTGTATACGGAGGCTTCTGCATTGTATACGGAGGTGGCTGCATTGTATACGGAGGCTTCTGCATTGTATACGGAGGCTTCTGCATTGTATACGAAGGTGGCTGCATTGTATACGGAGGTGGCTGCATTGTATACGGAGGTGGCTGCATTGTATACGGAGGTGGCTGCATTGTATCCGGAGGCTTCTGCATTGTATACGAAGGTGGCTGCATTGTATACGGAGGCTTCTGCATTGTATACGGAGGCTTCTGCATTGTATACGGAGGCTTCTGCATTGTATACGGAGGCTTCTGCATTGTATACGGAGGCTTCTGCATTGTATCCGGAGGCTTCTGCATTGTATACGGAGGTGGCTGCATTGTATACGGAGACTTCTGCGTTGTATACGGAGGCTTCTGCATTGTATACGGAGGTGGCTGCATTGTATACGGAGGCTTCTGCATTGTATACGAAGGTGGCTGCATTGTATACGGAGGCTTCTGCATTGTATACGGAGGCTACTGCATTGTATACGGAGGCTTCTGCATTGTATACGGAGGCTTCTGCATTGTATACGGAGGCTTCTGCATTGTATACGGAGGTGGCTGCATTGTATACGGAGGCTTCTGCATTGTATACGGAGGCTTCTGCATTGTATACGGAGGTGGCTGCATTGTATACGGAGGCTTCTGCATTGTATACGGAGGCTTCTGCGTTGTATACGGAGGTGGCTGCATTGTATACGGAGGCTTCTGCGTTGTATACGGAGGTGGCTGCATTGTATACGGAGGCTTCTGCATTGTATACGGAGGCTTCTGCATTGTATACGGAGGTGGCTGCATTGTATACGGAGGCTTCTGCATTGTATACGGAGGCTTCTGCATTGTATACGGAGGCTTCTGCATTGTATACGGAGGCTTCTGCATTGTATACAGAGGCTTCTGCATTGTATACGGAGGCTTCTGCATTGTATACAGAGGCTTCTGCATTGTATACAGAGGCTTCTGCATTGTATACGGAGGCTTCTGCATTGTATACGGAGGTGACTGCATTGTATACGGAGGCTTCTGTATTGTATACGGAGGTGGCTGCATTGTATACGGAGGCTTCTGCATTGTATACGGAGGTGGCTGCATTGTATACGGAGGCTTCTGCATTGTATACGGAGGCTTCTGCATTGTATACGGAGGCTTCTGCATTGTATACAGAGGCTTCTGCATTGTATACGGAGGCTTCTGCATTGTATACGGAGGCTTCTGCATTGTATACGGAGGTGACTGCATTGTATACGGAGGCTTCTGTATTGTATACGGAGGTGGCTGCATTGTATACGGAGGCTTCTGCATTGTATACGGAGGTGGCTGCATTGTATACGGAGGCTTCTGCATTGTATACGGAGGCTTCTGCATTGTATACGGAGGTGGCTGCATTGTATACGGAGGCTTCTGCATTGTATACGGAGGTGGCTGCATTGTATACGGAGGCTTCTGCATTGTATACGGAGGCTTCTGCGTTGTATACAGAGGCTTCTGCATTGTATACGGAGGCTTCTGCATTGTATACGGAGGCTTCTGCATTGTATACGGAGGTGGCTGCATTGTATACGGAGGCTTCTGCATTGTATACGGAGGTGGCTGCATTGTATACGGAGGCTTCTGCATTGTATACGGAGGTGGCTGCATTGTATACGGAGGCTTCTGCATTGTATACGGAGACTTCTGCGTTGTATACAGAGGCTTCTGCATTGTATACGGAGGCTTCTGCGTTGTATACGGAGGCTTCTGCATTGTATACGGAGGTGGCTGCATTGTATACGGAGGCTTCTGCATTGTATACGGAGGTGGCTGCATTGTATACGGAGGCTTCTGCATTGTATACGGAGGCTTCTGCGTTGTATACAGAGGCTTCTGCATTGTATACGGAGGCTTCTGCGTTGTATACGGAGGCTTCTGCATTGTATACGGAGGTGGCTGCATTGTATACGGAGGCTTCTGCATTGTATACGGAGGCTTCTGCGTTGTATACAGAGGCTTCTGCATTGTATACGGAGGCTTCTGCGTTGTATACAGAGGCTTCTGCATTGTATACGGAGGTGGCTGCATTGTATACGGAGGCTTCTGCATTGTATACGGAGGTGGCTGCATTGTATACGGAGGCTTCTGCATTGTATACGGAGGTGGCTGCATTGTAAACGGAGGCTTCTGCATTGTATACGGAGGCTTCTGCATTGTATACGGAGGTGGCTGCATTGTATACGGAGGCTTCTGCATTGTATACGGAGGCTTCTGCGTTGTATACGGAGGTGGCTGCATTGTATACGGAGGCTTCTGCATTGTATACGGAGGTGGCTGCATTGTATACGGAGGCTTCTGCATTGTATACGGAGGTGGCTGCATTGTATACAGAGGCTTCTGCGTTGTATACGGAGGTGGCTGCATTGTATACGGAGGCTTCTGCATTGTATACGGAGGTGGCTGCATTGTATACAGAGGCTTCTGCGTTGTATACGGAGGTGGCTGCATTGTATACGGAGGCTTCTGCATTGTATACGGAGGTGGCTGCATTGTATACGGAGGCTTCTGCATTGTATACGGAGGCTTCTGCGTTGTATACAGAGGCTTCTGCATTGTATACGGAGGCTTCTGCATTGTATACGGAGGTGGCTGCATTGTATACGGAGGCTTCTGCGTTGTATACAGAGGCTTCTGCATTGTATACGGAGGTGGCTGCATTGTATACGGAGGCTTCTGCGTTGTATACGGAGGTGGCTGCATTGTATACGGAGGTGGCTGCATTGTATACGGAGGCTTCTGCATTGTATACGGAGGCTTCTGCATTGTATACGGAGGCTTCTGCATTGTATATGGAGGCTTCTGCATTGTATACGGAGGCTTCTGCATTGTATACGGAGGCTTCTGCATTGTATACAGAGGCTTCTGCATTGTATATGGAGGCTTCTGCATTGTATACGGAGGTGGCTGCATTGTATACGGAGGTGGCTGCATTGTATACGGAGGCTTCTGCATTGTATACGGAGGCTTCTACATTGTATATGGAGGCTTCTGCATTGTATACGGAGGCTTCTGCATTGTATACGGAGGCTTCTGCATTGTATACGGAGGTGGCTGCATTGTATACGGAGGCTTCTGCATTGTATACGGAGGCTTCTGCGTTGTATACGGAGGTGACTGCATTGTATACGGAGGCTTCTGCGTTGTATACGGAGCTGGCTGCATTGTATACGGAGGCTTCTGCGTTGTATACGGAGGTGGCTGCATTGTATACGGAGGCTTCTGCATTGTATACGGAGGCTTCTGCATTGTATACGGAGGCTTCTGCATTGTATACGGAGGCTTCTGCATTGTATATGGAGGCTTCTGCATTGTATACGGAGGTGGCTGCATTGTATACGGAGGTGGCTGCATTGTATACGGAGGTGGCTGCATTGTATACGGAGGCTTCTGCATTGTATACGGAGGCTTCTGCATTGTATACAGAGGCTTCTGC
The DNA here is from genome assembly GCF_046119375.1 of Phyllobates terribilis. Taxonomy (NCBI): domain Eukaryota; kingdom Metazoa; phylum Chordata; class Amphibia; order Anura; family Dendrobatidae; genus Phyllobates; species Phyllobates terribilis. The sequence continues at coordinate 389,613,207 of NW_027362768.1, read as the reverse complement.
GTTGTATACGGAGGTGGCTGCATTGTATACGGAGGCTTCTGCGTTGTATACGGAGGTGGCTGCATTGTATACGGAGGCTTCTGCATTGTATACGGAGGCTTCTGCATTGTATACGGAGGCTTCTGCATTGTATACGGAGGTGGCTGCATTGTATACGGAGGTGGCTGCATTGTATACGGAGGTGGCTGCATTGTATACGGAGGCTTCTGCATTGTATACGGAGGCTTCTGCATTGTATACGGAGGCTTCTGCATTGTATACGGAGGCTTCTGCGTTGTATATAGAGGCTTCTGCATTGTATACGGAGGCTTCTGCATTGTATACGGAGGCTTCTGCATTGTATACGGAGGTGGCTGCATTGTATACGGAGGCTTCTGCATTGTATACGGAGGTGGCTGCATTGTATACGGAGGTGGCTGCATTGTATACGGAGGTGGCTGCATTGTATACGGAGGCTTCTGCATTGTATACGGAGGCTTCTGCATTGTATACGGAGGCTTCTGCATTGTATACGGAGGCTTCTGCGTTGTATACAGAGGCTTCTGCATTGTATACGGAGGCTTCTGCATTGTATACGGAGGCTTCTGCATTGTATACGGAGGTGGCTGCATTGTATACGGAGGCTTCTGCATTGTATACGGAGGCTTCTGCATTGTATACGGAGGCTTCTGCATTGTATACGGAGGTGGCTGCATTGTATACAGAGGTGGCTGCATTGTATACGGAGGCTTCTGCATTGTATACGGAGGTGGCTGCATTGTATACGGAGGCTTCTGTATTGTATACGGAGGTGGCTGCATTGTATACGGAGGCTTCTGCATTGTATACGGAGGCTTCTGCATTGTATACGGAGGTGACTGCATTGTATACGGAGGCTTCTGCATTGTATACGGAGGCTTCTGCATTGTATACGGAGGCTTCTGCATTGTATACGGAGGCTTCTGCATTGTATACGGAGGTGACTGCATTGTATACGGAGGCTTCTGCATTGTATACGGAGGTGGCTGCATTGTATACGGAGGCTTCTGCATTGTATACGGAGGTGGCTGCATTGTATACGGAGGCTTCTGCATTGTATACGGAGGTGGCTACATTGTATACGGAGGCTTCTGCATTGTATACGGAGGTGGCTGCATTGTATACGGAGGCTTCTGCATTGTATACGGAGGTGGCTGCATTGTATACGGAGGCTTCTGCATTGTATACGGAGGCTTCTGCATTGTATACGGAGGTGGCTGCATTGTATACGGAGGCTTCTGCATTGTATACGGGGGTGGCTGCATTGTATACGGAGGCTTCTGTATTGTATACGGAGGTGGCTGCATTGTATACGGAGGCTTCTGCATTGTATACGGAGGCTTCTGCATTGTATACGGAGGTGGCTGCATTGTATACGGAGGCTTCTGCATTGTATACGGAGGTGGCTGCATTGTATACGGAGGTGGCTGCATTGTATACGGAGGCTTCTGCATTGTATACGGAGGTGGCTGCATTGTATACGGAGGCTTCTGCATTGTATACGGAGGCTTCTGCGTTGTATACAGAGGCTTCTGCATTGTATACGGAGGCTTCTGCATTGTATACGGAGGTGGCTGCATTGTATACGGAGGCTTCTGCGTTGTATACGGAGGCTTCTGCATTGTATACGGAGGCTTCTGCATTGTATACGGAGGTGGCTGCATTGTATACGGAGGCTTCTGCATTGTATACGGAGGCTTCTGCGTTGTATACGGAGGCTTCTGCGTTGTATACGGAGGTGGCTGCATTGTATACGGAGGTGGCTGCATTGTATACGGAGGCTTCTGCATTCTATACGGAGGCTTCTGCATTGTATACGGAGGCTTCTGCGTTGTATACGGAGGTGGCTGCATTGTATACGGAGGCTTCTGCGTTGTATACGGAGGTGGCTGCATTGTATACGGAGGTGGCTGCATTGTATACGGAGGCTTCTGCATTGTATACGGAGGCTTCTGCATTGTATACGGAGGCTTCTGCATTGTATACGGAGGCTTCTGCATTGTATACGGAGGCTTCTGCATTGTATACGGAGGCTTCTGCATTGTATACAGAGGCTTCTGCATTGTATACGGAGGTGGCTGCATTGTATACGGAGGTGGCTGCATTGTATACGGAGGTGACTGCATTGTATACGGAGGCTTCTGCATTGTATACGGAGGCTTCTGCATTGTATACGGAGGCTTCTGCATTGTATACGGAGGCTTCTGCATTGTATACGGAGGCTTCTGCATTGTATACGGAGGCTTCTGCATTGTATACGGAGGTGGCTGCATTGTATACGGAGGTGGCTGCATTGTATAAGGAGGCTTCTGCATTGTATACGGAGGCTTCTGCATTGTATACGGAGGCTTCTGCATTGTATACAGAGGCTTCTGCATTGTATACGGAGGTGGCTGCATTGTATACGGAGGCTTCTGCATTGTATACGGAGGCTTCTGCATTGTATACGGAGGTGGCTGCATTGTATACGGAGGCTTCTGCATTGTATACGGAGGTGGCTGCATTGTATACGGAGGCTTCTGCACTGTATACGGAGGTGGCTGCATTGTATACAGAGGTGGCTGCATTGTATACGGAGGCTTCTGCATTGTATACGGAGGCTTCCGCATTGTATACGGAGGCTTCTGCATTGTATACGGAGGTGGCTGCATTGTATACGGAGGCTTCTGCATTGTATACGGAGGTGGCTGCATTGTATACGGAGGCTTCTGCACTGTATACGGAGGTGGCTGCATTGTATACAGAGGTGGCTGCATTGTATACGGAGGCTTCTGCATTGTATACGGAGGCTTCTGCATTGTATACGGAGGCTTCTGCATTGTATACGGAGGCTTCTGCGTTGTATACAGAGGCTTCTGCATTGTATACGGAGGCTTCTGCATTGTATACGGAGGCTTCTGCATTGTATACGGAGGTGGCTGCATTGTATACGGAGGCTTCTGCATTGTATACGGAGGCTTCTGCATTGTATACGGAGGCTTCTGCATTGTATACGGAGGTGGCTGCATTGTATACAGAGGTGGCTGCATTGTATACGGAGGCTTCTGCATTGTATACGGAGGTGGCTGCATTGTATACGGAGGCTTCTGCATTGTATACGGAGGCTTCTGCATTGTATACGGAGGTGACTGCATTGTATACGGAGGCTTCTGTATTGTATACGGAGGTGGCTGCATTGTATACGGAGGCTTCTGCATTGTATACGGAGGTGGCTACATTGTATACGGAGGCTTCTGCATTGTATACGGAGGTGGCTACATTGTATACGGAGGCTTCTGTATTGTATACGGAGGCTTCTGTATTGTATACGGAGGTGGCTGCATTGTATACGGAGGCTTCTGCATTGTATACGGAGGTGGCTGCATTGTATACGGAGGCTTCTGCATTGTATACGGAGGTGGCTACATTGTATACGGAGGCTTCTGTATTGTATACGGAGGCTTCTGTATTGTATACGGAGGTGGCTGCATTGTATACGGAGGCTTCTGTATTGTATACGGAGGTGGCTGCATTGTATACGGAGGCTTCTGCATTGTATACGGAGGTGGCTGCATTGTATACGGAGGCTTCTGCATTGTATACGGAGGCTTCTGTATTGTATACGGAGGTGGCTGCATTGTATACGGAGGCTTCTGCATTGTATACGGAGGCTTCTGCATTGTATACGGAGGTGGCTGCATTGTATACGGAGGCTTCTGCATTGTATACGGGGGTGGCTGCATTGTATACGGAGGCTTCTGTATTGTATACGGAGGTGGCTGCATTGTATACGGAGGCTTCTGCGTTGTATACGGAGGCTTCTGCATTGTATACGGAGGCTTCTGCATTGTATACGGAGGTGGCTGCATTGTATACGGAGGCTTCTGCATTGTATACGGAGGCTTCTGCGTTGTATACGGAGGCTTCTGCGTTGTATACGGAGGTGGCTGCATTGTATACGGAGGTGGCTGCATTGTATACGGAGGCTTCTGCATTCTATACGGAGGCTTCTGCATTGTATACGGAGGCTTCTGCGTTGTATACGGAGGTGGCTGCATTGTATACGGAGGCTTCTGCGTTGTATACGGAGGTGGCTGCATTGTATACGGAGGTGGCTGCATTGTATACGGAGGCTTCTGCATTGTATACGGAGGCTTCTGCATTGTATACGGAGGCTTCTGCATTGTATACGGAGGCTTCTGCATTGTATACGGAGGCTTCTGCATTGTATACGGAGGCTTCTGCATTGTATACAGAGGCTTCTGCATTGTATACGGAGGTGGCTGCATTGTATACGGAGGTGGCTGCATTGTATACGGAGGCTTCTGCATTGTATACGGAGGCTTCTGCATTGTATACGGAGGCTTCTGCATTGTATACGGAGGCTTCTGCATTGTATACGGAGGCTTCTGCATTGTATACGGAGGCTTCTGCATTGTATACGGAGGTGGCTGCATTGTATACGGAGGTGGCTGCATTGTATAAGGAGGCTTCTGCATTGTATACGGAGGCTTCTGCATTGTATACGGAGGCTTCTGCATTGTATACAGAGGCTTCTGCATTGTATACGGAGGTGGCTGCATTGTATACGGAGGCTTCTGCATTGTATACGGAGGCTTCTGCATTGTATACGGAGGTGGCTGCATTGTATACGGAGGCTTCTGCATTGTATACGGAGGTGGCTGCATTGTATACGGAGGCTTCTGCACTGTATACGGAGGTGGCTGCATTGTATACAGAGGTGGCTGCATTGTATACGGAGGCTTCTGCATTGTATACGGAGGCTTCTGCATTGTATACGGAGGCTTCTGCATTGTATACGGAGGTGGCTGCATTGTATACGGAGGCTTCTGCATTGTATACGGAGGTGGCTGCATTGTATACGGAGGCTTCTGCACTGTATACGGAGGTGGCTGCATTGTATACAGAGGTGGCTGCATTGTATACGGAGGCTTCTGCATTGTATACGGAGGCTTCTGCATTGTATACGGAGGCTTCTGCATTGTATACGGAGGTGGCTGCATTGTATACGGAGGTGGCTGCATTGTATACGGAGGCTTCTGCATTGTATACGGAGGTGGCTGCATTGTATACGGAGGCTTCTGCATTGTATACGGAGGCTTCTGCATTGTATACGGAGGTGACTGCATTGTATACGGAGGCTTCTGTATTGTATACGGAGGTGGCTGCATTGTATACGGAGGCTTCTGCATTGTATACGGAGGCTTCTGCATTGTATACGGAGTTGGCTGCATTGTATACGGACGCTTCTGTATTGTATACGGAGGTGGCTGCATTGTATACGGAGGCTTCTGCATTGTACACGGAGGCTTCTGCATTGTATACGGAGGTGGCTGCATTGTATACGGAGGTGACTGCATTGTATACAGAGGCTTCTGTATTGTATACGGAGGTGGCTGCATTGTATACGGAGGCTTCTGCATTGTATATGGAGGCTTCTGCATTGTATATGGAGGCTTCTGCATTGTATACGGAGGCTTCTGCATTGTATACGGAGGCTTCTGCATTGTATACGGAGGCTTCTGCATTGTATACGGAGGCTTCTGCATTGTATACGGAGGCTTCTGCATTGTATACGGAGGTGGCTGCATTGTATACGGAGGCTTCTGCATTGTATACGGAGGTGGCTGCATTGTATTCGGAGGCTTCTGCATTGTATACGGAGACTTCTGCATTGTATACAGAGGCTTCTGCGTTGTATACGGAGGAGGCTGCATTATATACGGAGGCTTCTGCATTGTATACAGAGGCTTCTGCGTTGTATACGGAGGAGGCTGCATTATATACGGAGGCTTCTGCATTGCATACGGAGGCTTCTGCATTGCATACGGAGGCTTCTGCATTGTATACGGAGGCTTCTGCATTGTATAAGGAGGCTTCTGCATTGTATACAGAGGCTTCTGCGTTGTATACGGAGGAGGCTGCATTATATACGGAGGCTTCTGCATTGTATACGGAGGCTTCTGCATTGCATACGGAGGCTTCTGCATTGTATACGGAGGCTTCTGCATTGTATACGGAGGCTTCTGCATTGCATACGGAGGCTTCTGCATTGTATACGGAGGCTTCTGCGTTGTATACGGAGGTTTCTGCATTGTATACAGAGGCTTCTGCGTTGTATACGGAGGAGGCTGCATTATATACGGAGGCTTCTGCATTGTATACGGAGGCTTCTGCATTGTATACGGAGGCTTCTGCATTGTATACGGAGGCTTCTGCATTGTATACGGAGGTGGCTGCATTGTATACGGAGGCATCTGCATTGTATACGGAGGTGGCTGCGTTGTATACGGAGGCTTCTGCATTGTATACGGAGGCTTCTGCATTGTATACGGAGGATTCTGCATTGTATACGGAGGCTTCTGCATTGTATACGGAGGTGGCTGCATTGTATACGGAGGCTTCTGCATTGTATACGGAGGCTTCTGCATTGTATACGGAGGCTTCTGCATTGTATACGGAGGCTTCTGCATTGTATACGGAGGTGGCTGCATTGTATACGGAGGCTTCTGCATTGTATACGGAGGTGGCTGCATTGTATACGGAGGCTTCTGCATTGTATACGGAGGCTTCTGCATTGTATACAGAGGCTTCTGCATTGTATACGGAGGCTTCTGCATTGTATACGGAGGTGGCTGCATTGTATACGGAGGCTTCTGCATTGTATACGGAGGCTTCTGCATTGTATACGGAGGCTTCTGCATTGTATACAGAGGCTTCTGCATTGTATACGGAGGTGGCTGCATTGTATACGGAGGCTTCTGCATTGTATACGGAGGTGGCTGCATTGTATACGGAGGCTTCTGCGTTGTATACGGAGGCTTCTGCATTGTATACGGAGGCTTCTGCATTGTATACGAAGGTGGCTGCATTGTATACGGAGGCTTCTGCATTGTATACGAAGGTGGCTGCATTGTATACGGAGGCTTCTGCGTTGTATACGGAGGTGGCTGCATTGTATACGGAGGCTTCTGCATTGTATACGGAGGTGGCTGCATTGTATACGGAGGCTTCTGCGTTGTATACGGAGGTTTCTGCATTGTATACGAAGGTGGCTGCATTGTATACGGAGGCTTCTGCGTTGTATACGGAGGTGGCTGCATTGTATACGGAGGTGGCTGCATTGTATACGGAGGTGGCTGCATTGTATACGGAGACTTCTGCATTGTATACGGAGGCTTCTGCATTGTATACGGAGGTGGCTGCATTGTATACGGAGGCTTCTGCATTGTATACGGAGGCTTCTGCATTGTATACGGAGGTGGCTGCATTGTATACGAAGGTGGCTGCATTGTATACGGAGGTGGCTGCATTGTATACGGAGGCTTCTGCATTGTATACGGAGGCTTCTGCATTGTATACGGAGGCTTCTGCATTCTATACGGAGGCTTCTGCATTGTATACGGGGGCTTCTGCATTGTATACGGAGGCTTCTGCATTGTATACGGGGGCTTCTGCATTGTATACGGAGGCTTCTGCATTGTATACGGAGGCTTCTGCATTGTATACGGAGGCTTCTGCATTGTATACGGAGGTGGCTGCGTTGTATATGGAGACTTCTGCATTGTATACGGAGGCTTCTGCATTGTATACGGAGGTGGCTGCGTTGTATATGGAGACTTCTGCATTGTATACGGAGGTGGCTGCATTGTATACGGAGGCTTCTGTATTGTATACGGAGGCTTCTGCATTCTATACGGAGGCTTCTGCATTGTATACGGAGGCTTCTGCATTGTATACGGGGGCTTCTGCATTGTATACGGAGGCTTCTGCATTGTATACGGAGGCTTCTGCATTGTATACGGAGGCTTCTGCATTATATACGGAGGTGGCTGCATTGTATACGGAGGTGACTGCATTGTATACGGAGGCTTCTGCATTGTATACGGAGGCTTCTGCATTGTATACGGAGGCTTCTGCTTTGTATACGGAGGCTTCTGCATTGTATACGGAGGCTTCTGCATTGTATACGGAGGCTTCTGCATTATATACGGAGGCTTCTGCATTGTATACGGAGGTGGCTGCATTGTATACGGAGGTGGCTGCATTGTATATGGAGGCTTCTGCATTGTATACGGAGGCTTCTGCATTGTATACGGAGGTGGCTGCATTGTATACGGAGGTGGCTGCATTGTATACGGAGGTGGCTGCATTGTATATGGAGGCTTCTGCATTGTATACGGAGGCTTCTGCGTTGTATACGGAGGCTTCTGCGTTGTATACGGATTTGGCTGCATTGTATATGGAGGCTTCTGCATTGTATACGGAGGCTTCTGCATTGTATACGGAGGCTTCTGCGTTGTATACGGAGGCTTCTGCATTGTATACGGAGGATTCTGCGTTGTATACGGAGGCTTCTGCATTGTATACGGAGGTGGCTGCATTGTATACGGAGGCTTCTGCATTGTATACGGAGGTGGCTGCATTGTATACGGAGGTGGCTGCATTGTATACGGAGGTGGCTGCATTGTATATGGAGGCTTCTGCATTGTATACGGAGGCTTCTGCATTGTATACGGAGGCTTCTGCGTTGTATACAGAGGCTTCTGCATTGTATACGGAGGCTTCTGCATTGTATACGGAGGTGGCTGCATTGTATACGGAGGCTTCTGCATTGTATACGGAGGCTTCTGCATTGTATACGGAGGCTTCTGCATTGTATACGGAGGTGGCTGCATTGTATACGGAGGCTTCTGCATTGTATACGGAGGTGGCTGCATTGTATACGGAGTCTTCTGCATTGTATACGGAGGCTTCTGCATTGTATACGGAGGTGGCTGCATTTTATACGGAGGTGGCTGCATTGTATACGGAGGCTTCTGCATTGTATATGGAGGCTTCTGCATTGTATACGGAGGCTTCTGCATTGTATACGGAGGCTTCTGCATTGTATACGGAGGCTTCTGCATTGTATACGGAGGCTTCTGCATTGTATACGGAGGCTTCTGCATTGTATACGGAGGCTTCTGCATTGTATACGGAGGTGAATGCATTCTATCCGGAGGCTTCTGCATTGTATACGGAGGCTTCTGCATTGTATACGGAGGTGGCTGCATTGTATACGGAGGCTTCTGCATTGTATACGGAGGTGGCTGCATTGTATACGGAGGCTTCTGCATTGTATATGGAGGCTTCTGCATTGTATACGGAGGCTTCTGCATTGTATACGGAGGCTTCTGCATTGAATACGGAGGCTTCTGCATTGTATCCGGAGGCTTCTGCATTGTATACAGAGGCTTCTGCGTTGTATACGGAGGAGGCTGCATTATATACGGAGGCTTCTGCATTGTATACGGAGGCTTCTGCATTGTATACGGAGGCTTCTGCATTGTATACGGAGGCTTCTGCATTGTATATGGAGGCTTCTGCATTGCATACGGAGGCTTCTGCATTGTATACGGAGGCTTCTGCATTGCATACGGAGGCTTCTGCGTTGTATACGGAGGCTTCTGCATTGCATACGGAGGCTTCTGCATTGTATACGGAGGTGGCTGCATTGTATACGGAGGTGGCTGCATTGTATACGAAGGCTTCTGCATTGTATACGGAGGCTTCTGCATTGTATACGGAGGTGGCTGCATTGTATACGGAGGTGGCTTCATTGTATGCGGAGGTGGCTGCATTGTATACGAAGGCTTCTGCATTGTATACGGAGGCTTCTGCATTGTATACGGAGGTGGCTGCATTGTATACGGAGGTGGCTTCATTGTATACGGAGGCTTCTGCATTGTATACGGAGGCTTCTGCATTGTATACGGAGGTGGCTTCATTGTATACGGAGGTGGCTGAGTTGTATACGGAGGCTTCTGCATTGTATACGGAGGTGGCTGCATTGTATACGGAGGCTTCTGCATTGTATACGGAGGTGGCTGCATTGTATACGGAGGCTTCTGCATTGTATACGGAGGTGGCTGCGTTGTATACGGAGGCTTCTGCATTGTATACGGAGGTGGCTGCATTGTATACGGAGGCTTCTGCATTGTATATGGAGGCTTCTGCATTGTATATGGAGGCTTCTGCATTGTATACGGAGGCTTCTGCATTGTATACGGAGGCTTCTGCATTGTATACGGAGGTGGCTGCGTTGTATACGGAGGCTTCTGCATTGTATACGGAGGTGGCTGCATTGTATACGGAGGCTTCTGCATTGTATATGGAGGCTTCTGCATTGTATACGGAGGCTTCTGCATTGTATACGGAGGCTTCTGCATTGTATACGGAGGCTTCTGCATTGTATACGGAGGCTTCTGCATTGTATATGGAGGCTTCTGCATTGTATATGGAGGCTTCTGCATTGTATATGGAGGCTTCTGCATTGTATACGGAGGCTTCTGCATTGTATACGGAGGCTTCTGCATTGAATACGGAGGTGGCTGCATTGTATACGGAGGTGAATGCATTCTATCCGGAGGCTTCTGCATTGTATACGGAGGCTTCTGCATTGTATACGGAGGTGGCTGCATTGTATACGGAGGCTTCTGCATTGTATATGGAGGCTTCTGCATTGTATATGGAGGCTTCTGCATTGTATACGGAGGCTTCTGCATTGTATACGGAGGCTTCTGCATTGAATACGGAGGCTTCTGCATTGTATCCGGAGGCTTCTGCATTGTATACAGAGGCTTCTGCGTTGTATACGGAGGAGGCTGCATTATATACGGAGGCTTCTGCATTGTATACGGAGGCTTCTGCATTGTATACGGAGGCTTCTGCATTGTATACGGAGGCTTCTGCATTGTATATGGAGGCTTCTGCATTGCATACGGAGGCTTCTGCATTGTATACGGAGGCTTCTGCATTGCATACGGAGGCTTCTGCGTTGTATACGGAGGCTTCTGCATTGTATATGGAGGCTTCTGCATTGTATACGGAGGCTTCTGCATTGTATACGGAGGCTTCTGCATTGTATACGGAGGCTTCTGCATTGTATACGGAGGCTTCTGCATTGTATACGGAGGCTTCTGCATTGTATATGGAGGCTTCTGCATTGTATATGGAGGCTTCTGCATTGTATACGGAGGCTTCTGCATTGTATACGGAGGCTTCTGCATTGAATACGGAGGTGGCTGCATTGTATACGGAGGTGAATGCATTCTATCCGGAGGCTTCTGCATTGTATACGGAGGCTTCTGCATTGTATACGGAGGTGGCTGCATTGTATACGGAGGCTTCTGCATTGTATACGGAGGTGGCTGCATTGTATATGGAGGCTTCTGCATTGTATACGGAGGCTTCTGCATTGTATACGGAGGCTTCTGCATTGAATACGGAGGCTTCTGCATTGTATCCGGAGGCTTCTGCATTGTATACAGAGGCTTCTGCGTTGTATACGGAGGAGGCTGCATTATATACGGAGGCTTCTGCATTGTATACGGAGGCTTCTGCATTGTATACGGAGGCTTCTGCATTGTATACAGAGGCTTCTGCGTTGTATACGGAGGAGGCTGCATTATATACGGAGGCTTCTACATTGTATACGGAGGCTTCTGCATTGTATACGGAGGCTTCTGCGTTGTATACGGAGGCTTCTGCGTTGTATACGGAGGCTTCTGCGTTGTATACGGAGGCTTCTGCATTGTATATGGAGGCTTCTGCGTTGTATACGGAGGCTTCTGCGTTGTATACGGAGGCTTCTGCATTGTATATGGAGGCTTCTGCGTTGTATATGGAGGCTTCTGCGTTGTATACGGAGGCTTCTGCGTTGTATATGGAGGCTTCTGCATTGTATACGGAGGCTTCTGCATTGTATACGGAGGCTTCTGCATTGTATACGGAGGCTTCTGCGTTGTATACGGAGGCTTCTGCGTTGTATACGGAGGCTTCTGCGTTGTATACGGAGGCTTCTGCGTTGTATACGGAGGCTTCTGCATTGTATATGGAGGCTTCTGCGTTGTATATGGAGGCTTCTGCGTTGTATACGGAGGCTTCTGCATTGTATACGGAGGCTTCTGCATTGTATACGGAGGCTTCTGCATTGTATATGGAGCCTTCTGCGTTCTATACGGAGGCTTCTGCATTGTATACGGAGGCTTCTGCATTGAATACGGAGGCTTCTGCATTGTATACGGAGGTGGCTGCATTGTATACGGGGGTGGCTGCATTGTATACGGAGGCTTCTGCATTGTATACGGAGGCTTCTGCATTGTATACGGAGGCTTCTGCATTGTATACGGAGGCTTCTGCATTGTATACGGAGGCTTCTGCATTGTATACGGAGGTGGCTGCATTGTATACGGGGGTGGCTGCATTGTATACGGAGGCTTCTGCATTGTATACGGAGGCTTCTGCATTGTATACGGAGGCTTCTGCATTGTATATGGAGCCTTCTGCGTTGTATACGGAGGCTTCTGCATTGTATACGGAGGCTTCTGCATTGAATACGGAGGCTTCTGCATTGTATACGGAGGTGGCTGCATTGTATACGGGGGTGGCTGCATTGTATACGGAGGCTTCTGCATTGTATACGGAGGCTTCTGCATTGTATACGGAGGCTTCTGCATTGTATACGGAGGCTTCTGCATTGTATACGGAGGCTTCTGCATTGTATACGGAGGTGGCTGCATTGTATACGGGGGTGGCTGCATTGTATACGGAGGCTTCTGCATTGTATACGGAGGCTTCTGCATTGTATACGGAGGCTTCTGCATTGTATACGGAGGCTTCTGCATTGTATACGGAAGCTTCTGCATTGTATACGGAGGCTTCTGCATTGTATACGGAGGCTTCTGCATTGTATACGGAGGTGGCTGCATTGTATACTGAGGTGGCTGCATTGTATACGTAGGTGACTGCATTGTATACGGAGGCTTCTGCGTTGTATACGGAGGTGGCTGCATTGTATACTGAGGTGGCTGCATTGTATACGTAGGTGACTGCATTGTATACGGAGGCTTCTGCATTGTATACGGAGGCTTCTGCGTTGTATACGGAGGCTTCTGCGTTGTATACGGAGGTGACTGCATTGTATACGGAGGTGGCTGCATTGTATACGTAGGTGACTGCATTGTATACGGAGGCTTCTGCGTTGTATACGGAGGCTTCTGCGTTGTATACGGAGGTGGCTGCATTGTATACGGAGGCTTCTGCATTGAATACGGAGGTGGCTGCATTGTATACGGAGGCTTCTGCATTGTATACAGAGGCTTCTGCGTTGTATACGGAGGAGGCTGCATTATATACGGAGGCTTCTGCATTGTATACGGAGGCTTCTGCATTGTATACGGAGGCTTCTGCATTGTATACGGAGGTGGCTGCATTGTATACGGAGGCATCTGCATTGTATACGGAGGTGGCTGCATTGTATACGGAGGCTTCTGCATTGTATACGGAGGCTTCTGCATTGTATACGGAGGCTTCTGCATTGTATACGGAGGCTTCTGCATTGTATACGGAGGTGGCTGCATTGTATACGGAGGCATCTGCATTGTATACGGAGGCTTCTGCATTGTATACGGAGGCTTCTGCATTGTATACGGAGGCTTCTGCATTGTATACGGAGGTGGCTGCATTGTATACGGAGGCTTCTGCATTGTATACGGAGGCTTCTGCATTGTATACGGAGGCTTCTGCATTGTATACGGAGGCTTCTGCATTGTATACGGAGGCTTCTGCATTGTATACGGAGGTGGCTGCATTGTATACGGAGGCTTCTGCATTGTATACGGAGGCTTCTGCATTGTATACGGAGGCTTCTGCATTGTATACGGAGGTGGCTGCATTGTATACGGAGGCTTCTGCATTGTATACGGAGGCTTCTGCATTGTATACGGAGGCTTCTGCATTGTATACGGAGGCTTCTGCATTGTATACAGGGGTGGCTGCATTGTATACGGAGGTGACTGCATTGTATACGGAGGTGGCTGCATTGTATACGGAGGCTTCTGCATTGTATACGGAGGCTTCTGCATTGTATACGAAGGTGGCTGCATTGTATACGGAGGTGGCTTCATTGTATACGGAGGCTTCTGCGTTGTATACGGAGGCTTCTGCTTTGTATACGGAGGCTTCTGCATTGTATACGGAGGCTTCTGCATTGTATACGGAGGCTTCTGCATTGTATACGGAGGTAGCTGCATTGTATACGGAGGTGACTGCATTGTATACGGAGGCTTCTGCATTGTATACGGAGGTGACTGCATTGTATACGGAGGCTTCTGCGTTGTATACGGAGGTGACTGCATTGTATACGGAGGCTTCTGCGTTGTATACGGAGGCTTCTGCATTGTATATGGAGGCTTCTGCATTGTATACGGAGGCTTCTGCATTGTATACGGAGGCTTCTGCGTTGTATACGGAGGCTTCTGCGTTGTATACGGAGGTGGCTGCATTGTATACGGTGGTGGATGCATTGTATACGGAGGTGGCTGCATTGTATACGGAGGTGACTGCATTGTATACGGAGGCTTCTGCGTTGTATACGGAGGCTTCTGCGTTGTATACGGAGGCTGCTGCATTGTATACGGAGGTGGCTGCATTGTATACGGAGGCTTCTGCATTGTATACGGAGGTGGCTTCATTGTATACGGAGGTGGCTGCATTGTATACGGAGGCTTCTGCGTTGTATACGGAGGCTTCTGCATTGTATACGGGGGTGGCTGCATTGTATACGGAGGTGACTGCATTGTATACAGAGGCTTCTGCATTGTATACGGAGGCTTCTGCATTGTATACTGGGGTGGCTGCATTGTATACGGAGGTGACTGCATTGTATACGGAGGCTTCTGCATTGTATACGGAGGCTTCTGCTTTGTATACGGAGGTTTCTGCATTGTATACGGAGACTTCTGCATTGTATACGGAGGCTTCTGCATTGTATACGGAGGTGGCTGCATTGTATACGGAGGTGGCTGCATTGTATACGGAGGTGGCTGCATTGTATACGAAGGTGGCTGCATTGTATACGGAGGTGACTGCATTGTATACGGAGGCTTCTGCATTGTATACGGAGGTTTCTGCATTGTATACGGAGGTGGCTGCATTGTATACGGAGGTGGCTGCATTGTATACGGAGGCTTCTGCATTGTATACGGAGGCTTCTGCATTGTATATGGAGGCTTCTGCGTTGTATACGGAGGTGGCTGCATTGTATACGGAGGCTTCTGCATTGTATACGGAGGCTTCTGCATTGTATACGGAGGCTTCTGCATTGTATACGGAGGTGGCTGCATTGTATACGGAGGCTTCTGCATTGTATATGGAGGCTTCTGCATTATATACGGAGGTGGCTGCATTGTATACGGAGGTGACTGCATTGTATACGGAGGCTTCTGCATTGTATACGGAGGCTTCTGCATTGTATACGGAGGCTTCTGCTTTGTATACGGAGGCTTCTGCATTGTATACGGAGGCTTCTGCATTGTATACGGAGGTGGCTGCATTGTATATGGAGGCTTCTGCATTATATACGGAGGTGGCTGCATTGTATACGGAGGTGACTGCATTGTATACGGAGGCTTCTGCATTGTATACGGAGGCTTCTGCATTGTATACGGAGGCTTCTGCATTGTATACGGAGGTGGCTGCATTGTATACGGAGGTGGCTGCATTGTATATGGAGGCTTCTGCATTGTATACGGAGGTGGCTGCATTGTATACGGAGGTGGCTGCATTGTATACGGAGGCTTCTGCTTTGTATACGGAGGCTTCTGCATTGTATACGGAGGCTTCTGCATTGTATACGGAGGTGGCTGCATTGTATACGGAGGTGGCTGCATTGTATATGGAGGCTTCTGCATTGTATACGGAGGTGGCTGCATTGTATACGGAGGTGGCTGCATTGTATACGGAGGCTTCTGCATTGAATACGGAGGCTTCTGCATTGTATACGGAGGTGGCTGCATTGTATACGGAGGTGGCTGCATTGTATACGGAGGTGACTGCATTGTATACGGAGGCTTCTGCGTTGTATACGGAGGCTTCTGCATTGTATACGGAGGCTTCTGCATTGTATACGGAGGTGGCTGCATTGTATACGGAGGTGGCTGCATTGTATACGGAGGCTTCTGCATTGTATACGGAGGTGGCTGCATTGTATACGGAGGTGGCTGCATTGTATACGGAGGCTTCTGCATTGTATACGGAGGCTTCTGCATTGTTTACGGAGGTGGCTGCATTGTATACGGAGGTGGCTGCATTGTATACGGAGGCTTCTGCATTGTATACGGAGGTGGCTGCATTGTATACGGAGGTGGCTGCATTGTATACGGAGGCTTCTGCATTGTATACGGAGGCTTCTGCATTGTATACGGAGGCTTCTGCATTGTATACGGAGGTGGCTGCATTGTATATGGAGGCTTCTGCATTGTATACGGAGGCTTCTGCTTTGTATAAGGAGGCTTCTGCATTGTATACGGAGGCTTCTGCATTGTATACGGAGGCTTCTGCGTTGTATACGGAGGCTTCTGCGTTGTATACGGAGGCTTCTGCGTTGTATACGGAGGCTTCTGCGTTGTATACGGAGGTGGCTGCATTGTATACAGAGGTGGCTGCATTGTATACGGAGGCTTCTGCATTGTATACGGAGGCTTCTGCATTGTATACGGAGGCTTCTGCGTTGTATACGGAGGCTTCTGCATTGTATACGGAGGTGACTGCATTGTATACGGAGGCTTCTGCATTGTATACGGAGGTGGCTGCATTGTATATGGAGGCTTCTGCATTGTATACGGAGGCTTCTGCATTGTATATGGAGGCTTCTGCATTGTATACGGAGGCTTCTGCTTTGTATACGGAGGCTTCTGCATTGTATACGGAGGCTTCTGCATTGTATACGGAGGTGGCTTCATTGTATACGGAGGCTTCTGCGTTGTATACGGAGGTTTCTGCATTGTATACGGAGGTGGCTGCATTGTATACGGAGGCTTCTGCGTTGTATACGGAGGTTTCTGCATTGTATATGGAGGCTTCTGCGTTGTATACGGAGGTGGCTGCATTGTATATGGAGGCTTCTGCGTTGTATACGGAGGTGGCTGCATTGTATACGGAGGCTTCTGCGTTGTATACGGAGGTTTCTGCATTGTATACGGAGGTGGCTGCATTGTATACGGAGGCTTCTGCGTTGTATACGGAGGTTTCTGCATTGTATATGGAGGCTTCTGCGTTGTATACGGAGGCTTCTGCATTGTATACGGAGGCTTCTGCATTGTATACGGAGGTGGCTTCATTGTATACGGAGGCTTCTGCGTTGTATACGGAGGCTTCTGCATTGTATACGGAGGTGACTGCATTGTATACGGAGGCTTCTGCATTGTATACGGAGGCTTCTGCATTGTATACGGAGGCTTCTGCTTTGTATACGGAGGTGGCTGCATTGTATATGGAGGCTTCTGCATTGTATACGGAGGCTTCTGCATTGTATACGGAGGCTTCTGCATTGTATACGGAGGCTTCTGCATTGTATACGGAGGTGGCTGCATTGTATACGGAGGTGACTGCATTGTATACGGAGGTGACTGCATTGTATACGGAGGCTTCTGCGTTGTATACGGAGGCTTCTGCATTGTATACGGAGGCTTCTGCATTGTATACGGAGGCTTCTGCATTGTATACGGAGGTGGCTGCATTGTATACGGAGGCTTCTGCATTGTATACGGAGGCTTCTGCATTGTATACGGAGGCTTCTGCGTTGTATACGGAGGCTTCTGCGTTGTATACGGAGGCTTCTGCATTGTATACGGAGGTGGCTGCATTGTATACGGAGGTGGCTGCATTGTATACGGAGGTGGCTGCATTGTTTACGGAGGCTTCTGCATTGTATACGGAGGCTTCTGCATTGTATACGGAGGCTTCTGCATTGTATACGGAGGTGGCTGCATTGTATACGGAGGTGGCTGCATTGTATATGGAGGCTTCTGCATTGTATACGGAGGCTTCTGCATTGTATACGGAGGCTTCTGCGTTGTATACAGAGGCTTCTGCATTGTATACGGAGGTGGCTGCATTGTATACGGAGGTGGCTGCATTGTATACGGAGGCTTCTGCATTGTATACGGAGGCTTCTGCATTGTATACGGAGGCTTCTGCATTGTATACGGAGGTGGCTGCATTGTATACGGAGGCTTCTGCATTGTATACGGAGGCTTCTGCATTGTATACGGAGGCTTCTGCGTTGTATACGGAGGCTTCTGCGTTGTATACGGAGGCTTCTGCGTTGTATACGGAGGCTTCTGCATTGTATACGTAGGCTTCTGCATTGTATACGGAGGCTTCTGCATTGTATACGGAGGCTTCTGCATTGTATACGGAGGTGGCTGCATTGTTTACGGAGGCTTCTGCATTGTATACGGAGGCTTCTGCATTGTATACGGAGGTGGCTGCATTGTATACGGAGGTGGCTGCATTGTATATGGAGGCTTCTGCATTGTATACGGAGGCTTCTGCATTGTTTACGGAGGCTTCTGCATTGTATACGGAGGTGGCTGCATTGTATACGGAGGTGGCTGCATTGTATATGGAGGCTTCTGCATTGTATACGGAGGCTTCTGCATTGTATACGGAGGTGGCTGCATTGTATACGGAGGTGGCTGCATTGTATACGGAGGCTTCTGCGTTGTATACGGAGGCTTCTGCATTGTATACGGAGGCTTCTGCATTGTATACGGAGGTGGCTGCATTGTATACGGAGGTGGCTGCATTGTATATGGAGGCTTCTGCATTGTATACGGAGGCTTCTGCATTGTATACGGAGGTGGCTGCATTGTATATGGAGGCTTCTGCATTGTATACGGAGGCTTCTGCATTGTATACGGAGGCTTCTGCATTGTATATGGAGGCTTCTGCATTGTATACGGAGGCTTCTGCGTTGTATACGGAGGCTTCTTCATTGTATACGGAGGTGGCTGCATTGTATACGGAGGTGGCTGCATTGTATACGGAGGTTTCTGCATTGTATACGGAGGTGGCTGCATTGTATACAGAGGCTTTTGCGTTGTATACGGAGGCATCTGCGTTGTACATGGAGGTGGCTGCATTGTATACGGAGGCTTCTGCATTGTATACGGAGGCTTCTGCATTGTATACGGAGGCTTCTGCGTTGTATACGGAGACTTCTGCGTTGTATACGGAGGCTTCTGCATTGTATACGGAGGCTTCTGCATTGTATACGGAGGCTTCTGCGTTGTATACGGAGGCTTCTGCATTGTATACGGAGGCTTCTGCGTTGTATACGGAGGTGGCTTCATTGTATACGGAGGTTTCTGCATTGTATATGGAGGCTTCAGCGTTGTATACGGAGGCTTCTGCATTGTATACGGAGGCTTCTGCATTGTATACGGAGGTGGCTTCATTGTATACGGAGGTTTCTGCATTGTATATGGAGGCTTCTGCATTGTATACGGAGGCTTCTGCATTGTATACGGAGGCTTCTGCATTGTATACGGAGGCTTCTGCATTGTATACGGAGGCTTCTGCATTGTATACGGAGGCTTCTGCATTGTATACGGAGGTGGCTTCATTGTATACGGAGGTTTCTGCATTGTATACAGAGGCTTCTGCATTGTATACGGAGGCTTCTGCATTGTATACGGAGGCTTCTGCATTGTATACGGAGGCTTCTGCATTGTATACGGAGGTGGCTTCATTGTATACGGAGGTTTCTGCATTGTATATGGAGGCTTCAGCGTTGTATACGGAGGTTTCTGCATTGTATACGGAGGCTTCTGCATTGTATACGGAGGTGACTGCATTGTATACGGAGGCTTCTGCATTGTATACGGAGGCTTCTGCATTGTATACGGAGGTGGCTGCATTGTATACGGAGGCTTCTGCATTGTATACGGAGGCTTCTGCATTGTATACGGAGGTGACTGCATTGTATACGGAGGCTTCTGCATTGTATACGGAGGCTTCTGCATTGTATACGGAGGCTTCTGCATTGTATACGGAGGCTTCTGCATTGTATACGGAGTCTTCTGCATTGTATACGGAGGCTTCTGCGTTGTATACGGAGGTGGCTGCATTGTATACGGAGGTGACTGCATTGTATACGGAGGCTTCTGCATTGTATACGGAGGTGGCTGCATTGTATACGGAGGTGACTGCATTGTATACGGAGGCTTCTGCGTTGTATACGGAGGCTTCTGCATTGTATACGGAGGCTTCTGCATTGTATACGGAGGTGGCTGCATTGTATACGGAGGCTTCTGCATTGTATACGGAGGCTTCTGCATTGTATACGGAGGCTTCTGCATTGTATACGGAGTCTTTTGCATTGTATACGGAGGCTTCTGCGTTGTATACGGAGGTGGCTGCATTGTATACGGAGGCTTCTGCATTGTATACGGAGGTGGCTGCATTGTATACGGAGGTGACTGCATTGTATACGGAGGCTTCTGCGTTGTATACGGAGGCTTCTGCATTGTATACGGAGGCTTCTGTGTTGTATACGGAGGTGGCTTCATTGTATACGGAGGTTTCTGCATTGTATATGGAGGCTTCAGCGTTGTATACGGAGGTTTCTGCATTGTATACGGAGGCTTCTGCATTGTATACGGAGGCTTCTGCATTGTATACGGAGGCTTCTGCATTGTATACGGAGGCTTCTGCATTGTATACGGAGGCTTCTGCATTGTATACGGAGGTGGCTTCATTGTATACGGAGGTTTCTGCATTGTATACAGAGGCTTCTGCATTGTATACGGAGGCTTCTGCATTGTATACGGAGGCTTCTGCATTGTATACGGAGGCTTCTGCATTGTATACGGAGGTGGCTTCATTGTATACGGAGGTTTCTGCATTGTATATGGAGGCTTCAGCGTTGTATACGGAGGTTTCTGCATTGTATACGGAGGCTTCTGCATTGTATACGGAGGTGACTGCATTGTATACGGAGGCTTCTGCATTGTATACGGAGGCTTCTGCATTGTATACGGAGGTGGCTGCATTGTATACGGAGGCTTCTGCATTGTATACGGAGGCTTCTGCATTGTATACGGAGGTGACTGCATTGTATACGGAGGCTTCTGCATTGTATACGGAGGCTTCTGCATTGTATACGGAGGCTTCTGCATTGTATACGGAGGCTTCTGCATTGTATACGGAGTCTTCTGCATTGTATACGGAGGCTTCTGCGTTGTATACGGAGGTGGCTGCATTGTATACGGAGGCTTCTGCATTGTATACGGAGGT
Source organism: Phyllobates terribilis (assembly GCF_046119375.1). NCBI lineage: Eukaryota > Metazoa > Chordata > Amphibia > Anura > Dendrobatidae > Phyllobates > Phyllobates terribilis. The sequence goes on along the minus strand of NW_027362768.1, from coordinate 389,592,066 downwards.
GGCTGCATTGTATACGGAGGTGACTGCATTGTATACGGAGGCTTCTGCGTTGTATACGGAGGCTTCTGCATTGTATACGGAGGCTTCTGCGTTGTACATGGAGGTGGCTGCATTGTATACGGAGGCTTCTGCATTGTATACGGAGGCTTCTGCATTGTATACGGAGGTGGCTGCATTGTATACGGAGGTTTCTGCATTGTATACGGAGGTGGCTGCATTGTATACGGAGGCTTCTGCATTGTATACGGAGGCTTCTGCATTGTATACGGAGGCTTCTGCATTGTATACGGAGGTGGCTGCATTGTATACTGAGGCTCCTGCGTTGTATACGGAGGCTTCTGCGTTGTATACGGAGGCTTCTGCATTGTATACGGAGGTGGCTGCATTGTATACGGAGGTGACTGCACTGTATACGGAGGCTTCTGCGTTGTATACGGAGGCTTCTGCGTTGTATACGGAGGCTTCTGCGTTGTATACGGAGGTGGCTGCATTGTATACGGAGGTGGCTGCATTGTATACGGAGGCTTCTGCATTGTATACGGAGGTGGCTGCATTGTATACGGAGGCTTCTGCATTGTATACGGAGGCTTCTGCGTTGTATACGGAGGCTTCTGTGTTGTATACAGAGGCTTCTGCATTGTATACGGAGGCTTCTGCGTTGTATACGGAGGTGGCTGCATTGTATACGGAGGCTTCTGCATTGTATACGGAGGCTTCTGCGTTGTATACGGAGGCTTCTGCATTGTATACGGAGGCTTCTGCATTGTATACTGAGGCTTCTGCATTGTATACGGAGGCTTCTGCATTATATACGGAGGATTCTGCATTGTATACGGAGGTTTCTGCGTTGTATACGGAGGCTTCTGCATTGTATACGGAGGCTTCTGCATTGTATACGGAGGTTTCTGCATTGTATACGGAGGCTTCTGCATTGTATACGGAGGTTTCTGCATTGTATACGGAGGCTTCTGCATTGTATACGGAGGTTTCTGCATTGTATATGGAGGCTTCTGTGTTGTATACAGAGGCTTCTGCATTGTATACGGAGGCTTCTGCGTTGTATACGGAGGTGGCTGCATTGTATACGGAGGCTTCTGCATTGTATACGGAGGCTTCTGCGTTGTATACGGAGGCTTCTGTGTTGTATACGGAGGCTTCTGCATTGTATACGGAGGCTTCTGCGTTGTATACGGAGGCTTCTGCATTGTATACGGAGGCTTCTGCATTGTATACGGAGGCTTCTGCGTTGTATACGGAGGTGGCTGCATTGTATACGGAGGCTTCTGCATTGTATACGGAGGCTTCTGCGTTGTATACGGAGGCTTCTGCATTGTATACGGAGGCTTCTGCATTGTATACTGAGGCTTCTGCATTGTATACGGAGGCTTCTGCATTATATACGGAGGATTCTGCATTGTATACGGAGGTTTCTGCGTTGTATACGGAGGCTTCTGCATTGTATACGGAGGCTTCTGCATTGTATACGGAGGTTTCTGCATTGTATACGGAGGCTTCTGCATTGTATACGGAGGCTTCTGCATTGTATACGGAGGCTTCTGCATTGTATACGGAGGCTTCTGCATTGTATACTGAGGCTTCTGCATTGTATACGGAGGTTTCTGCATTGTATATGGAGGCTTCTGCATTGTATACGGAGGTGGCTGCATTGTATACGGAGGCTTCTGCATTGTATACGGAGGCTTCTGCATTGTATACGGAGGATTCTGCATTGTATACGGAGGTGGCTGCATTGTATACGGAGGCTTCTGCATTGTATACGGAGGCTTCTGCATTGTATACGGAGGTGGCTGCATTGTATACGGAGGCTTCTGCATTGTATATGGAGGCTTCTGCATTGTATACGGAGGTGGCTGCATTGTATACGGAGGCTTCTGCATTGTATACGGAGGCTTCTGCATTGTATATGGAGGCTTCTCCATTGTATACGGAGGCTTCTGCATTGTATATGGAGGCTTCTGCATTGTATACGGAGGTGGCTGCATTGTATACGGAGGCTTCTGCATTGTATACGGAGGCTTTTGCATTGTATACGGAGGATTCTGCATTGTATACGGAGGCTTCTGCATTGTATACGGAGGCTTCTGCATTGTATACGGAGGTGACTGCATTGTATACGGAGGTGGCTGCATTGTATACGGAGGTGGCTGCATTGTATACAGAGGCTTCTGCATTGTATACGGAGGTGGCTGCATTGTATACGGAGGCTTCTGCATTGTATACGGAGGTGGCTGCATTGTATACGGAGGCTTCTGCATTGTATACTGAGGTGGCTGCATTGTATACGGAGGCTTCTGCATTGTATACGGAGGCTTCTGCATTGTATACGGAGGCTTCTGCATTGTATACGGAGGCTTCTGCATTGTGTACGGAGGTGGCTGCATTGTATACGGAGGTGACTGCACTGTATACGGAGGCTTCTGCGTTGTATACGGAGGCTTCTGCGTTGTATACGGAGGTGGCTGCATTGTATACGGAGGTGGATGCATTGTATACGGAGGCTTCTGCATTGTATACGGAGGTGGCTGCATTGTATACGGAGGTGGCTGCATTGTATACGGAGGTGGATGCATTGTATACTGAGGTGGCTGCATTGTATACGGAGGCTTCTGCATTGTATACGGAGGCTTCTGCATTGTATACGGAGGCTTCTGCATTGTATACGGAGGCTTCTGCATTGTGTACGGAGGTGGCTGCATTGTATACGGAGGTGACTGCACTGTATACGGAGGCTTCTGCGTTGTATACGGAGGCTTCTGCGTTGTATACGGAGGTGGATGCATTGTATACGGAGGCTTCTGCATTGTATACGGAGGTGGCTGCATTGTATATGGAGGCTTCTGCATTGTATACGGAGGCTTCTGCATTGTATACGGAGGCTTCTGCGTTGTATACGGAGGCTTCTGCATTGTATATGGAGGCTTCTGCATTGTATACGGAGGTGGCTGCATTGTATACGGAGGTGGCTGCATTGTATACGGAGGCTTCTGCATTGTATACGGATGCTTCTGCATTGTATACGGAGGATTCTGCATTGTATACGGAGGTGGCTGCATTGTATACGGAGGCTTCTGCATTGTATACGGAGGCTTCTGCATTGTATACGGAGGTGGCTGCATTGTATACGGAGGCTTCTGCATTGTATACGGAGGTGGCTGCATTGTATACGGAGGCTTCTGCATTGTATACGGAGGCTTCTGCATTGTATATGGAGGCTTCTGCATTGTATACGGAGGTGGCTGCATTGTATACGGAGGTGGCTGCATTGTATACGGAGGCTTCTGCATTGTATACGGAGGCTTCTGCATTGTATACGGAGGCTTTTGCATTGTATACGGAGGTGGCTGCATTGTATACGGAGGTGGCTGCATTGTATACAGAGGCTTCTGCATTGTATACGGAGGCTTCTGCATTGTATACGGAGGTGACTGCATTGTATACGGAGGTGGCTGCATTGTATACGGAGGTGGCTGCATTGTATACAGAGGCTTCTGCATTGTATACGGCGGCTTCTGCATTGTATACGGAGGCTTCTGCATTGTATACGGAGGTGGCTGCATTGTATACGGAGGCTTCTGCATTGTATACGGAGGTGGCTGCATTGTATACGGAGGTGGCTGCATTGTATACGGAGGCTTCTGCATTGTATACGGAGGCTTCTGCATTGTATACGGAGGTGGCTGCATTGTATACGGAGGCTTCTGCATTGTATACGGAGGTGGCTGCATTGTATACGGAGGCTTCTGCATTGTATACGGAGGCTTCTGCATTGTATATGGAGGCTTCTGCATTGTATACGGAGGTGGCTGCATTGTATACGGAGGTGGCTGCATTGTATACGGAGGCTTCTGCATTGTATACGGAGGCTTCTGCATTGTATACGGAGGCTTTTGCATTGTATACGGAGGTGGCTGCATTGTATACGGAGGTGGCTGCATTGTATACAGAGGCTTCTGCATTGTATACGGAGGCTTCTGCATTGTATACGGAGGTGACTGCATTGTATACGGAGGTGGCTGCATTGTATACGGAGGTGGCTGCATTGTATACAGAGGCTTCTGCATTGTATACGGCGGCTTCTGCATTGTATACGGAGGCTTCTGCATTGTATACGGAGGTGGCTGCATTGTATACGGAGGCTTTTGCATTGTATACGGAGGTGGCTGCATTGTATACGGAGGTGGCTGCATTGTATACAGAGGCTTCTGCATTGTATACGGAGGCTTCTGCATTGTATACGGAGGCTTCTGCATTGTATACGGAGGCTTCTGCATTGTATACGGAGGCTTCTGCATTGTATACTGAGGTGGCTGCATTGTATACGGAGGCTTCTGCATTGTATACGGAGGCTTCTGCATTGTATACGGAGGCTTCTGCATTGTATACGGAGGTGGCTGCATTGTATACGGAGGCTTCTGCATTATATACGGAGGATTCTGCATTGTATACGGAGACTTCTGCATTGTATACGGAGGCTTCTGCATTGTATACGGGGGTGGCTGCATTGTATACGGAGGCTTCTGCATTGTATACGGAGGCTTCTGCATTGTATACGGAGGCTTCTGCATTGTATACGGAGGCTTCTGCATTGTATACGGGGGTGGCTGCATTGTATACGGAGGCTTCTGCATTGTATACGGAGGCTTCTGCATTGTATACGGAGGCTTCTGCATTGTATACGGAGGCTTCTGCATTGTATACGGAGGCTTCTGCATTGTATATGGAGGCTTCTGCATTGTATACGGAGGCTTCTGCATTGTATACGGAGGCTTCTGCATTGTATACGGAGGCTTCTGCATTGTATACAGAGGCTTCTGCGTTGTATACGGAGGCTTCTGCATTGTATACGGAGGTGGCTGCATTGTATACGGAGGAGGCTGCATTGTATACGAAGGTGGCTGCATTGTATACGGAGGTGGCTTCATTGTATACGGAGGCTTCTGCGTTGTATACGGAGGTTTCTGCATTGTATACGGAGGCTTCTGCATTGTATACGAAGGTGGCTGCATTGTATACGGAGGTGGCTTCATTGTATACGGAGGCTTCTGCGTTGTATACGGAGGTTTCTGCATTGTATACGGAGGTGGCTGCATTGTACACGGAGGTGGCTTCATTGTATACGGAGGCTTCTGCGTTGTATACGGAGGTTTCTGCATTGTATATGGAGGCTTCTGCGTTGTATACGGAGGTGGCATCATTGTATACGGAGGCTTCTGCATTGTATACGGAGGCTTCTGCATTGTATACGGAGGCTTCTGCATTGTATACGGGGGTGGCTGCATTGTATACGGAGGTGACTGCATTGTATACGGAGGCTTCTGCATTCTATACGGAGGCTTCTGCATTGTATACGGAGGCTTCTGCTTTGTATACGGAGGTGGCTGCATTGTATACGGAGGTGGCTCCATTGTATACGGAGGCTTCTGCGTTGTATACGGAGATGGATGCATTGTATACGGAGGCTTCTGCATTGTATACGGTGGCTTCTGCATTGTATACGGAGGCTTCTGCATTGTATACGGAGGTTTCTGCATTGTATACGGAGGCTTCTGCGTTGTATACGGAGGCTTCTGCATTGTATACGGAGGTGGCTGCATTGTATACGGAGGTGGCTGCATTGTATACGGAGGTGGATGCATTGTATACGGAGGTGGCTGCATTGTATACGGAGGCTTCTGCATTGTATACGGAGGCTTCTGCATTGTATACGGAGGTGGCTGCATTGTATACGGAGGTGGCTGCATTGTATACGGAGGCTTCTGCATTGTATACGGAGGCTTCTGCATTGTATACGGAGGTGGCTGCATTGTATACGGAGGTGGCTGCATTGTATACGGAGGTGGATGCATTGTATACGGAGGTGGCTGCATTGTATACGGAGGTGACTGCATTGTATACGGAGGCTTCTGCGTTGTATACGGAGGCTGCTGCATTGTATACGGAGGTGGCTGCATTGTATACGGAGGTGGCTGCATCGTATACGGAGGCTTCTGCATTGTATACAGAGGCTTCTGCATTGTATACGGAGGCTTCTGCATTGTATACGGAGGCTTCTGCATTGTATACGGAGGCTTCTGCATTGTATACGGAGGCTTCTGCATTGTATACGGAGGTGGCTGCATTGTATATGGAGGCTTCTGCATTGTATACGGAGGTGGCTGCATTGTATACGGAGGCTTCTGCGTTGTATACGGAGGCTGCTGCATTGTATACGGAGGTGGCTGCATTGTATACGGAGGTGGCTGCATTGTATACGGAGGCTTCTGCATTGTATACAGAGGCTTCTGCATTGTATACGGAGGCTTCTGCATTGTATACGGAGGCTTCTGCATTGTATACGGAGGCTTCTGCATTGTATACGGAGGCTTCTGCATTGTATACGGAGGCTTCTGCATTGTATACGGAGGCTTCTGCATTGTATACAGAGGCTTCTGCATTGTATACGGAGGCTTCTGCATTGTATACGGAGGCTTCTGCATTGTATACGGAGGCTTCTGCATTGTATACGGAGGCTTCTGCATTGTATACGGAGGTGGCTGCATTGTATATGGAGGCTTCTGCATTGTATACGGAGGTGGCTGCATTGTATACGGAGGCTTCTGCGTTGTATACGGAGGCTGCTGCATTGTATACGGAGGTGGCTGCATTGTATACGGAGGTGGCTGCATTGTATACGGAGGCTTCTGCATTGTATACAGAGGCTTCTGCATTGTATACGGAGGCTTCTGCATTGTATACGGAGGCTTCTGCATTGTATACGGAGGCTTCTGCATTGTATACGGAGGTGGCTGCATTGTATATGGAGGCTTCTGCGTTGTATACGGAGGTTTCTGCATTGTATACGGAGGTGGCTTCATTGTATACGGAGGCTTCTGCGTTGTATACGGAGGTTTCTGCATTGTATATGGAGGCTTCTGCGTTGTATACGGAGGTGGCATCATTGTATACGGAGGCTTCTGCATTGTATACGGAGGCTTCTGCATTGTATACGGAGGCTTCTGCATTGTATACGGGGGTGGCTGCATTGTATACGGAGGTGACTGCATTGTATACGGAGGCTTCTGCATTCTATACGGAGGCTTCTGCATTGTATACGGAGGTGGCTGCATTGTATACGGAGGTGGCTCCATTGTATACGGAGGCTTCTGCGTTGTATACGGAGGTGGCTCCATTGTATACGGAGGCTTCTGCGTTGTATACGGAGGCTTCTGCATTGTATACGGAGGTGGCTGCATTGTATACGGAGGTGGCTGCATTGTATACGGAGATGGATGCATTGTATACGGAGGTGGCTGCATTGTATACGGAGGCTTCTGCATTGTATACGGTGGCTTCTGCATTGTATACGGAGGCTTCTGCATTGTATACGGAGGTTTCTGCATTGTATACGGAGGCTTCTGCGTTGTATACGGAGGCTTCTGCATTGTATACGGAGGTGGCTGCATTGTATACGGAGGTGGCTGCATTGTATACGGAGGTGGATGCATTGTATACGGAGGTGGCTGCATTGTATACGGAGGTGGCTGCATTGTATACGGAGGTGGCTGCATTGTATACGGAGGCTTCTGCATTGTATACGGAGGCTTCTGCATTGTATACGGAGGTGGCTGCATTGTATATGGAGGCTTCTGCATTGTATACGGAGGCTTCTGCATTGTATACGGAGGCTTCTGCATTGTATACGGAGGTGGCTGCATTGTATACGGAGGTGGCTGCATTGTATACGGAGGTGGATGCATTGTATACGGAGGTGGCTGCATTGTATACGGAGGTGACTGCATTGTATACGGAGGCTTCTGCGTTGTATACGGAGGCTGCTGCATTGTATACGGAGGTGGCTGCATTGTATACGGAGGTGGCTGCATTGTATACGGAGGCTTCTGCATTGTATACAGAGGCTTCTGCATTGTATACGGAGGCTTCTGCATTGTATACGGAGGCTTCTGCATTGTATACGGAGGCTTCTGCATTGTATACGGAGGTGGCTGCATTGTATATGGAGGCTTCTGCATTGTATACGGAGGCTTCTGCATTGTATACGGAGGCTTCTGCATTGTATACGGAGGCTTCTGCATTGTATACGGAGGTGGCTGCATTGTATATGGAGGCTTCTGCATTGTATATGGAGGCTTCTGCATTGTATACGGAGGTGGCTGCATTGTATACGAAGGTGACTGCGTTGTATACGGAGGCTTCTGCATTGTATACGGAGGCTTCTGCATTGTATACGGAGGCTTCTGCATTGTATACGGAGGTGGCTGCGTTGTATACGGAGGCTTCTGCATTGTATACGGAGGCTTCTGCATTGTATACGGAGGCTTCTGCATTGTATACGGAGGCTTCTGCATTGTATACGGAGGTGGCTGCATTGTATACGGAGGTTTCTGCATTGTATACGGAGGTTTCTGCATTGTATACAGAGGCTTCTGCATTGTATACGGAGGTGGCTGCATTGTATACGAAGGTGGCTGCGTTGTATACGGAGGTGGCTGCATTGTATACGGAGGCTTCTGCATTGTATACGGAGGCTTCTGCATTGTATACGGAGGCTTCTGCATTGTATACGGAGGCTTCTGCATTGTATACGGAGGCTTCTGCATTGTATACGGAGGCTTCTGCATTGTATACGGAGGCTTCTGCATTGTATACGGAGGTTTCTGCATTGTATACGGAGGCTTCTGCATTGTATACGGAGGCTTCTGCATTGTATACGGAGGATTCTGCATTGTATACGGAGGCTTCTGCATTGTATATGGAGGCTTCTGCATTGTATACGGAGGCTTCTGCATTGTATACGGAGGTTTCTGCATTGTATACGGAGGTGGCTGCATTGTATACGGAGGCTTCTGCATTGTATATGGAGGCTTCTGCATTGTATACGGAGTCTTCTGCATTGTATACGGAGGCTTCTGCGTTGTATACGGAGGCTTCTGCATTGTATACGGAGGTGGCTGCATTGTATACGGAGGTGGCTTCATTGTATACGGAGGCTTCTGCATTATATACGGAGGTGGCTTCATTGTATACGGAGGCTTCTGCATTGTATACGGAGGCTTCTGCGTTGTATACGGAGGCTTCTGCATTGTATACGGAGGCTTCTGCATTGTATACGGAGGCTTCTGCGTTGTATACGGAGGCTTCTGCATTGTATACGGAGGCTTCTGCGTTGTACATGGAGGTGGCTGCATTGTATACGGAGGCTTCTGCATTGTATACGGAGGCTTCTGCGTTGTATACGGAGGCTTCTGCATTGTATACGGAGGCTTTTGCATTGTATACGGAGGTGGCTTCATTGTATACGGAGGTTTCTGCATTGTATATGGAGGCTTCAGCGTTGTATACGGAGGTTTCTGCATTGTATACGGAGGCTTCTGCATTGTATACGGAGGTGACTGCATTGTATACAGAGGCTTCTGCATTGTATACGGAGGCTTCTACATTGTATACGGAGTCTTCTGCATTGTATACGGAGGCTTCTGCGTTGTATACGGAGGCTTCTGCATTGTATACGGAGGTGGCTGCATTGTATACGGAGGTGGCTTCATTGTATACGGAGGTTTCTGCATTGTATATGGAGGCTTCAGCGTTGTATACGGAGGTGACTGCATTGTATACGGAGGCTTCTGCATTGTATACGGAGGTGACTGCATTGTATACGGAGGTTTCTGCATTGTATACGGAGGCTTCTGCATTGTATACGGAGGTGACTGCATTGTATACGGAGGCTTCTGCATTGTATACGGAGGCTTCTGCATTGTATACGGAGTCTTCTGCATTGTATACGGAGGCTTCTGCGTTGTCTACGGAGTCTTCTGCATTGTATACGGAGGTGGCTGCATTGTATACGGAGGCTTCTGCATTGTCTACGGAGTCTTCTGCATTGTATACGGAGGCTTCTGCATTGTATACGGAGGCTTCTGCATTGTATACGGAGTCTTCTGCATTGTATACGGAGGCTTCTGCATTGTATACGGAGTCTTCTGCATTGTATACGGAGGCATCTGCATTGTATACGGAGTCTTCTGCATTGTATACGGGGGTGGCTGCATTGTATACGGAGGCTTCTGCATTGTATACAGAGGCTTCTGCATTGTATATGGAGGCTTCTGCATTGTATACGGAGGCTTCTGCATTGTATACGGAGGTTTCTGCATTGTATACGGAGGTGGCTGCATTGTATACGGAGGCTTCTGCATTGTATACGGAGGTGGCTGCATTGTATACGGAGGTGGCTGCATTGTATACGGAGGTGGCTGCATTGTATACGGAGGCTTCTGCGTTGTATACGGAGGCTTCTGCGTTGTATACGGAGGCTTCTGCGTTGTACATGGAGGTGGCTTCATTGTATACGGAGTCTTCTGCATTGTATACGGAGGCATCTGCATTGTATACGGAGGCTTCTGCATTGTATACGGAGGCTTCTGCATTGTATACAGAGGCTTCTGCATTGTATATGGAGGCTTCTGCATTGTATACGGAGGCTTCTGCATTGTATACGGAGGTTTCTGCATTGTATACGGAGGTGGCTGCATTGTATACGGAGGCTTCTGCATTGTATACGGAGGTGGCTGCATTGTATACGGAGGTGGCTGCATTGTATACGGAGGTGGCTGCATTGTATACGGAGGCTTCTGCGTTGTATACGGAGGCTTCTGCGTTGTATACGGAGGCTTCTGCGTTGTACATGGAGGTGGCTGCATTGTATACGGAGGCTTCTGCATTGTATACGGAGGCTTCTGCATTGTATACGGAGGCTTCTGCATTGTATACGGAGGCTTCTGCATTGTATACGGAGGCTTCTGCATTGTATACGGAGGCTTCTGCATTGTATACGGAGGCTTCTGCGTTGTACATGGAGGTGGCTGCATTGTATACGGAGGCTTCTGCATTGTATACGGAGGCTTCTGCATTGTATACGGAGGCTTCTGCGTTGTATACGGAGGCTTCTGCATTGTATACGGAGGCTTCTGCATTGTATACGGAGGTGGCTGCATTGTATACGGAGGTGGATGCATTGTATACGGAGGTGGCTGCATTGTATACGGAGGTGGATGCATTGTATACGGAGGTGGCTGCATTGTATACGGAGGCTACTGCGTTGTATACGGAGGCTTCTGCATTGTATACGGAGGCTTCTGCATTATATACGGAGGTGGCTGCATTGTATACGGAGGTGGATGCATTGTATACGGAGGCTTCTGCATTGTATACGGAGGCTTCTGCATTGTATACGGAGGCTTCTGCATTGTATACGGAGGTGGCTGCATTGTATACGGAGGCTTCTGCGTTGTATACGGAGGTGGCTGCATTGTATACGGAGGCTTCTGCATTGTATACGGAGGTGGCTTCATTGTATACGGAGGTTTCTGCATTGTATATGGAGGCTTCAGCGTTGTATACGGAGGTTTCTGCATTGTATACGGAGGCTTCTGCATTGTATACGGAGGCTTCTGCATTGTATACGGAGGCTTCTGCGTTGTATACGGAGGTGGCTGCATTGTATACGGAGGCTTCTGCATTGTATACGGAGGCTTCTGCATTGTATACGGAGGTGGCTGCATTGTATACGGAGTCTTCTGCATTGTATACGGGGGTGGCTGCATTGTATACGGAGGCATCTGCATTGTATACGGAGGCATCTGCATTGTATACGGAGTCTTCTGCATTGTATACGGGGGTGGCTGCATTGTATACGGAGGCATCTGCATTGTATACGGAGGCATCTGCATTGTATACGGAGGCTTCTGCATTGTATACGGGGGTGGCTGCATTGTATACGGAGGTGACTGCATTGTATACGGAGGCTTCTGCATTGTATACGGAGGCTTCTGCATTGTATACGGAGGCTTCTGCATTGTATACGGAGGTGGCTGCATTGTATACGGAGGCATCTGCATTGTATACGGAGGCATCTGCATTGTATACGGAGGCTTCTGCATTGTATACGGAGGTGACTGCATTGTATACGGAGGTGACTGCATTGTATACGGAGGTGGCTGCATTGTATACGGAGGTGGCTGCATTGTATACGGAGGTGGCTGCATTGTATACGGAGGCTTCTGCATTGTATACGGAGGCTTCTGCATTATATACGGAGGCTTCTGCGTTGTATACGGAGGCTTCTGCATTGTATACGGAGGCTTCTGCGTTGTATACGGAGGCTTCTGCATTGTATACGGAGGCTTCTGCATTGTATACGGAGGTGACTGCATTGTATACGGAGGCTTCTGCATTATATACGGAGGCTTCTGCGTTGTATACGGAGGCTTCTGCATTGTATACGGAGGTGGCTGCATTGTATACGGAGGCTTCTGCATTGTATACGGAGGCTTTTGCATTATATACGGAGGTGGCTGCATTGTATACGGAGGCTTCTGCATTGTATACGGAGGCTTCTGCATTGTATACGGAGGCTTCTGCATTATATACGGAGGCTTCTGCGTTGTATACGGAGGCTTCTGCGTTGTATACGGAGGCTTCTGCATTGTATATGGAGGCTTCTGCATTGTATACGGAGGCTTCTGCATTGTATACGGAGGCTTCTGCGTTGTATACGGAGGCTTCTGCATTGTATACGGAGGCTTCTGCGTTGTATACGGAGGTGGCTGCATTGTATATGGAGGCTTCTGCATTGTATACGGAGGCTTCTGCATTGTATACGGAGGCTTCTGCATTGTATATGGAGGCTTCTGCATTGTATACGGAGGCTTCTGCATTGTATACGGAGGCTTCTGCGTTGTATACGGAGGCTTCTGCATTGTATACGGAGGCTTCTGCGTTGTATACGGAGGTGGCTGCATTGTATATGGAGGCTTCTGCATTGTATACGGAGGCTTCTGCATTGTATACGGAGGTGGCTGCATTGTATACGGAGGTGACTGCATTGTATACGGAGGCTTCTGCGTTGTATACGGAGGCTTCTGCATTGTATACGGAGGCTTCTGCATTGTATACGGAGGTGACTGCATTGTATACGGAGGTGACTGCATTGTATACGGAGGCTTCTGCATTGTATACGGAGGCTTCTGCATTGTATACGGAGGCTTCTGCATTGTATACGGAGGTTTCTGCATTGTATATGGAGGCTTCTGTGTTGTATACGGAGGCTTCTGCATTGTATACGGAGGCTTCTGCGTTGTATACGGAGGCTTCTGCATTGTATACGGAGGTGGCTGCATTGTATATGGAGGCTTCTGCATTGTATACGGAGGCTTCTGCATTGTATACGGAGGCTTCTGCATTGTATATGGAGGCTTCTGCATTGTATACGGAGGCTTCTGCATTGTATACGGAGGCTTCTGCGTTGTATACGGAGGCTTCTGCATTGTATACGGAGGCTTCTGCATTGTATATGGAGGCTTCTGCGTTGTATACGGAGGCTTCTGCATTGTATACGGAGGCTTCTGCATTGTATACGGAGGCTTCTGCATTGTATATGGAGGCTTCTGCATTGTATACGGAGGCTTCTGCATTGTATACGGAGGCTTCTGCATTGTATACGGAGGCTTCTGCATTGTATACGGAGGCTTCTGCATTGTATACGGAGGCTTCTGCATTGTATATGGAGGCTTCTGCATTGTATACGGAGGTGGCTGCATTGTATACGGAGGTGACTGCATTGTATACGGAGGCTTCTGCATTGTATACGGAGGCTTCTGCATTGTATACGGAGGTGACTGCATTGTATACGGAGGTGACTGCATTGTATACGGAGGCTTCTGCATTGTATACGGAGGCTTCTGCGTTGTATACGGAGGTGGCTGTATTGTATACGGAGGTGACTGCATTGTATACGGAGATGGCTGCATTGTATACGGAGGCTTCTGCATTGTATACGGAGGCTTCTGCATTGTATACGGAGGCTTCTGTGTTGTATACGGAGGCTTCTGCATTGTATACGGAGGCTTCTGCATTGTATACGGAGGCTTCTGCATTGTATACGGAGGCTTCTGCATTGTATACGGAGGTGGCTGCATTGTATACGGAGGTGGCTGCATTGTATACGGAGGCTTCTGCATTGTATACGGAGGTGGCTGCATTGTATACGGAGGTGGCTGCATTGTATACGGAGGCTTCTGCATTGTATACGGAGGTGGCTGCATTGTATACGGAGGTGACTGCATTGTATACGGAGGTGGCTGCATTGTATACGGAGGCTTCTGCATTGTATACGGAGGCTTCTGCATTGTATACGGAGGCTTCTGCATTGTATACGGAGGTTTCTGCATTGTATATGGAGGCTTCTGTGTTGTATACGGAGGCTTCTGCATTGTATACGGAGGCTTCTGCATTGTATACGGAGGCTTCTGCATTGTATACGGAGGCTTCTGCATTGTATATGGAGGCTTCTGCATTGTATACGGAGGCTTCTGCATTGTATACGGAGGCTTCTGCATTGTATACGGAGGCTTCTGCATTGTATACGGGGGTGGCTGCATTGTATACGGAGGTGACTGCATTGTATACGGAGGCTTCTGCATTCTATACGGAGGCTTCTGCATTGTATACGGAGGCTTCTGCTTTGTATACGGAGGTGGCTGCATTGTATACGGAGGTGGCTCCATTGTATACGGAGGCTTCTGCGTTGTATACGGAGGCTTCTGCATTGTATACGGAGGTGGCTGCATTGTATACGGAGGTGGCTGCATTGTATACGGAGGTGGATGCATTGTATACGGAGGCTTCTGCATTGTATACGGTGGCTTCTGCATTGTATACGGAGGCTTCTGCATTGTATACGGAGGTTTCTGCATTGTATACGGAGGCTTCTGCATTGTATACGGAGGCTTCTGCATTGTATACGGAGGCTTCTGCATTGTATATGGAGGCTTCTGCATTGTATACGGAGGCTTCTGCATTGTATACGGAGGCTTCTGCATTGTATACGGAGGCTTCTGCATTGTATACGGAGGCTTCTGCATTGTATACGGGGGTGGCTGCATTGTATACGGAGGTGACTGCATTGTATACGGAGGCTTCTGCATTCTATACGGAGGCTTCTGCATTGTATACGGAGGCTTCTGCTTTGTATACGGAGGTGGCTGCATTGTATACGGAGGTGGCTCCATTGTATACGGAGGCTTCTGCGTTGTATACGGAGGCTTCTGCATTGTATACGGAGGTGGCTGCATTGTATACGGAGGTGGCTGCATTGTATACGGAGGCTTCTGCATTGTATACGGAGGCTTCTGCATTGTATACGGTGGCTTCTGCATTGTATACGGAGGCTTCTGCATTGTATACGGAGGTTTCTGCATTGTATACGGAGGCTTCTGCGTTGTATACGGAGGCTTCTGCATTGTATACGGAGGTGGCTGCATTGTATACGGAGGTGGCTGCATTGTATACGGAGGTGGATGCATTGTATACGGAGGTGGCTGCATTGTATACGGAGGTGGCTGCATTGTATACGGAGGTGGCTGCATTGTATACGGAGGCTTCTGCATTGTATACGGAGGCTTCTGCATTGTATACGGAGGTGGCTGCATTGTATATGGAGGCTTCTGCATTGTATACGGAGGCTTCTGCATTGTATACGGAGGCTTCTGCATTGTATACGGAGGTGGCTGCATTGTATACGGAGGTGGCTGCATTGTATACGGAGGTGGATGCATTGTATACGGAGGTGGCTGCATTGTATACGGAGGTGACTGCATTGTATACGGAGGCTTCTGCATTGTATACGGAGGCTTCTGCATTGTATACGGAGGCTTCTGCATTGTATACGGAGGTGGCTGCATTGTATACGGAGGTTTCTGCATTGTATACGGAGGTTTCTGCGTTGTATACGGAGGTGGCTGCATTGTATACGAAGGTGGCTGCGTTGTATACGGAGGCTTCTGCATTGTATACGGAGGCTTCTGCATTGTATACGGAGGCTTCTGCATTGTATACGGAGGCTTCTGCATTGTATACGGAGGCTTCTGCATTGTATACGGAGGCTTCTGCATTGTATACGGAGGTTTCTGCATTGTATACGGAGGCTTCTGCATTGTATACGGAGGCTTCTGCATTGTATACGGAGGCTTCTGCATTGTATATGGAGGCTTCTGCGTTGTATACGGAGGCTTCTGCATTGTATACGGAGGCTTCTGCATTGTATACGGAGGTGGCTTCATTGTATACGGAGGTGACTTCATTGTATACGGAGGCTTCTGCGTTGTATACGGAGGCTTCTGCATTGTATACGGAGGCTTCTGCATTGTATACGGAGGCTTCTGCGTTGTATACGGAGGCTTCTGCATTGTATACGGAGGTGGCTTCATTGTATACGGAGGTTTCTGCATTGTATATGGAGGCTTCAGCGTTGTATACGGAGGTTTCTGCATTGTATACGGAGGCTTCTGCATTGTATACGGAGGTGACTGCATTGTATACGGAGGCTTCTGCATTGTATACGGAGGTGACTGCATTGTATACGGAGGCTTCTGCATTGTATACGGAGGTGACTGCATTGTATGCAGAGGCTTCTGCATTGTATACGGAGTCTTCTGCATTGTATACGGAGGCTTCTGCGTTGTATACGGAGGCTTCTGCATTGTATACGGAGGTGGCTGCATTGTATACGGAGGTGGCTGCATTGTATACGGAGGTGACTGCATTGTATACGGAGGCTTCTGCATTGTATACGGAGGTGACTGCATTGTATACGGAGGTTTCTGCATTGTATACGGAGGCTTCTGCATTGTATACGGAGGTGACTGCATTGTATACGGAGGCTTCTGCATTGTATACGGAGGCTTCTGCATTGTATACGGAGTCTTCTGCATTGTATACGGAGGCTTCTGCGTTGTATACCGAGGTGGCTGCATTGTATACGGAGGCTTCTGCATTGTCTACGGAGTCTTCTGCATTGTATACGGAGGCTTCTGCATTGTATACGGAGGCTTCTGCATTGTATACGGAGTCTTCTGCATTGTATACGGAGGCTTCTGCATTGTATACGGAGTCTTCTGCATTGTATACGGAGGCTTCTGCATTGTATACGGAGTCTTCTGCATTGTATACGGAGGCTTCTGCGTTGTATACGGAGTCTTCTGCATTGTATACGGGGGTGGCTGCATTGTATACGGAGGCATCTGCATTGTATACGGAGGCATCTGCATTGTATACGGAGGCTTCTGCATTGTATACGGAGGCTTCTGCATTGTATACAGAGGCTTCTGCATTGTATACGGAGGCTTCTGCATTGTATACGGAGGCTTCTGCATTGTATACGGAGGTTTCTGCATTGTATACGGAGGTGGCTGCATTGTATACGGAGGCTTCTGCATTGTATACGGAGGTGGCTGCATTGTATACGGAGGTGGCTGCATTGTATACGGAGGTGGCTGCACTGTATACGGAGGCTTCTGCGTTGTATACGGAGGCTTCTGCGTTGTATACGGAGGCTTCTGCGTTGTACATGGAGGTGGCTTCATTGTATACGGAGGCTTCTGCATTGTATACGGAGGCTTCTGCATTGTATACGGAGGCTTCTGCGTTGTATACGGAGGCTTCTGCATTGTATACGGAGGCTTCTGCATTGTATACGGAGGCTTCTGCATTGTATACGGAGGCTTCTGCGTTGTACATGGAGGTGGCTGCATTGTATACGGAGGCTTCTGCATTGTATACGGAGGCTTCTGCATTGTATACGGAGGCTTCTGCGTTGTATACGGAGGCTTCTGCATTGTATACGGAGGCTTCTGCATTGTATACGGAGGTGGCTGCATTGTATACGGAGGTGGATGCATTGTATACGGAGGCTTCTGCATTGTATACGGAGGTGGCTGCATTGTATACGGAGGCTACTGCGTTGTATACGGAGGCTTCTGCATTGTATACGGAGGCTTCTGCATTGTATACGGAGGTGGCTGCATTGTATACGGAGGTGGATGCATTGTATACGGAGGCTTCTGCATTGTATACGGAGGCTTCTGCATTGTATACGGAGGCTACTGCGTTGTATACGGAGGCTTCTGCATTGTATACGGAGGTGGCTGCATTGTATACAGAGGCTTCTGCATTGTATACGGAGGCTTCTGCATTGTATACGGAGGCTTCTGCATTGTATACGGAGGCTTCTGCATTGTATACGGAGGTGGCTGCATTGTATACGGAGGCTTCTGCGTTGTATACGGAGGTGGCTGCATTGTATACGGAGGCTTCTGCATTGTATACGGAGGTGGCTTCATTGTATACGGAGGTTTCTGCATTGTATATGGAGGCTTCAGCGTTGTATACGGAGGTTTCTGCATTGTATACGGAGGCTTCTGCATTGTATACGGAGGCTTCTGCGTTGTATACGGAGGCTTCTGCGTTGTATACGGAGGTGACTGCATTGTATACGGAGGCTTCTGCATTGTATACGGAGGCTTCTGCATTGTATACGGAGGCTTCTGCGTTGTATACGGAGGTGGCTGCATTGTATACGGAGGCTTCTGCATTGTATACGGAGGCTTCTGCATTGTATACGGAGGTGGCTGCATTGTATACGGAGTCTTCTGCATTGTATACGGGGGTGGCTGCATTGTATACGGAGGCATCTGCATTGTATACGGAGGCATCTGCATTGTATACGGAGTCTTCTGCATTGTATACGGGGGTGGCTGCATTGTATACGGAGGCATCTGCATTGTATACGGAGGCATCTGCATTGTATACGGAGGCTTCTGCATTGTATACGGGGGTGGCTGCATTGTATACGGAGGTGACTGCATTGTATACGGAGGCTTCTGCATTGTATACGGAGGCTTCTGCATTGTATACGGAGGCTTCTGCATTGTATACGGAGGTGGCTGCATTGTATACGGAGGCATCTGCATTGTATACGGAGGCATCTGCATTGTATACGGAGGCTTCTGCATTGTATACGGAGGTGACTGCATTGTATACGGAGGTGACTGCATTGTATACGGAGGTGGCTGCATTGTATACGGAGGTGGCTGCATTGTATACGGAGGTGGCTGCATTGTATACGGAGGCTTCTGCATTGTATACGGAGGCTTCTGCATTATATACGGAGGCTTCTGCGTTGTATACGGAGGCTTCTGCATTGTATACGGAGGCTTCTGCGTTGTATACGGAGGCTTCTGCATTGTATACGGAGGCTTCTGCATTGTATACGGAGGCTTCTGCATTGTATACGGAGGTGACTGCATTGTATACGGAGGTGACTGCATTGTATACGGAGGTGGCTGCATTGTATACGGAGGCTTCTGCATTGTATACGGAGGCTTCTGCATTGTATACGGAGGCTTCTGCATTGTATACGGAGGCTTCTGCATTGTATACGGAGGCTTCTGCATTGTATACGGAGGCTTCTGCATTATATACGGAGGCTTCTGCGTTGTATACGGAGGCTTCTGCATTGTATACGGAGGCTTCTGCATTGTATACGGAGGCTTCTGCATTGTATACGGAGGCTTCTGCATTATATACGGAGGCTTCTGCGTTGTATACGGAGGCTTCTGCATTGTATACGGAGGCTTCTGCATTGTATACGGAGGCTTCTGCATTGTATACGGAGGCTTCTGCATTATATACGGAGGCTTCTGCATTGTATACGGAGGCTTCTGCGTTGTATACGGAGGTGGCTGCATTGTATACGGAGGCTTCTGCATTGTATACGGAGGCTTCTGCATTGTATACGGAGGCTTCTGCATTATATACGGAGGCTTCTGCATTGTATACGGAGGCTTCTGCATTGTATACGGAGGCTTCTGCATTATATACGGAGGCTTCTGCATTGTATACGGAGGCTTCTGCATTGTATACGGAGGCTTCTGCGTTGTATACGGAGGCTTCTGCGTTGTATACGGAGGCTTCTGCATTGTATATGGAGGCTTCTGCATTGTATACGGAGGCTTCTGCATTGTATACGGAGGCTTCTGCGTTGTATACGGAGGCTTCTGCATTGTATACGGAGGCTTCTGCATTGTATACGGAGGCTTCTGCGTTGTATACGGAGGCTTCTGCATTATATACGGAGGCTTCTGCGTTGTATACGGAGGCTTCTGCATTGTATACGGAGGCTTCTGCGTTATATACGGAGGTGGCTGCATTGTATACGGAGGCATCTGCATTGTATACGGAGGCTTCTGCATTGTATACGGAGGCTTCTGCGTTGTATACGGAGGCTTCTGCATTATATACGGAGGCTTCTGCATTGTATACGGAGGCTTCTGCATTATATACGGAGGCTTCTGCGTTGTATACGGAGGCTTCTGCATTGTATACGGAGGTGGCTGCATTGTATACGGAGGCTTCTGCATTGTATACGGAGGCTTCTGCATTGTATACGGAGGCTTTTGCATTATATACGGAGGTGGCTGCATTGTATACGGAGGCTTCTGCATTGTATACGGAGGCTTCTGCGTTGTATACGGAGGCTTCTGCATTATATACGGAGGCTTCTGCGTTGTATACGGAGGCTTCTGCATTATATACGGAGGCTTCTGCGTCGTATACGGAGGCTTCTGCATTGTATACGGAGGCTTCTGCGTTGTATACGGAGGCTTCTGCATTGTATACGGAGGCTTCTGCGTTATATACGGAGGTGGCTGCATTGTATACGGAGGCATCTGCATTGTATACGGAGGCTTCTGCATTGTATACGGAGGCTTCTGCGTTGTATACGGAGGCTTCTGCATTATATACGGAGGCTTCTGCATTGTATACGGAGGCTTCTGCATTATATACGGAGGCTTCTGCGTTGTATACGGAGGCTTCTGCATTGTATACGGAGGTGGCTGCATTGTATACGGAGGCATCTGCATTGTATACGGAGGCTTCTGCATTGTATACGGAGGCTTCTGCGTTGTATACGGAGGCTTCTGCATTATATACGGAGGCTTCTGCATTGTATACGGAGGCTTCTGCATTATATACGGAGGCTTCTGCGTTGTATATGGAGGCTTCTGCATTGTATACGGAGGCTTCTGCATTATATACGGAGGCTTCTGCATTGTATACGGAGGTGGCTGCATTGTATACGGAGGCTTCTGCATTGTATACGGAGGCTTTTGCATTATATACGGAGGTGGCTGCATTGTATACGGAGGCTTCTGCATTGTATACGGAGGCTTCTGCATTGTATACGGAGGCTTCTGCATTATATACGGAGGCTTCTGCGTTGTATACGGAGGCTTCTGCATTGTATACGGAGGTGGCTGCATTGTATATGGAGGCTTCTGCATTGTATACGGAGGCTTCTGCATTGTATACGGAGGCTTCTGCATTGTATATGGAGGCTTCTGCATTGTATACGGAGGCTTCTGCATTGTATACGGAGGCTTCTGCGTTGTATACGGAGGCTTCTGCATTGTATACGGAGGCTTCTGCGTTGTATACGGAGGTGGCTGCATTGTATATGGAGGCTTCTGCATTGTATACGGAGGCTTCTGCATTGTATACGGAGGTGGCTGCATTGTATACGGAGGTGACTGCATTGTATACGGAGGCTTCTGCGTTGTATACGGAGGCTTCTGCATTGTATACGGAGGTGACTGCATTGTATACGGAGGTGACTGCATTGTATACGGAGGCTTCTGCATTGTATACGGAGGCTTCTGCATTGTATACGGAGGCTTCTGCATTGTATACGGAGGTTTCTGCATTGTATATGGAGGCTTCTGTGTTGTATACGGAGGCTTCTGCATTGTATACGGAGGCTTCTGCGTTGTATACGGAGGCTTCTGCATTGTATACGGAGGCTTCTGCATTGTATACGGAGGCTTCTGCATTGTATACGGAGGCTTCTGCGTTGTATACGGAGGCTTCTGCATTGTATACGGAGGCTTCTGCATTGTATACGGAGGCTTCTGCATTGTATACGGAGGCTTCTGCATTGTATATGGAGGTGGCTGCATTGTATACGGAGGCTTCTGCATTGTATACGGAGGTGACTGCATTGTATACGGAGGTGACTGCATTGTATACGGAGGCTTCTGCATTGTATACGGAGGCTTCTGCGTTGTATACGGAGGCTTCTGCATTGTATACGGAGGTGGCTGTATTGTATACGGAGGTGACTGCATTGTATACGGAGGTGGCTGCATTGTATACGGAGGCTTCTGCATTGTATACGGAGGCTTCTGCATTGTATACGGAGGCTTCTGCATTG
Source organism: Phyllobates terribilis (assembly GCF_046119375.1). Taxonomy (NCBI): domain Eukaryota; kingdom Metazoa; phylum Chordata; class Amphibia; order Anura; family Dendrobatidae; genus Phyllobates; species Phyllobates terribilis. The sequence goes on along the minus strand of NW_027362768.1, from coordinate 389,569,943 downwards.
TATACGGAGGTTTCTGCATTGTATATGGAGGCTTCTGTGTTGTATACGGAGGCTTCTGCATTGTATACGGAGGCTTCTGCATTGTATACGGAGGCTTCTGCATTGTATACGGAGGCTTCTGCATTGTATACGGAGGCTTCTGCATTGTATATGGAGGCTTCTGCATTGTATACGGAGGCTTCTGCATTGTATACGGAGGCTTCTGCATTGTATACGGAGGCTTCTGCATTGTATATGGAGGCTTCTGCATTGTATACGGAGGCTTCTGCGTTGTATACGGAGGCTTCTGCATTATATACGGAGGCTTCTGCGTTGTATACGGAGGCTTCTGCATTATATACGGAGGCTTCTGCGTTGTATACGGAGGCTTCTGCATTGTATACGGAGGCTTCTGCGTTGTATACGGAGACTTCTGCATTGTATACGGAGGCTTCTGCGTTATATACGGAGGTGGCTGCATTGTATACGGAGGCATCTGCATTGTATACGGAGGCTTCTGCATTGTATACGGAGGCTTCTGCATTGTATACGGAGGCTTCTGCATTATATACGGAGGCTTCTGCGTTGTATACGGAGGCTTCTGCATTATATACGGAGGCTTCTGCATTGTATATGGAGGCTTCTGCATTGTATACGGAGGCTTCTGCATTGTATACGGAGGCTTCTGCATTGTATACGGAGGCTTCTGCATTATATACGGAGGCTTCTGCGTTGTATACGGAGGCTTCTGCATTGTATACAGAGGTGGCTGCATTGTATACGGAGGCTTCTGCATTGTATACGGAGGCTTCTGCATTGTATACGGAGACTTTTGCATTATATACGGAGGTGGCTGCATTGTATACGGAGGCTTCTGCATTGTATATGGAGGCTTCTGCATTGTATACGGAGGCTTCTGCGTTGTATACGGAGGCTTCTGCATTATATACGGAGGCTTCTGCGTTGTATACGGAGGCTTCTGCATTATATACGGAGGCTTCTGCGTTGTATACGGAGGCTTCTGCATTGTATACGGAGGCTTCTGCGTTGTATACGGAGGCTTCTGCATTGTATACGGAGGCTTCTGCGTTATATACGGAGGTGGCTGCATTGTATACGGAGGCATCTGCATTGTATACGGAGGTGGCTGCATTGTATACGGAGGCTTCTGCGTTGTATACGGAGGCTTCTGCATTGTATACGGAGGCTTCTGCGTTGTATACGGAGGCTTCTGCATTGTATACGGAGGCTTCTGCGTTATATACGGAGGTGGCTGCATTGTATACGGAGTCTTCTGCATTGTATACGGAGGTGGCTGCATTGTATACGGAGGCTTCTGCATTGTATACGGAGGCTTCTGCATTGTATACGGAGGCTTCTGCATTATATACGGAGGCTTCTGCATTGTATATGGAGGCTTCTGCATTGTATACGGAGGCTTCTGCGTTGTATACAGAGGCTTCTGCGTTGTATACGGAGGCTTCTGCATTATATACGGAGGCTTCTGCATTGTATACGGAGGCTTCTGCATTGTATATGGAGGCTTCTGCATTGTATACGGAGGCTTCTGCATTGTATACGGAGGCTTCTGCATTATATACGGAGGCTTCTGCGTTGTATACGGAGGCTTCTGCATTGTATACGGAGGCTTCTGCGTTGTATACGGAGGTGGCTGCATTGTATATGGAGGCTTCTGCATTGTATACGGAGGCTTCTGCATTGTATACGGAGGCTTCTGCGTTGTATACGGAGGCTTCTGCATTGTATACGGAGGCTTCTGCGTTGTATACGGAGGTGGCTGCATTGTATATGGAGGCTTCTGCGTTGTATACGGAGGCTTCTGCATTGTATACGGAGGCTTCTGCGTTGTATACGGAGGTGGCTGCATTGTATATGGAGGCTTCTGCATTGTATATGGAGGCTTCTGCATTGTATACGGAGGCTTCTGCATTGTATACGGAGGCTTCTGCATTGTATACGGAGGCTTCTGCATTGTATACGGAGGCTTCTGCATTGTATACGGAGGCTTCTGCGTTGTATACGGAGGCTTCTGCATTGTATACGGAGGCTTCTGCGTTGTATACGGAGGCTTCTGCATTGTATACGGAGGCTTCTGCGTTGTATACGGAGGTGGCTGCATTGTATATGGAGGCTTCTGCATTGTATACGGAGGCTTCTGCATTGTATACGGAGGTGGCTGCATTGTATACGGAGGTGACTGCATTGTATACGGAGGCTTCTGCGTTGTATACGGAGGCTTCTGCATTGTATACGGAGGTGACTGCATTGTATACGGAGGCTTCTGCATTGTATACGGAGGCTTCTGCATTGTATACGGAGGCTTCTGCATTGTATACGGAGGTTTCTGCATTGTATATGGAGGCTTCTGTGTTGTATACGGAGGCTTCTGCATTGTATACGGAGGCTTCTGCATTGTATACGGAGGTGGCTGCATTGTATATGGAGGCTTCTGCATTGTATACGGAGGTGGCTGCATTGTATACGGAGGTTTCTGTATTGTATACGGAGGTGGCTGCATTGTATACGGAGGTGGCTGCATTGTATACGGAGGTGGCTGCATTGTATACGGAGGCTTCTGCATTGTATACGGAGGCTTCTGCGTTGTATACGGAGGTGACTGCATTGTATACGGAGGCTTCTGCATTGTATACGGAGGCTTCTGCATTGTATACGGAGGCTTCTGCATTATATACAGAGGATTCTGCATTGTATACGGAGGCTTCTGCATTGTATACGGAGGCTTCTGCATTGTATACGGAGGCTTCTGCATTGTATACGGAGGCTTCTGCATTGTATACGGAGGCTTCTGCATTGTATACGGAGGCTTCTGCATTGTATACGGAGGTGGCTGCATTGTATATGGAGGCTTCTGCATTGTATACGGAGGCTTCTGCATTGTATACGGAGGCTTCTGCATTGTATACGGAGGCTTCTGCATTGTATACGGAGGTGGCTGCATTGTATATGGAGGCTTCTGCATTGTATACGGAGGCTTCTGCATTGTATACGGAGGCTTCTGCGTTGTATACGGAGGCTTCTGCATTGTATACGGAGGTGGCTGCATTGTATACGGAGGCTTCTGCGTTGTATACGGAGGTGGATGCATTGTATACGGAGGTGGCTGCATTGTATACGGAGGTGGCTGCATTGTATACGGAGGCTTCTGCATTATATACGGAGGCTTCTGCGTTATATACGGAGGCTTCTGCATTATATACGGAGGCTTCTGCATTGTATATGGAGGCTTCTGCATTGTATACGGAGGCTTCTGCGTTGTATACGGAGGCTTCTGCATTGTATACGGAGGCTTCTGCATTGTATACGGAGGCTTCTGCATTATATACGGAGGCTTCTGCGTTGTATACGGAGGCTTCTGCATTGTATACGGAGGTGGCTGCATTGTATACGGAGGCTTCTGCATTGTATACGGAGACTTTTGCATTATATACGGAGGTGGCTGCATTGTATACGGAGGCTTCTGCATTGTATATGGAGGCTTCTGCATTGTATACGGAGGCTTCTGCGTTGTATACGGAGGCTTCTGCATTATATACGGAGGCTTCTGCGTTGTATACGGAGGCTTCTGCATTATATACGGAGGCTTCTGCGTTGTATACGGAGGCTTCTGCATTGTATACGGAGGCTTCTGCGTTGTATACGGAGGCTTCTGCATTGTATACGGAGGCTTCTGCGTTATATACGGAGGTGGCTGCATTGTATACGGAGGCATCTGCATTGTATACGGAGGCTTCTGCATTGTATACGGAGGCTTCTGCATTGTATACGGAGGCTTCTGCATTATATACGGAGGCTTCTGCATTGTATATGGAGGCTTCTGCATTGTATACGGAGGCTTCTGCGTTGTATACAGAGGCTTCTGCGTTGTATACGGAGGCTTCTGCATTATATACGGAGGCTTCTGCATTGTATACGGAGGCTTCTGCATTGTATACGGAGGCTTCTGCATTGTATACGGAGGCTTCTGCATTATATACGGAGGCTTCTGCGTTGTATACGGAGGCTTCTGCATTGTATACGGAGGCTTCTGCGTTGTATACGGAGGTGGCTGCATTGTATATGGAGGCTTCTGCATTGTATACGGAGGCTTCTGCATTGTATACGGAGGCTTCTGCATTGTATACGGAGGCTTCTGCATTGTATACGGAGGCTTCTGCATTGTATACGGAGGCTTCTGCGTTGTATACGGAGGCTTCTGCATTGTATACGGAGGCTTCTGCGTTGTATACGGAGGTGGCTGCATTGTATATGGAGGCTTCTGCATTGTATACGGAGGCTTCTGCATTGTATACGGAGGTGGCTGCATTGTATACGGAGGTGACTGCATTGTATACGGAGGCTTCTGAGTTGTATACGGAGGCTTCTGCATTGTATACGGAGGTGACTGCATTGTATACGGAGGCTTCTGCATTGTATACGGAGGCTTCTGCATTGTATACGGAGGTTTCTGCATTGTATACGGAGGCTTCTGCATTGTATACGGAGGCTTCTGCATTGTATACGGAGGCTTCTGCATTGTATACGGAGGTTTCTGCATTGTATATGGAGGCTTCTGTGTTGTATACGGAGGCTTCTGCATTGTATACGGAGGCTTCTGCATTGTATACGGAGGTGGCTGCATTGTATATGGAGGCTTCTGCATTGTATACGGAGGTGGCTGCATTGTATACAGAGGTGGCTGCATTGTATACGGAGGTTTCTGTATTGTATACGGAGGTGGCTGCATTGTATACGGAGGTGGCTGCATTGTATACGGAGGTGGCTGCATTGTATACGGAGGCTTCTGCATTGTATACGGAGGCTTCTGCATTGTATACGGAGGCTTCTGCATTGTATACGGAGGCTTCTGCATTATATACAGAGGATTCTGCATTGTATACGGAGGCTTCTGCATTGTATACGGAGGCTTCTGCATTGTATACGGAGGCTTCTGCATTGTATACGGAGGCTTCTGCATTATATACAGAGGATTCTGCATTGTATACGGAGGCTTCTGCATTGTATACGGAGGCTTCTGCATTATATACAGAGGATTCTGCATTGTATACGGAGGCTTCTGCATTGTATACGGAGGCTTCTGCATTGTATACGGAGGTGGCTGCATTGTATATGGAGGCTTCTGCATTGTATACGGAGGCTTCTGCATTGTATACGGAGGCTTCTGCGTTGTATACGGAGGCTTCTGCGTTGTATACGGAGGTGGATGCATTGTATACAGAGGTGGCTGCATTGTATACGGAGGTGGCTGCATTGTATATGGAGGCTTCTGCATTGTATACGGAGGCTTCTGCATTGTATACGGAGGTGGATGCATTGTATACGGAGGTGGCTGCATTGTATACGGAGGTGGCTGCATTGTATATGGAGGCTTCTGCATTGTATACGGAGGCTTCTGCATTGTATACGGAGGCTTCTACATTATATACGGAGGCTTCTGCGTTGTATACGGAGGCTTCTGCATTGTATACGGAGGCTTCTGCGTTGTATACGGAGGTGGCTGCATTGTATACGGAGGCTTCTGCGTTGTATACGGAGGCTTCTGCATTGTATACGGAGGCTTCTGCGTTGTATACGGAGGCTTCTGCATTGTATACGGAGGTGGCTGCATTGTATACGGAGGCTTCTGCGTTGTATGCGGAGGCTTCTGCATTGTATACGGAGGCTTCTGCATTGTATATGGAGGCTTCTGCATTGTATACGGAGGTGGATGCATTGTATACGGAGGTGGCTGCATTGTATACGGAGGTGGCTGCATTGTATATGGAGGCTTCTGCATTGTATACGGAGGCTTCTGCATTGTATACGGAGGTGGATGCATTGTATACGGAGGTGGCTGCATTGTATACGGAGGTGGCTGCATTGTATATGGAGGCTTCTGCATTGTATACGGAGGCTTCTGCATTGTATACGGAGGCTTCTGCATTATATACGGAGGCTTCTGCGTTGTATACGGAGGCTTCTGCATTGTATACGGAGGCTTCTGCGTTGTATACGGAGGTGGCTGCATTGTATATGGAGGCTTCTGCATTGTATACGGAGGCTTCTGCATTGTATACGGAGGCTTCTGCATTGTATACGGAGGCTTCTGCATTGTATACGGAGGCTTCTGCGTTGTATACGGAGGTGGCTGCATTGTATACGGAGGCTTCTGCATTGTATACGGAGGCTTCTGCATTGTATATGGAGGCTTCTGCATTGTATACGGAGGTGGCTGCATTGTATACGGAGGTGACTGCATTGTATACGGAGGCTTCTGCATTGTATACGGAGGCTTCTGCGTTGTATACGGAGGCTTCTGCATTGTATACGGAGGTGACTGCATTGTATACGGAGGTGACTGCATTGTATACGGAGGCTTCTGCATTGTATACGGAGGCTTCTGCATTGTATACGGAGGTTTCTGCATTGTATATGGAGGCTTCTGTGTTGTATACGGAGGCTTCTGCATTGTATACGGAGGCTTCTGCATTGTATACGGAGGCTTCTGCATTGTATACGGAGGCTTCTGCATTGTATACGGAGGTGGCTGCATTGTATATGGAGACTTCTGCATTGTATACGGAGGTGGCTGCATTGTATACGGAGGTTTCTGCGTTGTATACGGAGGCTTCTGCATTGTATACGGAGGCTTCTGCATTGTATACGGAGGCTTCTGCATTGTATACGGAGGTGGCTGCATTGTATATGGAGGCTTCTGCATTGTATACGGAGGTGGCTGCATTGTATACGGAGGTTTCTGCATTGTATACGGAGGTGGCTGCATTGTATACGGAGGCTTGTGCATTGTATACGGAGGCTTCTGCATTGTATACGGAGGCTTCTGCATTGTATACGGAGGTGGCTGCATTGTATATGGAGGCTTCTGCATTGTATACGGAGGTGGCTGCATTGTATACGGAGGCTTCTGCATTGTATACGGAGGCTTCTGCATTGTATACGGAGGCTTCTGCATTGTATACGGAGGCTTCTGCATTGTATACGGAGGTTTCTGCATTGTATATGGAGGCTTCTGTGTTGTATACGGAGGCTTCTGCATTGTATACGGAGGCTTCTGCATTGTATACGGAGGTGGCTGCATTGTATACTGAGGCTTCTGCATTGTATACGGAGGTGGCTGCATTGTATACGGAGGTTTCTGCATTGTATACGGAGGTGGCTGCATTGTATACGGAGGTGGCTGCATTGTATACGGAGGCTTCTGCATTGTATACGGAGGCTTCTGCATTGTATACGGAGGCTTCTGCATTGTATACGGAGGTGGCTGCATTGTATATGGAGGCTTCTGCATTGTATACGGAGGTGGCTGCATTGTATACGGAGGTTTCTGCATTGTATACGGAGGTGGCTGCATTGTATACGGAGGCTTCTGCATTGTATACGGAGGCTTCTGCATTGTATACGGAGGCTTCTGCATTGTATACGGAGGTGGCTGCATTGTATACGGAGGCTTCTGCATTATATACGGAGGCTTCTGCATTATATACAGAGGCTTCTGCATTGTATACGGAGGCTTCTGCATTGTATACGGAGGCTTCTGCATTGTATACGGAGGTGACTGCATTGTATACGGAGGTGACTGCATTGTATACGGAGGCTTCTGCGTTGTATACAGAGGTGGCTGCATTATATACAGAGGCTTCTGCATTGTATACGGAGGCTTCTGCATTGTATACGGAGGCTTTTGCGTTGTATATGGAGGCTTCTGCATTGTGTACGGAGGCTTCTGCATTGTATACGGAGGCTTCTGCGTTGTATACGGAGGCTTCTGCATTGTATACGGAGGTGGCTGCATTGTATACGGAGGCTTCTGCATTGTATACGGAGGCTTCTGCATTGTATACGGAGGCTTCTGCATTGTATACGGAGGCTTCTGCATTGTGTACGGAGGCTTCTGCATTGTATACGGAGGCTTCTGCGTTGTATACGGAGGTGGCTGCATTGTATACGGAGGCTTCTGCATTGTATACGGAGGCTTCTGCATTGTATACGGAGGTGGCTGCATTGTATACGGAGGCTTCTGCATTGTATACGGAGGCTTCTGCATTGTATGCGGAGGCTTCCGCATTGTATACGGAGGTGGCTGCATTGTATACGGAGGCTTCTGCATTGTATACGGAGGCTTCTGCATTGTATACGGAGGCTTCTGCGTTGTATACGGAGGCTTCTGCATTGTATACGGAGGTGGCTGCATTGTATACGGAGGCTTCTGCATTGTATACGGAGGCTTCTGCATTGTATACGGAGGCTTCTGCGTTGTATACGGAGGCTTCTGCATTGTATACGGAGGTGGCTGCATTGTATACGGAGGCTTCTGCATTGTATACGGAGGCTGCTGCATTGTATACGGAGGCTTTTGCGTTGTATACGGAGGTGACTGCATTGTATACGGAGGTGGCTGCACTGTATACGGAGGTGGCTGCATTGTATACGGAGGCTTCTGCATTGTATACGGAGGCTTCTGCATTGTATACGGAGGTGGCTGCATTGTATACGGAGGCTTCTGCATTGTATACGGAGGTGGCTGCATTGTATACGGAGGCTTCTGCATTGTATACGGAGGTGGCTGCGTTGTATACGGAGGCTTCTGCATTGTATACGGAGGTGGCTGCATTGTATACGGAGGCTTCTGCATTGTATACGGAGGTGGCTGCGTTGTATACGGAGGCTTCTGCGTTGTATACGGAGGCTTCTGCATTGTATACGGAGGCTTCTGCATTGTATATGGAGACTTCTGCATTGTATACGGAGGCTTCTGCATTGTATACGGAGGCTTCTGCATTGTATACGGAGGTGACTGCATTGTATACGGAGGCTTCTGCATTGTATACGGAGGCTTCTGCGTTGTATACGGAGGTGGCTGCATTATATACAGAGGCTTCTGCATTGTATACGGAGGCTTCTGCATTGTATACGGAGGCTTTTGCGTTGTATATGGAGGCTTCTGCATTGTATACGGAGGTGACTGCATTGTATACGGAGGTGACTGCATTGTATACGGAGGCTTCTGCATTGTATACGGAGGCTTCTGCATTGTATACGGAGGCTTCTGCATTGTGTACGGAGGTGGCTGCATTGTATACGGAGGTGACTGCATTGTATACGGAGGCTTCTGCATTGTATACGGAGGCTTCTGCATTGTATACGGAGGCTTCTGCATTGTATACGGAGGTGGCTGCATTGTATACGGAGGCTTCTGCATTGTATACGGAGGCTTCTGCATTGTATACGGAGGTGGCTGCATTGTATACGGAGGCTTCTGCGTTGTATACGGAGGCTTCTGCATTGTATACGGAGGCTTCTGCATTGTATACGGAGGTGGCTGCATTGTATACGGAGGCTTCTGCATTGTATACGGAGGCTTCTGCATTGTATACGGAGGTGGCTGCATTGTATACGGAGGCTTCTGCATTGTATACGGAGGTGGCTGCATTGTATACGGAGGCTTCTGCATTGTATACGGAGGCTTTTGCGTTGTATACGGAGGTGACTGCATTGTATACGGAGGTGACTGCATTGTATACGGAGGCTTCTGCGTTGTATACGGAGACTTCTGCATTGTATACGGAGGCTTCTGCGTTGTATACGGAGGCTTCTGCATTGTATACGGAGGCTTCTGCATTGTATACGGAGGTGACTGCATTGTATACGGAGGCTTCTGCGTTGTATACGGAGGCTTCTGCGTTGTATACGGAGGCTTCTGCATTGTATACGGAGGCTTCTGCGTTGTATACGGAGACTTCTGCATTGTATACGGAGGCTTCTGCATTGTATACGGAGACTTCTGCATTGTATACGGAGGCTTCTGCATTGTATACGGAGGCTTCTGCGTTGTATACGGAGGCTTCTGCGTTGTATACGGAGGCTTCTGCATTGTATACGGAGGCTTCTGCGTTGTATACGGAGGCTTCTGCGTTGTATACGGAGGCTTCTGCATTGTATACGGAGGTGACTGCATTGTATACGGAGGCTTCTGCATTGTATACGGAGGCTTCTGCGTTGTATACGGAGACTTCTGCATTGTATACGGAGGCTTCTGCGTTGTATACGGAGGCTTCTGCGTTGTATACGGAGGCTTCTGCGTTGTATACGGAGGCTTCTGCGTTGTATACGGAGGTGGCTGCATTGTATACGGAGGCTTTTGCGTTGTATATGGAGGCTTCTGCATTGTATACGGAGGCTTCTGCATTGTATACGGAGGTGACTGCATTGTATACGGAGGCTTCTGCATTGTATATGGAGGCTTCTGCATTGTATACGGAGGCTTCTGCATTGTATACGGAGGCTTCTGCGTTGTATACGGAGGCTTCTGCATTGTATACGGAGGCTTCTGCATTGTACACGGAGACTTCTGCATTGTATACGGAGGCTTCTGCATTGTATACAGAGGCTTCTGCGTTGTATACGGAGACTTCTGCATTGTATACGGAGGCTTCTGCATTGTATACGGAGGTGGCTGCATTGTATACGGAGGCTTCTGCATTGTATACGGAGACTTCTGCATTGTATACGGAGACTTCTGCATTGTATACGGAGGCTTCTGCATTGTATACAGAGGCTTCTGCGTTGTATACGGAGACTTCTGCATTGTATACGGAGGCTTCTGCATTGTATACGGAGGTGACTGCATTGTATACGGAGGCTTCTGCGTTGTATACGGAGGCTTCTGCATTGTATACGGAGACTTCTGCATTGTATACGGAGGCTTCTGCGTTGTATACGGAGGCTTCTGCGTTGTATACGGAGGTGGCTGCATTGTATACGGAGGCTTTTGCGTTGTATATGGAGGCTTCTGCATTGTATACGGAGGCTTCTGCATTGTATACGGAGGTGACTGCATTGTATACGGAGGCTTCTGCATTGTATATGGAGGCTTCTGCATTGTATACGGAGGCTTCTGCATTGTATACGGAGGCTTCTGCGTTGTATACGGAGGCTTCTGCATTGTATACGGAGGCTTCTGCATTGTACACGGAGACTTCTGCATTGTATACGGAGGCTTCTGCATTGTATACAGAGGCTTCTGCGTTGTATACGGAGACTTCTGCATTGTATACGGAGGCTTCTGCATTGTATACGGAGGTGGCTGCATTGTATACGGAGGCTTCTGCATTGTATACGGAGACTTCTGCATTGTATACGGAGACTTCTGCATTGTATACGGAGGCTTCTGCATTGTATACAGAGGCTTCTGCGTTGTATACGGAGACTTCTGCATTGTATACGGAGGCTTCTGCATTGTATACGGAGGTGGCTGCATTGTATACGGAGGCTTCTGCATTGTATACGGAGGCTTCTGCATTGTATACGGAGACTTCTGCATTGTATACGGAGGCTTCTGCGTTGTATACGGAGACTTCTGCGTTGTATACGGAGGCTTCTGCATTGTATACGGAGACTTCTGCGTTGTATACGGAGGCTTCTGCATTGTATACAGAGGCTTCTGCGTTGTATACGGAGACTTCTGCATTGTATACGGAGGCTTCTGCATTGTATACGGAGGTGGCTGCATTGTATACGGAGGCTTCTGCATTGTATACGGAGGCTTCTGCATTGTATACGGAGGCTTCTGCGTTGTATACGGAGGCTTCTGCTTGTATACGGAGGCTTCTGCATTGTATACGGAGGTGACTGCATTGTATACGGAGGCTTCTGCATTGTATACGGAGGCTTCTGCGTTGTATACGGAGGCTTCTGCATTGTATACAGAGGCTTCTGCGTTGTATACGGAGGCTTCTGCGTTGTATACGGAGGCTTCTGCATTGTATACGGAGACTTCTGCATTGTATACGGACACTTCTGCATTGTATACGGAGGCTTCTGCATTGTATACGGACACTTCTGCATTGTATACGGAGGCTTCTGCATTGTATACAGAGGCTTCTGCGTTGTATACGGAGACTTCTGCATTGTATACGGAGGCTTCTGCATTGTATACGGAGGTGGCTGCATTGTATACGGAGGCTTCTGCATTGTATACGGAGGCTTCTGCATTGTATACGGAGGCTTCTGCATTGTATACGGAGGCTTCTGCGTTGTATACGGAGGCTTCTGCTTGTATACGGAGGCTTCTGCATTGTATACGGAGGCTTCTGCATTGTATACGGAGGTGACTGCATTGTATACGGAGGCTTCTGCATTGTATACGGAGGCTTCTGCGTTGTATACGGAGGCTTCTGCATTGTATACGGAGGCTTCTGCGTTGTATACGGAGGCTTCTGCGTTGTATACGGAGGCTTCTGCATTGTATACGGAGGCTTCTGCGTTGTATACGGAGGCTTCTGCATTGTATACGGAGGCTTCTGCGTTGTATACGGAGGCTTCTGCGTTGTATACGGAGGTGGCTGCATTGTATACGGAGGCTTTTGCGTTGTATACGGAGGCTTCTGCGTTGTATACGGAGGCTTCTGCATTGTATACGGAGGCTTCTGCGTTGTATACGGAGGCTTCTGCATTGTATACGGAGGCTTCTGCGTTGTATACGGAGGCTTCTGCGTTGTATACGGAGGTGGCTGCATTGTATACGGAGGCTTCTGCATTGTATATGGAGGCTTCTGCATTGTATACGGAGGCTTCTGCATTGTATACGGAGGCTTCTGCATTGTATACGGAGGTGACTGCATTGTATACGGAGGCTTCTGCATTGTATACGGAGGCTTCTGCATTGTATACGGAGGTGACTGCATTGTATACGGAGGCTTCTGCATTGTATACGGAGGCTTCTGCATTGTATACGGAGTCTTCTGCATTGTATACGGAGGCTTCTGCATTGTATACGGAGGTGGCTGCATTGTATACGGAGGCTTCTGCATTGTATACGGAGGCTTCTGCATTGTATACGGAGGCTTCTGCATTGTATACGGAGGCTTCTGCGTTGTATACGGAGGCTTCTGCATTGTATACGGAGGTGGCTGCATTGTATACGGAGGCTTCTGCATTGTATACGGAGGCTGCTGCATTGTATACGGAGGCTTTTGCGTTGTATACGGAGGTGACTGCATTGTATACGGAGGTGGCTGCACTGTATACGGAGGTGGCTGCATTGTATACGGAGGCTTCTGCATTGTATACGGAGGCTTCTGCATTGTATACGGAGGCTTCTGCATTGTATACGGAGGTGGCTGCATTGTATACGGAGGCTTCTGCATTGTATACGGAGGCTTCTGCGTTGTATACGGAGGTGGCTGCATTGTATACGGAGGCTTCTGCGTTGTATACGGAGGCTTCTGCGTTGTATACGGAGGCTTCTGCATTGTATATGGAGACTTCTGCATTGTATATGGAGACTTCTGCATTGTATACGGAGGCTTCTGCATTGTATACGGAGGTGACTGCATTGTATACGGAGGCTTCTGCATTGTATACGGAGGCTTCTGCATTGTATACGGAGGTGACTGCATTGTATACGGAGGCTTCTGCATTGTATACGGAGGCTTCTGCGTTGTATACGGAGGTGGCTGCATTATATACAGAGGCTTCTGCATTGTATACGGAGGCTTCTGCATTGTATACGGAGGCTTCTGCATTGTATACGGAGGCTTCTGCGTTGTATACGGAGGTGGCTGCATTATATACAGAGGCTTCTGCATTGTATACGGAGGCTTCTGCATTGTATACGGAGGCTTTTGCGTTGTATATGGAGGCTTCTGCATTGTATACGGAGGTGACTGCATTGTATACGGAGGTGACTGCATTGTATACGGAGGCTTCTGCATTGTATACGGAGGCTTTTGCATTGTATACGGAGGCTTCTGCATTGTATACGGAGGCTTCTGCATTGTGTACGGAGGTGGCTGCATTGTATACGGAGGTTTCTGCATTGTATACGGAGGCTTCTGCATTGTATACGGAGGCTTCTGCATTGTATACGGAGGTGGCTGCATTGTATACGGAGGCTTCTGCATTGTATACGGAGGCTTCTGCATTGTATACGGAGGCTTCTGCATTGTATACGGAGGCTTCTGCATTGTATACGGAGGTGGCTGCATTGTATACGGAGGCTTCTGCGTTGTATACGGAGGCTTCTGCATTGTATACGGAGGTGGCTGCATTGTATACGGAGGCTTCTGCATTGTATACGGAGGTGGCTGCATTGTATACGGAGGCTTCTGCATTGTATACGGAGGCTTTTGCGTTGTATACGGAGGTGACTGCATTGTATACGGAGGTGACTGCATTGTATACGGAGGCTTCTGCGTTGTATACGGAGACTTCTGCATTGTATACGGAGGCTTCTGCGTTGTATACGGAGGCTTCTGCATTGTATACGGAGGCTTCTGCATTGTATATGGAGGTGACTGCATTGTATACGGAGGCTTCTGCGTTGTATACGGAGGCTTCTGCATTGTATACGGAGGCTTCTGCATTGTATACAGAGGCTTCTGCATTGTATACGGAGACTTCTGCATTGTATACGGAGGCTTCTGCATTGTATACGGAGGCTTCTGCATTGTATACAGAGGCTTCTGCGTTGTATACGGAGACTTCTGCATTGTATACGGAGGCTTCTGCTTGTATACGGAGGCTTCTGCATTGTATACGGAGGCTTCTGCATTGTATACGGAGGTGACTGCATTGTATACGGAGGCTTCTGCATTGTATACGGAGGCTTCTGCATTGTATACGGAGGCTTCTGCGTTGTATACGGAGGCTTCTGCTTGTATACGGAGGCTTCTGCATTGTATACGGAGGCTTCTGCATTGTATACGGAGGTGACTGCATTGTATACGGAGGCTTCTGCATTGTATACAGAGGCTTCTGCGTTGTATACGGAGGCTTCTGCGTTGTATACGGAGGCTTCTGCATTGTATACGGAGGCTTCTGCATTGTATACGGAGGTGGCTGCATTGTATACGGAGGCTTCTGCATTGTATACGGAGGTGACTGCATTGTATACGGAGGCTTCTGCATTGTATACGGAGGCTTCTGCATTGTATACGGAGGCTTCTGCATTGTATACAGAGGCTTCTGCGTTGTATACGGAGGCTTCTGCATTGTATACGGAGGCTTCTGCATTGTATACGGAGGCTTCTGCATTGTATACGGAGGCTTCTGCATTGTATACGGAGGCTTCTGCATTGTATACAGAGGCTTCTGCGTTGTATACGGAGGCTTCTGCATTGTATACGGAGGCTTCTGCATTGTATACGGAGGCTTCTGCATTGTATACAGAGGCTTCTGCGTTGTATACGGAGGCTTCTGCGTTGTATACGGAGGCTTCTGCATTGTATACGGAGGCTTCTGCATTGTATACGGAGGTGGCTGCATTGTATACGGAGGCTTCTGCATTGTATACGGAGGTGACTGCATTGTATACGGAGGCTTCTGCATTGTATACGGAGGCTTCTGCATTGTATACGGAGGCTTCTGCATTGTATACGGAGGCTTCTGCATTGTATACGGAGGTGGCTGCATTGTATACGGAGGCTTCTGCATTGTATACGGAGGCTTCTGCATTGTATACGGAGGCTTCTGCATTGTATACAGAGGCTTCTGCGTTGTATACGGAGGCTTCTGCATTGTATACGGAGGCTTCTGCGTTGTATACGGAGGCTACTGCGTTGTATACGGAGGTGGCTGCATTGTATACGGAGGCTTTTGCGTTGTATACGGAGGTGACTGCATTGTATACGGAGGTGACTGCGTTGTATACGGAGGCTTCTGCATTGTATATGGAGGCTTCTGCGTTGTATACGGAGGTGACTGCATTGTATACGGAGGCTTCTGCATTGTATACGGAGGCTTCTGCATTGTATACGGAGGTGACTGCATTGTATACGGAGGCTTCTGCATTGTATACGGAGGCTTCTGCATTGTATACGGAGTCTTCTGCATTGTATACGGAGGCTTCTGCATTGTATACGGAGGTGGCTGCATTGTATACGGAGGTGGCTGCATTGTATACGGAGGCTTCTGCATTGTATACGGAGGCTTCTGCATTGTATACGGAGGCTTCTGCATTGTATACGGAGGCTTCTGCATTGTATACGGAGGCTTCTGCATTGTATACGGAGGCTTCTGCATTGTATACTGAGGTGGCTGCATTGTATACGGAGGCTTCTGCATTGTATACGGAGGCTTCTGCATTGTATACGGAGGCTTCTGCATTGTATACGGAGGTGGCTGCATTGTATACGGAGGCTTCTGCATTGTATACGGAGGTGGCTGCACTGTATACGGAGGTGGCGGGGTGCACATGTACATCTCCATGAGGTGTCGCTGGGGGGAGACGCGTCTCCTGTCCTGGTGGGGGTAGAGCCCCTTGCTTTCTCTCTGTATACCCCTCTTCACTCCATTATCTTTCCAGGAGATATTGGAGACTTATCTTCTCTGCCGCTTCTTGTCTGGTTCATTCCCAAATCTTAACTAGATCGCGGTCCCTGGAGGCCGCAGGTAATTGAGTTTACTGAAAATCCCAGCAGAATCCTCTGAGACTTTGTGTTAGTATTCAGTGTCACAAGAGAAGGGCAGCCCGGGGCAAGTGAGGGGTTAATGAGATATCAGGGACCCTCATGTCCACCTGTGATAGTGGATGTGAAGGGTCTGGGGCTGGAGGATCCCACCTGGGGACGAGTCTCCTCGTTTCCACAGGAAGACGATTGTAATGCTGGATAGGATGAGCGTCAGCAAAACCCGCGTCCCCCCGTGTCCTACAAGCCCACCACAGGAGACGACGCCACCCACCTGACATCGAGAGCGCGGGCCGACAGGGGTCCAGAGCTATCCACAGGGGGCTCCGCAGCAATCTACAGGGGGCTCCGCAGCAATCCACAGGGGGCTCCGCAGCAATCCACAGGGGACTCTGCAGCAATCCACAGGGGGCTCCGCAGCAATCTACAGGGGGCTCCGCAGCAATCTACAGGGGGCTCCGCAGCAATCCACAGGGGGCTCCGCAGCAATCCACAGGGGGCTCCGCAGCAATCTACAGGGGGCTCCGCAGCAATCCACAGGGGGCTCCACAGCAATCCACAGGGGGCTCCGCAGCAATCTACAGGGGGCTCCGCAGCAATCCACAGGGGGCTCCGCAGCAATCCACAGGGGACTCTGCAGCAATCCACAGGGGGCTCCGCAGCAATCCACAGGGGGCTCCGCAGCAATCTACAGGGGGCTCCACAGCAATCCACAGGGGGCTCCACAGCAATCCAAAGGGGACTCCGCAGCAATCCACAGGGGACTCCGCAGCAATCCACAGGGGGCTCCACAGCAATCCACAGGGGGCTCCACAGCAATCCACAGGGGGCTCCGCAGCAATCCACAGGGGACTCTGCAGCAATCCACAGAGGACTCCGCAGCAATCCACAGGGGGCTCCACAGCAATCCACAGGGGGCTCCGCAGCAATCTACAGGGGGCTCCACAGCAATCCACAGGGGAATCCACAGCAATCTACAGGGGGCTCCACAGCAATCCACAGGGGGCTCCACAGCAATCCACAGGGGGCTCCACAGCAATCTACAGGGGGCTCCACAGCAATCCACAGGGGGCTCCGCAGCAATCCACAGGGGACTCCGCAGCAATCCACAGGGGGCTCCGCAGCAATCTATAGGGGGCTCCACAGCAATCCACAGGGGGCTCCACAGCAATCCACAGGGGGCTCTGCAGCAATCCACAGGGGACTCCGCAGCAATCCACAGGGGGCTCCGCAGCAATCCACAGGGGCTCCACAGCAATCCACAGGCGGCTCCACAGCAATCCACAGGGGGCTCCACAGCAATCCACAGGGGGCTCCACAGCAATCCACAGGGTTATAATGACAGGATTAGTATAAAAAGGCAGGAGAACTTCCAGCGATTGATATGACGATAGTGGTGTCACGATAGTGGTGTCACGATAGTGGGGGTCCGGACCCCGCCATGGTGTGGCTGACACTGCGCCGTTCTGGCTCTGGAACTCCATTCATTGCAGGAAGCAGAAATATTAGAAATGGTGAAGAATTAAACACAATGTAAAGGTGGAACGTGATGGACGGAGACGCTGCCGGGCGGCCCCTTTAGGCGGGGGAACCTGTGTGCTGCTGTGTAAGACTTGTGCTGTGGAGGGTGGTCTGCCGGCAGCTCGTGGGCAGGTGGGCGGACAGGCCGGGCTCATGGGGCTGCGATCCCCCTCTGCCTCCAGCAGAACTTTCATCTCTTCTCATCTCTTTGGGGTAAAGGTCCCAAAACACATTAATGTCAGCGAATGCCTGATATCAAAGGGGTTCATCCGACTGTCTAATGTATGGGGGCAGCGGCCGACTGTCTAATGTATGGGGGCAGCGGCCGACTGTCTAATGTATGGGGGCAGCGGCCGACTGTCTAATGTATGGGGGCAGCGGCCGACTGTCTAATGTATGGGGGCACCGGCCGACTGTAATGTATGGGGGCACCGGCCGACTGTCTAATGTATGCGGACTTCACCTGACTGTCTAATGTATGCGGACTTCACCTGACTGTCTAATGTATGGGGACTTCACCTGACTGTCTAATGTATGGGGGCATCGGTCGACTGTCTAATGTATGGGGACTTCAGCTGACTGTCTAATGTATGCGGACTTCACCTGACTGTCTAATGTATGGGGACTTCACCTGACTGTCTAATGTATGGGGGCACCGGCCGACTGTCTAATGTATGGGGGCACCGGCCGACTGTCTAATGTATGGGGGCACCGGTCGACTGTCTAATGTATGGGGACTTCAGCTGACTGTCTAATGTATGCGGACTTCACCTGACTGTCTAATGTATGGGGACTTCACCTGACTGTCTAATGTATGGGGGCACCGGCCGACTGTCTAATGTATGGGGGCACCGGCCGACTGTCTAATGTATGGGGGCACCGGCCGACTGTCTAATGTATGGGGGCACCGGTCGACTGTCTAATATATGGGGACTTCAGCTGACTGTCTAATGTATGCGGACTTCACCTGACTGTCTAATGTATGGGGACTTCACCTGACTGTCTAATGTATGGGGGCACCGGCCGACTGTCTAATGTATGGGGGCACCGGCCGACTGTCTAATGTATGGGGGCACCGGCCGACTGTCTAATGTATGGGGACACCGGTCGACTGTCTAATGTATGGGGACTTCAGCTGACTGTCTAATGTATGCGGACTTCACCTGACTGTCTAATGTATGGGGACTTCACCTGACTGTCTAATGTATGGGGGCACCGGCCGACTGTCTAATGTATGGGGGCACCGGCCGACTGTCTAATGTATGGGGGCACCGGCCGACTGTCTAATGTATGGGGACTTCAGCTGACTGTCTAATGTATGGGGACTTCAGCTGACTGTCTAATGTATGGGGACTTCACCTGACTGTCTAATGTATGGAGACTTCAGCTGACTGTCTAATGTATGCGGACTTCACCTGACTGTCTAATGTATGGGGACTTCACCTGACTGTCTAATGTATGGGGGCACCGGCCGACTGTCTAATGTATGGGGGCACCGGCCGACTGTCTAATGTATGGGGGCACCGGCCGACTGTCTAATGTATGGGGACTTCAGCTGACTGTCTAATGTATGGGGACTTCAGCTGACTGTCTAATGTATGGGGACTTCAGCTGACTGTCTAATGTATGGGGACTGCAGCTGACTGTCTAATGTATGGGGACTTCACCTGACTGTCTAATGTATGGGGACTTCACCTGACTGTCTAATGTATGGAGACTTCAGCTGACTGTCTAATGTATCGGGGCGCTGGCCGACTGTCTAATGTGTGTGGGTGCTGGACGACTGTCTAATGTGTGGGGGCACCGGCCGACTGTCTAATGTATCGGGGCGCTGGCCGACTGTCTAATGTGTGTGGGTGCTGGACGACTGTCTAATGTGTGGGGGCACCGGCCGACTGTCTAATGTGTGGGGACACCGGACGACTGTCTAATTTGTGGGGGCACTGGCCGACTGTCTAATATGTGGGGGCGCTGGCCGACTGTCTAATATGTGGCGGGGCCGGCCGACTGTCTAATATGAGGGGGCGCCGGCCGACTGTCTAATATGTGGGGGGGCCGGCCGACTGTCTAATATGTGGGGGCGCTGGCCGACTGTCTAATATGTGGGGGGGCCGGCCGACTGTCTAATATGTGGCGGGGCCGGCCGACTGTCTAATATGTGGGGGCGCCGGCCGACTGTCTAATATGTGGGGGCGCCGGCCGACTGTCTAATATGTGGGGGGGCCGGCCGACTGTCTAATATGTGGCGGGGCCGGCCGACTGTCTAATATGTGGGGGCGCTGGCCGACTGTCTAATATGTGGGGGGGCCGGCCGACTGTCTAATATGTGGGGGCGCTGGCCGACTGTCTAATATGTGGGGGGGCCGGCCGACTGTCTAATATGTGGCGGGGCCGGCCGACTGTCTAATATGTGGCGGGGCCGGCCGACTGTCTAATATGTGGGGGCGCTGGCCGACTGTCTAATATGTGGGGGGGCCGGCCGACTGTCTAATATGTGGCGGGGCCGGCCGACTGTCTAATATGTGGGGGCGCTGGCCGACTGTCTAATATGTGGCGGGGCCGGCCGACTGTCTAATATGTGGGGGGGCCGGCCGACTGTCTAATA
The DNA here is from genome assembly GCF_046119375.1 of Phyllobates terribilis. NCBI lineage: Eukaryota > Metazoa > Chordata > Amphibia > Anura > Dendrobatidae > Phyllobates > Phyllobates terribilis. The sequence goes on along the minus strand of NW_027362768.1, from coordinate 389,549,393 downwards.
TGTGGGGGCGCTGGCCGACTGTCTAATATGTGGGGGCGCTGGCCGACTGTCTAATATGTGGGGGCGCTGGCCGACTGTCTAATATGTGGGGGGGCCGGCCGACTGTCTAATATGTGGGGGCGCTGGCCGACTGATGGTCGGGAGAGATGCTGATCACATGATCGCTTTGTTCTCCCTGATGAGCCACCAATGTGTCAGCCACCGCCCTTTCTCACACAGAGCACAGGGGCGCCCGGCCCAGGAACCATTCCACCAATAGCCAAAAAGTGAAGTAGTGTGACAGGTGCTGATGAGCAGCAGAGACCCCCGAACAAAGTCTGGCCCTGGTGCTGCAGCCCCCGGATATTAGATGCGGAGGACTTTAGGATAATGCTGCAAGTGACAGGATGAGGACGGGGTACAGCGATGTCACGTATGTGACATGTATCTGTTTTCATGTTGCATGTGTTGTTTCGGTTCCGCTGATCGCATGCAGCTTCCGTGTCCCAGGCTGCCGCTGATCGCATGCAGCTTCCGTGTTCCAGGCTGCCGCTGATCGCATGCAGCTTCCGTGTCCCAGGCTGTCGCTGATCGCATGCAGCTTCCGTGTTCCAGGCTGCCGCTGATCGCATGCAGCTTCCGTGTTCCAGGATGCCGCTGATCGCATGCAGCTTCCGTGTCCCAGGCTGCCGCTGATCGCATGCAGCTTCCGTGTTCCAGGCTATCGCTGATCGCATGCAGCTTCCGTGTCCCAGGATGCCACTGATCGGATGCAGCTTCCGTGTTCCAGGCTGCCGCAGATCGCATGCAGCTTCCGTGCTCCAGGCTGCCGCTGATCGGATGCAGCTTTCGTGTTCCAGGCTGTCGCTGATCGCATGCCGCTTCCGTGTTCCAGGCTGTCGCTGATCGCATGCAGCTTCCGTGTCCCAGGCTGTCACTGATCGCATGCAGCTTCCGTGTTCCAGGCTGCCGCTGATCGCATGCAGCTTCCGTGTTCCAGGCTATTGCTGATCGCATGCAGCTTCCGTGTCCCAGGATGCCGCTGATCGGATGCAGCTTCCGTGTTCCAGGCTGCCGCAGATCGCATGCAGCTTCCGTGTTCCAGGCTGCCGCAGATCGCATGCAGCTTCCGTGTTCCAGGCTGTCGCTGATCGCATGCAGCTTCCGTGTCCCAGGCTGTCGCTGATCGCATGCAGCTTTCGTGTACCAGGCTGTCGCTGATCGCATGCAGCTTTCGTGTTCCAGGCTGTCGCTGATCGCATGCAGCTTCCGTGTCCCAGGCTGTCGCTGATCGCATGCAGCTTCCGTGTTCCAGGCTGCCGCTGATCGCATGCAGCTTTCGTGTCCCAGGCTGCCGCTGATCGCATGCAGCTTCCGTGTCCCAGGCTGTCGCTGATCGCATGCAGCTTTCGTGTTCCAGGCTGCCGCTGATCGCATGCAGCTTCCGTGTTCCAGGCTGCCGCTGATCGCATGCAGCTTTCGTGTCCCAGGCTGCCGCTGATCGCATGCAGCTTCCGTGTCCCAGGCTGTCGCTGATCGCATGCAGCTTCCGTGTTCCAGGCTATCTCTGATCGCATGCAGCTTCCGTGTCCCAGGCTGTCGTTGATCGCATGCAGCTTCCATGTCCCAGGCTGTCGCTGATCGCATGCAGCTTCCATGTCCCAGGATGTCGATGATCGTATGCAACTTCTGTGCTCCATGCTGCCGCTGATCGGATGCAGCTTCCGTGTTCCAGGCTGTCAATGATCGCATGCAGCTTCCGTGCTCCATGCAGCTTCCGTGTTTCAGGCTGCCGCTGATCGCATGCAGCTTCCGTGTTCCAGGCTGTCGCTGATCGCATGACGGTTCTGTGTTCCAGGCTGCCTCTGATCACATGCAGCTTCCGTGTTCCAGACTGCCGCTGATCGCACGCAGCTTCCGTGTTCCAGGCTGCCGTTGATCACACGCAGCTTCCGTGTCCCAAGCTGCCGCTGATCGCACACAGCATCCGTGTTCCAGGCTGCCGCTGATCGCATGCAGCTTCCGTGTTCCAGGCTGCCGCTGATCGCATGCAGCTTCCGTGTTCCAGGCTGCTGATGATCGCACGCAGCTTCTGTGTTCCAGGGTGCCGCTAATCGCACGACGCTTCTGTGTTCCAGGCTACCGCTGATCGCACGCAACTTCCGTGTTCCAGGCTGCTGCTGATCGCATGCAGCTACCGTGTTCCAGGCTGCCACTGATCGCATGCAGCTTCCGTGTTCCAGGCTGTCGCTGATCGCATGCTGCTTCCGTGTTCCAGGCTGCATCTGATCGCACGGAGCTTCCGTGTTCCAGGCTACCGCTGATCGCACGCAGCTTCCGTGTTCCAGGCTGCCGCTGATCGCATGCAGCTGCCGTGTTCCAGGTTGCCGCTGATCGCATGCAGCTTCCATGTTCCAGGCTGCCGCTGATCGCATGCAGCTTCCGTGTTCCAGGCTGTCGCTGATCACATGCAGCTTCCGTGTCCCAGGCTGCCGCTGATCGCATGCAGCTTCCGTGTCCCAGGCTGTCGCTGATCGCATGCAGCTTCCGTGTCCCAGGCTGCCGCTGATCGCATGCAGCTTCCGTGTTCCAGGCTGCCGCTGATCGCATGCAGTTTCCGTGTTCCAGGCTGTCGCTGATCGCATGCAGTTTCCGTGTCCCAGGCTGCCGCTGATCGCATGCAGCTTCCGTGTCCCAGGCTGCCGCTGATCGCATGCAGCTTCCGTGTCGTCAGCTGCCGCTGATCACATGCAGCTTTCGTGTTCCAGGCTGCCGCTGATCGCATGCAGTTTCCGTGTTCCAGGCTGTCGCTGATCGCATGCAGCTTCCGTGTTCCAGGCTGTCGCTGATCACATGCAGCTTCCGTGTCCCAGGCTGCCGCTGATCGCATGCAGCTTCCGTGTCCCAGGCTGCCGCTGATCGCATGCAGCTTCCGTGCTCCAGGCTGTCACTGATCGCATGCAGCTTCCGTGTCCCAGGCTGTCGCTGATCGCATGCAGCTTCCGTGTTCCAGGCTGCCGCTGATCGCATGCAGCTTCCATGTTCCAGGCTGTCACTGATCGCATGCAGCTTCCGTGTTCCAGGCTGCCGCTGATCGCATGCAGCTTCCGTGTTCCAGGCTGCCGCTGATCGCATGCAGCTTCCATGTTCCAGGCTGTCACTGATCGCATGCAGCTTCCGTGTCCCAGGCTGTCGCTGATCGCATGCAGCTTCCGTGTTCCAGGCTGCCGCTGATCGCATGCAGCTTCCGTGTTCCAGGCTGTCACTGATCGCATGCAGCTTCCGTGTCCCAGGCTGTCGCTGATCGCATGCAGCTTCCGTGTTCCAGGCTGCCGCTGATCGCATGCAGCTTCCGTGCTCCAGGCTGTCACTGATCGCATGCAGCTTCCGTGTCCCAGGCTGTCGCTGATCGCATGCAGCTTCCGTGCTCCAGGCTGCCGCTGATCGCATGCAGCTTCCATGTTCCAGGCTGTCGCTGATCGCATGCAGCTTCCATGTTCCAGGCTGTCGCTGATCGCATGCCGCTTCCGTGTCCCAGGCTGTCGCTGATCGCATGCAGCTTCCGTGTCCCAGGCTGTCGCTGATCGCATGCAGCTTCCGTGTCCCAGGCTGTCGCTGATCGCATGCAGCTTCCGTGTCCCAGGCTGCCGCTGATCGCATGCAGCTTCCGTGTTCCAGGCTGTCACTGATCGCATGCAGCTTCCGTGTTCCAGGCTGCCGCTGATCGCATGCAGCTTCCGTGTTCCAGGCTGCCGCTGATCGCACGCTTGGGTTTATAAACACTTGGTCTTGTGCCCACTGTGGAGTTTGGCAGAGCTGCACATATGTACAACACATTAACACCAGTAGGACTGCACAGCTCCGGAGAGTTCCCCGGGGGGCGCTGCAACCTCCCTGCTTCCTACTCTGGACTCATTTCTAAACGTGAAGACAGTGGGAGGAACAATGAGCTAAATTGATAGTGCGGCATCCAGACCACTCTCAGGGCTCTTATTACAGGTCTGTTCACTTTTCCCTGCCCCAGTGCACATAAACTACACACACACTGCAAGCCGCACACACACACCGCAAGCTGCACACACACACCGCAAGCTCCATGCATACATGATGAGTGGGGTCCTCTCTCTTCTGTAGAGTGTAAGCTCTTATGATCAGTGGGGTCCTCTCTCTCCCCCCTGTAGAGTGTAAGCTCTTATGGTCAGTGGGGTCCTCTCTCTCTCCTGTAGAGTGTAAGCTCTTATGGTCAGTGGGGTCCTCTCTCTCTCCTGTAGAGTGTAAGCTCTTATGGTCAGTGGGGTCCTCTCTTTCTCCTGTAGAGTGTAAGCTCTTATGGTCAGTGGGGTCCTCTCTCTCTCCTGTAGAGTGTAAGCTCTTATGGTCAGTGGGGTCCTCTCTCTCTCCTGTAGAGTGTAAGCTCTTATGGTCAGTGGGGTCCTCTCTCTCTATCCTGTAGAGTGTAAACTCTTATGGTCAGTGGGGTCCTCTCTCTCCTGTAGAGTGTAAGCTCTTATGGTCAGTGGGGTCCTCTCTCTCCTGTAGAGTGTAAGCTCTTATGGTCAGTGGGTTCCTCTCTCTCCTGTAGAGTGTAAGCTCTTGTGGTCAGTGGGTTCCTCTCTCCTGTAGAGTGTAAGCTCTTATGATCAGTGGGGTCCTCTCTCTCCTGTAGAGTGTAAGCTCTTATGGTCAGTGAGGTCCTCTCTCTCTCTCCTGTAGAGTGTAAGCTCTTATGGTCAGTGGGGTCCTCTCTCTCTCCTGTAGAGTGTAAACTCTTATGGTCAGTGGGGTCCTCTCTCTCCTGTAGAGTGTAAGCTCTTATGATCAGTGGGGTCCTCTCTCTCCCCCCTGTAGAGTGTAAGCTCTTATGGTCAATGGGGTCCTCGTTCTCCTGTAGAGTGTAAGCTCTTATGATCAGTGGGGTCCTCTCTCTCCCCCCTGTAGAGTGTAAGCTCTTATGGTCAGTGGTGTCCTCTCTCTCTCTACGGTAGAGTGTAAGCTCTTATGGTCAGCGGGGTCCTCTCTCCTGTAGAGTGTAAGCTCTTATGGTCAGTGGGGTCCTCTCTCTCCTGTAGAGTATAAGCTCTTTTGGTCAGCTTGGTCCTCTCTCCTGTAGAGTGTAAGCTCTTATGGTCAGCGGGGTCCTCTCTCCTGTAGAGTGTAAGCTCTTATGGTCAGTAGGGTCCTCTCTCCTGTAGAGTGTAAGCTCTTTTGGTCAGCGGGGTCCTCTTTCTCTCCTGTAGAGTTTAAGCTCTTATGACCAGCGGGGTCCTCTGTCTCTACGGTAGAGTGTAAGCTCTTATGGTCAGCGGGGTCCTCTCTACGGTAGAGTGTAAGCTCTTATGATCAGTGGGATCCTCTCTCCTATAGAGTGTAAGCTCTTATGGTCAGTGGGGTCCTCTCTCTCCTGTAGAGTGTAAGCTCTTATGATCAGTGGGGTCCTCTCTCTCCTGTAGAATGTAAGCTCTTATGGTCAGTGGGGTCCTCTCTCTCTCCTGTAGAGTGTAAGCTCTTATGGTCAGTGGGGTCCTCTCTCTCTACGGTAGAGTGTAAACTCTTATGATCAGCGGGGTCCTCTTCCTCCTGTTCAGTGTAAGTTCTTATGGTCAGTGGGGTCCTCACTCTCTCCTGTAGAGTGTAAGCTCTTATGGTCAGCGGGGTCCTCTCTCCTGTAGATTGTAAGCTCTTATGGTCAGTGGGGTCCTCTCTCTCCTGTAGAGTGTAAGTTCTTATGGTCAGTGGGGTCCTCTCTCTCTATCCTGTAGAGTGTAAGCTCTTATGGTCAGTGGGGTCCTCTCTCTCCTGTATAGTGTAAGCTCTTATGGTCAGTGAGGTCCTCTTTCTCCTGTAGAGTGTAAGCTCTTATGGTCAGTGGGGCCCTCTCTCTCTCCTGTAGAGTGTAAGCTCTTTTGGTCAGTAGGGTCCTCTCTCCTGTAGAGTGCAAGCTCTTTTGGTCAGCGGGGTCCTCTCTCTCTCCTGTAGAGTTTAAGCTCTTGTGGTCAGTGGGGTCCTCTCTCTCCTGTAGAGTGTAAGCTCTTATGGTCAGTGGGGTCCTCTCTCTCTCTCCTGTAGAGTGTAAGCTCTTATGGTCAGTGGGGTCCTCTCTCTCTCCTGTAGAGTGTAAGCTCTTATGGTCAGTGGGGTCCTCTCTCTCCTGTAGAGTGTAAGCTCTTGTGGTTGGTTTAGTTTTTTCATTTTCTGCAGTTTCCCCTGTACTGTGTTATATATAAAAGTATATTTTTATTATTAAAGACCCTGTGCTACCCACATACTTGTGGCCGGGCGTGCTGTGATCTGTAGTTCCACAGTGTACTATCACGGGTGCGATCACAGACTTGTCTTCTCCAGGTGTGGATCGGCCCTGAGCTCCGCATCATAAGATCTCAGTGGGAGGGTGAATGGAAGACATTATCCTGGAACGCTTCCTTTACCCCTCAGCCCTAATGGGGTCTTAGCAGTCATCCATGTGACGTTCCTATCCGGAGGAGAGACCACAACCTCTTCCAGGCCGCAGACGGGGAAAGGTCGCATCTTACTGATCCCGAAAAGAATTTCTCCCAGATCTCAAGAGATAAAAAATTGTCTTCAGCGCCGTTTCTGCTCAGCGGGAGGAGAATCGTGATTAATTATATAGCAGAGAGCGAAGTGCGGAGCCTGGGCCGCTAAGACCCCCGAAACAATGTACTCCTCATAAGAACGGAGCGGCCCCCCAACATGAAGCAGTCGTCCTCTGTGGTCTCTCATTAATTGTTTGGATTTGCAATGCCCCCCTCTCCCGGACGGCCACATTTATTTCACTCCCCCCATTGTTCCGGGCAGGAATATTTGCTGTCGGTGCCGTGAAGGTTGTGGCGCCCGGGCCGCTCTTCCTCATCTTCATATATGATTGTCGCCAGTTTTCAGTGTATAGTGTGAGCGGCGGCGTATCGCTAATCGCCATTAAAGGGATATTCCCATCTCCAAGATCCCGGCCCAATATGTAGTAGGTGTAGTAATAATAATAGCAGATGCCTCCAATTAGAAATGTAGTATATTTTTTCTGATTCGCTATCTCTCTTTCCTCATGGGCAGGCATTGCAGGACCTTAGGTATCCATGGTTACGTCCACTGATAAAGTCACAGCTAGCTAGTTGCTAGTGGTTGTAACCATGGATACTTAAGGTCCTGCAATGCCTGCCCATGAGGAAATAGAGATAGTGAAAAATACTGTACTACAGCAGCAGCTATTAACCATTTACTTTCCTATCCCACAATGTATCCACATCAGTTGATTACTGGCCAGCGGCTCCATCCGGCATCCAATTTTTTTCACGCGCCCACAGACTTGAATGGGCGAGTGTCATCCGATTTACAGAAGAAACTATTGCATGCTGCCATTTTTTGACACACAGATTTGGTCAATGAAAAAAATCCAAGAAGTATAGTCAGCGCCTTAAAATGCAAAACATTACTGTAGAAGATTACATCGGATTCCCTGTCACAACAAATGGCGACGCGTTCTGAACGCACTGAGCCGCGAAGACAAAGGACGATGAAGCGCATTCAAAACACTGTAAGGAGGCTAATGGTCGCGTAGTCGATGGGAGGCTAATGGTCGCGTAGTCGATGGGAGGCTAATGGTCGCGTAGTCGATGGGAGGCTAATAGTCGCGTAGTCGATGGGAGGCTAATGGTCGCGTAGTCGATGGGAGGCTAATGGTCGCGTAGTCGATGGGAGGCTAATGGTCGCGTAGTCGATGGGAGGCTAAAGGTCGCATAGTCGATGGGAGGCTAATGGTCGCATAGTCGATGGGAGGCTAAAGGTCGCATAGTTGATGGGAGGCTAATGGTCGCATAGTCGATGGGAGGCTAATGGTCGCATAGTCGATGGGAGGCTAAAGGTCGCATAGTCGATGGAGGCTAATGGTCGCATAGTCGATGGGAGGCTAATGGTCGCATAGTCGATGGGAGGCTAAAGGTCGCATAGTTGATGGGAGGCTAATGGTCGCGTAGTCGATGGGAGGCTAATAGTCGCGTAGTCGATGGGAGGCTAAAGGTCGCATAGTCGATGGAGGCTAATGGTCGCATAGTCGATGGGAGGCTAATGGTCGCATAGTCGATGGGAGGCTAAAGGTCGCATAGTTGATGGGAGGCTAATGGTCGCGTAGTCGATGGGAGGCTAATGGTCGCGTAGTCGATGGGAGGCTAATGGTCGCATAGTTGATGGGAGGCTTATGGTCGCGTAGTCGATGGGAGGCTAATGGTCGCGTAGTCGATGGGAGGCTAATGGTCGCGTAGTCGATGGGAGGCTAATGGTCGCATAGTCGATGGGAGGCTAATGGTCGCATAGTTGATGGGAGGCTTATGGTCGCGTAGTCGATGGGAGGCTAAAGGTCGCGTAGTCGATGGGAGGCTAATGGTCGCGTAGTCGATGGGAGGCTAATGGTCGCATAGTCGATGGGAGGCTAATGGTCGCATAGTTGATGGGAGGCTTATGGTCGCGTAGTCGATGGGAGGCTAAAGGTCGCGTAGTCGATGGGAGGCTAATGGTCGCGTAGTCGATGGGAGGCTAATGGTCGCATAGTTGATGGGAGGCTTATGGTCGCGTAGTCGATGGGAGGCTAATGGTCGCGTAGTCGATGGGAGGCTAAAGGTCGCGTAGTCGATGGGAGGCTAATGGTCGCGTAGTCGATGGGAGGCTAATGGTCGCATAGTCGATGGGAGGCTAATGGTCGCGTAGTCGATGGGAGGCTAATGGTCGCGTAGTCGATGGGAGGCTAATGGTCGCGTAGTCGATGGGAGGCTAATGGTCGCGATGTCGATGGAAGGCTAATGGTCGCGTAGTCGATGGGAGGCTAATGGTCGCGTAGTCGATGGGAGGCTAATGGTCGCGTAGTCGATGGGAGGCTAATGGTCGCGTAGTCGATGGGAGGCTAATGGTCGCGTAGTCGATGGGAGGCTAAAGGTCGCGTAGTCGATGGGAGGCTAATGGTCGCATAGTCGATGGGAGGCTAATGGTCGCGTAGTCGATGGGAGGCTTATGGTCGCGTAGTCGATGGGAGGCTAATGGTCGCGTAGTCGATGGGAGGCTAATGGTCGCATAGTCGATGGGAGGCTTATGGTCGCGTAGTCGATGAGAGGCTAATGGTCGCGTAGTCGATGGGAGGCTAATGGTTGCATAGTCGATGGGAGGCTAATGGTCGCGTAGTCGATGGGAGGCTAATGGTCGCATAGTCGATGGGAGGCTAATGGTCGCATAGTCGATGGGAGGCTAATGGTCGCATAGTCGATGGGAGGCTAATGGTCGCATAGTCGATGGGAGGCTAATGGTCGCGTAGTCGATGGGAGGCCAAAGGTCGCATAGTCGATGGGAGGCTAATGGTCGCATAGTCGATGGGAGGCTAATGGTCGTATAGTCGATGGGAGGCTAAAGGTCGCATAGTCGATGGGAGGCTAATGGTCGCGTAGTCGATGGGAGGCTAATGGTCGCGTAGTCGATGGGAGGCTAAAGGTTGCGTAGTCAATGGGAGGCTAATGGTCGCGTAGTCGATGGGAGGCTAATGGTCGCGTAGTCGATGGGAGGCTAATGGTCGCGTAGTCGATGAGAGGCTAATGGTTGCATAGTCGATGGGAGGCTAATGGTCGCATAGTCGATGGGAGGCTAATGGTCGCATAGTCGATGGGAGTCTAATAGTCGCGTAGTCGATGGGAGGTTAATGGTCGCGTAGTCGATGGCAGGCTAATAGTCGCGTAGTCGATTGGAGGCTAATGGTCGCGTAGTCAATGGCAGGCTAATGGTCGCGTAGTTGATGGGAGGTATGTAACCCAGTGTATTTCTCTAGTGCACATAGCACTAAGAGGACTGATTGGTGCACCTGGGACCGGGTTACGGGTAGCTTGGAGAGATGGGCGGGTCCAGCTACCCACATACCTCCCCTCTGGGTTACCAGCCTATATAATGGAGGCTGTTGTTTGGCACATGGTCTGTGTGTTTGGAGGAAAAAGGCCTCCTGTGTTTTTTGATGCTGGACGCTATCCAGCCTGTGTGCCCACAGGACTGGCTAACCAGAGACCTGCTGAGGACACTTTACTTTGTTTGCTGGAATTAAAGGCTGTTTGTTTTTTTCTTTTTGCTCGTTGATTTATGGAGCAATAAACCAACATGGACTCTTAAAGAAACATGCGTCCTGTTTTCCTCCCTTTGCACCCAAGTGAGTAAAACCTCTACAACGCGTTGCCATTTGTTGTGACAGGGAATCCTACTTAATCTTCTACAGTAATGTTTTTGGACCTTAAGGAGCCGAATATACTTTTTTTCCCTACGTTTGGCCATCAGTCCTTGTTCCGGTGTACCTGCAGCCGCCATGGGGAGCTGGTAGCGAAAAAAAAATCTCTCTTCTTCACAGCCCCATTGACTAACATTGTTCTGATGTGATTTTCACGGACAGCACTCAGGCTGTAAGTACGGCTGTGTTAACGAGCCCTTTAAAGTAATTGTATAAACCATTAAATTACATGTATGAGCCCCTTACAGGTTCAGGCGTTCACCGCCTTCCCCCAATGACAGCGCTAGGAGGTCTCTGAGCCGAGGGTCCTCTCTTACCCACTACACCTCGGATACATTCCCGAGCCTCGCAGAAATAGGAACCACGGCTCATTAAGACCTCAGCAACAAGTGGCCATCTGTCCCCGGCGGCGGCCGCTCTCCAGGGCCCGGTCATCTACAATGAGGCTAATTCAATTCATTAAGTGATCAGTTACCAGAGAACAATGATTAATACTCCCCGGGCTCCGGCTAATGGGATCAGAGGAGCCGCGCACCCCTCCACACGGAGGCAGATTGTGCGCTCCCGCGTCCGGGGCTGCACGTCCTGCTCAATAAGCCCAACTCTAAGGGTATGTGCACACAGTGCGTTTATTCAGTGAAGGCTTTCCTAGTCCCAGCAAAGTGAATGAGAATCTTGAACTTTCCTGCTCACGTTGCTTATTTTTTTCCTTGCAGATTTGGTGCAATTCTTTCAGCGTTTTTGCTGCAGATTTTTTGGGGTAAAAATCAGCACCAAAAAACGCAAGTAAGAAACGCAGCAAAAACACGTGCGTTCTTCCAGGCAAGAGATGCATAAAGTCCTGCACCAAATACTTAAGGTGTGCACAGAGCCTAACGCTGCAGTTACTGTGCCAGCGACTTCATGTAGGATTCAGAGAAGCCTGAGGCCTCGTATCACATCTGTACAATCACGGGGGAAATGCAGCTTCTAGCTGTAACGGATGAATGACATGAACGACACGATCACAGGTGGACCCCCACTGACTATCGTGGGGTCTGCAGGGTTTTTCTTTGTGGTGTTGATCATTTTATGGAGAGCATTTCACACCATTTGATGGATGGAGCAGCAAACATTCATCATTGCTCACTGTCCTGAGTAAGCTCTCAGCAGATAATGAACAAGCAGAGGCTACTGCATGATTTCAGCTCTGAAGCTGCAGAATCTGTGCCGTCTCTCTGGTCGCCCACTGCTCGGCGATGGCTCATGATACATGTGTGGACGATTTCAGCCACTTTCCACCTCCATCTTCAGCAGCTTCATGCGTGCAGGGTTTACGCCATTAATCACCTCTATATAATGTGACGGTGAGGTCACAAGTCACCGGCTCTGGGGATTATTCTCCGCCAATTCTGGGCAGGAAATTAGATTTTAAGAGATCGACTAAAGCAACTAATTTACTCTAAACCCAGGGACTTAATATCAGCAGACTACGACACGTATCGATCAGCCATTATCTGATAAACGCAACGCTGGCATAAGACAGGCTGTGAGGATGGAAGGGGAATGATGGGGTCACCATGCAGGGGTCCAGAAATACTGACTGACAACCTCTGGGGAAGATGTACTGGTGGCTACACTAATGGCGGCCACACTAATGGAGGCCACACTAATGGCTGCCACACTAATGGCGGCTGTCAGGCAAAATGTATTTTTGTCCGAGTTTTAAAAATGAGAGATGTCCTAAATTTCCACCCCCTGTCCATTTGTAAGACATAGAACTCGGTGCTTTCCCCCACATCAGGAATTTTTATTACCGCCATAAAGTCTTAGAGCAAACCTTCAAGTCTAAACTGGTCTTTATTGTTTAAAAGTTTGTACAGTTAATGTAGAATTTAATAAGGCACATGACTGTCACAAACCCAGGGACCATATTTTTGGAATGCTCACCTTTTTCTGGTTACAATGGTATATCTTGCATGGCTGGGAAACCGCCGGAAACCCAGGAAATGGTTTCTTAGCTTCTGAGCGTCATAGAGATATCATATTTGATATCCCTCTGCATGAATATTAGTGACGGCAAACATGATGTCTCCATCTTGGATGTGGGACCCCCCCACACCAAGATATGAAAGATGGAGGATTTTTATATCTTATGCAGCTGGGTGGGTTCACAAAACCGGGCCCTTTTGTGAGGTAAGCGATATGGGTGTCTCCTGGTGTTTTGGCCCCTTACTAAAAACCAGAACGGCCATAAACTAGCAGATTTTTGCCCCGGGACGTCAGACGCACGCTTTCCTGGCTGCGTGGAAGAATCACATCTAATTTCCGGGGAGCCGCCCCCCCCCCCCCACAGAATCTGAGACCATCACCTTGTGAAGCAGGTTTTGCTATTACTTATCCCTTTTATTTTAATAACTGTTTATGCATATATGTACATTGTCTCTTTTATAATATCTTGTATATATTTTGTAAACACTGCCCACCTTTTGGGAGTAAATCATTAATTATTTACCAGTTTCTTTCTTCTTGTCCTATGTCGAGCAAACACGTTCCTCACCTGCTAATTCACGTTACCTACCAGGTAACCGATCCACCTGTTAAGCGATCGGTGGTGGCAGTATACCAGTATTTATGTGATATTGTGGTTTGAGGGTGGCTGGTCGGAGGTATATATACGTTCCTGGAAGGAACTGGTGGTATATATACGTCCTGTCACATCACGTGCCACAATAGTCATCATAAATTAGAGCAGCTGCACCCGTGCGTATCCTCGGTCAATACCGTGTTTAACCAGCAGGATAAGGGGGCGCCAGAGAGCTGCAAGGTCTGACCAAGTGTGTTTCCATGACAGCGGCCTCACTAATGGAGGCCACACTAATGGCGGCCTCACTAATGGCTGCCACACTAATGGAGGCCACACTAATGGCGGCCTCACTAATGGCTGCCACACTAATGGAGGCCACACTAATGGCGGCCACACTAATGGCGGCCTCACTAATGGAGGCCACACTAATGGAGGCCACACTAATGGCGGCCACACTAATGGAGGCCACACTAATGGAGGCCACACTAATGGCGGCCACACTAATGGAGGCCACACTAATGGAGGCCACACTAATGGCGGCCACACTAATGGAGGCCACACTAATGGAGGCCACACTAATGGCGGCCACACTATTGGAGGCCACACTAATGGCGGCCTCACTAATGGCTGCCACACTAATGGAGGCCACACTAATGGAGGCCACACTAATGGAGGCCACACTAATGGAGGCCACACTAATGGCGGCCACACTAATGGAGGCCACACTAATGGCGGCCTCACTAATGGAGGCCACACTAATGGAGGCCACACTAATGGCGGCCACACTAATGGCGGCCACACTAATGGATTAGATGAGCGTGGCATCGATCCCCCCGTCAACTGAGCTGAAAACGCTCAAAGTCTCCATTTTTGCAGAACTCCAAGTTGAGCTAAAATTTTGCAACTTTTCAAAGCAATTTACACCAGAATTCTGACAAAATTACTTTGATTAATTGGGGCTTTTAAAGGGTTTTTTTTCAAGAACAAACTACATTTTAATCAATAGATCTTGGAATAAAAATAAAGCTCCACAAATAATTGTGGTAAATAAAATGTTCCTGTGCTGAGATAATCTTATAAATGTGCCCCTGCTGTGTACTGTGTAATGGCCGGGTCTGACCGTGCAGGAACATGGTGTGATCATACCACATCTCCTGGGCAGGGGAGGACGCAGGAGAGTATACAGACAGGACGGCCGGGGAGGACGCAGGAGAGTCTACAGACAGGACAGCCGGGGAGGACGCAGGAGAGTATACAGGCAGGACGGCCGGGGAGGACGCAGGAGAGTATACAGGCAGGACGGCCAGGGAGGACGCAGGAGAGTCTACAGACATTACAGCAGGGGAGGACGCAGGAGAGTCTACAGACAGGACAGCCGGGGAGGACGCAGGAGAGTATACAGACAGGACAGCAGAGGAGGACGCAGGAGAGTCTACAGACAGGACAGCCGGGGAGGACGCAGGAGAGTATACAGACAGGACAGCCGGGGAGGACGCAGGAGAGTCTACAGACAGGACAGCCGGGGAGGACGCAGGAGAGTCTACAGACAGGACAGCCGGGGAGGACGCAGGAGAGTCTACAGACAGGACGGCCGGGGAGGACGCAGGAGAGTCTACAGACATTACAGCAGGGGAGGACGCAGGAGAGTCTACAGACAGGACAGCCGGGGAGGACGCAGGAGAGTATACAGACAGGACAGCCGGGGAGGACGCAGGAGAGTCTACAGACAGGACAGCCGGGGAGGACGCAGGAGAGTCTACAGACAGGACGGCCGGGGAGGACGCAGGAGAGTCTACAGACAGGACAGCCGGGGAGGACGCAGGAGAGTCTACAGACAGGACGGCCGGGGAGGACGCAGGAGAGTCTACAGACATTACAGCAGGGGAGGACGCAGGAGAGTCTACAGACAGGACAGCCGGGGAGGACGCAGGAGAGTCTACAGACAGGACGGCCGGGGAGGATGCAGGAGAGTCTACAGACAGGACAGCCGGGGAGGACGCAGGAGAGTATACAGACGGGACAGCAGGGGAGGACGCAGGAGAGTCTACAGACAGGACAGCCGGGGAGGACGCAGGAGAGTCTACAGACAGGACAGCCGGGGAGGACGCAGGAGAGTATACAGACGGGACAGCAGGGGAGGACGCAGGAGAGTCTACAGACAGGACGGCCGGGGAGGACGCAGAAGAGTATACAGACAGGACAGCCGGGGAGGACGCAGGAGAGTCTACAGACAGGACAGCCGGGGAGGACGCAGGAGAGTCTACAGACAGGACAGCCGGGGAGGACGCAGGAGAGTATACAGACGGGACAGCAGGGGAGGACGCAGGAGAGTATACAGACAGGACAGCCAGGGAGGACGCAGGAGAGTCTACAGACAGGACAGCCAGGGAGGACGCAGGAGAGTATACAGACGGGACAGCAGGGGAGGACGCAGGAGAGTATACAGACAGGACAGCCAGGGAGGACGCAGGAGAGTCTACAGACAGGACGGCCGGGGAGGACGCAGGAGAGTATACAGACGGGACAGCCAGGGAGGACGCAGGAGAGTATACAGACAGGACAGCCAGGGAGGACGCAGGAGAGTCTACAGACAGGACGGCCGGGGAGGACGCAGGAGAGTCTACAGACAGGACAGCCAGGGAGGACGCAGGAGAGTATACAGACAGGACAGCCAGGGAGGACGCAGGAGAGTCTACAGACAGGACGGCCGGGGAGGACGCAGGAGAGTCTACAGACAGGACAGCCAGGGAGGACGCAGGAGAGTATACAGACAGGACAGCCAGGGAGGACGCAGGAGAGTATACAGACAGGACAGCCAGGGAGGACGCAGGAGAGTCTACAGACAGGACAGCCAGGGAGGACGCAGGAGAGTATACAGACAGGACAGCCAGGGAGGACGCAGGAGAGTATACAGACAGGACAGCCAGGGAGGACGCAGGAGAGTCTACAGACAGGACGGCCGGGGAGGACGCAGGAGAGTCTACAGACAGGACAGCCAGGGAGGACGCAGGAGAGTATACAGACAGGACAGCCAGGGAGGACGCAGGAGAGTCTACAGACAGGACGGCCGGGGAGGACGCAGGAGAGTCTACAGACAGGACGGCCGGGGAGGACGCAGGAGAGTCTACAGACAGGACAGCCAGGGAGGACGCAGGAGAGTATACAGACAGGACAGCCAGGGAGGACGCAGGAGAGTCTACAGACAGGACAGCCAGGGAGGACGCAGGAGAGTCTACAGACAGGACGGCCGGGGAGGACGCAGGAGAGTCTACAGACAGGACAGCCAGGGAGGACGCAGGAGAGTATACAGACAGGACAGCCAGGGAGGACGCAGGAGAGTATACAGACAGGACAGCCAGGGAGGACGCAGGAGAGTCTACAGACAGGACAGCCAGGGAGGACGCAGGAGAGTATACAGACAGGACAGCCAGGGAGGACGCAGGAGAGTATACAGACAGGACAGCCAGGGAGGACGCAGGAGAGTCTACAGACAGGACGGCCGGGGAGGACGCAGGAGAGTCTACAGACAGGACAGCCAGGGAGGACGCAGGAGAGTATACAGACAGGACAGCCAGGGAGGACGCAGGAGAGTCTACAGACAGGACGGCCGGGGAGGACGCAGGACGCAGGAGCTGAGTGCTTCAGCGGCTGCTGCGGCAGCCGCTGTTACATGTGTACTGTTGGTGACTGTGTGTTTTTTGTCCGCAGGTGGATCCCTGCAGGACATGTGAAGCGGGGCAGGAGCGGAGAGCGGAGGAGTCGCGGGCTTTTTTGAATGCCGGCGGGGGGCGTGGCTTCGCGCCTTCCCGGTCTTTTCGCGGGCAGGTAGCGCTCTGAGCGCGCGCTTTCTCCTGTCCCTCCCCTTCCGGCTTCTCTCTTCACTGCGCGGCGGCCATTGCTGACGGCCTCCTCCGGCTCCTCACTCTCCTCTCCTCCCGTCAGAACCGAAGGAACCTGTCAGGGCAGAAGCTTAACCTCCTCACCCGCACAGCGCAGGGCACCTTTCTGCGGCACAATTAGGTGGCAGACTGCGCTGCCCTGCAGCTGCTACCTCATATAGAGGTTTTTTGGTCTGGGACTCGCACACCTCTTTCATTTAGCAGAGGTTGTGGGGAGTCTGCTGCATTAACCCCCTGGTAGGCGGTTAACCCTTAATTGGGGGACAGCTGGGGTAGCTCTCCCTGTAAGAGCCTTAACCCTTCAGCGTTCGTTGCTTTCCTTTTAGAAGCCACACTGTCCTAGTTACTGACAGGCTTAAGCCTGCTATATACTGTGTGAGGGCATGTCAGATCAGGGTCCAGGAGGTGCGGACCGTCTCCCAGGTCCGCTACAGGATCAGTCTCGCGTATCTGACCCGCAGGAGTCCTCGACGGCGTCAAGTGCAGCGCAGGTCGGGGGGCTCAGTGATGTTAAAATGGAGGCTCTCACTCGTTCTATTGATAGCCTGTCTGACCTTCTAGGTCATTGGGTGTCAGCTAGATCCCAACTGTCTTCTCATGGCAGGAAGCGCCACAGGCCGGTACTGCCCTCCCCGCGCAGCGACTCGGAGATCTCTGATATGGAGGGTTCCCCTTCAAGCTCTGCTGGGGAGATGTCCGATTCGGATAAGGAGGATCGGCAGGGGCGCTCTGCCTCTCTTTTGGGCCGTGTGGATGCTTTTATTGGAGCTATGAGGGAGGCGTTACAGTTACCGGAGGAGGTAACTAGACGCCCTGGTAAGTCGGCCCGGCTTTTTCAGGAGTCGCATAGGTCGCGGTCAACGTTACCATCTCTGGATGAACTTGATGGGGCGGTGGAGAAGGAACGCTTGTGTCCGGATAAACGTTTTCAGGGGACACGGTTTTTTGAGGCACTGTATCCGTGTTCTACAGAGTCGATTGCTAATTGGATTCCTTCTCCTGAAGTGGATGTCCCTTTATCCGAGCTTAGCAAATCTTCATTACTTCCTGTTAAAGGGAAGGCGAGTCTGCAGGATCCGCTGGACAGAAAAACGGAGATGGCGGCTAAATCCATCTACGAGGCCGCGGGTCATGGATTCAGAGCGGCGTTAGGAGCCATGTGTGCTGGTGAAGCTTCCATGAGGTGGTTGGACCGCCTACGGACGGCGTGGCAAGATGGATCCCCTCTATCCGAGGTAGAAGGGCTTTTCAGGTTGTTGGAAGAGGCAGCGCGATATGGCAGAGATGCAGTTCTGGATACTACGTCACTGCTGTCCAGGGCGCAATCCTCGGCTGTCACAGTCAGAAGAGCACTGTGGCTTAAGCAGTGGACCGGAGACGCAGTTTCCAGGCAAGGTTTGCTGTGTTTAGCTTACAAGAGTGGTCAGCTGTTTGGGTCTGACCTCACGGAACTGATTGCTAAGGCCAAGGCAAAAGAAACGGCCTTACCGCAGCGAAGAGCTGTGGCTTCTGCGTCTGGCAAGTCTAGTGCCGGTAGTAGTCGACGGCCCTTTCGGCCCAGGGGACGGTTCGGTCAGCCCTCTTGGGGATCGGGTCGTCCCTCGTTTTCAGGAAAAAAGACCTCTCAGAAATCCCGCACTCCCTGGAAACAGAACTTCCGTCAAGACAAACGGGAAGCTGACAAAAAGCCCGCTAAGGCAGACTGACGCCAGGGTCTCACTCGAGGGTCCTCGAGTGGGGGATCGCCTGCTCCAATTCGAGTCGACTTGGGCGTCCCACGTTTCAGACGCCTGGGTGACGCGGGTTGTGTCGGCAGGCTATTTCATAGAGTTTCTTTCTCGACCCCCGGACAGATTTTGCCAATCTCGCATTCCGTCAGAGCCCGAGCTAGCTGCCGCTCTACGGCGGGAGGTCGATTCCCTTCTGCAGAATGGTGTGGTGGTGCCGGTTCCGCCGGAGGACTGGGGAAGGGGGTTTTACTCCAACCTCTTTGTGGTCCCCAAAAAGGAGGACAAATTTCGCCCCATTCTGGATCTCAAAACATTGAATCTGCATGTCCGGACCCGGAAATTCCTCATGGAGTCGCTTCGCTCGGTTGTGGCGGCTCTGTCGCAGAACAATTTTTTAGTGTCAATCAACATTCGCGACGCTTATTTGCATATTCCCATTGGAAGGGCCCACCAGCGCTTCCTACGTTTTGCCATAGGTCAGGACCATTACCAGTTTGTGGCCCTGCCATTCGGGTTGGCCTCAGCGCCCAGAGTTTTTACAAAAATTCTGGCACCTCTCATGGCGATCCTTCGAAGGCAGGGGGTTACAATTCTTCCCTACCTGGACGACCTTTTGATTGTGGCGTCCACAGAGGAGGAGGCGGTGAGGGCTCGCAACCTATCCCTTCAGCTCCTGGAGGACTTCGGATGGCTAGTCAATTGGAAGAAGTCATCTCTGGAACCGTCGCAGTCTATCCTGTTTTTGGGGATGCACTTCGACACGGTACAGGCAGTGGTGTCCTTGCCTCCGGACAAGCAAGCAAGTCTTCGTCAACATGTACGGGTTATGAAGTCTTCGACAGCAATGTCCCTTCGAAGGTGTATGCGCCTTCTGGGTTTGATGGTGGCATCAATGGAGGCGGTCCCGTTTGCTCAATTTCATTCCAGGGGTCTCCAAATGCTCATTCTGACCCGTTGGGATCGATCTCAGGCTTCGCTGGATCGCAGTGTCATCATCTCACACAGGGTGCGAGAGTCTCTAGGATGGTGGTTACATCCAGAAGCGTTATCCCAGGGGAAGTCCTTCCTCCTTCCGCGGTGGTCGGTCATAACCACCGATGCCAGTCTGACGGGCTGGGGGGGGTCTGGAACGATCTCTGGGTTCAGGGAGTATGGTCGTCAGAAGAGTCTGTCCTGCCGATCAACATCCTGGAGTTGAGGGCGATTTTCCTTTGCCTCAAACACTGGACGGTCCCTTTAAGCGGTCTGCCAGTCCGAGTGCAGACAGACAACGCGACGGCGGCCGCGTATATCAACCATCAAGGTGGGACGAGGAGCTCCGGGCTCATGATGGAGGTCTCTCGGATCATGGTATGGGCCGAGGCCACGGTTCCAGCCATCTCCGCGATTCACATCCCAGGAGTTCAGAATATCACGGCGGACTTCCTCAGTCGCGAGAAGGTGGATCCCGGAGAATGGAGTCTTCATCCGGAAGTTTTTGCATTGCTGTGCTCCCGTTGGGGAACTCCCCAAGTGCGTTTGATGGCATCCAGGTTCAACGCCAGGTTACCGACGTTCATGTCTAGGTACAAGGACCCGGAGGCTGTGGCGGTGGATGCTCTAGTGGCTCCGTGGGACCAATTCGAGCTGATCTGTGTGTTTCCGCCGATATCCTTACTTCCTCTGGTGTTACGTCGGATCAAACTGGAGAGAGTCTCGGCTATGTTGGTGGCCCCAGATTGGCCAAGGAGGATGTGGTTCTCAACGCTGGTGTCGCTTCTGGCAGCGCCTCCGCTTCCACTTCCACTTCACCCGGACCTGTTAACCCAGGGGCCCATTCGTCATCCGGACCTGAAGTCTCTGCGTTTGACGGCGTGGCTCTTGAGACCGAAATCTTGACCCGTCAAGGATTTTCAGCCGAAGTCATTGCCACTCTGCGAGTGGTCAGAGGTCCTGCTACCACTAGGATTTATCACAAGACTTGGGAAGCCTTCTTCTTGTGGTGTTCGGGTTCTTCAAGGAACCCCAGGATTTTTTCCATTCCCAATTTGTTGGCCTTTTTGCAGTATGGGCTGGACAAGGGTTTGGCAGTTAGCACCCTGAAGGGTCAGGTTTCCGCTCTATCCTTGCTGTTTCGGAAGGCTATCGCCTCGCGTAGGGACGTACGTTCCTTTTTTTGCGGGGTAACCCGTCAGTTTCCGCCGCGGAAGGCACTTGTGACTCCTTGGAGGCTCAATCTAGTCTTGGAGGCTCTTCAACATGGGCCTTTTGAGCCTATGGACTCTGTTAGCCTTTCATTGCTTTCCTGGAAGGTTGCCTTCCTGGTGGCGGTCACCTCTTTGAGAAGGGTTTCTGAGTTGGCGGCTCTTTCTTGCTCGCCTCCTTTTCTGGAGTTTCACCCGGATCGTGTAGTGCTTCGCACACGGGGCGACTTTCTACCTAAGGTGGTGTCACAATTTCATGTTAACCAGGATATTGTGTTGCCCTCGCTCTGTCCGGAACCGAGGAATGCGAAGGAACGGGCCTTGCACACATTGGATTTAGTGCGGGCGTTAAAGTTCTATTTGTCTATTACTCAAGGTTTTCGGAAGTCGGACTCACTTTTTGTGATTCCAGCAGGTCGCCGTCGTGGTCAACGAGCTTCCAAGGACACTATAGCTCGATGGATTCGGTTGGCCATTTTAGAGGCTTACCGACTTAAGGGCGAGCCTTGCCCAATTAAGATTCGAGCTCACTCCACGAGAGCTGTGGGTTCATCGTGGGTTTTTCATCAAGGGGCCTCGGCAGCTCAACTCTGCCGGGCGGCTACCTGGCACTCCGTCCACACTTTTACAAAGTTTTATAAGGTGGACGTCAGTGCTTCCGCTGGTGCCGCCTTAGGACGTAGGGTCCTGCAGGCGGCTGTAGTTTAGGTTCTCTCTTTAACTTGTGTTTAGCGCTGGTTGGGCATTTATCTAAGTTGTTGGGAATCTGCCTCTGTTGTTTTTTCCCACCCTTAAAGTCCCACTAGTAATGTCTGTGTCTCCCTTCCTTCCTTCGCTGAAAAGGATTTTACAGGTAACGTCTTACCAAAATCCGTCTTTTGCAAAAAAATGCGTCATTTAGCTGTCAATCATAAAAACCCCATATGATTCTGGTATCACCGACCCAAAGAATAAACTCGTCTAGTCACTGATACTGCACGAGGAACGGCGTAAAAAATAAACTCTAGGCTTAGGGTTGTGCTAGGGGTGGGGTTGGGATTAGAATTGGGCTAGGATTAGGGTTGGGCTAGGGTTAGGGTTGGGGTTTTATTAGGGTTGGGTTAGGATTAGGGTTGGGGTTTAGGGTTGGTATTTTTTTCAAAAGTTAAAAAAAATAAATAAATAATGACAAAATGGCAACTAGTTTTGAGCACAAGTGCTCGCTACTTGAGTATCGCGGGTGCTCGAGTGACATGCTCGAGTCTCCGCCCCATATGCTTCAAGCCCAAAAAACCTTGCTGGGGTTGCCTGCCATGCACGAGTAATCCCCGCCTTTTTTTTGGGGGGTGTCTAATAACCGTGAAACATGCGGGCAGGGACTCGAGCATGTCGCTCGAGCACTCACGATACATGGTGCATACCTGAGTACCCGATGCAAACTCAAGTAGCAAGCACTTGTGACGCGCCCCTGGGCCTGTGTCGCGCTGCGTTGCGCATGCGGGAGCTTACCCGGAGCCGGATCTCTTGAGGGTTGTAGTCTCGTGGCGGTGATCCGGTCCGTGCCCAGGGAGTCAGACTAAGTGGCGCTGTATTAGCAGTAGATGTTGGACGACTACGCCACCCGTTGAGTACAGCTAAGGAGCTGCTGCTGCAGGGCAGACCGCTGAGGCCGGTGGTAGGATTGTGCAGCGTGATAGTATAACCCCCAACGGGAGGGGTATGGCCTCAGGGCAGCCGACGTGGATGATGGGGGTAGCAGGAACCACTCAGAGACGGTACGGTGTAGTTCAGGGTCTTTACTGGTGACAACGATAGACCCTCCCGGAGTACTGGCTAGCGATTGGGGCCTGGTCAGTCCTTGAGCAGATGGGATCTCCCCTGGCCAGGCGGAGTTGTAGGCCTCCCAAACTAACGATACTCTTCTGGCTACCTTGCTAGAAGCGGGTATAAGTAGCCCACGTCCCTGAGTGTACCGTGTGGTGCTCACCCGTATGGCCGGTGACTCGGGGCCTTCTAGTAGCTTCCGCTCCACGACGGCGGTGCTGGTCCCACGCGTGTGACCGTGCCTTCGGGTTTCTGGGCCAGAGGACCTGCAATCCCCTGCCGGTCGGTTTCTGCTGCTGGATAGGAGTTAATCCCCACAGCCTCGGACTCCGGGTCCGGTGATAACTTCTCAGTCAGGGCGAGCTCTGCAGCTGCCAGCCCCTGACTCCTTGTAGCACTGCTCCCACAGAGCTCCTGATGTTCTTTCCTATATCTGCTTCTCTTCTCTGTCTCTACTTCTTCTCTACTCACTAACCCTGCCTCAGCCCTAGGTTTATATAGGGGAAGTTCTTCCCCTCCCAGGACTGGGCAGGAGGTGTGGCATGCATAGGATCCCTGACCAAGAGACCTCCCACCTGCTCTCAGACATAACATTGCCGTTACTGTGGAAACCAGACCCCTGGGGTGCCACATTCCCCCCTAGTGAAATTTAGTACTCCGGGACTAAACATATTTTTAGAAAAACATAACAAGGTATAACAATAATAATGCAATAAGAAAAACACATAAAGATGGTTACGGCGTGTCCGCAACCGGGTGCAGTCTTTGAAGAAAAGCAAGGTGTCCATTTCACCAAAACAGGGAGACGTAACCAGGTAGGGGTCTGTCCTGCCCCGAGTCCTTAACAGTCTTTAGTCCGTCCTGGGTTACGCTCCAACTATACACAAAGGATTCCCGGTAAATCCACCAAGGACTCCTATAAATAACTAGAAACACATAATTATACACAAGCAACAAGAAAAACAGGTAACCACAAATAAAACAATTTATACACTTCAAATCCTCCAACGTGCGGGTAACTGGCCTCTAGTGGCCCTAGTGGACCTACGGAGCTGACTGTCTGGCCCTGAACTACAGGGTGTAGGAGCTGTCAAGGGTAAACTGGGCAGCTGTCTACCGGCTCTTTGACTCACTAGGGGTACGGCAGGCTCACTATAAGCAGAGGGTTGATCCTCCTGTTCTGCTTGTGTGGAGTCTTCTGCCTCCTGGACCGGCTGCTCTTCCAGCTCTACCTGTTGCTCCGTAGGCACTTGGGATGCTGGTTGGAGGAACGTGAGGACGGGTACCACAACTGCACCATTGACTTGAGTCCAGGACCGAGGGAAGTCTCCGAGCACAGTACTAACCATATCTTCCCTTTCCTCTACGGGTCGATGGTCTTCTTGTTCCTCTTCAGGGTTCCGTAGCTGTTCAGGACACTTCTTCAGGTGATCCCGGGATACAATGGCTATGGTCTCCCCTCCGTCTTTACTGATGGTACAGACTTTCGGGTTCTCGTGGCTTGAGGGCAGTACGGTGTACGGGTCCTTCTCCCACTGGTCGTCCAACTTGTGGAGCCGTCTTTTCCTCTTCAAGACCTGCTCTCCGGGTACCAGGGGAACAGCGGGAGCATACTGGTTGTAAGTTTTCTCTTGTCTTTCCCTAGCCTGACAGAGACTACGCTCCACGCTCTCCTGTACTTTCCGGTACTGCTGCTGCCTCTCTGTGTCCCAGTCTGCTTCTGGTGAAGTGTCCTCGGGTGTCAGGACTCCCATTTCCAGGTCAACAGGTAACTTACCAGGTCTCGCCCTCATTAGGTAAGCCGGGGTACAGTTGGTGGAACCTACCGGGATGTGGTTGTATAGGTCCACTAGATCGGGCAGCTTCTCAGGCCACAGACTGCGTTCTTCCAGGGGCAACGTTTTCAGGAGATCCATTACCACCTGGTTCATTTTCTCACAAAGTCCATTAGTTTGCGGATGATAGGGTGTCGTCCTTATCTTCCGGCAGCCATACAGATTGCAGAATTCCCGGAAGACCTCCGCTTCAAAGGCAGGTCCCTGGTCCGTCAGCACTTGGTCCGGGTACCCGTGTGGACGGCAGAAGTGCTGCTGGAAGGCTCTAGCTGCTGTTTGAGCCGTTAAGTCCTTAACGGGGACGACAACCAAGAACCGGGAGTAATGATCCACAATGGTTAACGCGTAGACGTAACCACTTCTGCTTGGGGTCAGTTTTACATGATCCAAGGCTACCAGTTCCAACGGCTGCTGGGTGACGATGGACTGCAGGGGAGTCTTCTGGCTGGCACGGTCCTTCCTTCTTAGGTTGCACGGGCCACAGTCTCTGCACCACCTCTCGATGGTTCCCCTCATGCCTACCCAGTGGAACCGCCCACGCAGCAGGAACTCCAGCTTCTTCCATCCGAAGTGTCCAGCCCCGTCGTGGTATGCTTCCATCACCATGGCTGCGTCTCTCTGGGGCACCACTACTTGCCAGATTAGTTCATGCGTCCGGGAGTTAACCATTCTGCGGCACAACTTCCCCTTGTAAAGGAACAGTCGACTCTTCTCAGCCCACAGTTGCTTGGCTTCCTCCGGAGCGTCTGGGTCAAGGCGAGCCTCTGGCCGAGTCAGCATCTCCTTCACCAGCCGGACGGCAGGGTCACTGTCTTGCGTTTCCTCCCAGTTGTAGTGAGGCAAGGGGTTAAACGTAGCAGCTTGCTTACTCCTTACCCGATGGGAATACTGGATAGTCCCATGACGGTGGAACGCGGGGAGTTCGACTTCTTCCAGTCCCTCTGGATCTTCTCCTACGTCCGGTAGGTTTGGCATCCTGGACAGGGCGTCCGCGTTGGTATTGGAGCGTCCTGCCCGGTATTTGATTGTGAACTCGTAGTTGGACAGACGGGCCATCCATCTCTGCTCTAGGGCACCGAGTCTTGCAGTGTCCAGGTGTGTCAACGGGTTGTTATCCGTGTACACGGTGAACCGGGAAGAAGCGAGGTAGTGCTTAAAGCGTTCGGTGACTGCCCACACCACTGCCAGGAACTCTAGCTTAAATGAGCTATAATTCTCAGGGTTTCTTTCGGTGGGTCGCAGTTTTCGGCTGGCGTAAGCGATTACTCGTTCTTTCCCCTGCTGGATCTGGGACAGCACGGCTCCTAGCCCGATGTTACTTGCGTCGGTGTAGAGGATAAAGGGCTGGCTGTAATCAGGGTACGCCAGGATTTCATCCCCCGTGAGGGCCATCTTCAGCTGGCGGAAGGACTCTTCTTCTAACTTCTCCCATCTGAAGGGTGGCTTCTGGTTCTTGGCCTTCCGGGACTGACCTATCAGGAGGTCCTGCATAGGAGCTGCCTTTTTGGTGAAACCGGGGATGAATCTGCGGTAATAGCCTACCAACCCGAGGAACTGCCGCACTTCCTTTACACTGGAGGGACTTGGCCATTCCTTAATTGCGGTGATCTTATCATGGTCGGGAGCCACTCCATCAGCGCTCACCACGTGTCCCAGGTACTGCACCTTTGGTTTCAGGAGGTGACACTTGGAGGGTTTCACCTTTAGGCCGTAGCTTGCCAGAGCTTCGAACACTTCCGCCAGGTGTTTCAGGTGGTCCTCATACGTCTTGGAATATACGATGACATCGTCCAGGTACAACAGGACCGTCTCAAAGTTTCTGTGGCCCAGACAACACTCCATTAATCGTTGGAAGGTTCCTGGTGCATTGCAGAGTCCGAACGGCATGCAGGTAAACTCGCTAAGTCCCATCGGGGTGGTGAATGCAGTCTTCTCCCGGTCCGCCTCTGCTACAGGAACCTGCCAGTACCCACTAGTGAGATCCAAGGTAGAGAAGAAGTTAGCAGATCTTAAAGCAGCCAAAGACTCCTCTATCCTTGGTAAGGGGTACGCATCCTTGTGTGTGATACGGTTGATTTTCCGGTAATCTATACACATCCTCATGGTGTTGTCTTTCTTTTTGACTAAGACTAGTGGAGCTGCCCAGGGGCTACAGCTATCCCTGATCACCCCAGCCTCCTTCATGTCTCTAAGCATCCCCTTGGCGTGTTGGTAGTGTGCAGGGGGTACGGGTCGATACCTCTCTTTTATGGGAGGATGGTCTCCCGTGGGGATGTGGTGTTCTACCCCCTTGACTCGCCCGAAGTCTAACGGGTGTTTACTAAACACTCTCTCGTACTCTTGCACCACCCGATAGACTCCTTGTTTCTGGTGTGAGGGAGTGGAGTCAGTACCCAAATGTAGTTGCTGACACCAGTCCTCCATTGTTTTCTGAGAGCCGTTACCTTCCTCCGGGGAAGATGGAGGCAAGGGTTCTACGGACTGTATGGAATCTTGATTGATGGTATACAATTTGGCTAGCGTGGCATACCGGGGCAGGTACACTTCCCTCTTCCCGATATTTATTATGCGAACGGGCACCCTCCCATGGCGTACATTGACCACCCCCCGTGCTGTCAAAATGGTGGGCCTACTGTCTGAGTAAACTGGTTCTACCATTGCCTGGTAATCTCTACCTCTCAGACCAATAGCTGCCCGGCACCAAATCATCATTTCACTTTTTGGGGGCATGGCAATAGGGAAAGGGTCACACATTCTTACGCTACCAATCTCACCGCCGGAGAGTTCCACCTGTTGCCGTCGCATCAGTGCCCGGATCTCTTTTTGGAGCACTCGCTGCTGGCCGGAGCTGGCGTTCTTGGCAACCTGCTGTAAAAGGAAAATCACCTCTGCAAGACAATTTTCAATTACATTAGTTCCTAGAGTTATCTTTGGGTGACTCTCGTGTTTGTCAATGTCTACAATGATCAGTCCCTGTGCTGCCAGTTCGACTCTACCGATTTTAATGGTCACCTCTTTAAATCCAATCTGTGGCACGGGCTGACCATTGCTGGCGATGATACTCAAGTCGTCGTCAGGGTAGCGGGTTATATCCGAGTCATTCCAGTACTGCTTGAAGAGCACGTACGGGATGGTGGTGACCTGTGACCCGGTGTCCAGTAGAGCACTCATAGGAATGCCATCCAGTACCACGGGTAAGACTGGACGTCCTCCCACATATTTGTCGCGCCAGTTCGATGGGCCTGGTGATCTTTTTCCTGGGGGTTGGCCCTCTACCCCAGGTTGTGCCAGTTTAAAGGACAGTACCTTGCCATATGTCCGGGTTGATTGCAGCGGCGGCAGATGGGTCGTCCGTCCTCGTTGTATCGGTCGCTGGGTCTTCCTCTGGCCGGTGGGGTCCTCCTTGGTCGACGCCACGGGATGTCCTCCGGTCCGGATGCCAGCTGGATCTTCCCTGGAGTGGAAACCTGTAAAGACTGCACAGTTCTGGTTAGCGCAGCAACGCTTTTAGCTAGCTCTTGGACCTGATGGTGCAGGTCTGGAGCCGGGTCATTGTTCAAAGCCTGCGCATCAGCTCCCACAGGCCCTGCCGACAAGGGCGCCGCCTCCTGGTGGTAAGTGGTAGTGGGGCGTCTGGGGGTCACAACGCCACCTGGTGCCGGTTCTCGAAGCACCCGGATGGCTCTGTCCTTGAACTGTGCAAATCCCAGATGAGGGTCCTGTAAGGCCATTGCCCGCAACTGGGTTCGGTGGGCATTGCAATATAAACCCTCTATAAATTGTTCAGTCAACAGCCTGTCCTCGTCTCCCACGCCGTCAGGGTCGGTCTGCTTAATGGCTCTCAGGGCCTCTTGTAGGTTCAGGGCATAGTCCCTTATACTCTCATGTGCCCGCTGTTTGCACCCGTAGAATCTAAGCTTGATCTCGGCTGAGGTGCGGGTATCAAAGGTGTCCCTCAGCCGGGTTAGTATCCCTGCGACAGTCCTCCCCCCAGGTGGCCAGGACTTTACCTCCCTTTGGGCTGCTCCGGTTAATTGGGCCACCAGGATGCTCACTTTTTGCTCCTCTGTGAGGGGGTACACCTGGAAGAGGCTATCCAGCTTTTCTCTAAAGTCATGCAGGGTATGTGACTCCCCTGAGTACTGGGGTAGCCAGGCTGCCCCCGGGATATAGGGCATGGTGAAAGGCATGACCGCAACAGCGGTGGCGCTGGCGGGGATTGAAGCGGTGAAGCTCTCCTCCGTATCCGACATCCTTCTCCCCCCTAGTGGACCGTGGCCTACCTTGCGATGATCCTCTTCCGTAGGCCGCGGCTCCGCAGTGGATCGTCAGGGTTGAGGACCTTCCGTCGCGCTCCTGTGACGTCGGCGTCTGCTGGGCTCCTTCCAGGACCTTACGCAACGTCCGGACGTGAGGCGGGGCTTCAGTTCTCGCGCGCTTTCGGAGTCCACGCCCCTCTTCTTCCCGCGCGGCGTCCTCAAGATGGCGTCCAATGGCGGGAAAACTCCACGTATGGCGGGAAGAAGGCCGAAGATGGCGCCGGATGGCGGGAAAACTCCACCGATGGCGGGAAGGAAGCGGAAGATGGCGCCGGATGGCGGGAATCTTCACCACAGGTAAGTTTGAACAGTCTTTTTCAGGCACGCAGTACCCGGTGGTTGCGGGTACGAAATCCTGCCGACTACGCCAAAAGTTGACGCGCCCCTGGGCCTGTGTCGCGCTGCGTTGCGCATGCGGGAGCTTACCCGGAGCCGGATCTCTTGAGGGTTGTAGTCTCGTGGCGGTGATCCGGTCCGTGCCCAGGGAGTCAGACTAAGTGGCGCTGTATTAGCGGTAGATGTTGGACGACTATGCCACCCGTTGAGTACAGCTAAGGAGCTGCTGCTGCAGGGCAGACCGCTGAGGCCGGTGGTAGGATTGTGCAGCGTGATAGTATAACCCCCAACGGGAGGGGTATGGCCTCAGGGCAGCCGATGTGGATGATGGGGGTAGCAGGAACCACTCAGAGACGGTACGGTGTAGTTCAGGGTCTTTACTGGTGACAACGATAGACCCTCCCGGAGTACTGGCTAGCGATTGGGGCCTGGTCAGTCCTTGAGCAGATGGGATCTCCCCTGGCCAGGCGGAGTTGTAGGCCTCCCAAACTAACGATACTCTTCTGGCTACCTTGCTAGAAGCGGGTATAAGTAGCCCACGTCCCTGAGTGTACCGTGTGGTGCTCACCCGTATGGCCGGTGACTCGGGGCCTTCTAGTAGCTTCCGCTCCACGACGGCGGTGCTGGTCCCACGCGTGTGACCGTGCCTTCGGGTTTCTTGGCCAGAGGACCTGGAATCCCCTGCCTGACGGATTCTGCTGCTGGGTAGGAGTTAGTCCCCACAGCCTCGGACTCCGGGTCCGGTAAGAAATCTTCTCAGTCAGGGCGAGCTCTGCAGCTGCCAGCTCCTGACTCCTTGTAACACTGCTCCCACAGAGCTCCTGATGTTCTTTCCTATATCTGCTTCTCTTCTCTGTCTCTACTTCTTCTCTACTCTCTAACCCTGCCTCAGCCCTAGGTTTATATAGGGGAAGTTCTTCCCCTCCCAGGACTGGGCAGGAGGTGTGGCATGCACAGGATTCCTGACCAAGAGACCTCCCACCTGCTCTCAGACATAACATTGCCGTTACTGTGGAAACCAGACCCCTGGGGTGCCACACTTGCGCTCAAGACAAATGACAACTTATTCAATATGATGACCTAATGTTATCAAATTCTGTGTCGTACCTCTGGGTTCAAAATGTTCACTATACCCCTTGATAAAATCCTTGAGGGGTGTAGTTTCCACAATGGTGTCACTTGTGGGGGGTTTCCACTATTTAGGCACATCAGGGGCTCTCCAAATGTGACATGGCATCCGCTCTCGATTCCAGACGATTTTGCGTTCAAAAAGTCACACAGCGCTCCTTCCCTTCTGAACTCTGCCGTGCGCCCAAACACTATATTTTCCCCACATATGGGGTATTGGCGTACTCAGGGGAAATTGCACAAACGTTTTGGGGTCCATTTTCTCCTGTTACCCTCGTGAAAATAATAAAAATTGGGGCTAAAACATCATTTTTGTGGGAAAAAATTTGAAAATTTTATTTTTACGGCTCAATGTTATAAACTTCTGTGAAGCACCTGGGGGTGCAAGGTGCTCACCACACATCTAGATAAGTTCCTTGAGGGGTCTAGTTTCCAAAATGGTGTCACTTGTGGGGGGTTTCCACTGTTTAGGCACATCAGGGGCTCTCCAAACACAACATGGCGTCCGCTAATTATTCAAGCAAATTTTACAATCTAAAAGTCAAATGGCGCTCCTTCCCTTCCGAGCCCTGCCGTGCGCCCAAACAGTGGTTTTCCCCCACATATGGGGTATCTGTGTGCTCAGGGGAAATTGTACAACAAATTTTGGGGTCCATTTTTTCTTGTTACCCCTGCGAAAAAAAAATAAATTGGGTCTAAAGTAACATTTTTGTGAAAAAAAAGTTAAATGTTAAATTTTTTCTTCCACATTCCAAAAATTCCTGTGAAGCACCTGAAGGGTTAATAAAGTTCTTGAATGTGGTTTTGAGCACCTTGAGGGGTGCAGTTTTTAGAATGGTGTCACTTTTGGGTATTTTCTGCCATAAAGGCCCTTTAAAGTCACGTCAAATATGATGTGGTCCCTAAAAAAATGGTTTTGTAAATTTTGTTGGAAAAATGAGAAATCGCTGGTCAACTTTTAACCCTTATAGCTCCCTAACAAAAAAAAATGTTGGTTCCAAAATTGTGCTGATGTAAAGTAGACATGTGGGAAATGTTATTTATTAACTCTTTTGTGTGACATATCTCTCTGATTTAAGGGCATAATAATTCAAATTTTGAAAATTGTAAAATTTACAAAATTTTCACCAAATTTCTGTTTTTTTCACAAATAAACGCAAGTGATATCGAAGAAATTTTACCACAATCATGAAGTACAATATGTCACGAAAAAACAGTCTCAGAATCAGGGGGATCCATTGAAGCGTTCCAGAATAATTACCTCATAAAGTGACAGTGGTAAGAATTGTAAAAATTGTCCCGGTCATTAACGTGCAAACCACCCTCGGGGGTAAAGGGGTTAATTAAGCATCCAATTGTGGAAATTATTATTATTCCCAGATCTAGTGATTAAAATTAACTTTGTTCGTGGGAAAACCTCTTTCAGTCTGAATTGTGTAGCTCTACTGTGCAATTCTGGATCCTCCGTGCCACAGACTGTGTCCTGTTTTAGATCCAGTGCCTTGTTCTGAATCCAGTGCCCTGTCTTAGGTCCAGCACCCTGTCTTGGGTCCAGCGCCCTGTCTTGGGTCCAGCGCCCTGTCTTGGGTCCAGCGCCCTGTCTTGGGTCCAGCGCCCTGTCTTGGGTCCAGCACCCTGTCTTGGGTCCAGCGCCCTGTCTTGGGTCCAGCGCCCTGTCTTGGGTCCAGGGCCCTGTTTTGGGTCCAGCGGCCTGTTTTGTTTTGAGTCCAGTGCCCTGTCCTGTTCTGGATCCCGTGTCCTGTTTTGGATCCCGTGTCCTGTTTTGGATCCCGTGCCCTGTTTTGGGTCCAGCGCCCTGTTTTGGGTCCAGCGCCCTGTTTTGGGTCCAGGGCCCTGTTTTGGGTCTAGGGCCCTGTCTTGGGTCCAGCTCCCTGTTTTGGGTCCAGCGCCCTGTTTTGGGTCCAGCACCCTGTTTTGTTTTGGGTCCAGCCCCCTGTCTTGGGTCCAGCTCCCTGCTTTGGGTCCAGGGCCCTGTCTTGGGTCCAGCTCCCTGTTTTGTTTTGGATCCCGTGCCCTGTTCTGGATCCCGTGCCCTGTTTTGGATCCCGTGCCCCGTTTTGGATCCCGTTCCCCGTTTTGGATCCCTGTGCCCCGTTTTGGATCCCTGTGCCCCATTTTGGATCCCGTGCCCCATTTTGGATCCCCGTGCCCCGTTTTGGATCCCGTGCCCCGTTTTGGATCCCTGTGCCCCGTTTTGGATCCCTGTGCCCCATTTTGGATCCCTGTGCCCTGTTTCGGATCCCGTGCCCCGTTTTGGATCCCTGTGCCCCATTTTGGATCCCGTGCCCTGTTCTGGATCCCTGTGCCCTGTTTTGGATCCCTTGCCCTGTTCTGGATCCCGTGCCCTGTTTTGGATCCCTGTGCCCTGTTTTGGATCCCGTGCCCTGTTTTGGATCCCGTGCCCTGTTCTGGATCCCTGTGCCCTGTTTTGGATCCCTTGCCCTGTTCTGGATCCCGTGCCCTGTTTTGGATCCCTGTGCCCTGTTTCGGATCCCGTGCCCTGTTTTGGATCCCGTGCCCTGTTTTGGATCCCTGTGCCCTGTTTTGGATCCCGAGCCCTGTTTTGGATCCCATGCCCTGTTTTGGATCCCATGCCCTGTTCTGGATCCCTGTGCCCTGTTCTGGATCCCGTGCCCTGTTCTAGCAGCGCTGTGGTTTTGTACATGCACTGCTGTGTACAGTGCAGCTGCTCCAGGTTTGCTGACGCCGTCGTCCAGTTTCCTGACATCTCCTTGTGATCAGTTTGATTGATTCCAGCAGATACATTTCATGTGGTACATTGATCAGGAGATATCAAAGATAAATCTCCCCGCGGCGTCCATCATAGATCTATATCCCCGTCTGACCTCTAGCTTTACAGCATTACCCCAATCCACAGCCGTAACTCAATGTAAAGCCGTCCAGCAGCCAGGGGGTTAAGCCCGGCTCACAGACCGGGCTCTAATTGCGCTGCTGTTTTTTCGGGATTCTCATCTGTATGGGATAAGTTTTGTGGGAAACCACTTTGTATAAAACATCTATTGAGTCCTGGAAAGCCGACCCCACTCCCCACCATTATACCCCAGCATGGGGGATTAGGGGCAGCCAATGAGATCATAACGCCCCATTCTGCTGGGGCTCGTGGGAGCACAACTTTGTAACCCCCCTATTATCTCTCGCCCATTCATACAGGGTCCTGGCTCCGTCGGTTCCTCCTCCACCCAGGGGTCCGGAGGGGGGCACCATATTTCTGATTATCCTTCCCCCATAAACATGTATTGATGCCCAAAAGGAGGAAGTTCTCTGCGGTGTCACAATGGACAAACGTAACAGTATCTGACCCTGAACCATTGATGGAAGAAGCGGTGGGATGGGCCGGTGGAGATAAGGACATGGCTGTGAGGTCGGGCGGTGTGCGCTACGAGCGGGGGGCCAGCGTAAAGCGATGCCACATGTCCCCTCTGAGCGACGGCTTAATTGGACATTTCCGCCAGTTTTATGGGAAACTGTAAAAAATATTTAACTGAAAAGTCGCCAGGGAAAACGAAAAGCATCATAAGTGCGACACCGAGCAATGGCGGCCTGTTCCACCGCCAATCATCCTATTAAAGGGCCGGTGTCACGTCCCCTGATCAATATATTAGGAAAAGTTATCCGACTTTCTACTAGTCTTCGCTGTACCTTTTTTTTTTTTCCATTTTCACTAACTCTGCAGTGAAAAGGAAAACCTGAAAACCTGTCCTGCTTCACTTAACATCACTAACATATCTGAGGGTTTGTTACAGTGTATCAGTGTTGATATCTGAGAGCTGATCACATCGGCTGTGCAAATCAGTCTGAAAGTAAATACGAGCACCCGGGTCCCATCCGCACATTAGAACGCATGGATTCAGCATGTGCAGATGCAGTGATGCGGATTCCACGCGTTCCAATGCAAGTCAATGGCGGAGAAAACGCCGCGCTTCCGCATAATAATTGGTAGTGCTGCTTTTTTTCTGCAATGATAATCCGCAGCGGAAATTTCCGCAGCACGTGCACAGCACAGCGGATTATCATTGGGGAACATGGCAGACCTTCTACCAAGCGTTTTTTAAGCGTTTCTGCAGCGTTTTTGCCGCTTAAAAAACGCATCGTGGGCACACAGCCTTACAGTCACAGGCCTTTTTTAAAGATATATTTCTGCAATGCTAAAAGAAAAATAAGGATAAGAATATGGCCGTCACTACAGGGAACAAAGGGCAAAGGGAAGCCCCCCCCCCCCAAAAAAAAGATATAGATTATATATATATATATACACTGCTCAAAAAACTAAAGGGAACACTTAATCAACAGAATATAACTCCAAGTAAATGAAACTTCTGTGAAATCAAACTGTCCACTTAGGAAGCAACACTGATTGACAATCAATCTCACATGCTGTTGTGCAAATGGAATAGACGGAAATTATTGGCAATTATCAAGACCCCCTCAATAAAGGAGCGGTTCTGCATGTGGGGACCACAGACCACATCTCAGTACCAGTGCTTTCTGGCTGATGTTTTGGTCACTTTTGAATGTTGGTTGTGCTTTCACACTCGTGGTAGTGTAGCACCCTGAGGGTTCGGCTGCTACAGGGGTATTGCACCTCAACCCAGAGGTGTGATATTCCACTCCCGGGTAAGGATGGAGTGTGGAACTGAGCTCAGTCAGCTGCATGCACTACACACATCCCATTTCCGAGGAGCAGACCGACGGTACTCCCACTTAGAAATGTGCAGGTACGACCGAGTCTGTTCCTGGCTGGAGTGGGAGGGGGGTGGTACATCCCAGTAGTGTAGGGGCAGATAGGGGGAGCAGCCTGGGTAAAGCTAGGAGCTCATTGGGTGCTGGTCACCTGAGCTCACACATAGAGGGTGTATATAAGGTGGGCACCAACTAGGAACAGGGTCAGTCAGTCAGTCAGTCAGCCTTTGCAGAGGAGTAAGAAGCAGAGGAGCAGAGCAGCCCCAGAGAGAGAGAGAGGAGAAAGCAAGAGAGACCCAGAGGGGGAAACAGAAAAGGAACTCTGAGAACCCAAAGTCCATCAGCGGGTGAAGAGTTGGCATCAGGGTACCGGAACCCAAGCTGGTGGGGGCAAAAACACACCCCAGCCAGAGACCGGAGGCCGTGGGCAGCGTCTGCCACGGCCACCCACCACATCCACCACGAAGGCATACCACGTGGAGGGTCAGGGAACCCAAGGCCAAGGGTCTCCCAACAGAAGGCCCGAGGGAGCTGGACCTGGGTGGATCAATAGTGGGGACGGCCAGTGAAAGGACAGAAGGAGAGCTCAGGGTCACGCTCCGGACTCGCTTGGGGGTTGGCTGGATCCAGGACCTGGTGGATGCAGCACGGCTCGGGTGGTCACTTGAAGCTGGAGTGACCGGAACATCAGCAGTGAGTAAACACCCTAAACTGCACAACCCGACTCTGTCTTCAATTACCATCTATGCTGCACCACCACAACCCCCATCCTCTGCACCTGACCCCCTGAGGCTATACCCCACCCGTTGGGGGTTATACCATCAATAGCTGCACCAACACCATCAGCCTCAGCGGACCCTGCTGCAGCGGCGGCCATAGTGACCGCAATACAACGGGTGGCGTAGTCGACATTAAGAACTTATTAACATCTGTAGGACTGCCACATACAACTGAGTTTGACACCCTGGGCACGGACTGGGTCACAGCCACTCGGAAGACTACAACCCCCATCTGATCCGGCTCCGGATATTCCCCCTAAAGAATATGGCCCAGGGGGCGCGTCAACTTTGGCGTAGTCGGCAGGATTACGTGCCCGCAACAACCGGGTACTGCGTGCCTGAAGAAAAGAATGAGTTTACCTCAAAAAGAAGTCTCCTGCCGGTTCCGGAGGGTCCCCGCCATCGGACCCCATCACCAGTCGATTCCCGCCGGTTGTCCGCCATTAACAGCTTTTTCCCGCCATCTGCAGAGTTTCCCGCCACTGGGAAGCGATTCCCGCCATTTCCAAAGGTTTCCCGCCTTGGAAGAGCGGACGCCATTATGGGCGTGCCAGAGGGTGGTGAGAGGCCACCTCCCATCGTGGGCCAGGACCGAAAATGGCGCCAAAAGTGGAAACCGCCCCCACCAACAGAGACTGTGATGCTAGAGGTGTCTGTCAGCGTGAAAGAACTGCCCCTGGAGCTGACAGTCACCAGGTGGCCCCGGGACCGCCCTCGAGGTGGGAGGAGACGAAAGGAGAGAACAAAGATGGGTGCCGCCTGGAGCAGTCTAGAGCGAGCGCACCCGGAGGCAAGAAGCCTGGAGAAGAGTATCGGAGGAGCTTACCCGAAGATGGCGAGAAAGCAGAGCAGCACCGGCCCGCTGGCCAGGAGCCTGCTGGAGACGACTGTAGGAGAGCAGAGCAGCACCGACCCGTTGGTCAGGAGCCTGCTGGAAACAACGACCCCACTAGGCCTAGTGGAGGTCCTAGCACAGCTCCCCCGAGACCGGGAGTGTGCACAGACCGCTCTGGAGGGCCTCGCAAGGAGGATGGCCCGGGTGCAGCGAGAGACGTTGGCGGAGTGGAGCCGTGAGATGGCCCAGCAGACTGAGACCTGTCAGCGGAGCACGCCACCCGAGACGAGGAGACAGACCGCCTCTGAGGATGGCGCGGGAGGACTGAAGGCCGGAGACGGCGCCGAGAAGGGAGCCGAACGAGTGGAGGCAGGTAAAGGGGACGTCTATACCCCAAACCGGGAAACCGCGTACCTGCCCCAGCTCCCCGTCGCAGAGCCCGAAGTCTATCCTGCCGTGCCCGTCGCTGCAACGTCACCGCCGCAGACTAGGCCTCAAACGGGAGCCGCGACCCCTGTGACGTCACACGCCTCGACCCCGAGCGTGACCAAGCAGGAAGTACCACCAGCCTGGTCGCAAGGCCTAGTACCCCCGGGCGCCGCAATACCAACAGCGCCCTCTACCTCCGCGGAGCCCCTGGCCTGGTCGCAGGGCCAAGTAGCCCAGGGCGCCGCCGTCCTTACGGTGCCCTTTACCTTCCAGATACCCCAGGCCTGGCCGCAAGGCCCGGGCAACCCGGGCGCCACCACCACCGCGCCCATAAGACCAAGAGTGCTGCATCTGGGAGAGGACCTGTACGCCCAACATACGTGCCCGGATGGGCAGCCATTTATATGGCCACCGGAGTTCCACCATCCCCGACTCCGGAGAGAGAGACCCCTGGATGAACCCCTGATCCCGGCTCCAAAGCCCGTAAAGAGGATCTCGCCCCCGCTAGCGGAAGCACAGTTTGAGTGGGACCCCACCGGAGAAGATCTTATGGGATTCACTCAAGAGACTCGGGCAGCTGCAGCGGAGCGTGCTGAGTGCTGCCGCCAACAGCTCGAGGACTTCGAGAGGGAGCGGAGAGAGAGGCGGGTCCGGGAACAGCTAGCTCAAGTAAAGAGCGCGGAGCAGAAGAGCCGGGCCAGGAGAGACCCCCGTGCAGCGCATAGTCCCCGCACCACCGGGACTGTGATAAAGTTTAACCTGCAGCATGGGTGGGGCTTCATCCGAGACCACCACACCCTAGGCGACGTCTTCGTGACCAGGAGAGACGTTGAGTCCCACCTACCGGAGGGACACAGAGGTCGTGACCTTTACATCGGGGACGAGGTCACCTTCACCCGGCACAAGTGTGCCAAAGGTCCCTACGCCCTCCATGTGCATCGCCTGACGGAGGAAGAGCTGCGGTGTGAGGAGGAAGAGCAAGAGGACCCGGACGGGTCTGAAACTAGAGCCAAAGGTAACCAAAAAGCAAGAGCAGGAGGACGCCGTCGCTAAGGACAGCGAAGCAGAAGCTGTATATAGTTGCCCGTCGGGGCACAGTAAACTGAAACCGTGAACTGAAACTGAAACTGAAACTGTTGTTGCTAATATAGTCCCCGTTGGGACCAGCATGTGTGAACTGTTACACGTATTTCCCTTAATTCCACTTGCCGAGGACTGAGAGCGGCCATACCCCTGTAAATAGTTGCGCGTCCTAAAGCGCCCCCTACCGGTTTTCCAGGAAAACCAGTTTTCCAGAAAGACTGTCGCACTTTACCCGGTCACACGTTGCACAGTGACCGGAGGAGGAGCCAGAGGCGACGAGAATGTTTTATATATATATAATGTTTTATATGTTTTATATGTTTATGCAAAAATTTGTATGTTTTTGGTGTTATGTCTTACAGCCCGAGGACGTGCTGTGATTTACCAGGGGGGAATGTAGCACCCTGAGGATTCGGCTGCTACAGGGGTATTGCACCTCAACCCAGAGGTGTGATATTCCACTCCCGGGTAAGGATGGAGTGTGGGACTGAGCTCGGTAGGCTGCATGCACTACACACATCCCATTTCCGAGGAGCAGACCGACGGTACTCCCACTTAGAAATGTGCAGGTACGACCGAGTCTGTTCCTGGCTGGAGTGGGAGGGGGGTGGTACATCCCAAGTAGTGTAGGGGCAGATAGGGGGAGCAGCCTGGGTAAAGATAGGAGCTCATTGGGTGCTGGTCACCTGAGCTCACACATAGAGGGTGTATATAAGGTGGGCACCAACTAGGAACAGGGTCAGTCAGTCAGTCAGCCTTTGCAGAGGAGTAAGAAGCAGAGGAGCAGAGCAGCCCCAGAGAGAGAGAGAGGAGAAAGCAAGAGAGACCCAGAGGGGGAAACAGAAAAGGAACTCTGAGAACCCAAAGTCCATCAGCGGGTGAAGAGTTGGCATCAGGGTACCGGAACCCAAGCTGGTGGGGGCAAAAACACACCCCAGCCAGAGACCGGAGGCCGTGGGCAGCGTCTGCCACGGCCACCCACCACATCCACCACGAAGGCATACCACGTGGAGGGTCAGGGAACCCAAGGCCAAGGGTCTCCCAACAGAAGGCCCGAGGGAGCTGGACCTGGGTGGATCAATAGTGGGGACGGCCAGTGAAAGGACAGAAGGAGAGCTCAGGGTCACGCTCCGGACTCGCTTGGGGGTTGGCTGGATCCAGGACCTGGTGGATGCAGCACGGCTCGGGAGGTCACTTGAAGCTGGAGTGACCGGAACATCAGCAGTGAGTAAATACCCTAAACTGCATAACCCGACTCTGTCTTCATTTAACACCTATGCTGCACCACCACAACCCCCATCCTCTGCACCTGACCCCCTGAGGCTATACCCCACCCTTTGGGGGTTATACCATCAATAGCTGCACCAACACCATCAGCCTCAGCGGACCCTGCTGCAGCGGCGGCCATAGTGACCGCAATACAACGGGTGGCGTAGTCGACATTAAGAACTTATTAACATCTGTAGGACTGCCACATACAACTGAGTTTGACACCCTGGGCACGGACTGGGTCACAGCCACTCGGAAGACTACAACCCCCATCTGATCCGGCTCCGGATATTCCCCCTAAAGAATATGGCCCAGGGGGCGCGTCAACTTTGGCGTAGTCGGCAGGATTACGTGCCCGCAACAACCGGGTACTGCGTGCCTGAAGAAAAGAATGAGTTTACCTCAAAAAGAAGTCTCCTGCCGGTTCCGGAGGGTCCCCGCCATCGGACCCCATCACCAGTCGATTCCCGCCGGTTGTCCGCCATTAACAGCTTTTTCCCGCCATCTGCAGAGTTTCCCGCCACTGGGAAGCGATTCCCGCCATTTCCAAAGGTTTCCCGCCTTGGAAGAGCGGACGCCATTATGGGCGTGCCAGAGGGTGGTGAGAGGCCACCTCCCATCGTGGGCCAGGACCGAAAATGGCGCCAAAAGTGGAAACCGCCCCCACCAACAGAGACTGTGATGCTAGAGGTGTCTGTCAGCGTGAAAGAACTGCCCCTGGAGCTGACAGTCACCAGGTGGCCCCGGGACCGCCCTCGAGGTGGGAGGAGACGAAAGGAGAGAACAAAGATGGGTGCCGCCTGGAGCAGTCTAGAGCGAGCGCACCCGGAGGCAAGAAGCCTGGAGAAGAGTATCGGAGGAGCTTACCCGGAGATGGCGAGAAAGCAGAGCAGCACTGGCCCGCTGGCCAGGAGCCTGCTGGAGACGACTGTAGGAGAGCAGAGCAGCACCGACCCGTTGGTCAGGAGCCTGCTGGAAACAACGACCCCACTAGGCCTAGTGGAGGTCCTAGCACAGCTCCCCCGAGACCGGGAGTGTGCACAGACCGCTCTGGAGGGCCTCGCAAGGAGGATGGCCCGGGTGCAGCGAGAGACGTTGGCGGAGTGGAGCCGTGAGATGGCCCAGCAGACTGAGACCTGTCAGCGGAGCACGCCACCCGAGACGAGGAGACAGACCGCCTCTGAGGATGGCGCGGGAGGACTGAAGGCCGGAGACGGCGCCGAGAAGGGAGCCGAACGAGTGGAGGCAGGTAAAGGGGACGTCTATACCCCAAACCGGGAAACCGCGTACCTGCCCCAGCTCCCCGTCGCAGAGCCCGAAGTCTATCCTGCCGTGCCCGTCGCTGCAACGTCACCGCCGCAGACTAGGCCTCAAACGGGAGCCGCGACCCCTGTGACGTCACACGCCTCGACCCCGAGCGTGACCAAGCAGGAAGTACCACCAGCCTGGTCGCAAGGCCTAGTACCCCCGGGCGCCGCAATACCAACAGCGCCCTCTACCTCCGCGGAGCCCCTGGCCTGGTCGCAGGGCCAAGTAGCCCAGGGCGCCGCCGTCCTTACGGTGCCCTTTACCTTCCAGATACCCCAGGCCTGGCCGCAAGACCCGGGCAACCCGGGCGCCACCACCACCGCGCCCATAAGACCAAGAGTGCCGCATCTGGGAGAGGACCTGTACGCCCAACATACGTGCCCGGATGGGCAGCCATTTATATGGCCACCGGAGTTCCACCATCCCCGACTCCGGAGAGAGAGACCCCTGGATGAACCCCTGATCCCGGCTCCAAAGCCCGTAAAGAGGATCTCGCCCCCGCTAGCGGAAGCACAGTTTGAGTGGGACCCCACCGGAGAAGATCTTATGGGATTCACTCAAGAGACTCGGGCAGCTGCAGCGGAGCGTGCTGAGTGCTGCCGCCAACAGCTCGAGGACTTCGAGAGGGAGCGGAGAGAGAGGCGGGTCCGGGAACAGCTAGCTCAAGTAAAGAGCGCGGAGCAGAAGAGCCGGGCCAGGAGAGACCCCCGTGCAGCGCATAGTCCCCGCACCACCGGGACTGTGATAAAGTTTAACCTGCAGCATGGGTGGGGCTTCATCCGAGACCACCACACCCTAGGCGACGTCTTCGTGACCAGGAGAGACGTTGAGTCCCACCTACCGGAGGGACACAGAGGTCGTGACCTTTACATCGGGGACGAGGTCACCTTCACCCGGCACAAGTGTGCCAAAGGTCCCTACGCCCTCCATGTGCATCGCCTGACGGAGGAAGAGCTGCGGTGTGAGGAGGAAGAGCAAGAGGACCCGGACGGGTCTGAAACTAGAGCCAAAGGTAACCAAAAAGCAAGAGCAGGAGGACGCCGTCGCTAAGGACAGCGAAGCAGAAGCTGTATATAGTTGCCCGTCGGGGCACAGTAAACTGAAACCGTGAACTGAAACTGAAACTGAAACTGTTGTTGCTAATATAGTCCCCGTTGGGACCAGCATGTGTGAACTGTTACACGTATTTCCCTTAATTCCACTGGCCGAGGACTGAGAGCGGCCATACCCCTGTAAATAGTTGCGCGTCCTAAAGCGCCCCCTACCGGTTTTCCAGGAAAACCAGTTTTCCAGAAAGACTGTTGCACTTTACCCGGTCACACGTTGCACAGTGACCGGAGGAGGAGCCAGAGGCGACGAGAATGTTTTATATATATATAATGTTTTATATGTTTTATATGTTTATGCAAAAATTTGTATGTTTTTGGTGTTATGTCTTACAGCCCGAGGACGTGCTGTGATTTACCAGGGGGGAATGTAGCACCCTGAGGATTCGGCTGCTACAGGGGTATTGCACCTCAACCCAGAGGTGTGATATTCCACTCCCGGGTAAGGATGGAGTGTGGGACTGAGCTCGGTAGGCTGCATGCACTACACACATCCCATTTCCGAGGAGCAGACCGACGGTACTCCCACTTAGAAATGTGCAGGTACGACCGAGTCTGTTCCTGGCTGGAGTGGGAGGGGGGTGGTACATCCCAAGTAGTGTAGGGGCAGATAGGGGGAGCAGCCTGGGTAAAGATAGGAGCTCATTGGGTGCTGGTCACCTGAGCTCACACATAGAGGGTGTATATAAGGTGGGCACCAACTAGGAACAGGGTCAGTCAGTCAGTCAGTCAGTCAGCCTTTGCAGAGGAGTAAGAAGCAGAGGAGCAGAGCAGCCCCAGAGAGAGAGAGAGGAGAAAGCAAGAGAGACCCAGAGGGGGAAACAGAAAAGGAACTCTGAGAACCCAAAGTCCATCAGCGGGTGAAGAGTTG
The DNA here is from genome assembly GCF_046119375.1 of Phyllobates terribilis. Classification (NCBI taxonomy): domain Eukaryota; kingdom Metazoa; phylum Chordata; class Amphibia; order Anura; family Dendrobatidae; genus Phyllobates; species Phyllobates terribilis. The sequence goes on along the minus strand of NW_027362768.1, from coordinate 389,506,955 downwards.
GCATCAGGGTACCGGAACCCAAGCTGGTGGGGGCAAAAACACACCCCAGCCAGAGACCGGAGGCCGTGGGCAGCGTCTGCCACGGCCACCCACCACATCCACCACGAAGGCATACCACGTGGAGGGTCAGGGAACCCAAGGCCAAGGGTCTCCCAACAGAAGGCCCGAGGGAGCTGGACCTGGGTGGATCAATAGTGGGGACGGCCAGTGAAAGGACAGAAGGAGAGCTCAGGGTCACGCTCCGGACTCGCTTGGGGGTTGGCTGGATCCAGGACCTGGTGGATGCAGCACGGCTCGGGAGGTCACTTGAAGCTGGAGTGACCGGAACATCAGCAGTGAGTAAATACCCTAAACTGCATAACCCGACTCTGTCTTCATTTAACACCTATGCTGCACCACCACAACCCCCATCCTCTGCACCTGACCCCCTGAGGCTATACCCCACCCGTTGGGGGTTATACCATCAATAGCTGCACCAACACCATCAGCCTCAGCGGACCCTGCTGCAGCGGCGGCCATAGTGACCGCAATACAACGGGTGGCGTAGTCGACATTAAGAACTTATTAACATCTGTAGGACTGCCACATACAACTGAGTTTGACACCCTGGGCACGGACTGGGTCACAGCCACTCGGAAGACTACAACCCCCATCTGATCCGGCTCCGGATATTCCCCCTAAAGAATATGGCCCAGGGGGCGCGTCAGTAGCATGAGACGGACTCTACAACCCACAGAAGTTGCTCAGGTAGTGCAGCTCATCCAGGATGGCACATCAATGCGAGCTGTGGCAAGAAGGTTTGCTGTGTCTGTCAGCGTATTGTCCAGAGGCTGGAGGCGCTACCAGGAGACAGGCCAGTACACCAGGAGACGTGGAGGGGGCCGTAGGAGGGCAACAACCCAGCAGCAGGACCGCTACCTCCGCCTTTGTGCAAGAAGGAACAGGAGGAGCACTGCCAGAGCCCTGCAAAATGACCTCCAGCAGCCACAAATGTGCATGTGTCTGCACAAACGGTTAGAAACCGACTCCATGAGGGTGGTATGAGGGTCCGACGTCCACAGATGGGGGTTGTGCTCACAGCCCAACACCATGCAGGACGCTTGGCATTTGCCACAGAACACCAGGATTGGCAAAGTGGCCACTGGCGCCCTGTGCTCTTCACAGATGAAAGCAGGTTCACCCTGAGCACATGTGACAGACGTGACAGAGTCTGGAGACGCCGTGGAGAGCGATCTGCTGCCTGCAACATCCTTCAGCATAACCAGTTTGGCAGTGGGTCAGTAATGGTGTGGGGTGGCATTTCTTTGGAGGGCCGCACAGCCCTCCATGTGCTCACCAGAGGTAGCCTGACTACCATTAGGTACCGAGATGAGATCCTCAGACCCCTTGTGAGACCATATGCTGGTGCAGTTGGCCCTGGGTTCCTCCTAATGCAGGACAATGCCAGACATCATGTGGCTGGAGTGTGTCAGCAGTTCCTGCAAGATGAAGGCATTGAAGCTATGGACTGGCCGCCCGTTCCCCAGACCTGAATCCGATTGAGCACATCTGGGGCATCATGTCTCGCTCCATCCACCAACGTCACGTTGCACCACAGACTGTCCAGGGGTTGGCGGATGCTTTAGTCCAGGTCTGGGAGGAGATCCCACAGGAGACCATCCGCACCCTCATCAGGAGCATGCCCAGGCGTTGTAGGGAGGTCATACCGGCACGTGGAGGCCACACACAATACTCAGCCTCATCAGGAGCATGCCCAGGCGTTGTAGGGAGGTCATACAGGCACGTGGAGGCCACACACAATACTCAGCCTCATCAGGAGCATGCCCAGGCGTTGTAGGGAGGTCATACAGGCACGTGGAGGCCACACACAATACTCAGCCTCATCAGGAGCATTCCCAGGCGTTGTAGGGAGGTCATACAGGCACGTGGAGGGCACACACAATACTCAGCCTCATCAGGAGCATGCCCAGGCGATGTAGGGAGGTCATACAGGCATGTGGAGGTCACACACAATACTCAGCCTCATCAGGAGCATACCCAGGTGTTGTAGGGAGGTCACACAGGCACATGGAGGCCGCACACAATACTCAGCCTCATCAGGAGCATGCCCAGGCGTTGTAGGGAGGTCATACAGACACGTGGAGACCACACACAATACTCAGCCTCATCAGGAGCATGCCCAGGCGTTGTAGGGAGGTCATACAGGCACGTGGAGGCCACACACAATACTCAGCCTCATCAGGAGCATGCCCAGGCGTTGTAGGGAGGTCATACAGGCACGTGGAGGCCACACACAATACTCAGCCTCATCAGGAGCATGCCCAGGCGTTGTAGGGAGGTCATACAGGCACGTGGAGGCCGCACACAATACTCAGCCTCATCAGGAGCATGCCCAGGCGTTGTAGGGAGGTCATACAGGCACGTGGAGGCCGCACACAATACTCAGCCTCATCAGGAGCATGCCCAGGCGTTGTAGGGAGGTCATACAGGCACGTGGAGGCCACACACAATACTCAGCCTCATCAGGAGCATGCCCAGGCGTTGTAGGGAGGTCATACAGGCAGGTGGAGGCCACACACAATACTCAGCCTCATCAGGAGCATGCCCAGGCGTTGTAGAGAGGTCATACAGACACGTGGAGGCCACACACAATACTCAGCCTCATCAGGAGCATGCCCAGGCGTTGTAGGGAGGTCATACAGGCACGTGGAGGCCACACACAATACTCAGCCTCATCAGGAGCGTGCCCAGGCGTTGTAGGGAGGTCATACAGACACGTGGAGGCCACACACAATACTCAGCCTCATCAGGAGCATGCCCAGGCGTTGTAGGGAGGTCATACAGACACGTGGAGGCCACACACAATACTCAGCCTCATCAGGAGCATGCCCAGGCGTTGTAGGGAGGTCATACAGGCACGTGGAGGCCACACACAATACTCAGCCTCATCAGGAGCGTGCCCAGGCGTTGTAGGGAGGTCATACAGACACGTGGAGGCCACACACAATACTCAGCCTCATCAGGAGCATGCCCAGGCGTTGTAGGGAGGTCATACAGGCACGTGGAGGCCACACACAATACTCAGCCTCATCAGGAGCATGCCCAGGCGTTGTAGGGAGGTCATACAGGCACGTGGAGGCCACACACAATACTCAGCCTCATCAGGAGCATGCCCAGGCGTTGTAGGGAGGTCATACAGGCACGTGGAGGCCACACACAATACTCAGCCTCATCAGGAGCATGCCCAGGTGTTGTAGGGAGGTCATACAGGCACGTGGAGGCCACACACAATACTCAGCCTCATCAGGGGCATGCCCAGGCGTTGTAGGGAGGTCATACAGGCACGTGGAGGCCACACACAATACTCAGCCTCATCAGGAGCATGCCCAGGCATTGTAGGGAGGTCATACAGGCACGTGGAGGCCACACACAATACTCAGCCTCATCAGGAGCATGCCCAGGCGTTGTAGGGAGGTCATACAGGCACGTGGAGGCCACACACAATACTCAGCCTCATCAGGAGCATGCCCAGGCATTGTAGGGAGGTCATACAGGCACGTGGAGGCCACACACAATACTCAGCCTCATCAGGGGCATGCCCAGGCGTTGTAGGGAGGTCATACAGGCACGTGGAGGCCACACACAATACTCAGCCTCATCAGGAGCATGCCCAGGCGTTGTAGGGAGGTCATACAGGCACGTGGAGGCCACACACAATACTCAACCTCATCAGGAGCATGCCCAGGCGTTGTAGGGAGGTCATACAGGCACGTGGAGGCCACACACAATACTCAGCCTCATCAGGAGCATGCCCAGGTGTTGTAGGGAGGTCATACAGGCACGTGGAGGCCACACACAATACTCAGCCTCATCAGGAGCATGCCCAGGCGTTGTAGGGAGGTCATACAGGCACGTGGAGGCCACACACAATACTCAGCCTCATCAGGAGCATGCCCAGGCGTTGTAGGGAGGTCATACAGGCACGTGGAGGCCACACACAATACTCAGCCTCATCAGGAGCATGCCCAGGCGTTGTAGGGAGGTCATACAGGCACGTGGAGGCCACACACAATACTCAGCCTCATCAGGAGCATGCCCAAGCGTTGTAGGGAGGTCATACAGGCACGTGGAGGCCACACACAATACTCAGCCTCATCAGGAGCATGCCCAGGCGTTGTAGGGAGGTCATACAGGCACGTGGAGGCCACACACAATACTCAGCCTCATCAGGAGCATGCCCAGGCGTTGTAGGGAGGTCATACAGGCACGTGGAGGCCACACACAATACTCAGCCTCATCAGGAGCATGCCCAGGCGTTGTAGGGAGGTCATACAGGCACGTGGAGGCCACACACAATACTCAGCCTCATCAGGAGCGTGCCCAGGCGTTGTAGGGAGGTCACACAGGCACATGGAGGCTGCACACAATACTCAGCCTCATCAGGAGCATGCCCAGGCGTTGTAGGGAGGTCATACAGACACGTGGAGACCACACACAATACTCAGCCTCATCAGGAGCATGCCCAGGCGTTGTAGGGAGGTCATACAGGCACGTGGAGGCCACACACAATACTCAGCCTCATCAGGAGCATACCCAGGCGTTGTAGGGAGGTCACACAGGCACATGGAGGCTGCACACAATACTCAGCCTCATCAGGAGCATGCCCAGGCGTTGTAGGGAGGTCATACAGACACGTGGAGACCACACACAATACTCAGCCTCATCAGGAGCATGCCCAGGCGTTGTAGGGAGGTCATACAGGCACGTGGAGGCCACACACAATACTCAGCCTCATCAGGAGCATGCCCAGGCATTGTAGGGAGGTCATACAGGCACGTGGAGGCCACACACAATACTCAGCCTCATCAGGAGCATGCCCAGGCGTTGTAGGGAGGTCATACAGGCACGTGGAGGCCGCACACAATACTCAGCCTCATCAGGAGCATGCCCAGGCGTTGTAGGGAGGTCATACAGACACGTGGAGACCACATGTAGCACCCTGAGGATTCGGCTGCTACAGGGGTATTGCACCTCAACCCAGAGGTGTGATATTCCACTCCCGGGTAAGGAAGGAGTGTGGAACTGAGCTCGGTAGGCTGCATGCACTACACACATCCCATTTCCGAGGAGCAGACCGACGGTACTCCCACTTAGAAATGTGCAGGTACGACCGAGTCTGTTCCTGGCTGGAGTGGGAGGGGGGGTGGTACATCCCATGTAGTGTAGGGGCAGATAGGGGGAGCAGCCTGGGTAAAGATAGGAGCTCATTGGGTGCTGGTCACCTGAGCTCACACATAGAGGGTGTATATAAGGTGGGCACCAACTAAGATCAGGGTCAGATGCAGAGAACAAGTCAGATGCAGAGAGTCAGTCTGCTGCAGAGAACAAGTCAGGAGCAGAGGAGAGAAGAAAGACAAAGACCCAGAGAGAGAGAGGAGAAAAGAGAGAGACCCAGAGCACAGAAGAGAAGGACTCTGAGATCCCAACTAAAAGCACCGGGTGAAGAGTCGGCATCAGGGTACCGGAACCCAAGCTGGTGGGGGTAAAAACATTCCCCAGCCAGAGACCGGAGACCGTGGGCAGCGTTTGCCACGGTCACCCATCACATCCACCCCGAAGGCACACCACATGAAGGGTCAGGGAACCCAGGGCCAAGGGTGTCCCAACAGAAGGCCCGAGGGAGCTGGACCTAGGTGGATCACTGGTGGGGACGGCCAGAGAACGGGACAGAAAGAGAGCTCAGGGCCACGCTCCGGACTTGTTTGGGGGTTGGCTGGATCCAGGACCTGGTGGACGCAGCACGGCTCGGGTGGTCACTCGCAGCTGGAGTGACCAGTACAACATCTGCAGTAAGTAAACACCCTTAACTGCACAACCCGACTCTGTCTTCATTGCCGGCTGCACTACACCACCACAACCCCCATCCTCTGCACCTGTCCCCCCTGAGGCTATACCCCTCCCGTTGGGGGTTATCTCACCAAGCTGCGCACCCACCATCAGCCTCAGCGGACCCTGCTGCAGCGGCGGCCACAGTGACCGCATCCCAACGGGTGGCGTAGTCGACACAAAAGAACTCTTAATAACATCTGTAGGACTGCCACATAACACTGAGCTTGACGCCCTGGGCACGGGCCGGGTCACAGCCGCTCGGAGACTACAACCCCCCATCTGATCCGGTGCCGGGTATTCCCCTCAAAAAGGAATATGTCCCAGGGGGCGCGTCAACTTTGGCGTAGTCGGCAGGATTACGTGCCCGCAACACCCGGGTACTGCGTGCCTGAAGAAAAGTGCAAGTTTACCTCAAAAAGAAGTCTCCTGCCGGTTCCGGAGGGTCCCCGCCATCGGACCCCATCACCAGTCGATTCCCGCCGGTTGTCCGCCATTAACAGCTTTTTCCCGCCATCTGCAGAGTTTCCCGCCACTGGGCGACGCTTCCCGCCAAATCCGCAGATTTCCCGCCTTGGAAGAGCAGCGGACGCCATTATGGGCGTGCCAAAGGAGGGCAGGAGGCCACCTCCCATCGTGGGCCAGGACAGAAAATGGCGCCAAAAGTGGAAACCGCCCCCACCAACAGAGACTGTGATGCTGGAGGTGTCTGTCAGCGTGAAAGAACTACCCCTGGAGCTGACAGTCACCGAGTTGCCCCGGGACCGCCCTCGAAGGGGGAGGAGACGAAAGAAAAGAACGAAGATGGGTGCCGCCTGGAGCAGTCTGGAGCGAGCGCACCCGGAGGCAAGAAGTCTAACAAGGAGTAGCAGAGAAGCTCACCCGGAGATGTCCAGAGAGCAGAGCAGCACCGGCCCGCTGGCCAGGAGCCTGCTGGAAGAAGAGCAGAGCAGCACCGACCCGTTGGTCAGGAGCCTGCTGGACACCACGACCCCACTAGGCCTAGTGGAGGTCCTTGCACAGCTCCCCCGAGACCGGGAGTGTGCACAGACTGCCCTGGAGGGCCTCGCACGGAGGATGGCCCGGGTACAGCGCGAGATATTGGCGGAATGGAGCCGGGAGATGGCCCAGCAAACTAAGACCCGTAGCACGCCAGCCGAGATGAGGAAGGAGTCCGCCTCTGAGGATGGCGCGGGAGGACCCAAGGCCGGAGACGGCGCCGAGGAGGGAGCCGAACGCATGGAGGCAGGTAAAGGGGACGCCTATACCCCAAGCCGTGACACCGCTTACCTGCCCCAGCTCCCCGTCGCAGAGCCCGAAAGTCCCCCTGCTGTGCCCGAAAACGCCATGTCACCGACGCAGACTAGGCCCCAACCGGAAGCCGCCGCCGCGACCCCTGTGACGTCACACGCCTCGACCCCGGGCGTGACCAAGCAGGAAGTACCACCAGCCTGGTCGCAGGGCCTAGAATTCCCGGGCGCCGCATCACCAACAGCGCCCCCTACCTCCGCGGAGCCTCCGGCCTGGTCGCAAGGCCAGGTAGCCCAGGGCGCCGCCGTATTAACGGTGCCCTTCACCTTCCAGGTGCCTCAGGCCTGGCCGCAAGGCCTGGGCAACCCGGGCGCCACCACCACCGCGCCCGCACCCGTAAAACCAAGGGTGCCGCGTCTGGGAGAGGACTTGTTTGCCCAGCACACGTGGCCGGACGGGCAGCCTTTCATCTGGCCCCAGAAGTATTACGAACTGGAGCACCAGAGGAGGGTTGGGGCCATGTGTGCACCCCTGATTCCGGCTCCGAAGCCCGTAATAAGGATCTCGCCCCCGCTAGCGGAAGCGCAGTTTGAGTGGGACCCCACCGGAGAAGATCTAATGGGGTTCACTCAGGAAACCAGGGCAGCTGCAGCGGAGCGTGCTGAGTGCTGCCGCCAACAGCTCGAGGAGTTTGCGAGGGAGCGGAGAGAGAGGCGGGTCCGGGAACAACAGGCCCAAATAAGGAGCGCCGAGCAAAAGAGCCGGACCAGGAGGGACCCCCGTGCAGCGCACAGTCCCCGTACCACCGGGACTGTAATAAAGTTCAACCAGCAGCATGGGTGGGGCTTCATTACAGACAACAACACCCCCGGCGACGTCTTTGTCACGCGCAGAGACGTGGAGTCCCATCTGCCGGAGGGGCACAGAGGTCGTGACCTCTACATCGGAGACGAGGTCACCTTCACCCGGCACAAGTGTGCCAAAGGACCTTACGCCCTCCACGTACACCGCCTGACGGAGGAGGAGTTGCAGTGCGGGGAGGAGGAGCAAGAGGACCCGGACGGGTCTGAAGTAACAACCAGCTATAAGCAAAGAGCAGGAGGAAGACGCCGTTGAGTGCGGCAGAGCGGTGATGTAAATAGTTACCCGATCGGGGTATAAAGAAACTGTTGCTACATATATATAGTCCCCGTTGGGACCAGCTGAGTGAACTGTTTACCCGTTAACCCCTTCATCCCACAGGCTGAGGACTGTGAGCAGCCATTCCCTTCCCTCTACCTGGCCGAGGACTGAGAGCGGCCAACTTCCCCTGTATGTAGTTGCGCTTCCTAAAGCGCCCCCTACCGGTTTTATAGAAAAACCAGTTTTTCTAAGAGACTGTCGCACTTTTCCCGGACACACGTTGCACAGTGTCCGGAGGAGGAACCTGAAACAAGAAACGACGAGAATGTTTATATGAAAAGTTTTATATATATAATGTTTTATATGTTTTATAATGTTTATGAAAAAAAAAAAAAAAAAGGTATGTTTTGGTGTTATTTATGTCTTACAGCCCGAGGACGTGCTGTGATTTACCAGGGGGGAATGTAGCACCCTGAGGATTCGGCTGCTACAGGGGTATTGCACCTCAACCCAGAGGTGTGATATTCCACTCCCGGGTAAGGAAGGAGTGTGGAACTGAGCTCGGTAGGCTGCATGCACTACACACATCCCATTTCCGAGGAGCAGACCGACGGTACTCCCACTTAGAAATGTGCAGGTACGACCGAGTCTGTTCCTGGCTGGAGTGGGAGGGGGGGTGGTACATCCCATGTAGTGTAGGGGCAGATAGGGGGAGCAGCCTGGGTAAAGATAGGAGCTCATTGGGTGCTGGTCACCTGAGCTCACACATAGAGGGTGTATATAAGGTGGGCACCAACTAAGATCAGGGTCAGATGCAGAGAACAAGTCAGATGCAGAGAGTCAGTCTGCTGCAGAGAACAAGTCAGGAGCAGAGGAGAGAAGAAAGACAAAGACCCAGAGAAAGAGAGGAGAAAAGAGAGAGACCCAGAGCACAGAAGAGAAGGACTCTGAGATCCCAACTAAAAGCACCGGGTGAAGAGTCGGCATCAGGGTACCGGAACCCAAGCTGGTGGGGGTAAAAACATTCCCCAGCCAGAGACCGGAGACCGTGGGCAGCGTTTGCCACGGTCACCCATCACATCCACCCCGAAGGCACACCACATGAAGGGTCAGGGAACCCAGGGCCAAGGGTGTCCCAACAGAAGGCCCGAGGGAGCTGGACCTAGGTGGATCACTGGTGGGGACGGCCAGAGAACGGGACAGAAAGAGAGCTCAGGGCCACGCTCCGGACTTGTTTGGGGGTTGGCTGGATCCAGGACCTGGTGGACGCAGCACGGCTCGGGTGGTCACTCGCAGCTGGAGTGACCAGTACAACATCTGCAGTAAGTAAACACCCTTAACTGCACAACCCGACTCTGTCTTCATTGCCGGCTGCACTACACCACCACAACCCCCATCCTCTGCACCTGTCCCCCCTGAGGCTATACCCCTCCCGTTGGGGGTTATCTCACCAAGCTGCGCACCCACCATCAGCCTCAGCGGACCCTGCTGCAGCGGCGGCCACAGTGACCGCATCCCAACGGGTGGCGTAGTCGACACAAAAGAACTCTTAATAACATCTGTAGGACTGCCACATAACACTGAGCTTGACACCCTGGGCACGGGCCGGGTCACAGCCGCTCGGAGACTACAACCCCCCATCTGATCCGGTGCCGGGTATTCCCCTCAAAAAGGAATATGTCCCAGGGGGCGCGTCACACACACAATACTCAGCCTCATCATGAGCATGCCCAGGCGTTGTAGGGAGGTCACACAGGCACGTGGAGGCCGCACACAATACTCAGCCTCATCAGGAGCATGCCCAGGCGTTGTAGGGAGGTCATACAGACACGTGGAGGCCACACACAATACTCAGCCTCATCAGGAGCATGCCCAGGCGTTGTAGGGAGGTCATACAGGCACGTGGAGGCCACACACAATACTCAGCCTCATCAGGAGCATGCCCAAGCGTTGTAGGGAGGTCATACAGGCACGTGGAGGCCACACACAATACTCAGCCTCATCAGGAGCATGCCCAGGCGTTGTAGGGAGGTCATACAGGCACGTGGAGGCCGCACACAATACTGAGCCTCATCAGGAGCATGCCCAGGCGTTGTAGGGAGGTCATACAGGCACATGGAGGCCACACACAATGCTCAGCCTCATCAGGAGCATGCCCAGGCGTTGTAGGGAGGTCATAAAGACACGTGGAGGCCGCACACAATACTGAGCCTCATCAGGAGCATGCCCAGGCGTTGTAGGGAGGTCATACAGGCACGTGGAGGCCACACACAATACTCAGCCTCATCAGGAGCATGCCCAGGCGTTGTAGGGAGGTCATACAGGCACGTGGAGGCCACACACAATACTCAGCCTCATCAGGAGCATGCCCAGGTGTTGTAGGGAGGTCATACAGGCACGTGGAGGCCACACACAATACTGAGCCTCATCAGGAGCATGCCCAGGCGTTGTAGGGAGGTCATACAGGCACGTGGAGGCCACACACAATACTCAGCCTCATCAGGAGCATGCCCAGGCGTTGTAGGGAGGCCATACAGGCACGTGGAGGCCACACACAATACTCAGCCTCATCAGGAGCATGCCCAGGCGTTGTAGGGAGGTCATACAGGCACGTGGAGGCCACACACAATACTCAGCCTCATCAGGAGCATGCCCAGGCGTTGTAGGGAGGTCATACAGGCACGTGGATGCCACACACAATACTCAGCCCCATCAGGAGCATGCCCAGGTGTTGTAGGGAGGTCATACAGGCACGTGGAGGCCACACACAATACTCAGCCTCATCAGGAGCATGCCCAGGTGTTGTAGGGAGGTCATACAGGCACGTGGAGGCCACACACAATACTGAGCCTCATCAGGAGCGTGCCCAGGCGTTGTAGGGAGGTCATACAGGCTCGTGGAGGCCACACACAATACTCAGCCTCATCAGGAGCATGCCCAGGCATTGTAGGGAGGTCATACAGGCACGTGGAGACCACACACAATACTCAGCCTCATCAGGAGCATGCCCAGGCGTTGTAGGGAGGTCACACAGGCACGTGGAGGCCGCACACAATACTCAGCCTCATCAGGAGCATGCCCAGGCGTTGTAGGGAGGTCATACAGACACGTGGAGGCCACACACAATACTCAGCCTCATCAGGAGCATGCCCAGGCGTTGTAGGGAGGTCATACAGGCACGTGGAGGCCACACACAATACTCAGCCTCATCAGGAGCATGCCCAAGCGTTGTAGGGAGGTCATACAGGCACGTGGAGGCCACACACAATACTCAGCCTCATCAGGAGCATGCCCAGGCGTTGTAGGGAGGTCATACAGGCACGTGGAGGCCGCACACAATACTGAGCCTCATCAGGAGCATGCCCAGGCGTTGTAGGGAGGTCATACAGGCACATGGAGGCCACACACAATGCTCAGCCTCATCAGGAGCATGCCCAGGCGTTGTAGGGAGGTCATAAAGACACGTGGAGGCCGCACACAATACTGAGCCTCATCAGGAGCATGCCCAGGCGTTGTAGGGAGGTCATACAGGCACGTGGAGGCCACACACAATACTCAGCCTCATCAGGAGCATGCCCAGGCATTGTAGGGAGGTCATACAGGCACGTGGAGGCCACACACAATACTCAGCCTCATCAGGAGCATGCCCAGGTGTTGTAGGGAGGTCATACAGGCACGTGGAGGCCACACACAATACTGAGCCTCATCAGGAGCATGCCCAGGCGTTGTAGGGAGGTCATACAGGCACGTGGAGGCCACACACAATACTCAGCCTCATCAGGAGCATGCCCAGGCGTTGTAGGGAGGTCATACAGGCACGTGGAGGCCACACACAATACTCAGCCTCATCAGGAGCATGCCCAGGCGTTGTAGGGAGGTCATACAGACACGTGGAGACCACACACAATACTCAGCCTCATCAGAAGCATGCCCAGGCATTGTAGGGAGGTCATACAGGCACGTGGAGGCCACACACAATACTCAGCCTCATCAGGAGCATGCCCAGGCGTTGTAGGGAGGTCATACAGGCACGTGGAGGCCATACACAATACTCAGCCTCATCAGGAGCATGCCCAGGCGTTGTAGGGAGGTCATACAGACACGTGGAGACCACACACAATACTCAGCCTCATCAGGAGCATGCCCAGGCGTTGTAGGGAGGTCATACAGGCACGTGGAGGCCACACACAATACTCAGCCTCATCAGGAGCATGCCCAGGCGTTGTAGGGAGGTCATACAGGCACGTGGAGGCCATACACAATACTCAGCCTCATCAGGAGCATGCCCAGGCGTTGTAGGGAGGTCATACAGGCACGTGGAGGCCACACACAATACTCAGCCTCATCAGGAGCATGCCCAGGCGTTGTAGGGAGGTCATACAGGCACGTGGAGGCCACACACAATACTCAGCCTCATCAGGAGCGTGCCCAGGCGTTGTAGGGAGATCATACAGGCACGTGGAGGCCACACACAATACTGAGCCTCATCAGGAGCATGCCCAGGCGTTGTAGGGAGGTCATACAGGCACGTGGAGGCCACACACAATACTCAGCATCATCAGGAGCATACCCAGGCGTTGTAGGGAGGTCATACAGGCTCGTGGAGGCCACACACAATACTCAGCCTCATCAGGAGCATGACCAGGCGTTGTAGGGAGGTCATACAGGCTCGTGGAGGCCACACACAATACTCAGCCTCATCAGGAGCATGTCCAGGCGTTGTAGGGAGGTCATACAGGCTCGTGGAGGCCACACACAATACTCAGCCTCATCAGGAGCATGCCCAGGCATTGTAGGGAGGTCATACAGGCTCGTGGAGGCCACACACAATACTCAGCCTCATCAGGAGCATGCCCAGGCATTGTAGGGAGGTCATACAGGCACGTGGAGGTCACACACAATACTGAGCCTCATCGGGAGCATGCCCAGGCGTTGTAGGGAGGTCATACAGGCACGTGGAGGCCACACAGAATACTCAGCCTCATCAGGAGCATGCCCAGGCGTTGTAGGGAGGTCATACAGACACGTGGAGACCACACACAATACTCAGCCTCATCAGGAGCATGCCCAGGCGTTGTAGGGAGGTCATACAGGCACGTGGAGGCCACACACAATACTCAGCCTCATCAGGAGCATGCCCAGGCATTGTAGGGAGGTCATACAGGCACGTGGAGGCCGCACACAATACTGAGCCTCATCAGGAGCATGCCCAGGCGTTGTAGGGAGGTCATACAGGCGCGTGGAGGCCACACACAATACTCAGCCTCATCAGGAGCATGCCCAGGTGTTGCAGGGAGGTCATACAGGCACGTGGAGGCCACACACAATACTCAGCCTCATCAGGAGCATGCCCAGGCATTGTAGGGAGGTCATACAGGCACGTGGAGGCCACACACAATACTCAGCCTCATCAGGAGCATGCCCAGGCGTTGTAGGGAGGTCATACAGGCACGTGGAGGCCGCACACAATACTGAGCCTCATCAGGAGCATGCCCAGGCGTTGTAGGGAGGTCATAAAGACACGTGGAGGCCGCACACAATACTGAGCCTCATCAGGAGCATGCCCAGGTGTAGCACCCTGAGGATTCGGCTGCTACAGGGGTATTGCACCTCAACCCAGAGGTGTGATATTCCACTCCCGGGTAAGGATGGAGAGTGGAACTGAGCTCGGTAGGCTGCATGCACTACATACATCCCATTTCCGAGGAACAGGCCGACGGTACTCCCACTTAGAAATGTGCAGGTACGACCGAGTCTGTTCCTGGCTGGAGTGGGAGGGGGGTGGTACATCCCATGTAGTGTAGGGGCAGATAGGGGGAGCAGCCTGGGTAAAGTTAGGAGCTCATTGGGTGCTGGTCACCTGAGCTCACACATAGAGGGTGTATATAAGGTGGGCACCAACTAAGATCAGGGTCAGACGCAGAGAGTCAGATGCAGAGAGGATCAGCTGCAGAGAACAAGTCAGGAGAGGGGAGAAGAAAGATCAAGACCCAGAGCACAGAAGAGAAGGGACCCAAGAACCCAAATCAGAGCACCGGGTGAGGAGTCAGCATCAGGGTACCGGAACCCAAGCTGGTGGGGGTAAAAACAATCCCCAGCCAGAGACCGGAGACCGTGGGCAGTGTCTGTCACGGTCACCCACCACATTCACCCCGAAGGCACACCACATGAAGGGTCAGGGAACCCAGGGCCAAGGGTGTCCCAACAGAAGGCCCGAGGGAGCTGGACCTAGGTGGATCACTGGTGGGGACGGCTGAAGAAAGGACAGAGGGAGAGCTCAGGGCCACGCTCCGGACTTGTTTGGGGGTTGGCTGGATCCAGGACCTGGTGGACGCAGCACGGCTCGGGTGGTCACTAGCAGCTGGAGTGACCAGTACAACATCTGCAGTAAGTAAACACCCTTAACTGCACAACCCGACTCTGTCTTCACTGCCGTCTGCACTACACCACCACAACCCCCATCCTCTGCGCCTGTCCCCTCTGAGGCTATACCCCTTCCGTTGGGGGTTATCTCACCAAGCTGCGCACCCACCATCAGCCTCAGCGGACCCTGCTGCAGCGGCGGCCACAGTGACCGCATCACAACGGGTGGCGTAGTCGACACAAAAGAACTTTAGTAACATCTGTAGAACTGCCACATCACACTGAGCTTGACGCCCTGGGCACGGGACCGGGTCACAGCCACTCGGAAGACTACAACTCCCATCTGATCCGGCTCCGGGTATTCCCCTCAAAAAGGAATATGTCCCAGGGGGCGCGTCAGCTTTGGCGTAGTCGGCAGGATTACGTGCCCGCAACACCCGGGTACTGCGTGCCTGAAGAAAAGTGCAAGTTTACCTCAGAAAGAAGTCTCCCGCCGGTTCCGGAGGGTCCACGCCATCGGACTCCATCACCAGTCGTTTCCCGCCGATTGTCCGCCATTTCCAACTTGTTCCCGCCATCTGCAGAGTTTCCCGCCACTGGGCGACGCTTCCCGCCAAAACCGCAGATTTCCCGCCTTGGAAGAGCAGCGGACGCCATTATGGGCGTGCCAAAGGAGGGCAAGAGGCCACCTCCCATCGTGGGCCAGGACAGAAAATGGCGCCAAAAGTGGAAACCGCCCCCACCAACAGAGACTGTGATGCTGGAGGTGTCTGTCAGCGTGAAAGAACTACCCCTGGAGCTGACAGTCACCGAGTTGCCCCGGGACCGCCCTCGAAGTGGGAGGAGACGAAAGAGAAGAGAAAAGATGGGTGTCGCTTGGAGCAGTCTGGAGCGAGCGCACCCGGAGGCAAGAGGTCTAACGAGGAGTAGCGGAGGAGCTTACCCGGAGATGGAGAGAAAGCAGAACAGCACCGGCCCGCTGGCCAGGAGTCTGCTAGAGACCGAGGAAGGAGGGCAGAGCAGCACCGGCCCGCTGGCCAGGAGCCTGCCGGAAGCAGAGCAGAGCAGCACCGACCCGATGGTCAGGAGCCTGCTAGAGTCCACAACCCCGCTAGGTCTAGCGGAGATCTTAGCGCAGCTCCCCCGAGACCGGAAGTGTGCACAAACTGCCCTGGAGGGCCTCGCACGGAGGATGGCCCGGGTACAGCGCGAGATACTGGCGGAGTGGAGCCGGGAGATGACCCAGCAAGCTGAGACCAGTCAACGGAGCACGCTACCCTGGAAGAGGAAGCAGACCGCCTCTGAGGATGGCGCGGGAGGACCCAAGGCCGGAGACGGCGCCGAGGAGGGAGCCGAACGCAAGGAGGCAGGTAAAGGGGACGCCTATACCCCAAGCCGTGACACCGCTCACCTGCCCCGGCTCCCCGTCGCAGAGCCCGAAAGTCCCCCTGCTGTGCCCGAAAACGCCATGTCACCGACGCAGACTAGGCCCCGACCGGAAGCCGCCGCAGTGACCCCTGTGACGTCACACGCCTCGACCCGGAGCGTGACAAAGCAGGAGATACCACCAGCCTGGTCGCAAGGCCTAGTACCCCCGGGCGCCGCATCACCAACAGCGCCCCCTACCTCCGCGGAGCCTCCGGCCTGGCCGCAAGGCCAGGTAGCCCAGGGCGCCGCCGTCCTAACGGTGCCCTTCACCTTCCAGGTGCCCCAGGCCTGGCCGCAAGGCCTGGGCAACCCGGGCGCCACCACCACCGCGCCCGCACCCGTAAAACCAAGGGTGCCGCGTCTGGGAGAGGACTTGTTTGCCCAGCACACGTGGCCGGACGGGCAGCCTTTCATCTGGCCCCAGAAGTACGAACTGGAGCACCAGAGGAGGGTTAGGCCCATGTGTGCACCCCTGATTCCGGCTCCGAAGCCCGTAATAAGGATCTCGCCCCCGCTAGCGGAAGCGCAGTTTGAGTGGGACCCCACCGGAGAAGATCTAATGGGGTTCACTCAAGAAACCAGGGCAGCTGCAGCGGAGCGTGCTGAGTGCTGCCGACAGCAGCTCGAGGAGTTTGCGAGGGAGCGGAGAGAGAGGCGGGTCCGGGAACAACAGGCCCAAATAAGGAGCGCCGAGCAGAAGAGCCGAACCAGGAGGGACCCCCGTGCAGCGCACAGTCCCCGTACCACCGGGACTGTAATCAAGTTCAACCAGCAGCATGGGTGGGGCTTCATTAGAGACAACAACACCCCCGGCGACGTCTTTGTCACGCGCAGAGACGTGGAGTCTCATCTGCCGGAGGGGCACAGAGGTCGTGACCTCTACATCGGAGACAAGGTCACCTTTACCCGGCACAAGTGTGCCAAGGGACCTTATGCCCTCC
This sequence comes from Phyllobates terribilis, assembly GCF_046119375.1. Lineage (NCBI taxonomy): Eukaryota > Metazoa > Chordata > Amphibia > Anura > Dendrobatidae > Phyllobates > Phyllobates terribilis. The sequence continues at coordinate 389,489,964 of NW_027362768.1, read as the reverse complement.
ACGTACACCGCTTGACGGAGGAGGAGTTGCGGTACGAGGAGGAGGAGCAAGAGGACCCGGACGGGTCTGAAGTTCAAAGAGCAGGAGGAAGACGCCGTTGAGTGCGGCAGAGCAGGTGCTGTAAATAAGTTACCCAATGGGGTATAAAGAAACTGAAACTGTTGCTGCTAAAATAGTCCCCGTTGGGACCAGTGAACTGTTACCCGTTAACCCCTTCACCCTATAGGCTGAGGACTGTGAGCAGCCATTCCCTTCCCTCTACCTGGCCGAGGACTGAGAGCGGCCAACTTCCCCTGTAAATAGTTGCGCGTCCTAAAGCGCCCCCTACCGGTTTTATAGAAAACCAGATTTTCTAAGAGACTGTCGCACTTTTCCCGGACACACGTTGCACAGTGTCCGGAGGAGAAACTTGAAACAGGAGACGACGAGAAAGTTTTATCTGCTAAGATATGTTATTTATATAATGTTTTTATATGTTTTATATGTTTATATGAAAAATTTTGTATGTTTTGGTGTTTTTGTCTTACAGCCCGAGGACGTGCTGTGATTTACCAGGGGGGAATGTAGCACCCTGAGGATTCGGCTGCTACAGGGGTATTGCACCTCAACCCAGAGGTGTGATATTCCACTCCCGGGTAAGGATGGAGAGTGGAACTGAGCTCGGTAGGCTGCATGCACTACATACATCCCATTTCCGAGGAACAGGCCGACGGTACTCCCACTTAGAAATGTGCAGGTACGACCGAGTCTGTTCCTGGCTGGAGTGGGAGGGGGGTGGTACATCCCATGTAGTGTAGGGGCAGATAGGGGGAGCAGCCTGGGTAAAGTTAGGAGCTCATTGGGTGCTGGTCACCTGAGCTCACACATAGAGGGTGTATATAAGGTGGGCACCAACTAAGATCAGGGTCAGACGCAGAGAGTCAGATGCAGAGAGGATCAGCTGCAGAGAACAAGTCAGGAGAGGGGAGAAGAAAGATCAAGACCCAGAGCACAGAAGAGAAGGGACCCAAGAACCCAAATCAGAGCACCGGGTGAGGAGTCAGCATCAGGGTACCGGAACCCAAGCTGGTGGGGGTAAAAACAATCCCCAGCCAGAGACCGGAGACCGTGGGCAGTGTCTGTCACGGTCACCCACCACATTCACCCCGAAGGCACACCACATGAAGGGTCAGGGAACCCAGGGCCAAGGGTGTCCCAACAGAAGGCCCGAGGGAGCTGGACCTAGGTGGATCACTGGTGGGGACGGCTGAAGAAAGGACAGAGGGAGAGCTCAGGGCCACGCTCCGGACTTGTTTGGGGGTTGGCTGGATCCAGGACCTGGTGGACGCAGCACGGCTCGGGTGGTCACTAGCAGCTGGAGTGACCAGTACAACATCTGCAGTAAGTAAACACCCTTAACTGCACAACCCGACTCTGTCTTCACTGCCGTCTGCACTACACCACCACAACCCCCATCCTCTGCGCCTGTCCCCTCTGAGGCTATACCCCTCCCGTTGGGGGTTATCTCACCAAGCTGCGCACCCAGCATCAGCCTCAGCGGACCCTGCTGCAGCGGCGGCCACAGTGACCGCATCACAACGGGTGGCGTAGTCGACACAAAAGAACTTTAGTAACATCTGTAGAACTGCCACATCACACTGAGCTTGACGCCCTGGGCACGGGACCGGGTCACAGCCACTCGGAAGACTACAACTCCCATCTGATCCGGCTCCGGGTATTCCCCTCAAAAAGGAATATGTCCCAGGGGGCGCGTCACAGGCGTTGTAGGGAGGTCATACAGGCACGTGGAGGCCACACACAATGCTCAGCCTCATCAGGAGCATGCCCAGGCGTTGTAGGGAGGTCATACAGGCACATGGAGGCCACACACAATGCTCAGCCTCATCAGGAGCATGCCCAGGCGTTGTAGGGAGGTCATAAAGACACGTGGAGGCCGCACACAATACTGAGCCTCATCAGGAGCATGCCCAGGCGTTGTAGGGAGGTCATACAGGCACGTGGAGGCCGCACACAATACTGAGCCTCATCAGGAGCATGCCCAGGCGTTGTAGGGAGGTCATACAGCCACATGGAGGCCACACACAATGCTCAGCCTCATCAGGAGCATGCCCAGGCATTGTAGGGAGGCCATACAGGCACGTGGAGGCCACACACAATACTCAGCCTCATCAGGAGCATGCCCAGGCGTTGTAGGGAGGTCATAAAGACACATGGAGGCCGCACACAATACTGAGCCTCATCAGGAGCATGCCTAGGCGTTGTAGGGAGGTCATACAGGCACGTGGAGGCCACACACAATACTCAGCCTCATCAGGAGCATGCCCAGGCGTTGTAGGGAGGTCATACAGGCACGTGGAGGCCACACACAATACTCAGCCTCATCATGAGCATGCCCAGGCGTTGTTAGGAGGTCATACAGGCACGTGGAGGCCACACACAATACTCAGCCTCATCAGGAGCATGCCCAGGCGTTGTAGGGAGGTCATACAGGCATGTGGAGGCCACACACAATACTCAGCCTCATCAGGAGCATGCTCAGGCGTTGTAGGGAGGTCATACAGACACGTGGAGACCACACACAATACTCAGCCTCATCAGGAGCATGCCCAGGCGTTGTAGGGAGGTCATACAGGCACGTGGAGGCCACACACAATACTCAGCCTCATCAGGAGCATGCCCAGGCGTTGTAGGGAGGTCATACAGGCACGTGGAGGCCATACACAATACTCAGCCTCATCAGGAGCATGCCCAGGCGTTGTAGGGAGGTCATACAGGCACGTGGAGGCCACACACAATACTCAGCCTCATCAGGAGCATGCCCAGGCGTTGTAGGGAGGTCATACAGGCACGTGGAGGCCACACACAATACTCAGCCTCATCAGGAGCATGCCCAGGCGTTGTAGGGAGGTCATACAGGCACGTGGAGGCCACACACAATACTCAGCCTCATCAGGAGCATGCCCAGGCGTTGTAGGGAGGTCATACAGGCACGTGGAGGCCACACACAATACTCAGCCTCATCAGGAGCATGCCCAGGCGTTGTAGGGAGGTCATACAGGCTCGTGGAGGCCACACACAATACTCAGCCTCATCAGGAGCATGCCCAGGCGTTGTAGGGAGGTCATACAGGCTCGTGGAGGCCACACACAATACTCAGCCTCATCAGGAGCATCTCCAGGCGTTGTAGGGAGGTCATACAGGCTCGTGGAGGCCACACACAATACTCAGCCTCATCAGGAGCATGCCCAGGCATTGTAGGGAGGTCATACAGGCTCGTGGAGGCCACACACAATACTCAGCCTCATCAGGAGCATGCCCAGGCATTGTAGGGAGGTCATACAGGCACGTGGAGGCCGCACACAATACTGAGCCTCATCAGGAGCATGCCCAGGCGTTGTAGGGAGGTCATACAGGCACGTGGAGGCCACAAACAATACTCAGCCTCATCAGGAGCATGCCCAGGCATTGTAGGGAGGTCATACAGGCACGTGGAGGCCACACACAATACTCAGCCTCATCAGGAGCATGCCCAGGCATTGTAGGGAGGTCATACAGGCACGTGGAGGTCACACACAATACTGAGCCTCATCGGGAGCATGCCCAGGCGTTGTAGGGAGGTCATACAGGCACGTGGAGGCCACACAGAATACTCAGCCTCATCAGGAGCATGCCCAGGCGTTGTAGGGAGGTCATACAGGCACGTGGAGGCCACACACAATACTCAGCCTCATCAGGAGCATACCCAGGCATTGTAGGGAGGTCATACAGGCACGTGGAGGCCGCACACAATACTGAGCCTCATCAGGAGCATGCCCAGGCGTTGTAGGGAGGTCATACAGGCATGTGGAGGCCACACACAATACTCAGCCTCATCAGGAGCATGCCCAGGCATTGTAGGGAGGTCATACAGGCATGTGGAGGCCACACACAATACTCAGCCTCATCAGGAGCATGCCCAGGCGTTGTAGGGAAGTCATACAGGCACGTGGAGGCCACACACAATACTCAGCCTCATCAGGAGCATGCCCAGGCGTTGTAGGGAGGTCATACAGGCACGTGGAGGCCGCACACAATACTGAGCCTCATCAGGAGCATGCCCAGGCGTTGTAGGGAGGTCATACAGGCACATCGAGGCCACACACAATGCTCAGCCTCATCAGGAGCATGCCCAGGCGTTGTAGGGAGGTCATAAAGACACGTGGAGGCCGCACACAATACTGAGCCTCATCAGGAGCATGCCCAGGCGTTGTAGGGAGGTCATACAGGCACGTGGAGGCCGCACACAATACTGAGCCTCATCAGGAGCATGCCCAGGCGTTGTAGGGAGGTCATACAGCCACATTGAGGCCACACACAATGCTCAGCCTCATCAGGAGCATGCCCAGGCGTTGTAGGGAGGTCATACAGGCTCGTGGAGGGCACACACAATACTCAGCCTCATCAGGAGCATGCCCAGGCGTTGTAGGGAGGTCATACAGGCACGTGGAGGCCACACACAATACTCAGCCTCATCAGGAGCATGCCCAGGCATTGTAGGGAGGTCATACAGGCACGTGGAGGCCACACACAATACTCAGCCTCATCAGGAGCATGTCCAGGCGTTGTAGGGAGGTCATAAAGACACATGGAGGCCGCACACAATACTGAGCCTCATCAGGAGCATGCCCAGGCGTTGTAGGGAGGTCATACAGGCACGTGGAGGCCACACACAATACTCAGCCTCATCAGGAGCATGCCCAGGCATTGTAGGGAGGTCATAAAGACACGTGGAGGCCGCACACAATACTGAGCCTCATCAGGAGCATGCCCAGGCGTTGTAGGGAGGTCATACAGGCACGTGGAGGCCACACACAATACTCAGCCTCATCAGGAGCATGCCCAGGCGTTGTAGGGAGGTCATACAGGCACGTGGAGGCCACACACAATACTCAGCCTCATCAGGAGCATGCCCAGGCATTGTAGGGAGGTCATACAGGCACGTGGAGGCCACACACAATACTCAGCCTCATCAGGAGCATGCCCAGGCGTTGTAGGGAGGTCATACAGGCATGTGGAGGTCACACACAATACTCAGCCTCATCAGGAGCATGCCCAGGTGTTGTAGGGAGGTCATACAGGCACGTGGAGGCCACACACAATACTCAGCCTCATCAGGAGCATGCCCAGGCGTTGTAGGGAGGTCATACAGACACGTGGAGACCACACACAATACTCAGCCTCATCAGGAGCATGCCCAGGCGTTGTAGGGAGGTCATACAGGCACGTGGAGGCCACACACAATACTCAGCCTCATCAGGAGCATGCCCAGGCGTTGTAGGGAGGTCATACAGGCACGTGGAGGCCATACACAATACTCAGCCTCATCAGGAGCATGCCCAGGAGTTGTAGGGAGGTCATACAGGCACGTGGAGGCCACACACAATACTCAGCCTCATCAGGAGCATGCCCAGGCGTTGTAGGGAGGTCATACAGGCACGTGGAGGCCACACACAATACTCAGCCTCATCAGGAGCATGCCCAGGCGTTGTAGGGAGGTCATACAGGCACGTGGAGGCCACACACAATACTCAGCCTCATCAGGAGCATGCCCAGGAGTTGTAGGGAGGTCATACAGGCACGTGGAGGCCACACACAATACTCAGCCTCATCAGGAGCATGCCCAGGCGTTGTAGGGAGGTCATACAGGCACGTGGAGGCCACACACAATACTCAGCCTCATCAGGAGCACGCCCAGGCGTTGTAGGGAGGTCATACAGGCACGTGGAGACCACACACAATACTCAGCCTCATCAGGAGCATGCCCAGGCGTTGTAGGGAGGTCATACAGGCACGTGGAGGCCATACACAATACTCAGCCTCATCAGGAGCATGCCCAGGAGTTGTAGGGAGGTCATACAGGCACGTGGAGGCCACACACAATACTCAGCCTCATCAGGAGCATGCCCAGGCGTTGTAGGGAGGTCATACAGGCACGTGGAGGCCACACACAATACTCAGCCTCATCAGGAGCATGCCCAGGCGTTGTAGGGAGGTCATACAGGCACGTGGAGGCCACACACAATACTCAGCCTCATCAGGAGCATGCCCAGGCGTTGTAGGGAGGTCATACAGGCACGTGGAGGCCACACACAATACTCAGCCTCATCAGGAGCACGCCCAGGCGTTGTAGGGAGGTCATACAGGCACGTGGAGGCCACACACAATACTCAGCCTCATCAGGAGCATGCCCAGGCGTTGTAGGGAGGTCATACAGGCACGTGGAGGCCACACACAATACTCAGCCTCATCAGGAGCATGCCCAGGCGTTGTAGGGAGGTCATACAGGCACGTGGAGGCCACACACAATACTCAGCCTCATCAGGAGCATGCCCAGGCGTTGTAGGGAGGTCATACAGGCACGTGGAGGCCACACACAATACTCAGCCTCATCAGGAGCACGCCCAGGCGTTGTAGGGAGGTCATACAGGCACGTGGAGGCCACACACAATACTCAGCCTCATCAGGAGCATGCCCAGGCGTTGTAGGGAAGTCATACAGGCACGTGGAGGCAACACACAATACTCAGCCTCATCAGGAGCATGCCCAGGCGTTGTAGGGAGGTCATACAGGCACGTGGAGGCCACACACAATACTCAGCCTCATCAGGAGCACGCCCAGGCGTTGTAGGGAGGTCATACAGGCACGTGGAGGCCACACACAATACTCAGCCTCATCAGGAGCATGCCCAGGCGTTGTAGGGAGGTCATACAGGCACGTGGAGGCCACACACAATACTCAGCCTCATTGTGACTTGTTTTAAGGACATTACATCACAGTTGGATCGGCCTGTAGTGGGTTTTTCCACTTTAATTTTGGGGGTGACTCCAAATCCAGGCCTCCATTGGTTAATAAATGTGATTTCCATTGATGATTTTTGTGTGATTTTGTTGTCAGCACATTCAGCTTTCTACAGAACAAAGTATTCAATGAGAAGATTTCATTCATTCACATCTAGGAGGGGGGATTTCACTGTTCCCTTTATTATTTTGAGCAGTGTATATATATATATACAGTACAGATCAAAAGTTTGGACACACCTTCTCATTTAAAGATTTTTCTGTATTTTCATGACTATGAAAATTGTACATTCACACTGAAGGCATCAAAACTATGAATTACCACATGTGGAATTATATACTTAACAAAAAAGTGTGAAACCACTGAAAATATGTCTTATATTCTAGGGTCTTCACAGTAGCCTCCTTTTGCTTTGATGACTGCTTTGCACACTCTTGGCATTCTCTTGATGAGCTTCAAGAGGTAGTCACCGGAAATGGTCTTCCAACAATCTTGAAGGAGTTCCCAGAGATGCTTAGCACTTGTTGGCCCTTTTGCCTTTACTCTGCGGTCCAGCTCACCCCAAACCATCTCGATTGGGTTCAGGTCTGGTGACTGTGGAGGCCAGGTCATCTGGCGTAGCACCCCATCACTCTCCTTCTTGGTCAAAGAGCCCTTACACAGCCTGGAGGTGTGTTTGGGGTCATTGTCCTGTTGAAAAATAAATAAATGATGGTCCAACTAAACGCAAACCGGATGGAAAAGCATGCCGCTGCAAGATGCTGTGGTAGCCATGCTGGTTCAGTATGCCTTCAATTTTGAATAAATCCCAAACAGTGTCACCAGCAAAGCACCCCCACACCATCACACCTCCTCCTCCATGCTTCACGGTGGGAACCAGGCATGTAGAGTCCATCCGTTCACCTATTCTGTGTCGCACAAAGACACGGTGGTTGGAACCAAAGATCTCAAATTTGGACTCATCAGACCAAAGCACAGATTTCCACTGGTCTAATGTCCATTCCTTGTGTTCTTTAGCACAAACAAGTCTCTTCTGCTTGTTGCCTGTGACGCGCCCCCTGGGCTGTGTGTGTGTGGGGAAACTCGGAACCAGACCTTCTGTGGATGCTGGAGGATGTAGTCCTTGCGTGGTGGGGACACGGTCCCGTGGCTCAGGGCAGTCAAACCAAATGGCAGTCTATATGCTGAATGTCCGACTACGCCACCCGTGGATTGCGGTCAGAGTGAACCGCCGCTGCAGGGCAGACCGCTGAGGCTGGTGTTGTGGGGGCAGCAGAGGGTAGTATAACTCCCCACGGGAGGAGTACAGCCTCAGGGCAGCGAGTGCGGATGTTGGGGGTGATGGTGCGCAGGAGCAGCAGTAACGACACAGAGTCCTGTAATGCCGTCCAGGGTATTTACTCACAGTTCTTTATCCACGTTACTCCAGCTGGTCATAACGTCCCACGTCGCACTGTGCTCACCAGGTGAGGGGCTCAGCCAACTCCCAGATAACTTTGGAGCGTTTCACAGGACCCCCTTTGTGTGTCCCTTCTCTGGCCTGTCATACCCCACCAGTGACCTCGTTTCTGTCTGGCTGCCTCGGGCCTTCTCGGGTGAACGTTGGTGCCGTTTCCCTGACCCTATGTGGTGCCTTCCTAGCGGGTGTAGCGAGGGGCTGCACCACATAAAATGTCACAGCCTCCGGTTTCTAGCTGAGGATGGCTCCCTGCCTCCACTAGTTTCGGGGACTCGTCTCCCCCTTTGGCCTGATCCCCCTACGCAGGTAAATTCGGGCATGCGGTGGCGACTCGCCGGTCCACACCCCTGGGGTCCCTTCATTCCTTGGTCCTGGAGCCTCCTCTGCTCCTCTTTCTTCCTTCTCCTTCCTCCAGGCTCCGGCCGCTCTTTCAGGCCTGCCTTCAGAGCAGAGCTCGGTCTGAGCCTCTGCTCCCTGTCTTCTCCTCTGACTGAACTCCCCCAGAACTAAGATGGTGCCCACCTTTTATACCTCCTTCTCAGTGCACCCAGGAACCGCCCTCTCCCTCCTATGCACTACAGGGTCCCCCTTCCTCGGTGTTCCCTCCCCCCACTCCAGCCAGGGACAGGGACTGTCGTGCTCCACTTGGAGCATATCAGTCGCCCTGCCCCCCCGGAAATTTGGTGTAATGCATGCAGGTGTCGGGGTCCTGATCCACCCTCCATCCTTACCTGGAAGTGAGATATCGCACATCTGGTTTGAGATGCAATACCTCTGTAGCGACCGAACCCTCGGGGCGCTACATTCCCCCCTGGTAAATCACAGCACGTCCGCGGGCTGGAACAGAGCAAAAAACAATGCAAATTAGGACATGCAAATTTTTTTTTTTTTTTAAACTTTTCACACCAATAAACTGCCAACTGCAGACAACATCCCTTCATGGGAAACATTTTCTCTTTTCACCAACCTATAAAACATTCTTTTTAGTAGAAAACATATAAAACATCATCAGCAGCATATCATCGGCGAAGTCTCTTTTCAACAGGTCTGTATGTTGTGATGTCATCAAGGGCCCCGTTATAGGATGACCCCCGCCCACTCATTGTATGCTGTGATGTCATCGAGGGCCCCGTTACAGGATGACCCCCGCCCACTCATTGTATGCTGTGATGTCATCGAGGGCCCCGTTACAGGATGACCCCCGCCCACTCATTGTATGCTGTGATGTCATCGAGGGCCCCGTTACAGGATGACCCCCGCCCACTCATTGTATGCTGTGATGTCATCGAGGGCCCCGTTACAGGATGACCCCCGCCCACTCATTGTATGCTGTGATGTCATCGAGGGCCCCGTTACAGGATGACCCCCGCCCACTCATTGTATGCTGTGATGTCATCGAAGGCCCCGTTACAGGATGACCCCCGCCCACTCATTGTATGCTGTGATGTCATCGAGGGCCCCGTTACAGGATGACCCCCGTCCACTCATTGTATGCTGTGATGTCATCGAGGGCCCCGTTACAGGATGACCCCCGCCCACTCATTGTATGCTGTGATGTCATCGATTTCCCCTTGGACACACAGGCTTCTGCTCCAGACGTGCCATCACCCTTGTCTCTTGTGTTGCCTGTCTGGAGATAGACACATCCACTGTGACAATTCCACGTCTCATCTTGTGGCCTCTTTTATCAGCTTCTCCACTTGCTTCCCCCTGACACTCCGGCCTTTCTTCTCTCTGTGATACATATTGATGCGGGACACATCACACAGATTCCGGAAGCCTCTCATCTACTGGAAAGTGTCTTTCATTTACACTTCCCACTTACTGTGTCTAATTCAGGTCATATTGACTGGAACGTGTCCCACTCCCCACTTGGGGGTCTCTGTGCTTGGGGACACTACATGTGCCCACACTGCTTGTGACCCTGGCTGCTCTCTCAAGTTTCCTGTCATTGTAACCTCAGGGTGACAGGTTACTCTCCACCAAGAACTCTACCCCCTGCTCCTTCCAGTCCCGATCCCTCTGCCTTGTCATCTTGTCCTGATCCCTCACTGCCCTGTCACTTCTGTCACGATCACTCTCATACTCCCCCGGTCCTGTCCTGATCATTCTCATCCTCCCCGCTCCTGTACTGAACCCGCACATCCCCCATCAGTCCTGTCGTGACGACTCTCATCATCTCAGTTCTGTCACTGACATGTGGGGGTTACTCTCATCATCCTAGCCAATAGTGAAGACGGCAGACGACGAGTCATTTCGGGACATCCTGGTCCTGGCACAACCTGCAATTCTCATAATCTCCACCCACGTCTGGCAGCAGCACTGTGCATTTTACCCCACGTGTCGGTGTGACCCTCCACAGACACGTGGGGGGATACAGGTGAGGTCTCCTCGGCCTCCGGAGCAGCGATGGCGTTTCCTGTGCCCTCGTCCCTCCTTCTGCTCCTTGGCTCCAGCACCTTGCTGCACTCCACCATTTTCCCACACTCCGGGTACTTATCTTGTCAGCAGCTACTTGTAATTATAAGGAACAGATGGAGAATAGGAATCTTAGTATAGAGATGAGAAACTGACGGAAAGTGGCAGGAACTGAGGCTCAGCCCAATGACCCTTCCCTGCCATGATGGCCACTGAAATATGACTGGTAAATGCATTGGGGGCCTCCGATTTGCAATGACAATTTACCACCCACATGCTCCTCCAAAGCCAGAGCCTCTTGGGTGGGCACTGACGCCATGGTACATTCAGACCGTTATCCAAAAGTGGTCCCGAGAGAAATCCACATCAGGAACCCATACATTTATTGACGATGTTTTTTCCACATTTTTTTAGCGCCCATTTTGCTCATGCTTGAAAAAGGCCGCTTGCTGGCCGAAACGTTGCTTTTATGATGCATTTTGGAAAATTAAAGTAATGAAATTATCTCTCTGGTGCCTTGGAAACAACTTGTCTCTGGATTTGCTGGTAACTCGGTGGGAAGTTGCACCAAGGAATCACCATGACGGACATCATCAGATCTGACCTGAAAAAAAATCGCTGGTAAAAACTGCTGAATCCTCCAAGTTATAACATTTACAGATGCCACATGAAAGATCCTGACTCTAAGAAGGACCCCCGATTATTACAGAGGCGTTTGGGGGCCGCTCAAAGCTCTGTCTTCTCCTGGTCTGGAGGTCTCTGGATCTCAGCCGGGAGGTTCAGGACGTTTCACATGAATACGGTGGAGATGTCGGACCCCCAAGCGCCAGGTGAGGACACACGTGCTGTGATATCTACCGATCTACGGCTCAGACAAAATATAGACAGGAGGAATGTGGAGCGACTGTCTGATCTGCGCAGAGTCAAAGTATTGTCACTGCCAAAGAGAGAAGACCACTATACGGGCCCAATGCCATCATAAATGTCCTCATAATGCACAATCCCACCTACTTTGGAGCCGATTGTGGCCCCCTGACCCCCTGCACACGTTGCACCAATGATATGTCCGCCCGTGCCTCTATGTTCCATAACTAGGAAAGGAAATGTCTTCTTCTGGAGAGCGTCTGATTGTTATCTGTAGTCCAGAAAAGCTGAGCGATGACGATCCACGGTGGAGCAGAAGTAATGAAACTATCGAAGTTTTACAACTTGGCATAAGACGACACCATTTTTTGGGAACGGCTCTGTGGGCATGTAGCCTGCAGTCATATACCCACCTAGTGTGTGGCACAGGGGAATCAGAGGGGCTAGCAGCAGATTTCCGCTCCCCGGGGGGGGGTGGTGTTTATATAAAATTTCCCACTTCTCCTTTCATCACCGTCCTCAGACACAATGATGATTAATTAAAGCAGATTGCCAGCTGATTGATTGAGGAATTCCATGTTTCACTTGACAGACTAAAAACAAATCCCCATCCGCCCTCCGCCGCCCCTGACAAAGCCTCATTCACAGGACTCCTTTCTCTAAACAAGGTCATCAGGACCCCCAAGAGGAATCTGCACCAAGGGAAGTCCAGGAATGGTGCAGCTATGGCCGGGAGCAAGGAGGACTCTCAGGAACAGGAAGACCCCCCGTCTCCCGGACTTCTGCATACATCAGATAACAGCCCCAGACCCCGTCTACAGCAAAGAGGGGCCACACTATGGACCATTAGTCTTCATTGTCTGCAGGGTGATGATACGCCATTCCTTCATTTACACAAAACGTCTGTGACATTTGCATCTAAAAATTGTGAAACAACTTCACAAAAATGTTCAACATAAAATTGCAAAGACTGTGAATATTCTCCATCTACAACATATAATATCATCCGAGGATCCGGAGATTCTGGATAAATCCATGTGCACAAGGGACAAGGCTGACTATCAGTATTGGACACTAGTGGCCTATGGAATCTCAGGCCGCACTGCACTAAATCCAGACATGATTTGTTCATGCAAATGCCTGCATGGGCTCAGGAATAATCCAGACATCGCTGTGATCACAATGTAAGAGAAAGCTCCATGTCATGTAAAGCAAAGCCATAAATCAGCACAATCCAGAAACGCTGCCATCTTCTCTGGGCTTAAGGTCATTTATAATGGACAGAGGGAAAATGGAAAACTGTTCTGTGGACAGACGAATCAGAGTGTGAAATTCTTTATAAAAACCCTGGACGCCTTGTTGTGTAGACTCAGGAGGAGAGGGACCATCCAGATTTTCATTGAAGAGAGGGACCATCCTTCTTGACATTGAGGAGAGGGACCGTTCAGCTTGTTATAGAGGGGGACCATTCAGCTCGTTATTGAGGAGAGAGACCATCCAGCTCATTATCGAGGAGAGGTGCTCATCCAGCTTGTTATCGAGGAGATGGACCTTGCAACTTGTTATATAGGAGATGGACCATCCGGCTTGTTATTGAGGAAAGGGATACATTCAGCTTGTTATCGAGGAGACGGACCCATTCAACTTGTTATCGAGGAGAGGGGCCCATTGAACTTGCTATGCAGGAGAGGGGCCATCCAGCTTGTTTTAGACGACAGGGGCCATTCCAGCTTGTTATAGAGGAAAAGGGCCATTTAGCTTGTCACTGAGGAGAGGGACTTTTTCTGCTGGTTATCGAGGAGAGTGACTGTCCAGCTTGTTATGGAGGAGAGGGACCATCCAGCTTGTTATCGAGGAGAGGGACCATCCAGCTTGTTATCGAGGAGAGGGACCTTCCAGCTTGTTATCAAGGAGAGGGACCTTCCAGCTTGTTATCGAGGAGAGGTACCTTCCAGCTTGTTATTGAGGAGATGGGCCATCCAGCTTGTTATCGAGGAGATGGGCCATCCAGCATGTTATCGAGGAGAGGGACCATCCAGCTTGTGATTGAGGAGAGGGACCATCTTGCTTGTTATCGAGCAGAGGGACCTTCCAGCTTGTTATGGAGGAGAGGGACCTTCCAGCTTGTTATAGAGATGGGCCACACAGCTTGATATAGAGGAGAGGGACTATCCAGCTTGTTATCAGCGCACAGTTCACATCTCTGATGTATGGGGTCATTAGTGCCTATGGTAGGGGCAGTGCATTATTATACAGAGGTGAAATTAAAAACATCTGCTCAATCCGGACATCTATTTCAGGGAAGACCTTGTATATTTCAGCAGGACAATGATAAACCACATCCTGCATCCATCACAGCACAATCGTGTACGTGGATAGCGCACAATGGTGGATATAGCCCAGGGCACATTGGTGGATATGATCCGGACACAATGAGGAACATGGCCCGAGCAGAATGATGGACATGAGTAGGCCACAATGGTCGACACGGTTCTGGCAGAATTTTTGACACGGCCCGGACACAATGGGAAACATGGCCGGACACAATGGGAAACACGGCCGGACACAATGGGAAACACGGCCGGACACAATGGGAAACACGGCCCTGGCACAACTTTTTGAATTGTGTCACTTCAAATGAAATGGAGAAATGTCCAACTTTCATCTTCTGATCTGTTGTCAGTTCTGTGTGATAAAATATGGAGCTAAGAGATTTCCAGATTGTCACAGACAGTGCGGTCTATTTCTCTGTGTATTAGACTCTGGAGTCTATTCCTCTCCTGTGCACTATATTATAGAAAAAACTGATCACCACATCTTTAGTGTGAACAAGTGCCAGCTGCAAAGACTACATACAAAAAATGAAGGTTCTTAGCGCATAAAATTGGCCAGCTCATGTATGTCCATCAACCACGGCAAGGTGACCTCCCTACTAATATATGCCACTCTTGGACTGAGAGTCTACAGTTAAATGGACAAACATGTCCCTACTGGGCTATGAGCCTACAACTTCAGGGTAAGTAGAACTGATTAAAATAACCTGCAGGTTAATGGGCGGAGTGCAGAGTCAGAATGGAGTGGCATATTTAGTAGGATAAGACCATGAGAGGGCGGTCACCTTGCCGTGGTTGATGGGCATACATGTACTGACCAATTTATGCGCTAAGAACCTCCGTATTTTGTAACTACATTTCATTGAGAGACAAAACAATGTGTATTAGACAGTGCAGTCTCTCCTGTACATTAGTGTGGTTTCTTCCTGTGTATTAAGACAGTGTGGTCTCTTCCTCTGTGCATTAGACAGTACGGTCTCTTCTGTACATTAGTGTGGTCTCTTGTCCCAGGCGGGTAACGCTCGGTGCCTTGGGCCGCCTGTATTCCCGTCACACTCTTGTGCTTGTCACATCCATCTCCCAAGGGGACATCACTGCATAGCAACTAAGGAACGTACCTCAGCATCTCACAAAATTCTCAAGTAGTTGCTATGGAAACAGAAAGGTGCATCAAGTTGCCATAGAAACTGTGAAAACTTTCAAGTTTCAAAGTAAAATAAATGTCTATGTAAGTGACGCGTGCGGTGCGGCGGCCGCGGCAGGCAGACAGCGGCGAGGAGCCGGGGGGCTTGCACAGCACCGGTCGGGGTATGTTGAGGTGCTTGCGATCACTTATTCCTGGAAGTTTGCAGATTACTGCTCCGATCTGAGGAACGTTCCCGGGGTTGTAGCCTGTACCGCGGACGCAGCATGTGAACACAGCCCACTGCTCCACCATCCATCCGCCGACTCCGCCATCCTCTCGGCTCAGTCCTTTTCTCTTTCCAGATTCTTCAAGTCAAACCGCGAGGAGATCAGGACCGTCAGATTGTAGAAGAAAATATAAAAAGTGGAAAATAAAGTTTTGCTGAACTGATGTAAATGAAAGGAAAGGAATATGGTGGACAAAGTAACATCTCAGGTAATGTGAGCAAAAAGGCCACGTGAAGAGCACGGCCCATGTGTGGGGGGTACGGAGAATGGTGATATTCACCTGTGTGTGGGGGGTATGGAGAATGGTGATATTCACCTGTGTGTGGGGGGTATGGAGAATGGTGATATTCACCTGTGTGTGGGGGGTATGGAGAATGGTGATATTCACCTGTGTGTGGGGGGGTAAGGAGAATGGGGATATTCACCTGTGTGTGGGGGGTATGGAGAATGGTGATATTCACCTGTGTGTGGGGGGTATGGAGAATGGTGATATTCACCTGTGTGTGGGGGGTATGGAGAATGGTGATATTCACCTGTGTGTGGGGGGTATGGAGAATGGTGATATTCACCTGTGTGGGGGGGTATGGAGAATGGTGATGTTCACCTGTGTGTGGGGGGGTAAGGAGAATGGGGATATTCACCTGTGTGTGGGGGGTATGGAGAATGGGGATATTCACCTGTGTGTGGGGGGTATGGAGAATGGGGATATTCACCTGTGTGTGGGGGGGTAAGGAGAATGGGGATATTCACCTGTGTGTGGGGGGTATGGAGAATGGGGATATTCACCTGTGTGTGGGGGGTATGGAGAATGGTGATATTCACCTGTGTGTGGGGGGGTATGGAGAATGGGGATATTCACCTGTGTGGGGGGGTAAGGAGAATGGTGATATTCACCTGTGTGTGGGGGGTATGGAGAATGGTGATATTCACCTGTGTGGGGGGGGGTAAGGAGAATGGGGATATTCACCTGTGTGGGGGGGGTATGGAGAATGGGGATATTCACCTGTGTGTGGGGGGTGTGGAGAATGGGGATATTCACCTGTGTGTGGGGGGTATGGAGAATGGGGATATTCACCTGTGTGGGGGGGTAAGGAGAATGGTGATATTCACCTGTGTGTGGGGGGTATGGAGAATAGTGATGTTCACCTGTGTGTGGGGGGGTAAGGAGAATGGGGATATTCACCTGTGTGTGGGGGGTATGGAGAATGGGGATATTCACCTGTGTGTGGGGGGGTAAGGAGAATGGGGATATTCACCTGTGTGTGGGGGGTATGGAGAATGGCGATATTCACCTGTGTGTGGGGGGTATGGAGAATGGCGATATTCACCTGTGTGTGGGGGGTATGGAGAATGGGGATATTCACCTGTGTGGGGGGGTAAGGAGAATGGTGATATTCACCTGTGTGTGGGGGGTATGGAGAATGGTGATATTCACCTGTGTGTGGGGGGGTAAGGAGAATGGGGATATTCACCTGTGTGGGGGGGGGGTATGGAGAATGGGGATATTCACCTGTGTGTGGGGGGTATGGAGAATGGTGATATTCACCTGTGTGTGGGGGGTATGGAGAATGGTGATGTTCACCTGTGTGTGGGGGGGTAAGGAAAATGGGGATATTCACCTGTGTGTGGGGGGTATGGAGAATGGGGATATTCACCTGTGTGTGGGGGGGGTATGGAGAATGGGGATATTCACCTGTGTGTGGGGGGGTAAGGAGAATGGGGATATTCACCTGTGTGTGGGGGGTATGGAGAATGGTGATATTCACCTGTGTGTGGGGGGTATGGAGAATGGCGATATTCACCTGTGTGTGGGGGGTATGGAGAATGGCGATATTCACCTGTGTGTGGGGGGTATGGAGAATGGGGATATTCACCTGTGTGTGGGGGGTATGGAGAATGGGGATATTCACCTGTGTGTGGGGGGTATGGAGAATGGTGATATTCACCTGTGTGTGGGGGGGGGGTATGGAGAATGGTGATATTCACCTGTGTGTGGGGGGTATGGAGAATGGGGATATTCACCTGTGTGTGGGGGGTATGGAGAATGGTGATATTCACCTGTGTGTGGGGGGTATGGAGAATGGTGATGTTCACCTGTGTGTGGGGGGGTAAGGAGAATGGGGATATTCACCTGTGTGTGGGGAGTATGGAGAATGGGGATATTCACCTGTGTGTGGGGGGTATGGAGAATGGGGATATTCACCTGTGTGGGGGGGGTATGGAGAATGGCGATATTCACCTGTGTGTGGGGGGTGTGGAGAATGGGGATATTCACCTGTGTGTGGGGGGTATGGAGAATGGGGATATTCACCTGTATGTGGGGGGTATGGAGAATGGTGATGTTCACCTGTGTGTGGGGGGTATGGAGAATGGTGATATTCACCTGTGTGTGGGGGTATGGAGAATGGTGATATTCACCTGTGTGTGGGGGGTATGGAGAATGGTGATGTTCACCTGTGTGTGGGGGGTATGGAGAATGGGGATATTCACCTGTATGTGGGGGGTATGGAGAATGGGGATATTCACCTGTGTGTGGGGGGTACGGAGAATGGGGATATTCACCTGTGTGTGGGGGGTACGGAGAATGGTGATATTCACCTGTGTGTGGGGGGGTATGGAGAATGGTGATATTCACCTGAGTGGGGGGGGTATGGAGAATGGTGACATTCACCTGTGTGTGGGGGGTATGGAGAATGGTGATATTCACCTGTATGTGGGGGGTATGGAGAATGGGGATATTCACCTGTGTGTGGGGGGTATGGAGAATGGTGATATTCACCTGTGTGTGGGGGGGTATGGAGAATGGTGATATTCACCTGTGTGTGGGGGGTATGGAGAATGGTGATATTCACCTGAGTGGGGGGGTATGGAGAATGGTGATATTCACCTGTGTGTGGGGGGGTATGGAGAATGGGGATATTCACCTGTGTGTGGGGGGTACGGAGAATGGGGATATTCACCTGTGTGTGGGGGGTACGGAGAATGGGGATATTCACCTGTGTGTGGGGGGTACGGAGAATGGTGATATTCACCTGTGTGTGGGGGGGTATGGAGAATGGTGATATTCACCTGAGTGGGGGGGGTATGGAGAATGGTGATATTCACCTGTGTGTGGGGGGTATGGATAATGGTGATATTCACTTGTGTGGGGGGGTATGGAGAATGGCGATATTCACCTGTGTGTGGGGGGTATGGAGAATGGGGATATTCACCTGTGTGTGGGGGGGTATGGAGAATGGGGATATTCACCTGTGTGTGGGGGGGTATGGAGAATGGGGATATTCACCTGTGTGTGGGGGGGTAAGGAGAATGGTGATATTCAACTGTGTGTGGGGGGTATGGAGAATGGTGATATTCACCTGTGTGTGGGGGGGTAAGGAGAATGGGGATATTCACCTGTGTGTGGGGGGTATGGAGAATGGGGATATTCACCTGTGTGTGGGGGGTATGGAGAATGGGGATATTCACCTGTGTGTGGGGGGGTATGGAGAATGGCGATATTCACCTGTGTGTGGGGGGTATGGAGAATGGGGATATTCACCTGTGTGGGGGGGGTATGGAGAATGGGGATATTCACCTGTGTGTGGGGGGTGTGGAGAATGGGGATATTCACCTGTGTGTGGGGGGTATGGAGAATGGGGATATTCACCTGTATGTGGGGGGTATGGAGAATGGCGATATTCACCTGTGTGTGGGGGGTATGGAGAATGGTGATATTCACCTGTGTGTGGGGGGTATGGAGAATGGTGATGTTCTACCTGTGTGTGGGGGGGTAAGGAGAATGGGGATATTCACCTGTGTGTGGGGGGTATGGAGAATGGTGATATTCACCTGTGTGTGGGGGGGTATGGAGAATGGGGATATTCACCTGTGTGTGGGGGGGTAAGGAGAATGGGGATATTCACCTGTGTGTGGGGGGTATGGAGAATGGCGATATTCACCTGTGTGTGGGGGGTATGGAGAATGGGGATATTCACCTGTGTGTGGGGGGTATGGAGAATGGGGATATTCACCTGTGTGTGGGGGGTATGGAGAATGGGGATATTCACCTGTGTGTGGGGGGGGGTATGGAGAATGGTGATATTCACCTGTGTGTGGGGGGTATGGAGAATGGGGATATTCACCTGTGTGTGGGGGG
Organism: Phyllobates terribilis; assembly: GCF_046119375.1. NCBI lineage: Eukaryota > Metazoa > Chordata > Amphibia > Anura > Dendrobatidae > Phyllobates > Phyllobates terribilis. Next base: position 389,470,502 of record NW_027362768.1, on the reverse strand, counting down.
TATGGAGAATGGTGATATTCACCTGTGTGTGGGGGGTATGGAGAATGGTGATGTTCACCTGTGTGTGGGGGGTATGGAGAATGGGGATATTCACCTGTGTGGGGGGGGTATGGAGAATGGCGATATTCACCTGTGTGTGGGGGGTGTGGAGAATGGGGATATTCACCTGTGTGTGGGGGGTATGGAGAATGGGGATATTCACCTGTATGTGGGGGGTATGGAGAATGGTGATGTTCACCTGTGTGTGGGGGGTATGGAGAATGGTGATATTCACCTGTGTGTGGGGGGTATGGAGAATGGGGATATTCACCTGTGTGTGGGGGGGTATGGAGAATGGCGATATTCACCTGTGTGTGGGGGGTGTGGAGAATGGGGATATTCACCTGTGTGTGGGGGGTATGGAGAATGGGGATATTCACCTGTATGTGAGGGGTATGGAGAATGGTGATGTTCACCTGTGTGTGGGGGGTATGGAGAATGGTGATATTCACCTGTGTGTGGGGGGTATGGAGAATGGTGATGTTCACCTGTGTGTGGGGGGTATGGAGAATGGTGATGTTCACCTGTGTGTGGGGGGTATGGAGAATGGGGATATTCACCTGTATGTGGGGGGTATGGAGAATGGGGATATTCACCTGTGTGTGGGGGGTACGGAGAATGGGGATATTCACCTGTGTGTGGGGGGTACGGAGAATGGTGATATTCACCTGTGTGTGGGGGGGTATGGAGAATGGTGATATTCACCTGAGTGGGGGGGTATGGAGAATGGTGATATTCACCTGTGTGTGGGGGGTATGGAGAATGGTGATATTCACCTGTATGTGGGGGGTATGGAGAATGGGGATATTCACCTGTGTGTGGGGGGTATGGAGAATGGTGATATTCACCTGTGTGTGGGGGGGTATGGAGAATGGTGATATTCACCTGTATGTGGGGGGTATGGAGAATGGGGATATTCACCTGTGTGTGGGGGGTACGGAGAATGGGGATATTCACCTGTGTGTGGGGGGTACGGAGAATGGTGATATTCACCTGTGTGTGGGGGGGTATGGAGAATGGTGATATTCACCTGAGTGGGGGGGTATGGAGAATGGTGATATTCACCTGTGTGTGGGGTGTATGGAGAATGGTGATATTCACCTGTGTGTGGGGGGGGTATGGAGAATGGTGATATTCACCTGTGTGTGGGGGGTATGGAGAATGGTGATATTCACCTGTGTGTGGCGGGTATGGAGAATGGTGATATTCACCTGTGTGGGGGGGGTATGGAGAATGGTGATATTCACCTGTGTGTGGGGGGTATGGAGAATGGTGATATTCACCTGTGTGTGGGGGGTATGGAGAATGGTGATATTCATCTGTGTGTGGGGGGATATGGAGAATGGTGATATTCACCTGTATGTGGGGGGTATGGAGAATGGTGATATTCACCTGTGTGTGGGGGGTATGGAGAATGGTGATATTCACCTGTGTGTGGGGGGATATGGAGAATGGTGATATTCACCTGTATGTGGGGGGTATGGAGAATGGAGATATTCACCTGTGTATGGGGGGGTATGGAGAATGGCGATATTCACCTGTGTGTGGGGGGTGTGGAGAATGGCGATATTCACCTGTGTGTGGGGGGTATGGAGAATGGGGATATTCACCTGTATGTGGGGGGGGTATGGAGAATGGGGATATTCACCTGTGTGTGGGGGGTATGGAGAATGGGGATATTCACCTGTGTGTGGGGGGTATGGAGAATGGTGATATTCACCTGTGTGTGGGGGGTATGGAGAATGGGGATATTCACCTGTGTGTGGGGGGTATGGAGAATGGGGATATTCACCTGTGTGTGGGGGTATGGAGAATGGGGATATTCACCTGTGTGTGGGGGGTATGGAGAATGGGGATATTCACCTGTGTGTGGGGGGTATGGAGAATGGGGATATTCACCTGTGTGTGGGGGGTATGGAGAATGGGGATATTCACCTGTGTGTGGGGGGTATGGAGAATGGGGATATTCACCTGTGTGTGGGGGGTATGGAGAATGGGGATATTCACCTGTGTGTGGGGGTATGGAGAATGGGGATATTCACCTGTGTGTGGGGGGTATGGAGAATGGGGATATTCACCTGTGTGTGGGGGGTATGGAGAATGGGGATATTCACCTGTGTGTGGGGGGTATGGAGAATGGGGATATTCACCTGTGTGTGGGGTTATGGAGAATGGGGATATTCACCTGTGTGTGGGGGGTATGGAGAATGGGGATATTCACCTGTATGTGGGGGGTAAGGAGAATGGTGATGTTCACCTGTGAGGGGGGGGCGTATGGAGAATGGTGATATTCACCTGTGTGGGGGGGGTATGGAGAATGGTGATATTCACCTGTGTGGGGGGTTATGGAGAATGGCGATATTCACCTGTGAGTGGGGGGTACGGAGAATGGGGATATTCACCTGTGTGTGGGGGGGTATGGAGAATGGTGATATTCACCTGTGTGGGGGGGGTATGGAGAATGGTGATATTCACCTATGTGGTGGGGGTATGGAGAATGGTGATATTCACCTGTGTGTGGGGGGTATGGAGAATGGTGATATTCACCTGTGTGTGGGGGGTATGTAGAATGGCGATATTCACCTGTGAGTGGGGGGTATGGAGAATGGTGATATTCACCTGTGTGGGGGGGGTATGGAGAATGGTGATATTCACTTGTGTGGGGGGGGGGGTATGGAGAATGGTGATATTCACCTGTGTGGGGGGGGGTATGGAGAATGGTGATATTCACCTGTGTGTGTGGGGTATGGAGAATGGTGATATTCACCTGTGTGTGGGGGGTATGGAGAATGGTGATATTCACCTGTGTGTGGGGGGTATGGAGAATGGCGATATTCACCTGTGAGTGGGGGGTATGGAGAATGGTGATATTCACCTGTGAGTGGGGGGTACGGAGAATGGGGATATTCACCTGTGTGTGGGGGGTATGGAGAATGGTGATATTCACGTGTGTGGGGGGTAAGGAGAATGGGGATATTCACCTGTGTGTGGGGGGTATGGAGAATGGGGATATTCACCTGTGTGTGGGGGGTATGGAGAATGGGGATATTCACCTGTGTGTGGGGGATATGGAGAATGGGGATATTCACCTGTGTGTGGCGGGTATGGAGAATGGTGATATTCACCTGTGGGGGGGGGTATGGAGAATGGCGACGTTCACCTGTGGGGGGGGGGTATGGAGAATGGTGATATTCACCTGTATGTGGGGGGTATGGAGAATGGGGATATTCACCTGTGTGGGGGGGGGTATGGAGAATGGGGATATTCACCTGTGTGGGGGGGGTATGGAGAATGGTGATATTCACCTGTGTGGGGGGTATGGAGAATGGTGATATTGACTTGTGTGGGGGGGGTATTGAGAATGGTGATATTCACCTGTATGTGGGGGGTATGGAGAATGGTGATATTCACCTGTGTGTGGGGGGTATGAAGAATGGTGATATTCACCTGTGTGTGGGGGGTATGGAGAATGGCGATATTCACCTGTGAGTGGGGGGTATGGAGAATGGTGATATTCACCTGTGAGTGGGGGGTACGGAGAATGAGGATATTCACCTGTGTGTGGGGGGTATGGAGAATGGTGATATTCACCTGTGTGTGGGGGGTATGGAGAATGGTGATATTCACCTGTGTGTGGGGGGTATAGAGAATGGTGATATTCACCTGTCTGTGGGGGGTATGGAGAATGGTGATATTCACCTGTGTGTGGGGGGTATGGAGAATGGCGATATTCACCTGTGAGTGGGTGGTATGGAGAATGGTGATATTCACCTGTGTGGGGGGGGTATGGAGAATGGTGATATTCACTTGTGTGGGGGGGGTATGGAGAATGGTGATATTCACCTGTGTGGGGGGGGTATGGAGAATGGTGATATTCACCTGTGTGTGTGGGGTATGGAGAATGGTGATATTCACCTGTGTGTGGGGGGTATGGAGAATGGTGATATTCACCTGTGTGTGGGGGGTATGGAGAATGGCGATATTCACCTGTGAGTGGGGGGTATGGAGAATGGTGATGTTCACCTGTGTGGGGGGGGGTATGGAGAATGGTGATATTCACTTGTGTGGGGGGGTATGGAGAATGGTGATATTCACCTGTGTGTGGGGGGTATGGAGAATGGCGATATTCACCTGTGAGTGGGGGGTATGGAGAATGGTGATATTCACCTGTGAGTGGGGGGTACGGAGAATGGGGATATTCACCTGTGTGTGGGGGGTATGGAGAATGGTGATATTCACGTGTGTGGGGGGTAAGGAGAATGGGGATATTCACCTGTGTGTGGGGGGTATGGAGAATGGGGATATTCACCTGTGTGTGGGGGGTATGGAGAATGGGGATATTCACCTGTGTGTGGGGGGTATGGAGAATGGGGATATTCACCTGTGTGTGGCGGGTATGGAGAATGGTGATATTCACCTGTGGGGGGGTATGGAGAATGGTGATATTCACCTGTGTGTGGGGGGGTATGGAGAATGGTGATATTCACCTGTGTGTGGGGGGTATGGAGAATGGTGATATTCACCTGTGAGTGGGGGGTATGGAGAATGGTGATATTCACCTGTGAGTGGGGGGTACGGAGAATGGGGATATTCACCTGTGTGTGGGGGGTATGGAGAATGGTGATATTCACCTGTGTGTGGGGGGTATGGAGAATGGTGATATTGACTTGTGTGGGGGGGGTATGGAGAATGGTGATATTCACCTGTATGTGGGGGGTATGGAGAATGGTGATAATCACCTGTGTGTGGGGGGTATGGAGAATGGCGATATTCACCTGTGAGTGGGGGGTATGGAGAATGGTGATATTCACCTGTGAGTGGGGGGTACGGAGAATGGGGATATTCACCTGTGTGTGGGGGGTATGGAGAATGGTGATATTCACCTGTGTGTGGGGGGTATGGAGAATGGTGATATTCACCTGTGTGTGGGGGGTATGGAGAATGGCGATATTCACCTGTGAGTGGGGGGTATGGAGAATGGCGATATTCACCTGTGTGTTGGGGGGGTATGGAGAATGGCGATATTCACCTGTGTGTGGTGGGTATGGAGAATGGCGATATTCACCTGTGTGTGGTGGGTATGGAGAATGGCGATATTCACCTGTGTGTGGGGGGTATGGAGAATGGCGATATTCACCTGTGTGTGGGGGATATGGAGAATGGTGATATTCACCTGTATGTGGGGGGGGGGGGTATGGAGAATGGTGATATTCACCTGTGTGGGGGGGGTATGGAGAATGGTGATATTCACCTGTGTGTGGGGGGTATGGAGAATGGTGATATTCACCTGTATGGGGGGGGGTATGGAGAATGGGGATATTCACCTGTGTGTGGGGGGTATGGAGAATGGGGATATTCACCTGTATGTGGGGGGTATGGAGAATGGGGATATTCACCTGTGTGTGGGGGGTATGGAGAATGGAGATATTCACCTGTGTGTGGGGGGTATGGAGAATGGCGATATTCACCTGTGTGTGGGGGGTATGGAGAATGGTGATGTTCGCCTGTGTGTGGGGGGTATGGAGAATGGTGATATTCACCTGTGAGTGGGGGGTACGGAGAATGGGGATATTCACCTGTGTGTGGGGGGTATGGAGAATGGTGATATTCACCTGTGTGTGGGGGGTATGGAGAATGGTGATATTGACTTGTGTGGGGGGGGTATGGAGAATGGTGATATTCACCTGTATGTGGGGGGTATGGAGAATGGTGATATTCACCTGTGTGTGGGGGGTATGAAGAATGGTGATATTCACCTGTGTGTGGGGGGTATGGAGAATGGCGATATTCACCTGTGAGTGGGGGGTATGGAGAATGGTGATATTCACCTGTGAGTGGGGGGTACGGAGAATGGGGATATTCACCTGTATGTGGGGGGTATGGAGAATGGTGATATTCACCTGTGTGTGGGGGGTATGGAGAATGGTGATATTCACCTGTGTGTGGGGGGTATGGAGAATGGCGATATTCACCTGTGAGTGGGGGGTATGGAGAATGGCGATATTCACCTGTGTGTTGGGGGGGTATGGAGAATGGCGATATTCACCTGTGTGTGGGGGGTATGGAGAATGGCGATATTCACCTGTGTGTGGTGGGTATGGAGAATGGCGATATTCACCTGTGTGTGGGGGGTATGGAGAATGGCGATATTCACCTGTGTGTGGGGGATATGGAGAATGGTGATATTCACCTGTATGTGGGGGGGGGGGGTATGGAGAATGGTGATATTCACCTGTGTGTGGGGGGTATGGAGAATGGTGATATTCACCTGTGTGTGGGGGGTATGGAGAATGGAGATATTCACCTGTGTGTGGGGGGTATGGAGAATGGCGATATTCACCTGTGTGTGGGGGGTATGGAGAATGGTGATGTTCGCCTGTGTGTGGGGGGTATGGAGAATGGTGATGTTCACCTGTGTGTGGGGGGTATGGAGAATGGTGATATTCACCTGTGTGTGGGGGGTATGGAGAATGGCGATATTCACCTGTGTGTGGGGGGTATGGAGAATGGTGATATTCACCTGTGTGTGGGGGGTATGGAGAATGTTGATGTTCACCTGTGTGTGGGGGGTATGGAGAATGGTGATGTTCACCTGTATGTGGGGGGTATGGAGAATGGGGATATTCACCTGTGTGTGGGGGGTATGGAGATTGGTGATATTCACCTGTGTGTGGGGGGTATGGAGAATGGTGATATTCACCTGTGTGTGGGGGGTATGGAGAATGTTGATGTTCACCTGTATGTGGGGGGTATGGAGAATGGGGATATTCACCTGTGTGTGGGGGGTATGGAGAATGGGGATATTCACCTGTGTGTGGGGGGGTACGGAGAATGGGGATATTCACCTGTGTGGGGGCGTATGGACAATGGGGATATTCACCTGTATGTGGGGGGTACGGAGAATGGGGATATTCACCTGTGTGGGGGGTATGGAGAATGGTGATATTCACTTGTGTGTGGGGGGTATGGAGAATGGGGATATTCACCTGTGGGGGGGGTACGGAGAATGGTGATATTCACCTGTGTGTGGGGGGTATGGAGAATGGCGATATTCACCTGTGTGTGGGGGGGCGTAAGGAGAATGGTGATATTCACCTGTGTCGGGGGGGTATGGAGAATGGTGATATTCACTTGTGTGGGGGGGTATGGAGAATGGTGATATTCACCTGTATGTGGGGGGTATGGAGAATGGCGATATTCACCTGTGTGTGGGGGGTACGGAGAATGGTGATATTCACCTGTGTGTGGGGGGTATGGAGAATGGGGATATTCACCTGTGGGGGGGGGTAAGGAGAATGGTGATATTCACCTGTGTGGGGGGTATGGATAATGGTGATATTCACCTGTGGGGGGGGTAAGGAGAATGGTGATAGGCACCTGTGTGTGGGGGGGGGGTATGGAGAATCTGGATATTCACCTGTGTGTGGGGGGTATGGAGAATGGCGATATTCACCTGTGTGTGGGGGGTATGGAGAATGGTGATGTTCGCCTGTGTGTGGGGGGTATGGAGAATGGTGATATTCACCTGTGTGTGGGGGGGGTACGGAGAATGGGGATATTCACCTGTGTGTGGGGGGTATGGATAATGGTGATATTCACCTGTGGGGGGGGGGTATGGAGAATGGTGATATTCATTGGTGTGTGGGGGGGTATGGAGAATGGGGATATTCACCTGTGTGTGGGGGGTATGGAGAATGGTGATATTCACCTGTATGTGGGGGGTATGGAGAATGGCGATATTCACCTGTGTGTTGGGGGGGTATGGAGAATGGCGATATTCACCTGTGTGTGAGGAGTACGGAGAAGGGGGATATTCACCTGTGTGTGAGGAGTACGGAGAAGGGGGATATTCACCTGTGTGGGGGCGTATGAAGAATGGGGATATTCACCTGTGTGGGGGGGTATGGAGAATGGGGATATTCACCTGTGTGGGGGGGGTATGGAGAATGGTGATATTCACCTGTGTGGGGGGGTATGGAGAATGGTGATATTCACTTGTGTGGGGGGGTATGGAGAATGGCGACGTTCACCTGTGAGTGGGGGGTATGGAGAATGGCGATATTCACCTGTGAGTGGGGGGTATGGAGAATGGCGATATTCACCTGTGTGTTGGGGGGGTATGGAGAATGGCGATATTCACCTGTGTGTGGGGGGTATGGAGAATGGCGATATTCACCTGTGTGTGGGGGGTATGGAGAATGGCGATATTCACCTGTGTGTGGGGGGTATGGAGAATGGCGATATTCACCTGTGTGTGGGGGGTATGGAGAATGGTGATATTCACCTGTGTGTGGGGGGTATGGAGAATGGTGATATTCACCTGTGTGGGGGGGGGTATGGAGAATGGTGATATTCACCTGTGTGTGTGTGGGGGGTATGGAGAATGGTGATATTCACCTGTGTGTGGGGGGTATGGAGAATGGTGATATTCACCTGTGTGTGGGGGGTATGGAGAATGGTGATATTCACCTGTATGTGGGGGGTATGGAGAATGGGGATATTCACCTGTATGTGGGGGGTTTGGAGAATGGTGATATTCACCTGTGTGTGGGGGGTATGGAGAATTGTGATATTCACCTGTGTGGGGGGGGGGTACGGAGAATGGTGATATTCACCTGTGTGGGGGAGGGTATGGAGAATGGGGATATTCACCTGTGTGTGGGGGGGGGTACGGAGAATGGTGATATTCACCTGTGTGTGGGGGGTATAGAGAATGGTGATATTCACCTGTGTGTGGGGGGTATGGAGAATGGTGATATTCACCTGTGTGGGGGGGGTTTGGAGAATGGGGATATTCACCTGTGTGTGGGGGGTATGGAGAATGGGGATATTCACCTGTGTGTGGGGGGTATGGAGAATGGTGATATTCACCTGTGTGTGGGGGGTACGGAGAATGGAGATATTCACCTGTGTGTGGGGGGTATGGAGAATGGGGATATTCACGTGTGTGTGGGGGGTACGGAGAATGGGGATATTCAACTGTGTGGGGGGGGTATGGAGAATGGGGATATTCACCTGTGTGTGGGGGGGGCATGGAGAATGGGGATATTCACCTGTGTGTGGGGGGTATGGAGAATGGTGATATTCACCTGTTTGGGGGGCGTATGGAAAATGGCGATATTCACCTGTGTGGGGGCGTATGGAGAATGGGGATATTCACCTGTATGTGGGGGGTACGGAGAATGGGGATATTCACCTGTGTGGGGGGTATGGAGAATGGTGATACTCACCTGTGTGTGGGGGGTATGGAGAATGGGGATATTCACCTGTGTGTGGGGGGTTACGGAGAATGGGGATATTCGCCTGTGTGGGGACGTATGGACAATGGGGATATTCACCTGTGTGGGGGGTATGGAGAATGGTGATATTCACCTGTGTGGGGGGTATGGAGAATGGTGATATTCACCTGTGTGTGGGGGGTATGGAGAATGGGGATATTCACCTGTGTGGGGGGTATGGAGAATGGTGATATTCACCTGTGTGTGGGGGGTATGGAGAATGGGGATATTCACCTGTGGGGGGGGTATGGAGAATGGGGATATTCACCTGTGTGGTGGGTACGGAGAATGGTGATATTCACCTGTGTGTGGGGGGTATGGAGAATGGCGATATTCACCTCTGTGTGGGGGGGCGTATGGAGAATGGTGATATTCACCTGTGTGGAGGGGGTATGGAGAATGGTGATATTCACTTGTGTGGGGGGGTATGGAGAATGGTGATATTCACCTGTATGTGGGGGGTACGTAGAATGGTGATATTCACCTGTGTGTGTGGGGTATGGAGAATGGGGATATTCACCTGTGTGTGTGGGGTATGGAGAATGGGGATATTCACCTGTGGGGGGGTTAGGAGAATGGTGATATTCACCTGTGTGGGGGGTATGGAGAATGGCGATATTCACCTGTGTGTGGGGGGTACGTAGAATGGTGATATTCACCTGTGTGTGTGGGGTATGGAGAATGGGGATATTCACCTGTGGGGGGGTTAGGAGAATGGTGATATTCACCTGTGTGGGGGGTATGGATAATGGTGATATTCACCTGTGGGGGGGGGTAAGGAGAATGGTGATATGCACCTGTGTGTGGGGGGGGTATGGAGAATCTGGATATTCACCTGTGTGTGGGGGGTATGGAGAATGGGGATATTCACCTGTGTGTGGGGGGTATGGAGAATGGGGATATTCACCTGTGTGTGGGGGGTATGGAGAATGGGGATATTCACCTGTGTGTGGGGGGTATGGAGAATGGGGATATTCACCTGTGTGTGGGGGGTATGGAGAATGGTGATATTCACCTGTGTGTGGGGGGTATGGAGAATGGTGATATTCACCTGTGTGTGGGGGGTATGGTGAATGGTGATATTCACCTGTGTGTGGGGGGTATGGAGAATGGTGATATTCACCTGTGTGTGGGGGGTATGGTGAATGGTGATATTCGCCTGTGTGTGGGGGGTATGGAGAATGGGGATATTCAACTGTGTGTGGGGGGTATGGAGAATGGTGATATTCACCTGTGTGTGGGGGGTATGGAGAATGGTGATATTCACCTGTGTGTGGGGGGTATGGAGAATGGTGATATTCACCTGTGTGTGGGGGGTATGGAGAATGGGGATATTCACCTGTGTGTGGGGGGTATGGAGAATGGGGATATTCACCTGTGTGTGGGGGGTATGGAGAATGGGGATATTCACCTGTGTGTGGGGGGTATGGAGAATGGTGATATTCACCTGTGTGTGGGGGGTATGGAGAATGGTGATATTCACCTGTGTGTGGGGGGTATGGAGAATGGGGATATTCACCTGTGTGTGGGGGGTATGGTGAATGGTGATATTCGCCTGTGTGTGGGGGGTATGGAGAATGGGGATATTCAACTGTGTGTGGGGGGTGTGGAGAATGGGGATATTCACCTGTGTGGGGTGGGGGTATGGAGAATGGTGATATTCACCTGTGTGTGGGGGGTATGGAGAATGGGGATATTCACCTGTGTGTGGGGGGTATGGAGAATGGGGATATTCACCTGTGTGTGGGGGGTATGGAGAATGGGGATATTCACCTGTGTGTGGGGGGTATGGAGAATGGGGATATTCACCTGTGAGTGGGGGGTACGGAGAATGTTGATATTCACCTGTGTGTGGGGGGTATGGAGAATGGTGATATTCGCCTGTGTGTGGGGGGTATGGATAATGGTGATATTCACCTGTGGGGGGGGTATGGAGAATGGTGATATTCATTGGTGTGTGGGGGGGTATGGAGAATGGGGATATTCACCTGTGTGTGGGGGGTATGGAGAATGGGGATATTCACCTGTGTGTGGGGGGTATGGAGAATGGTGATATTCACCTGTGTGTGGGGGGTATGGAGAATGGGGATATTCACCTGTGGGGGGGGGGTATGGAGAATGGTGATATTCATTGGTGTGTGGGGGGTATGGAGAATGGGGATATTCACCTGTGTGTGGGGGGTATGGAGAATGGGGATATTCACCTGTGTGTGGGGGGTATGGAGAATGGTGATATTCACCTGTGTGTGGGGGGTATGGAGAATGGGGATATTCACCTGTGTGTGGGGGGTATGGAGAATGGTGATATTCACCTGTGTGTGGGGGGTATGGAGAATGGGGATATTCACCTGTGTGTGGGGGGTATGGAGAATGGAGATATTCACCTGTGTGTGGGGGGTATGGTGAATGGTGATATTCGCCTGTGTGTGGGGGGTATGGAGAATGGGGATATTCAACTGTGTGTGGGGGGTATGGAGAATGGGGATATTCACCTGTGTGGGGGGGGGGTATGGAGAATGGTGATATTCACCTGTGTGTGGGGGGTATGGTGAATGGTGATATTCGCCTGTGTGTGGGGGGTATGGAGAATGGGGATATTCACCTGTGTGTGGGGGGTATGGAGAATGGGGATATTCACCTGTGTGGGGGGGGGGTATGGAGAATGGTGATATTCACCTGTGTGTGGGGGGTATGGAGAATGGGGATATTCACCTGTGTGTGGGGGGTATGGAGAATGGGGATATTCACCTGTGGGGGGGGGGTATGGAGAATGGTGATATTCATTGGTGTGTGGGGGGTATGGAGAATGGGGATATTCACCTGTGTGTGGGGGGTATGGAGAATGGGGATATTCACCTGTGTGTGGGGGGTATGGAGAATGGTGATATTCACCTGTGTGTGGGGGGTATGGAGAATGGGGATATTCACCTGTGTGTGGGGGGTATGGAGAATGGTGATATTCACCTGTGTGTGGGGGGTATGGAGAATGGGGATATTCACCTGTGTGTGGGGGGTATGGAGAATGGAGATATTCACCTGTGTGTGGGGGGTATGGTGAATGGTGATATTCGCCTGTGTGTGGGGGGTATGGAGAATGGGGATATTCAACTGTGTGTGGGGGGTATGGAGAATGGGGATATTCACCTGTGTGGGGGGGGGGTATGGAGACTGGTGATATTCACCTGTGTGTGGGGGGTATGGTGAATGGTGATATTCGCCTGTGTGTGGGGGGTATGGAGAATGGGGATATTCACCTGTGTGTGGGGGGTATGGAGAATGGGGATATTCACCTGTGTGGGGGGGGGGGTATGGAGAATGGTGATATTCACCTGTGTGTGGGGGGTATGGAGAATGGGGATATTCACCTGTGTGTGGGGGGTATGGAGAATGGGGATATTCACCTGTGTGTGGGGGGTATGGAGAATGGGGATATTCACCTGTGTGTGGGGGGTATGGAGAATGGGGATATTCACCTGTGAGTGGGGGGTATGGAGAATGGTGATATTCACCTGTGTGTGGGGGGTATGGAGAATGGTGATATTCACCTGTGTGTGGGGGGTATGGAGAATGGTGATATTCACCTGTGTGTGGGGGGTATGGAGAATGGGGATATTCACCTGTGTGTGGGGGGTATGGAGAATGGGGATATTCACCTGTGTGTGGGGGGTATGGAGAATGGGGATATTCACCTGTGAGTGGGGGGTATGGAGAATGGTGATATTCACCTGTGTGTGGGGGGTATGGAGAATGTTGATATTCACCTGTGTGTGGGGGGTACGGAGAATGGGGATATTCACCTGTGTGTGGGGGGTATGGAGAATGGTGATATTCACCTGTGTGTGGGGGGTATGGAGAATGTTGATATTCACCTGTGTGTGGGGGGTACGGAGAATGGGGATATTCACCTGTGTGTGGGGGGTATGGAGAATGGGGATATTCACCTGTGTGTGGACTTATTCTGCTCATCAAATAGAAAGGGGACATATTTCAGAAAGTATCAGAACTGATTCATTGATGGACAATTACAATATGTATCTAGAAGTAGCAGAATCAATAATCCATAATGGTCTGGGACGTTCGCTCATCACCTGCGGTAAAACAATTCAACCTGAAAAATAACAGAAGAGGCAAAAAGTCCATGTTCCATGTTTGATGCAGATGGAGGCCTGGAGCCCCCACAGCTTATACCAGGGACCTGTACGTTCTGCACAAGTACTGCTTCCATTTTTAAGAAATTATGTTCATTGTTTTTTTTTAATATGAAAAAAATAAAAACCTTGGTTAAGGCGGAGAGCAGCGCGGGCTAAGCTGGAGAGGAGTGAGCCGGCCCTGTCAGCAGACGGATCATTAACCGGTTAACGAGGTGAAGACACAAGGAGGAGGACGTGTGACTTGTTAAGTGCGGCTCTTGTAGCCCACTCCCTATGGAGATTAATGCTCTATATTGATAGACCCAGCACAATATGCGGCCTCCATTCAGCTGCCAGACAAAAGCGTGACCCGAGCTACCACAGGCATGTCCTGTGCTTCCTAAGCCCACGTTCCCACAATGAGTTTTTGGTGTATTTTTAATGGGTGCAGAAAATCTGCTACATCAAAAACTCATGTTCCTTCTTGTACAGATTAGTGATCCCAGAGATACAATGTATCAGCTAAACAGGAACCACATCCCCCTGTAACAAGGGGAAGATCCAGGAGGCTCATCCGAGGCCGGAGACGTCCATGTACTGGCCCCGTCCCAGAGACGTCCATGAACCAGCCCCGTCCCGGAGACGTCCATGTACCGGCCCCGTCCCGGAGACGTCCATGTACTGGCCCCGTCCCAGAGACGTCCATGAACCAGCCCCGTCCCGGAGACGTCCATGTACCGGCCCCGTCCCGGAGACGTCCATGCACCGGCCCCGTCCCGGAGACGTCCATGTACCGGCCCCGTCCCGGAGACGTCCATGAACCGGCCCCGTCCCGGAGACGTCCATGTACCGGCCCCTTCCCGGAGACGTCCATGTACGGGCCCCGTCCCGGAGACGTCCATGTACCGGCCCCGTCCCGGAGACGTCCATGCACCGGCCCCGTCCCGGAGACGTCCATGCACCGGCCCCGTCCCTGAGTCGTCCATGTACCGGCCCCGTCCCGGAGACGTCCATGTACCGGCCCCGTCCCGGAGACGTCCATGTACCGGCCCCGTTCCAGAGACGTCCATGTATCGGCCCCGTCCCGGAGACGTCCATGTACCGGCCCCGTCCCGGAGACGTCCATGTACCGTCCCCGTCTCGGAGACGTCCATGTACCGGCCCCGTCCCGGAGACGTCCATGTACCGGCCCCGTCCCGGAGACATCCATGTACCGGCCTCGTCCCGGAGACATCCATGTACCGGCCCCGTCCCGGAGACGTCCATGTACCGGGCCCGGAGACGTCCATGTACCGGCCCCGTCCCGGAGACGTCCATGTACCGGCCCCGTCCCTGAGATGTCCATGTACCGGCCCCGTTCCAGAGACGTCCATGTACCCGCCCCGTTCCAGAGACGTCCATGTACCGGCCCCGTCCCAGACACGTCCATGTACCGGCCCCGCCCCGGAGACGTCGAGGTACCGGCCGCGTCCCGGAGACGTCCATGTACCGGCCCCGTTCCGGAGACGTCCATGTACCGGCCCCGTCCCGGAGACGTCCATGTACCGGCCCCATCCCGGAGACGTCCATGTAGCGGCCCCGTCCCGGAGACGTCCATGTACCGGCCCCGTCACGGAGACGTCCATGTACCGGCCCCGTCCCGGAGACATCCATGTACCGGCCCCGTCCCGGAGACGTCCATGTACAGGCCCCGTCCCGGAGACGTCCATGTACCGGCCCCGTCCCGGAGACGCCCATTACCGGTCCCGTCCCGGAGACGTCCATGCACCGGCCCCGTCCCGGAGACGTCCATGCACCGGCCCCGTCCCGGAGACGTCCATGCACCGGCCCCGTCCCGGAGACGTCCATGCACCGGCCCCGTCCCGGAGACGTCCATGTACCGGCCCCGTCCCGGAGACGTCCATGTACCGGCCCCGTCCCGGAGACGCCCATGTACCGGCACGTCCCGGAGACGTCCATGTACCGGTCCCGTCCCGGAGACGTCCATGCACCGGCCCCGTCCCGGAGAAGTCCATTCACCGACCCCGTCCCGGAGACGTCCATGCACCGGCCCCGTTCCGGAGACGTCCATGTAATGGCCCCGTCCCGGAGACGTCCATGCATCGGCCCCGTCCCGGAGACGTCCATGTACCGGCCCCGTCCCGGAGACGTCCATGTACCGGCCCCATCCCGGAGACATCCATGTACCGGCCCCGTCCTGGAGACGCCCATGTACTGGCCACGTCACGGAGACGTCCATGTACCGGCCCCATCCCGGAGACGTCCATGTAGCGGCCCCGTCCCGGAGACGTCCATGTACCGGCCCCGTCACGGAGACGTCCATGTACCGGCCCCGTCCCGGAGACATCCATGTACCGGCCCCGTCCCAGAGACGTCCATGTACAGGCCCCGTCCCGGAGACGTCCATGTACCGGCCCCGTCCCGGAGACGCCCATTACCGGTCCCGTCCCGGAGACGTCCATGCACCGGCCCCGTCCCGGAGACGTCCATGCACCGGCCCCGTCCCGGAGACGTCCATGCACCGGCCCCGTCCCGGAGACGTCCATGCACCGGCCCCGTCCCGGAGACGTCCATGTACCGGCCCCGTCCCGGAGACGTCCATGTACCGGCCCCGTCCCGGAGACGTCCATGTACCGGCCCCGTCCCGGAGACGTCCATGTACCGGCCCCATCCCGGAGACATCCATGTACCGGCCCCGTCCTGGAGACGCCCATGTACTGGCCACGTCCCGGAGACGTCCATGTACCGGTCCCGTCCCGGAGACGTCCATGCACCGGCCCCGTCCCGGAGACGTCCATGCACCGTCCCGGAGACGTCCATGTACCGGCCCCGTCCCGGAGACGTCCATGTATGGGCCCCGTCCCGGAGAATTCCATGCACCGGCCCCGTCCCGGAGACGTCCATGCACCGGCCCCGTCCCGGAGACGTCCATGTACCGGCCCCGTCCCGGAGACGTCCATGTACAGGCCCTGTCCCGGAGACGTCCATGCACCGGCCCCGTCCCGGAGACGTCCATGTACCGGCCCCGTCCCGGAGACGTCCATGTACCGGCCCCGTCCCGGAGACGTCCATGTACCGGCCCCGTCCCGGAGACGTCCATATACCGGCCCCGTCCCGGAGACTTCCATGTACCGGCCCCGTCCCGGAGGCGTCCATGTACTGGCCCCGTCCCGGAGACGTCCATGCACCGGCCCCGTCCCGGAGACCAGCACATCTGCACACTGGAGAGCTCTCAGTACTTGCTGCACTTCTATTTTCTTGAAGGTTTATTAAATTAAGAATCACGAATAATAACTGTGTGCAGGATTATGTAGATAGATAGTAATGAATGGAGGCAGCTCACCAAGCAGCATGGCAGAAAAAAACGGTGGTTTATCAGCTCATAGTGGCGGTGGTAACGTTTCGGTTGTGAGGTGTGAACCTTTCTCAGTGATAGGATACAAATGCTGTGAAGGTGATTATACAAGGTTATAAAAAATACATATACAAGGTGAATATACAGATATATGACCATATACATTCAAAATACCTGTAAGTGAAGGTATTACAGTACCACAGTGCACAGAAAAGGCGCAATAGTGCTAACTATGCAGGTAAATACCATGATAAATCCCCGTGACGTCACCTCACGTCCCTTCCATACTAGGACTTGTGCGCATTTTGCGCTCACTGATCGTTCCCTTGATGGCTCTGGTGACCTCACATCGCACACCTGCTGTCTGACATGTGCAGGGGGCTAATCAGGACACCCAATACAGCGGCTTTGTTATATAGATGTCCCAGTGACCTATAGGGGGCGTCATCAGAGCTAGTTAATGTGATGTTTGTCACCTGGTATTTACCTGCATAGTTGGCACTATTGCTGTGCACTGTGGTGCTGTAATACCTTCACTTACAGGTATTTTCATGTAGATGCACATGGTCATATAGCTGTTTATTCACCTTATATATGTATTTTTTTATAACATTGTATAATCACTTTGCCTTTAAATATAGGCTACAAATGCCATAAAGGTTCAGACCTCATAACGGAAACATTGCCACTATGGGCTAATAAGCCGCGGCTGTGCGGCCATATTGCTGGGTGGGCTGCCTCCAGGCATCTTATCGGGATGGTTTGGTGTTGGCCAGGGAGGGTCCGCACCCGCAGTCCCCTGGAGCGGCTCCTGGGTAGATGATAGATGATATATAATAGACAGATGGATAATAGATAGATAATAGATGATAGACGCCGCGTGCAGAATTATTAGACAATTTGCATTGCTGATGATGATGATATTACTGATCCGTCCAGAAGGTTATTAAACCTGAATATATAAAAAGTCGGCGCGGTTTTGTCTCGGCAGAATATCTATGTGTGCAGAATTATTATACGACTAAAAGAAAAATGTGAATTTTCCATCAGCAGTTTCTTTCCATCTGTTACAGAGAGAATAGGAAGCAAACGTCAATGTACAGAATCCATTTCTGGAGACACATTGATCCCCTCGTTCCTAGACTGCCGTCATGTATAACGTCCTGAGGATGGGGCTGCCCGGATAGGTTCAGGGGCAGACATACCATTGGTACAACCTGTCAGGGGCCCAGGAGGTCAGGGGCCCGGGAGGTCAGGGGCCCGGGAGGTCAGAGGCCCGGGAGGTCAGAGGCTCGGGAGGTCAGAGGCCCGGGAGGTCAGGGGCCTGGGAGGTCAGGGGCCTGGGAGGTCAGAGGCCCGGGAGGTCAGGGGCCCGGGAGGTCAGGGGCCCGGGAGGTCAGAGGCCTGGGAGGTCAGAGGCCCGGGAGGTCAGGGGCCCGGGAGATCAGAGGCCCGGGAGGTCAGGGGCCCGGGAGGTCAGGGGCCCGGGAGGTCAGAGGCCCAGGAGGTCAGGGGCCCGGGACGTCAGGGGTCCGGGAGGTCAGGGGCCCCTTCTACCTCCACGGCAGTATACAGTTTCTGTCACAGTATTGTGTTACACAGGGCCCCATACACTGTTCTTGCATAGAAAAAACCTGAGAGTCTGAACTGAAACGTAATTTGATGTGCATGCAAAATGTAAATGCATGTTCACATAAGGCCACTAGAAAGAGAAAAACCAAAGACAAGCAAAATACCCAAATAACTGGAAGTAAATGGATAAATCGCACAGTGCAAAAATAATGATAAATAATAAAGGGTATTTAGTTAACATAATTTTGATCAAAATAATGTAAAAGCCATCTCACCACGTCACGGTAACCACAGTCCTAGCTCTAATATTTATCCATTTACTTCCAGTTATTTGGGTATTTTGCTTGTCTTTGGTTTTTCACTGTTCTTGCATAGTGGCCTCTTCTATATCTGCCTCTATATAGGTTTATTATATATATATATATATAAGCAGAAAGCACCTGCGCCCTATACTGAGCACTTGGGGCATACATCATGGGTGGGCACGGGGCTCCAGGACCTGATGAAAGTGAGAACAGCGTCCATTATAAGTCAGTATAGCAAAGTGTTCCACACGACACAGATCAATACCATAAAAAGATCCATATTACCAAATATAAATTGTAATATGAAACCTCCAAGGAAAAGTCCCATCAGGTGGATTCCCATGAGGAAAAAGGTGACGTGCCCAGTGTCAGATCTAGGAGATAAGTGACATTATAGGGCCGGCTCATCCCACAGGCCTCCTGTGTTCAGTCCTTTAACAAAGCTGCATATATGGACCATGAGCCAAGAAAGTGTCCGCACAGGAGATCAGAACCAGGGGGGCTGCGAGGAAATCCCTGGGACCATATACAGTGGGGGAAAAAAAATATTTAGTCAGCCCCCAAATGTGCAAGTTCTCCCACTTACAAAGATGAGAGCGGCCTGTAATTGACATCATTGGTCGACCTCGACTATGAGAGACAAAATGAGAAAACAAATCCTGGAAATCACATTGTCTGATTTGGAAAAAAAAATTTTTTTCAAATTTTGGTGGAAAATAAGTATTTGGTCAATTACAAAAGTTCATCTCGATACTTTGTTATTTATACTTTGTTGGCAATGACAGAGGTGAAACGTTTTCTGTAAGTCTACACAAGGTTGGCAGACACTGTTGCTGGTATGTTGTCCCATTCCTTCATGCAGATCTCCTCTAGAGCGGTGATGTTTTGGGGCTGTCGCTGGGCAACACGGACTTTCAACTCCCTCCAAAGGTTTTCTCTAGGGTTTAGATCTGGAGACTGGCTAGGCCACTCCAGGACCTTGAAATGCTTCTTACTCTTTCGTTGCCCTGGCGGTGTGCTTGGGATCATTGTCATGAAAGACCCAGCCAAATTTCATCTTCAATGCCCTTGCCGATGGAAGGAGGTTTGCACTCAAAATCTCACGATATATGGCCCCATTCATTCTTTCATGTACACGGATCAATGGTCCTGGTCCCTTGGCAGAGAAACAGCCCCAAAGCATGATGTTGCCACCCCCATGCTTCACAGTAGGTATGGTGTTCTTTGGATGCAACTCAGCATTCTTTCTCCTCCAAACATTTCTTTCCAAATCAGACAATGTGATTTTCAGAATTTGTTTTCTCATTTTGTCTCTGATAATCGAGGTCGACCTATGATGTCAATTACAGGCCGACCTCATCTCTGTAAGTGGGAGAACTTGCAAAATTGGGGGCTGATTAAATGATTTTTTCCCCAACTGTATACATACAGTCCTGATCTTACACCACAGTCCACCATACAAACTCCGTCTGATGCCAGAGACACAAGAGATCCTCATTGTGAGTTCAACGCATCCGGTGCTGAACCCAAGAATGGCCCCTAAGAAAACGAACGTGACGACGGATAATGATGGATGCCGTCCTGTCGACGACTGGGGATGAAATGACGACACGTGAAGCATGTGTTGTGCCAGTCGCTCATATAAGACTGGACGACACTGGAATATCCTGGATATCACGCGTGTCCAATACTAAAGTGGAGCGTCGCGGGGACTGGCGGGGACACAGCCTTACCGAGCAGCGAACCGGCAGTCACCCGGCCACTGCAGCCTGCACCCCCGCCACTCCGGGGAGGACACAGAAGACAAGGACAAAACAAAAAACACTCCGCCCCTCCTGGCATTTTTCCCAGAAATAAAGTTTCCATTTCCCATTTGGATCAATTCTGGGCCGATACCAAAGTAACTTTACCTAATAATGTAACAAGCACATGATACAATGTACGCTGGCGCCGTGCCCAGAACACCATTCCTCCAGTATCTGTACCTACAGCCATTGCTACAAGACGCCTGACATGGGACTTCTTGTACAATCTCAGAGACGGACCGTGGCTCTCTGCAGCCCCCCTGTCCACACAAACCCCTGGAAGTTGTCTCTTTCCCCTTCAGGTTTTTATGTGCCCGATCCTTATCTCAAAGAGGTGGGAGGCCCCCATACACATGGGGCTGACTATGATCTAATGCGTATAATGGTCTAAACCCTCAATATACTGTTCCTGAAAT
This sequence comes from Phyllobates terribilis, assembly GCF_046119375.1. NCBI lineage: Eukaryota > Metazoa > Chordata > Amphibia > Anura > Dendrobatidae > Phyllobates > Phyllobates terribilis. Next base: position 389,449,602 of record NW_027362768.1, on the reverse strand, counting down.
GCTCTGTGCTGCTGCTGAGAACCCTGCTGCTTCACCCATTCCAGAGTGCATTGGGGAATCTCATGAATGAAGCAGATCCATCCATCCTTCAGTCCTTTGCTCCTCATTATGCACAGACTGAAATGTTTTCTACAAGCCTTTGATCACCGGATTGACGAGAGACTCGGACGGAGCAGATCCCGATGAGAAGCGGCTTCATGGGATTTATTAGCCTCCGGCATGTGAGATTGTGCAAGGCCAATTCCCACATTTCCTCACCAGCCTTCTCCGGATCATAAATGTGGTTCCTGGACCGTCCTCTGATGATCGGCCTCCTGGGGAGGTCTCGCCTTTACACCATGCATTGTAGGAGACTATAGCGGCCCTCCGCACCGGAGCAGATCCTCTAAGTGTAATGGGGTCTCCAGCCACGGGCTGACGGGACGCTCTTACCTAGGGACAACACAGCATTCAAAGCGAAGCTAAGAATCAGTAAAAACAGGCAAATATCCCATAAAGCATCCGATCACACGCAACAAACCATACAGAAATCAAGAGCAAATCCCGGACCAGGACGATTACAGTGGTCAAACAGTAAAGGGGCAATAGAAGCGCTCATTATAATAATGTGCTCATATAAACGCATGCAAAGAGTTGTTAGGTCCTCAAACCAACAATGCTATATACTGTACGGCTTATATGACAAAAGGAGGCAGGGAATAGACAAAGACACCGATGGTTCCAGCCACCAGCTCCAAGGAAGTCCTGGTCAATGCCCCTGCTGTACAGACGGCCCCTGTTCACCCCAGACTGACGCCTACAAGAGCGATCCACAGCTAGCCCTGTCCCCGGACTGACCAGCCCTGGACTGACCCTACCTGCTTCCTGACGTCACTGCTTTCTGGGTCTTCTATCCTTGGATTACGATATCGGAGAGAATGAGACACAGGACAGGATGTATGTGTCAAACAAGCTCTAACTTTATTACAAAGCATAGGGTTTATATACACCCTGAAGGCAGGAAACGGATTTACCATATATGGTCCGATTATACAATTTAGCACACAAAGACTGGTTTCTGTTCTCGTGATGTCTATGCTTGTGTTGAAACAATGAATCGGACACATTTAATTAGACACATTTAATCAGATACATTCTGATGACTAGCAAGGACACGTTAGTCTCTATTGATACAAGGAAGGAACATTTAACTGTTGTTTTGACCTAAAGTAACTGTCAGACTTATATAGCATAGATGGGGCCTTTAAACTTGAGGGACCTCATCTTCTGCTATAACATTCCCAACAGGTTTCTCCAAAACCTGATTCATCGGGGGATCGGCACTATCTATATCTTCAGGAACACCTTAGTAGGGATGTTAAACTGGCCACTATACAGGTGATGGCGCTGAGATGAGCAGCTCTAGAACGGACAACAGTAACAGGTGATCGGTGGAGGTGCCGGGTGTCGCACCCTCGCCGACCCTTATCCTGGGGACTGAGCAACCCCATCATCACTCACCTATCACATATACAAAAGTCAGTCTGAGTTGTGTATTTCCCTGGCGAGTGGACTGTGATTGATAAAAAGATGGAAATCTATCAAGTACGGCCCCATACACAATAAATGAACATCGGATCAGTCAGCAGTCTAATGTGCATGGGGTTCTGCCTGGACAGATGGCACAGAAGGGTTTGGTGCAGGATTTGTGACGGCCGATCCTGTTCTTCTCCTGGACAAAGTCTGGTTGGGCAATCCTGAGTAAGGAGGACCTGGGAGAGATCTCTATCCAAAGTGTATGGGTGCTTCACTCTTCTGGGGTCCGCACTATTACTATCGGTAATGCATGTGCTGCTGTATTTAGTACACCCCTGATTTTATCGAAAAGGAGGACAAGTTCCTGTAAAGAGTCTGAGACAGCAGAGGCTGCTAAAAGTTGTGAGAAAAGAACTGTGAAGACAACTGGGTGCGACTGGTGCCAGGAGACCTCAGACACCTACAGATCCTTGGGGTTAATGGAGTCTCAGAGGGTAAGACACTCATTGTCTGCACCCCATTAATGGCCCATAAATCCCCAACGCAATGGGCCGCCCTCATTTAGCAGACGTCCCCGTAATAAACATAGATTTTCTTCCGTGATGTTTTCCTTGTGAGATGAAAAGCTCCACAGATGTTGCCGTCACCTCCGGATTATATTAAGATACTTTTTTCTCAGAAGATAAGATCACAGAGTTTTAGCTTGAGGAGCCCTTACAATTAACATGTGAGCATGGACGCACTACAAAGCGCCGGACCCCAGACATTTTACTGTCTGTTGGAAGCTTTACTTAACCTGACGGGGTATGAGCAGCTGGCCTCCAGATTACCAGAAAAATGCCAGGCTTTCTCCAAGCCATGCAACAATTAGGAGCCATCCTCCACCGGGAGACGAGGACTTCAAGGTTGAGCCATCTTGCACCATTTATCTCTTGCTCAGGAGCTGCCCCTTTGGTTGTCTTCCCTCTCAGGCAGTCGTCAGAGTAGCTGCCCCCCCCCCGAATGAGCAACAGCTGCCGACAGCCGAATGCTCCACATATTATATGGCAAAGCTGGAGAGAAGCAGATCCCACACACCACTGATGCCGCTTATCTCTCGGGGAAACCCATAATTAGGCAGAAGAAGAGAGGACAATCCACCGGTCTCCAGAAGAACAAATCATTGTCAAGATCTGCCCGAGTCGCTAACTATCCAAAAGTGGAACCGATCAGTAGATTAACCCCAGTATCCTCGGCAGCATTTCTAGATCTGTCGTCCGCTTTAAGACCCTGCAGGAACAGTGAGGGCCACGAGATCTCCTGGTTACTTTTACCACTTATTGTTGGGTTTATTATTCCTTTAACCCAATGACCAGAGAGGTTGTGGCTGAGCAATAACTTTTTTCCCCATGAGAATGCATTTTGCTCAGCCGAGCTTTTATTTTAGATCTATGGAAGGAGAGATTCAGAAGAAAATTAACTATTGGGACTCATTCATTAATACAACTGATAAAAGTGATGTATCATTATGGCCAGGTCTTCAATTCGAGGAATATTTCACTGGTGATGAAGACACGGCTCGTACATAGTCTGGTCTATTCTAATGTAAGCGGAGTCTGGACGATGAAGAAACAAGACAGAAGAAAAATCAAAGCCTTCGAAATGTAGTGCTGGAGAAGGAGGTTATCAGTGCAACACAGAGGGAAAAGGGAAAGGGAGCCCAGACACTAGGGAAAGGGGAAAGTGGAGACCTCCTAGTCTGGTCTAGCGTCACCCTGTCTCAACTACTGTCCCTATATTGGCTCCACAGCAATCGCCGCACGCGTGCCTCGTCCTACTCTCCCTGGCGTAAGGCTACGGCTAGGGATGGGAGAAGATGAACACTAGTCAACCTCCACTAAACTCTACAGACAACAAGGGTGGACAAAACAGGGGAAATGGCTTAGCTTTAGATGAACTCCAAATAAGCACACGGCCTCAAGCTCCAGAGAGGACGAGGTACTGCTCCTGCTAAGCTTCACAAGTAGAAATGAATATAACCGGCGACTCATTCTCAGACACACCAGGGATATATACACCCAGGCCAGAGAGCTAATTAGCAAGAGAGAGGTAGCCGCTAAGTCCTAAAGACAGCCTCTTATCTAAGAAGCTGTCTGCAATGCCAAATGTAGAGATCTCCTGCAACCCACTGCAGGGCAACTGTCTGTCACCTCTGACACACCCGTGACAATACCATGGATGGCAAGAAGTAAAAAAAAACAAGCCAGACATGTCACTGGGAGCGAGGATCACCAAGCTACGACTTGTAGACACATAATACCACGAGAGCAATCACTGGAGAAGGACATCATGGTCAGAAAAATAGAGGGAACAAGGCGAAGAGGAAGACAAGCAACCCGATGGCTCGATACTATCAAGATAACGGCAGAGAAGACCCTGGTGGATCTATCTAGGATTCCACAAGCGTTCATTCATCAAGTCGCCATGGATTGAGCGAGGACCACCGAGCTATGACTCGTCTACTGTGGACACATCAAGCAATCACTGGAGAAGGACGTCAAGGTCAGGAGAATAGAAGGAGCAAGGCGAAGAGGAAGACCAGCAACCCGATGGCTCAATACTATCGAGATAACGGCAGAGAAGACCCTGGTGGATCCATCTAGGATTCCACAAGCGTTCATTCATCAAGTGGCCATGGATTGAGCGAGGACCACCAAGCTACGACTCGTCTACTGTGGACACATCAAGCAATCACTGGAGAAAGACGTCAAGGTTGGGAGAATAGAAGGAGCAAGGCGAAGAGGAAGACCAGCAACCCGATGGCTCAATACTATCAAGATAACGGCAGAGAAGACCCTGGTGGATCTATCTAGGATTCCACAAGCGTTCATTCATCAAGTGGCCATGGATTGAGCGAGGACCACCGAGCTATGACTCGTCTACTGTGGACACATCAAGCAATCACTGGAGAAGGACGTCAAGGTCAGGAGAATAGAAGGAGCAAGGCGAAGAGGAAGACCAGCAACCCGATGGCTCAATACTATCAAGATAACGGCGGAGAAGACCCTGGTGGATCTATCTAGGATTCCACAAGACCCATCTTCCTACAGAGCGTACATCCAACAAGTCGCCATGGTTCGAGATCGAGCCGAAGGCCAATAAATAATAATAAAAATGATTATGGCCACCATCGTCCAGCTGAATTTACTGATTGGTTTCCATAGGAAGAATTAGTAATGCCAACAAATCATACATTCACTCCCATCATCTTGTTCACTGTGCCGCCCAGCACTCCAGAGCTTATTTCATGTTCCTTCGCGCTCCTGTCCATCTGTCGGTCAGTGGGAATTGGTCACTGTATTCCACTTTCCTCTGAAGTACGGGCTTCTCTATTTAGGCTAACATCAGCCAAAATATCACCAGATGTTCATCAAAAAGCAAAAAAAGGCTTCATACGGAGAAGTTTCACGTAACGTATCTGAACGGTGGAACATTTTCATGGATGTAATGGTCTAAGACCCTCCAGCAGCTCCAATCCCTGGTCTCATGAATAATCTCTATGGCGTTTTCTCATTCTCCTTACTGATAAGATGCAGCCAAGCATGTCAGAGGATTGGATAAATGCAAGAAACCTACATACAGCTGGCAGCGTAAATGAAGGTAATCACGTCCCTACTGTTTCATAGGTAGATGTGAGATTTCCCTGTAGTGTCACCTCCAAGAAAAAAGAGAAGCTCTTCATTCAGGAGGACACCTCTGCGATTGTCCCCAAGGCTCGTGGAGAGATATCTCAAGCAGTCGTCTCTTTATATCGTCTACTTATGTGAATTCAATGAGGAAAATTTTTACGTTCATCTAAGTCGACAAAATGGTGGATTATCCTGATATTAAGGTGTACGGCAGGTTACATCTCATCGCTGGCAATGCTTCAATCTTTCACCAAATCAAGCCAAACCTTTGACTTGAAGCAACAAAGAGGAGACTGATTTCATCTTGGTCTAGATAAAATTATGGGAAAAAACTCTGTTCATTGGACACAATAATGAAGAGGAAGACCAACAAGAAGAAGGAGAGAGACAATCAGAGGAACCTACAGAAGCTGAGAGACCTGAAGACCCAGCAGTGGAGTCACAGGGTGAACAGGAGCCGATACCAACAAGACGAACACTTATTACTCATAGTGACTCTTCAGTTCTGATATAACAGCTGGGAAATGTACAGATTAATGATCGTATCCTCATACTAAGGGCTGACAAGTCTCCCTCCCGGTAGGATCAGAGCAGGTGCGCAGTGGCGGAATAAACAGGTGGAGGCCATTATTCATATGGTAGTGTCAGTGGCTGCAAAGCATCTATGTCCCATGCTGCCCCATATACAGGTCCTTCCAGCTCTTCATGCACCCCTGAACTTCACAGACAGGAGCCCCCCTCTCTGAATGTGTCCACGTGTGTATTTGGGCACATGCGGCACAGCTGGAGCTGTATGTGGCGCAGTGATTGGCGCAGTGGTTGGCGCAGCTGCTTCCCCATGTCCTCCTCTTCTTCCCTGTCTCTGCCTCACGTTCCAGTTTTCTGTCATGTCTCTATGTTCAGCTGTAATTAATAGTCGGGCTCTCGGCCTCCCCGTGGCTCTGTGTTGCTCGGCCTTTGTGCCTCTCTGGCTGCCTCCCTGTGGCTCGGTAATAGTGAATCATTCTCGCTCTCCCGTCCTCCCATTGCTCCGAGATGCTTTCCCTCTGTGTCTCGATTACATTCGAGTACAGTGGAAACACAGTTTTCCTGTAATATTACAATCCGCTGCTCAGCAGTCTGGTCGACCCGACGTAGAAAGAGTTTTGAATTTTCTTTCTCAATTCCTCCTAATGCCCCTAAAAAATGCAGACGCACTGACAATATTGGAAATACAACTAATGCCAAGCACTCGGTGTGATCAGAACGGTCTCTTGGGTCAATTATTATTGCATTTATATCAAGAAGTCCCTAAAGAAAAGCTGGACTACGGCCAGGATGGCGCAAGGATGGCCCTGGTCAATCATATGGCCAGGATGGCGCAAGGATCACCCTGGACTACGGCCAGGATGGCGCAAGGATGGCCCTGGTCAATCATATGGCCAGGATGGCCCTGGACTATGGCCAGGATGGCACAAGGATGGCCCTGGTCAATCATATGGCCAGGATGGCGCAAGGATGGCCCTGGTCAATCATGTGGCCAGGATGGTGCAAGGATGGCCCTGGACTACGGCCAGGATGGCGCAAGGATAGCCCTGGACTACGGCCAGGATGGCGCAAGGATGGCCCTGGTCAATCATACGGCCAGGATGGCGCAAGGATGGCCCTGGACTACGGCCAGGATGGCGCAAGGATCGCCCTGGTCAATCATACGGCCAGGATGGCCCTGGACTACGGCCAGGATGGCGCAAGGATGGCCCTGGTCAATCATACGGCCAGGATGGCGCGAGGATGGCCCTGGTCAATCATATGGCCAGGATGGCGCAAGGATCGCCATGGTCAATCATACGGCCAGGATGGCGCAAGGATCGCCCTGGTCAATCATAAGGCCAGGATGGCGCAAGGATCGCCATGGTCAATCATACGGCCAGGATGGCGCAAGGATCGCTCTGGTCAATCATACGGCCAGGATGGCGCAAGGATCGCTCTGGTCAATCATACGGCCAGGATGGCGCAAGGATCGCCATGGTCAATCATACGGCCAGGATGGCGCAAGGATCGCCCTGGTCAATCATACGGCCAGGATGGCGCAAGGATCGCTCTGGTCAATCATACGGCCAGGATGGCGCAAGGATCGCTCTGGTCAATCATCTGTGTGTGAACGTTTATGGGTCTCTTCTGACCTTATCACGCAGGTATCAATGATTCTCTGGGCTGGAGATGACTTTTCAATTAAAATGTGCAACCATCAAAGTAAAATCTACGACACACATCTGACTGACTGCATGCTGACGGGATCACGGGCACCTCTCAGTATAAGGCGAAAGTGTGCTAGACATGGGGGCAGCAATCATAGTCTCAATCAGGAGTAGGTGATAAATGCACAAGTGGCGACGCGTTTCTAATATACTATTTCTCTGATTGTTCCTCTCCTGGTTTTGGCTGACAAATACTGAGTGTGTGAACTAGCCCTGAGCTCGCTGTGCTGGCTGCGCCCCATGTCTAGGACACTTTGGCTGCCCCGAGCCTGTGATCCAGCCTTCCTCCCCCGGACACTGCGCTGCTCATTTCCCAGTACAAGTCAGACAGCGGTGGGCTTCTGTCCAGCCGGCCCTCCCCTCCCCGAACACCTCCTCATTTCTTTGGGGGAATATTTATTCTGCGGATCTGGCATCCACCCTCAGTCCACCATAGCGTATCCCATACATGGAGCACATCTGGAAATTCAGACTTTAATGCATTAAGTCAAACAGGCATTGACGGGAGCAGATATTTGCCAATGGGCTTTGTATCTAAACTACAGAGGAATTCTTGGGCCACCTTAGAGATGCAATCGTTTACCATATGTTTGTCCTATTGTTTCATTCCAGTCTTTTTCTATCAGGAATTTTAATTTTGTAAACCCCAATTATTGCCCAGGAGGCTCCCAGATGTGAGAGGAGGAAATAGCCAACAAGCAGACACCTTTATTAAGAGCAGGTGCTGCGGCGCTGATATAGCCCAGGGCTGGAGGAGCCGTCCACAGAGCCCAGGGCTGGAGGAGCCGTCCACAGAGCCCAGGGCTGGAGGAGCCGTCCACAGAGGCCAGTGCTGGAGGAGCCGTCCACAGAGCCCAGGGCTGGAGGAGCCGTCCACAGAGCCCAGGGCTGGAGGAGCCGTCCACAGAGCCCAGGGCTGGAGGAGTCGTCCACAGAGCCCAGTGCTGGAGGAGCCGTCCACAGAGCCCAGGGCTGGAGGAGCCGTCCACAGAGCCCAGGGCTGGAGGAGCCGTCCACAGTGCCCAGGGCCGGAGGAACCGTCCACAGAGCCCAGGGCCGGAGGAGCCGTCCACTGAGCCCAGGGCCGGAGGAGCCGTCCACAGAGCCCAGGGCCGGAGGAGCCGTCCACAGAGCCCAGTGCCGGAGGAGCCGTCCACAGAGCCCAGGGCCGGAGGAGCCGTCCACAGAGCCCAGGGCCGGAGGAGCCGTCCACTGAGCCCAGGGCCGGAGGAGCCGTCCACAGAGCCCAGGGCCGGAGGAGCCGTCCACAGAGCCCAGGGCCGGAGGAGCCGTCCACAGAGCCCAGGGCCGGAGGAGCCGTCCACAGAGCCCAGGGCCGGAGGAGCCGTCCACAGAGCCCAGGGCCGGAGGAACCGTCCACAGAGCCCAGGGCCGGAGGAGCCGTCCACTGAGCCCAGGGCCGGAGGAGCCGTCCACTGAGCCCAGGGCCGGAGGAGCCGTCCACAGAGCCCAGGGCCGGAGGAGCCGTCCACAGAGCCCAGGGCCGGAGGAGCCGTCCACAGAGCCCAGGGCCGGAGGAGCCGTCCACAGAGCCCAGGGCCGGAGGAGCCGTCCACAGAGCCCAGGGCCGGAGGAGCCGTCCACAGAGCCCAGGGCCGGAGGAGCCGTCCACAGAGCCCAGGGCCGGAGGAGCCGTCCACAGAGCCCAGGGCCGGAGGAGCCGTCCACAGAGCCCAGGGATGGAGGAGCCGTCCACAGAGCCCAGGGCCGGAGGAGCCGTCCACAGAGCCCAGGGCCGGAGGAGCCGTCCACAGAACCCAGGGCCGGAGGAGCCGTCCACAGAGCCCAGGGCCGGAGGAGCCGTCCACAGAGCCCAGGGCCGGATGAGCCGTCCACAGAGCCCAGGGCCGGATGAGCCGTCCACAGAGCCCAGGGCCGGAGGAGCCGTCCACAGAGCCCAGGGCCGGAGGAGCCGTCCACAGAGCCCAGGGCCGGAGGAGCCGTCCACAGAGCCCAGGGCCGGATGAGCCGTCCACAGAGCCCAGGGCCGGATGAGCCGTCCACAGAGCCCAGGGCCGGAGGAGCCGTCCACAGAGCCCAGGGATGGAGGAGCCGTCCACAGAGCCCAGGGCCGGAGGAGCCGTCCACAGAGCCCAGGGCCGGAGGAGCCGTCCACAGAGCCCAGGGCCGGAGGAGCCGTCCACAGAGCCCAGGGCCGGAGGAGCCGTCCACAGAGCCCAGGGCCGGAGGAGCCGTCCACAGAGCCCAGGGCCGGAGGAGCCGTCCACAGAGCCCAGGGCCGGAGGAGCCGTCCACAGAGCCCAGGGCCGGAGGAGCCGTCCACAGAGCCCAGGGATGGAGGAGCCGTCCACAGAGCCCAGGGCCGGAGGAGCCGTCCACAGAGCCCAGGGCCGGAGGAGCCGTCCACAGAACCCAGGGCCGGAGGAGCCGTCCACAGAGCCCAGGGCCGGAGGAGCCGTCCACAGAGCCCAGGGCCGGATGAGCCGTCCACAGAGCCCAGGGCCGGAGGAGCCGTCCACAGAGCCCAGGGCCGGAGGAGCCGTCCACAGAGCCCAGGGCCGGAGGAGCCGTCCACAGAGCCCAGGGCCGGATGAGCCGTCCACAGAGCCCAGGGCCGGATGAGCCGTCCACAGAGCCCAGGGCCGGAGGAGCCGTCCACAGAGCCCAGGGATGGAGGAGCCGTCCACAGAGCCCAGGGCCGGAGGAGCTGTCCACAGAGCCCAGGGCCGGAGGAGCCGTCCACAGAGCCCAGGGCCGGAGGAGCCGTCCACAGAGCCCAGGGCCGGAGGAGCCGTCCACAGAGCCCAGGGCCGGAGGAGCCGTCCACAGAGCCCAGGGCCGGAGGAGCCGTCCACAGAGCCCAGGGCTGGAGGAACCGTCCAGAGCCGGAGGTAACGTGGTCACCTCGATGCCACCGCTGACATGGTTTATTGCATCATAGCTGGATAGTGAGGCCCTATTATCACCGCAACCAAGGAAGACACCTAACAATTACCTGTTATCCAATCAATCAATATGGCCGACAAGGCAGCCCCCACAGCTTTCCTAGACTCCCAAAGCTGCCTCTAATGTGCGGATACAACCTTACGTCCATTTCATTGCTTAGATACATGTATGTGCTATTGTGAATTTTGGGGAACATGAGTGACAGCCTCCTTGAAAGATATAATGGTCGTCATCTTGATGTCGCAGAAACTGATAGATCTAAGATTAATATCTGAATTCCTATATTATCAAATCTAAGTGTGATGGAATTTAGGGAAAAAATCTCTGAAAATATTAATAGATTCTCCCGGATAAGTGAAGCGCAGTCCGGCCTTTTCCTGCGGCTCAGGGGTGAAGCACATAAATCTTGCAGTATTTTGACTTTCTGTTTCTTTGATTGCCCGGATTTGCAGCCTTTAAGCACATCCTCCTTCAGATCTCCTTCCATTGTTCTTGGTATCTTTCCATCCATTGTCTCTGGCTACAAGTCCTTTATCTGCAGGAATTCTCCCTCCTTCTCCAATGTAATTCCAGTATTAACTTACAAGGTCTTGTTGACATCACACAACATTGATGGAGAGACCCCCGGGCAGGAGGCAGGGTCCTCCTAGAACCATCAGATGTAAAGATCTGGTCCTGGTCAGGGTCCGGACTCCTCTAATGTGTGACATGAAGGTACCAGCGTAGACTGGCGAACACTATATACCCATCACCACACAAGACATACTGTAAACTATTAAGAAGAAACTGATTCTTTCCCAAAAAATACCATAGATAATTGTTAAGGTGCCATGGTACAGATGACCTCATAAAGTGCAGAGCAGAAAAAGAGCCTTTGCCATAGTGCATGCAAGTATACAGTATATACTGACACAATAGTCAACACATTGATAACAGTTAGGACACAAGAACATAGCTATACTGCATGTGAGGAAGTTATTGAGTACAACCTGAACAGGAGAAAGCCCCCAGCACACGTTTCACGTCCAGCTTCTTGCTGGGGGGATTAGTATCTTCCCTTCTTGATAGGTTATTGTTGTTACAGTCTGGAATTGCCTGCAGAACCTCTATTAGGCCATTATGGTTGATGATCCATATTGTAGAGGGCCCCATGTGAGTAAGCAAGAGCAGTATCCTTGTAAATTATCTTACCCTAAAATAACAGCAAAACAAATAGCATTTCTATCCACAGTACCCTGTGTCAGCGGGCCCTAGAGAAAGCACAGAAAGTACAAGGGATAATATTTATACCTGCGGATTTGCTGCGTTTCAATTAAAGCCAATGAGCGGGAAACGCTCCAAAAACGTTGGGCTTAATGGTCATGCTGCGTTTTTTTCGGCAATTACAATCCTTATAACTCACCTGTCCGGCGCCCCCCGGTCCCAGCGATCCTCTCCTCCTGGTGGCCAGCAGTACACTGCAGGAAGCACGCTCGCTCCCAGTAGTGTACTGTGCTGCCAGGACCTGTGGTCACGTGAGTGATCAGCTGATCGCTCACGTGACCTCCCCATGGGAACATTCTGAATAACGTTCCCACGGTGGTAAGTTCACCGGGGCTGATCGGCTGATCTTCGGCTGATGAACCCCAGTGACCTCCTGCAGCAGCATGTACACTGACAGAGGTGATTTTACACTCCTGTCAGTGTACAGTGCTGTATTCTACAGCTGTAACATCAGTGATTGCTGCTGTCATTGCTGTAGAAGTGACCCTTTTTAAAAATCGTATGTTTTTATTTCACTTTATTCTGGCCATTTATTGAAAAAGCGGCGACCATTTTACTAACCTGGGCTTCACGTCAGCCGCCAATACAAGGCTGACGTGAACCCCAACCCCATTCGCCACCACTACAGGGCAGTGGGAAGAGGAGAGGCTAAGCAACAGATTTGGCACATCTTATGGATGCACCATTTCTAGGATTGATGAGGGGTGATATTAATAGCTGCAGAGCGGGCTAGTATCCATGGCCCCTTCCCTGGCTAATAATATCAGCCCGCAGTTGTCTGTTTAGCCTTTGCTGGCTCGATTTTATAGTGGGACCCCACATCAATTTTTTTTTTCTGGGGTCCCCCTGTAATCTAGCCAGTAAAGGCTAAACAAACAGCTGTGGGCTGATATCAATAGCCAGGGAACATTGTTGGCTAATGGCCCCTTTCCCGGCCCACAGCGGTCGGCTTTCCCTCTGCTGATTATAAAAATGACGCTGGAGTCCACGCCATTTTTTTTAAATGTTAGGCTCTGTGCCCACGATCCGGACGTAGCAGCGCTTTGAAAGCATATTTTTTGCTGCGTCCAAAACTTTGCATTCTATTGAACGCAGGTAAATTCACGTGTTCACTGAACAACGCAGATTAACCGCATTCAATACTTTCTAATGGTCAAATTTCTGTTGCAGAGACTAGCGACTCCACAAGAGAATTTGACATGCTGCTTTCCTGAGGGACATGGGATTTCTAGAGATCCCATCCACTATGCTGTAACATCCAGATGCTGCAGGTTTGATGCTGCATAAACACGCAGCGTCAAACCTGCAGCGGCTCCTGATCGTGGCCACGTACCCAAACTCACCCGCAGCATGTCAATTTCTGTAGCGGACATGCTAGTCTCCGCTGCAGATTTTGACCGATTGAAGTGTCATTATATGCGGTGGATTCACATGTACCAACAACAAAAAATTAAAATAAGCTGCGTCCAAGGCGCTGCTGGGTGCTGATCGTGGGGACATAGTGGCTAACGACCCAGCTGTGAGCTGTTATTAATGGCCAGGGACCATGTATGCAAATGGCACCTTCCCAGGCTAAAAATAGCAGCTCACAGCAGACGCATAAATTACATGAATAGAAATGCTAATGAAGATTGGGTGAATGGGATTAGCTGATAAGGTGTCAATCAAACCTTTTAATGACCAAACCTAATTAAAGTAAAGAGTTAAATAGACACACAGAGCAAACACTTCATTTGAAATACAACAGACACATTATTTAATCATTTAAATTAACCAATATACTCACCCCAGTTCTGATGGTAATCCAAGGGTTTAAGCAATGTCCCACCAAATGACTTTATTTAGCTCCAAAAAAGCATTCATCGATGTACAAAAACGCTTCAAAAAATGCATAAAAAACGCTTAAAAAAAGTGCCGAATTTCTGCAGCGTTTTTCCTGCCAAGGAGATGCAGAAATGCTCAGGAAATTTCTGCTTCAAATCCTGATCGTGCACACATAGCCTTACATCCTCATGATGACAGCAGGACCAGGACCCATATCCCATCACACCGCCAATGCCAACTTGTCCAAAAAACATACTTGTACCATCTCTTCCGAAGGTCTAGGGAAGCTCACAGGCCCATAGGATCCACACTGATGGCGGACAAAGTCAGCACGAGCACTGTCCAGTATGTGGCTTCACAGTCCAAGACACAGCAAGCTGGAATAATCTGCGTGTTCTGACACCTTTCTATCATACATGCGATGCTCTGACACCTTTCTATCATAGCTGCAATGCTCTGCAGACACATTTCTATCATACCTGCGATGCTCTGACACCTTTCTATCACAGCTGCAATGCTCTGCAGACACCTTTCTATCACAGTTGCAATGCTCTGCAGACACCTTTCTATCACAGCTGCGATGGTCTGCAGACACCTTTCTATCACAGCTGCGATGGTCTGCAGACACCTGTCATAGCAGCGATACTCTGCTGACACCTTTCTATTACAGCTACAATGCTCTGCAGATGCCTTCTATCACAGCTGCGATGTTCTGCAGATGCCTATCACAACTGCGATGCTCTGCAGATGCCTTTCTATCACAGCTGCGATGCTCTGCAGATGCCTATCACAGCTGCGATGCTCTGCAGATGCCTATCACAGCTGCGATGCTCTGCAGATGCCTTTCTATCACAGCTGCGATGCTCTGCAGATGCCTATCACAGCTGCGATGCTCTGCAGATGCCTATCACAGCTGCGATGCTCTGCAGATGCCTATCACAGCTGCGATGCTCTGCAGACACCTTTCTATCATAGCTGCGATGTTCTAGACACCCATCTATCATAGCTGCGATGCTATGCAGACACCTTTCTATCATAGCTGCGATGCTCTGCATATGCCTTTCTATCACAGCTGCGATGCTCTGCAGACACCTTTCTATCATAGCTGCGATGTTCTAGACACCCATCTATCATAGCTGCGATGCTCTGCAGACACCTTTCTATCATAGCTGTAATGCTCTGCAGATGCCTTTCTATCATAGCTGCATTGCTCTGCAGACACCTTTCTATCATAGCTGCGTTGCTCTGCAGACACCTATCTATAACAGCTGTGATGCTCTGCAGACACCTATCATAGCTGCAATGCTCTGCAGACACCTATCGTAGCTGTGATGCTCTGCAGACACCTATCTATCACAGCTGCGTTGCTCTGCAGAGACCTATCACAGCTGCGATGCTCTGCAGACACCTATCACAGCTGCGATGCTCTGCAGACACCTATCACAGCTGTGATGCTCTGCAGACACCTATCACAGCTGTGATGCTCTGCAGACACCTATCACAGCTGTGATGCTCTGCAGACACCTATCACAGCAGCGATGCTCTGCAGACACCTTTCTATCATAGCTGCGATGTTCTAGACACCCATCTATCATAGCTGCGTTGCTCTGTTGACACCTTTCTATCATAGCTGTGATGCTCTGCAGACACCTATCATAGCTGTGATGCTCTGCAGACACCTATCTATCACAGCTGCGTTGCTCTGAAGACACCTATCACAGTTGCGATGCTCTGCAGACACCTATCATAGCTGCGATGCTCTGTAGACAGCATTTTATCATAGCTGCGTTGCTCTGCAGACACCTATCATAGCTGCGTTGCTCTGCAGACACCTATCATAGCTGCAATGCTCTGCAGACACCTTTCTATCATAGCTGCGTTGCTCTGCAGACACCTATCTATCACAGCTGCGATGCTCTGCAGACACCTATCATAGCTGCATTGCTCTGCAGACACCTATCATAGCTGTGATGCTCTGCAGGCACCTTTCTATCATAGCTGTGTTGCTCTGCAGACACCTATCACAGCTGTGATGCTCTGCAGACACCTATCACAGCTGTGATGCTCTGCAGACACCTATCACAGCTGTGATGCTCTGCAGACACCTATCACAGCAGCGATGCTCTGCAGACACCTTTCTATCATAGCTGCGATGTTCTAGACACCCATCTATCATAGCTGTGATGCTCTGCAGACACCTATCATAGCTGTGATGCTCTGCAGACACCTATCTATCACAGCTGCGTTGCTCTGAAGACACCTATCACAGCTGCGATGCTCTGCAGACACCTATCATAGCTGCGATGCTCTGTAGACACCTTTCTATCATAGCTGCGTTGCTCTGCAGACACCTATCATAGCTGCGTTGCTCTGCAGACACCTATCATAGCTGCAATGCTCTGCAGACACCTTTCTATCATAGCTGCGTTGCTCTGCAGACACCTATCAATCACAGCTGCGATGCTCTGCAGACACCTATCATAGCTGAATTGCTCTGCAGACACCTATCATAGCTGTGATGCTCTGCAGGCACCTTTCTATCATAGCTGTGTTGCTCTGCAGACACCTATCACAGCTGTGATGCTCTGCAGACACCTATCACAGCTGTGATGCTCTGCAGACAGCTACCTATCACAGCTGCGATGCTCTGCAGACACATAACACAGCTGTGATGCTCTGCAGACAAGTATCACAGCTGTGATGCTCTGCAGACACCTATCAATCATAGCTGCGTTGCTCTGCAGACACCTTTCTATCATAGCTGCGTTGCTCTGCAGACACCTATCATAGCTGCGTTGCTCTGCAGACACCTATCTATCACAGCTGCGTTGCTCTGCAGACACCTCTCTATCACAGCTGCGATACTCTGCCGACACCTATCTATCACAGCTGCGATGCTCTGCAGACACCTTTCTATCACAGCTGTGATGCTCTGCAGACACCTTTCTATCACAGCTGCGTTGCTCTGCAGACACTTCTCTATCACAACTGCGATGCTCTGCAGACACCTTTCTATCATAGCTGCGTTGCTCTGCAGACACCTATCACAGCTGCATTGCTCTGCAGACACCTTTCTATCACAGCTGTGATGCTCTGCAGACACCTTTCTATCACAGCTGCGTTGCTCTGCAGACACTTCTCTATCACAGCTGTGATGCTCTGCAGACACCTTTCTATCACAGCTGTGATGCTCTGCAGACACCTTTCTATCACAGCTGCGTTGCTCTGCAGACACTTCTCTATCACAGCTGTGATGCTCTGCAGACACCTTTCTATCACAGCTGTGATGCTCTGCAGACACCTTTCTATCACAGCTGCGTTGCTCTGCAGACACTTCTCTATCACAGCTGCGATGCTCTGCAGACACCTTTCTATCATAGCTGCGTTGCTCTGCAGACACCTCTCTATCACAGCTGCGTTGCTCTGCCGACACCTATCTATCACAGCTGCGATGCTCTGCCGACACCTATCTATCACAGCTGCGATGCTCTGCAGACACCTTTCTATCACAGCTGTGATGCTCTGCAGACACCTTTCTATCACAGCTGCGTTGCTCTGCAGACACTTCTCTATTAAAGCTGCGATGCTCTGCAGACACCTTTCTATCATAGCTGCATTGCTCTGCAGACACCTTTCTATCACAGCTGCGATGCTCTGCCGACACCTATCTATCACAGCTGCGTTGCTCTGCAGACACCTTTCTATCACAGCTGCGATGCTCTGTAGACACCTCTCTATCACAGCTGCGATGCTCTGCAGACACCTTTCTATCACAGCAGCGATGCTCTGCAGACACCTATTTATCACAGCTGCGTTGCTCTGTAGACACCTCTCTATCACAGCTGCGTTGCTCTGCAGACACCTATCTATCACAGCTGCGTTGCTCTGTAGATACCTTTCTATCACAGCTGCGCTGCTCTGCAGACACCTTTCTATCATAGCTGCGATGCTCTGCAGACACCTTTCTATCACAGCTGCGCTGCTCTGGAGACACTTCTCTATTACAGCTGCGATGCTCTGCAGACACCTTTCTATCATAGCTGCGATGCTCTGCCGACACCTATCTATCACAGTTGCGTTGCTCTGCAGACACCTCTCTATCACAGCTGCGTTGCTCTGTAGACACCTCTCTATCACAGCTGCATTGCTCTGCTGACACCTTTCTATCACAGCTGTGATGCTCTGCAGACACCTCTCTATCACAGTTGCGTTGCTCTGCAGACACCTCTCTATCACAGCTGCGATGCTCTGCAGACACCTCTCTATCACAGCTGCGATGCTCTGCAGACACCTTTCTATCACAGCTGCGTTGCTCTGTAGACACCTTTCTATCACAGCTGCGTCGCTCTGTAGACACCTTTCTATCATAGCTGCGTTGCTCTGCAGACACCTTTCTATCACAGCTGCGATGCTCTGCAGACACCTTTCTATCACAGCTGCGTTGCTCTGTAGACACCTTTCTATCACAGCTGCGATGCTCTGCAGACACCTTTCTATCACAGCTGCGATGCTCTGCAGACACCTCTCTATCACAGCAGCGATGCTCTGCAGACACCTATCTATCACAGCTGCGTTGCTCTGTAGACACCTCTCTATCACAGCTGCGTTGCTCTGTAGACACCTCTCTATCACAGCTGCGATGCTCTGCAGACACCTCTCTATCACAGCTGCGTTGCTCTGCAGACACCTCTCTATCACAGCTGTGATGCTCTGCAGACACCTCTCTATCACAGCTGCGATGCTCTGCAGACACCTCTCTATCACAGCTGCGTTGCTCTGTAGACACCTTTCTATCACAGCTGTGATGCTCTGCAGACACCTTTCTATCACAGCTGCGTTGCTCTGCAGACACCTTTCTATTACAGCTGCGTTGCTCTGTAGAAACCTTTCTATCACAGCTGTGATGCTCTGCAGACACCTATCTATCATAGCCGCGTTGCTCTGTAGACACCTTTCTATCATAGCTGCGATGCTCTGTAGACACCTCTCTATCACAGCTGCGATGCTCTGCAGACACCTCTCTATTACAGCTGCGATGCTCTGCAGACACCTTTCTATCACAGCTGCGTTGCTCTGTAGACACCTTTCTATCACAGCTGCGTTGCTCTGCAGACACCTCTCTATCACAGCTGCGATGCTCTGCAGACACCTCTCTATCACAGCTGCGATGCTCTGCAGACACCTCTCTATCACAGCAGCGATGCTCTGCAGACACCTATCTATCACAGCTGCGTTGCTCTGTAGACACCTCTCTATCACAGCTGCATTGCTCTGCAGACACCTCTCTATCACAGCTGCGATGCTCTGCAGACACCTCTCTATCACAGCTGCGATGCTCTGCAGACACCTTTCTATCATAGCTGCGTTGCTCTGTAGACACCTCTCTATCACAGCTGCGTTGCTCTGTAGACACCTCTCTATCACAGCTGCGATGCTCTGCAGACATCTCTCTATCACAGCTGCGTTGCTCTGTAGACACCTCTCTATCACAGCTGTGATGCTCTGCAGACACCTCTCTATCACAGCTGCGATGCTCTGCAGACACCTTTCTATCACAGCTGCGATGCTCTGCAGACACCTTTCTATCACAGCTGCGTTGCTCTGCAGACACCTTTCTATCACAGCTGCGTTGCTCTGCAGACACCTTTCTATCACAGCTGCGTTGCTCTGCAGACACCTTTCTATCACAGCTGCGTTGCTCTGCAGACACCTTTCTATCACAGCTGCGTTGCTCTGCAGACACCTTTCTATCACAGCTACATTGCTCTGTAGACACCTTTCTATCACAGCTGCGGTGCTCTGTAGACACCTCTCTATCACAGCTGCGTTGCTCTGCAGACACCTTTCTATCACAGCTGCGATGCTCTGCAGACACCTTTCTATCACAGCTGCGATGCTCTGCAGACACCTTTCTATCACAGCTGCGGTGCTCTGTAGACACCTTTCTATCACAGCTGTGATGCTCTGTAGACCCCTTTCTATCACAGCTGCGATGCTCTGTAGACACCTTTCTATCACAGCTGCATTGCTCTGCAGACACCTTTCTATCACAGCTGTGATGCTCTGCAGACACCTTTCTATCACAGCTGCGTTGCTCTGCAGACACCTTTCTATCACAGCTGTGATGCTCTGCAGACACCTTTCTATCATAGCTGCGTTGCTCTGTAGACACCTTTCTATCATAGCTGCGATGCTCTGCAGACACCTCTCTATCACAGCTGCGATGCTCTGCAGACACCTCTCTATCACAGCAGCGATGCTCTGCAGACACCTATCTATCACAGCTGCGTTGCTCTGTAGACACCTCTCTATCACAGCTGCATTGCTCTGCAGACACCTCTCTATCACAGCTGCGTTGCTCTGTAGACACCTCTCTATCACAGCTGTGATGCTCTGCAGACACCTCTCTATCACAGCTGCGATGCTCTGCAGACACCTCTCTATCACAGCTGCGTTGCTCTGTAGACACCTTTCTATCACAGCTGTGATGCTCTGCAGACACCTTTCTATCACAGCTGCGTTGCTCTGCAGACACCTTTCTATCACAGCTGCGTTGCTCTGTAGAAACCTTTCTATCACAGCTGTGATGCTCTGCAGACACCTATCTATTATAGCCGCGTTGCTCTGTAGACACCTTTCTATCATAGCTGCGATGCTCTGCAGACACCTCTCTATCACAGCTGCGATGCTCTGCAGACACCTCTCTATCACAGCTGCGATGCTCTGCAGACACCTTTCTATCACAGCTGCTTTGCTCTGTAGACACCTTTCTATCACAGCTACGTTGCTCTGCAGACACCTCTCTATCACAGCTGCGATGCTCTGCAGACACCTCTCTATCACAGCTGTGATGCTCTGCAGACACCTTTCTATCACAGCTGCGTTGCTCTGTAGACACCTTTCTATCACAGCTGCGATGCTCTGCAGACACCTCTCTATCACAGCTGCGATGCTCTGCAGACACCTCTCTATCACAGCAGCGATGCTCTGCAGACACCTATCTATCACAGCTGCGTTGCTCTGCAGACACCTCTCTATCACAGCTGCGATGCTCTGCAGACACCTCTCTATCACAGCTGTGATGCTCTGTAGACACCTTTCTATCACAGCTGCGTTGCTCTGCAGACACCTTTTTATCACAGCTGCGTTGCTCTGTAGACACCTTTCTATCACAGCTGCGATGCTCTGCAGACACCTCTCTATCACAGCTGCGATGCTCTGCAGACACCTCTCTATCACAGCAGCGATGCTCTGCAGACACCTATCTATCACAGCAGCGATGCTCTGCAGACACCTATCTATCACAGCTGCGATGCTCTGCAGACACCTCTCTATCACAGCAGCGATGCTCTGCAGACACCTTTCTATCACAGCTGCGTTGCTCTGTAGACACCTCTCTATCACAGCTGCGATGCTCTGTAGACACCTCTCTATCACAGCTGCATTGCTCTGCAGACACCTCTCTATCACAGCTGCGATGCTCTGCAGACACCTCTCTATCACAGCTGCGATGCTCTGCAGACACCTTTCTATCATAGCTGCGTTGCTCTGTAGACACCTCTCTATCACAGCTGCGTTGCTCTGCAGACACCTATCTATCACAGCTGCGATGCTCTGCAGACACCTCTCTATCACAGCTGCGATGCTCTGCAGACACCTCTCTATCACAGCTGCGTTGCTCTGTAGACACCTCTCTATCACAGCTGTGATGCTCTGCAGACACCTCTCTATCACAGCTGCGATGCTCTGCAGACACCTCTCTATCACAGCTGCGTTGCTCTGTAGACACCTTTCTATCACAGCTGTGATGCTCTGCAGACACCTTTCTATCACAGCTGCGTTGCTCTGCAGACACCTTTCTATCACAGCTGCGTTGCTCTGCAGACACCTTTCTATCACAGCTGCGTTGCTCTGTAGACACCTCTCTATAACAGCTGCGATGCTCTGCAGACACCTTTCTATCACAGCTGTGATGCTCTGCAGACACCTCTCTATCACAGCTGCGTTGCTCTGTAGACACCTTTCTATCACAGCTGTGATGCTCTGCAGACACCTTTCTATCACAGCTGCGTTGCTCTGCAGACACCTTTCTATCACAGCTGCGTTGCTCTGCAGACACCTTTCTATCACAGCTGCGTTGCTCTGTAGACACCTCTCTATCACAGCTGCGATGCTCTGCAGACACCTTTCTATCACAGCTGCGATGATCTGCAGACACCTCTCTATCACAGCTGCATTGCTCTGCTGACACCTTTCTATCACAGCTGTGATGCTCTGTAGACACCTTTCTATCACAGCTGCGATGCTCTGCAGATGACGCGCCCCTGGGCCTGTGTCGCGCAGCGTTGCGCACGCGGGAGCTTACCCGGAGCCGGATCTCTTGAGGGTTGTAGTCTCGTGGCGGTGATCCGGTCCGTGCCCAGGGAGTCAGACTAAGTGGCGCTGTATCAGCGGTAGATGATGGAGGACTACGCCACCCGTTGAATGCAGCTATGGAGCTGCCGCTGCAGAGCAGACCGCTGAGGCCGGTGGAAGGATGGTGCAGCGTGGATGGTATAACCCCCAACGGGAGGGGTATGGCCTCAGGGCAGCCGACGTGGATGATGGGGGTAGCAGGAACCACTCAGAGACGATGCGGTGTAGTTCAGGGTCTTTACTGGTGACAAGGATAGACCCTCCCGGAGTACTGGCTAGCGGTTGGGGCCTGGTCAGTCCTTGAGCAGATGGGATCTCCCCTGGCCAGGCGGAGTTGTAGGCCTCCCAAACTAACGATACTCTTCTGGCTACCTTGCTAGAAGCGGGTATAAGTAGCCCACGTCCCTGAGTGTACCGTGTGGTGCTCACCCGTATGGCCGGTGACTCGGGGCCTTCTAGTAGCTTCCGCTCCACGACGGCGGTGCTGGTCCCATGCGTGTGACCGTGCCTTCGGGTTTCTTGGCCAGAGGACCTGAAATCCCCTGCCGGTCGGTTTCTGCTGCTGGGTAGGAGTTAGTCCCCACAGCCTCGGACTCCGGGTCCGGTAAGAAATCTTCTCAGTCAGGGCGAGCTCTGCAGCTGCCAGCCCCTGACTCTTTGTAACACTGCTCCCACAGAGCTCCTGATGTTCTGTTCCTATATTTGCTTTTTTTCTCTGTCTCTACTTCTTCTCTACTCCTGGCATGGCCCAGGATCTGGGCCCAGCCGGGGCCACAGCTCCCTGTCAGCCCTCCTGGCTGAACTCTCCCTCTGAACTCTCTAACCCTGCCTCAGCCCCAGGTTTATATAGGGGAAGTCCTTCCCCTCCCAGGACTGGGCAGGAGGTGTGGCATGCATAGGATTCCTGACCAAGAGACCTCCCACCTGCTCTCAGACATAACACTGCCGTTACTGTGGAAACCAGACCCCTGGGGTGCCACACAGACACCTCTCTATCACAGCTGCGATGCTCTGCAGACACCTCTCTATCACAGCTGCATTGCTCTGCTGACACCTTTCTATCACAGCTGTGATGCTCTGTAGACACCTTTCTATCACAGCTGCGATGCTCTGCAGACACCTTTCTATCACAGCTGCGTTGCTCTGCAGACACCTTTCTATCACAGCTACATTGCTCTGTAGACACCTTTCTATCACAGCTGCGATGCTCTGCAGACACCTCTCTATCACAGCTGCGTTGCTCTGCAGACACCTTTCTATCACAGCTGCGTTGCTCTGCAGACACCTTTCTATCACAGCTACATTGCTCTGTAGACACCTCTCTATCACAGCTGCGTTGCTCTGCAGACACCTCTCTATCACAGCTGCGATGCTCTGCAGACACCTTTCTATCACAGCTGCGATGCTCTGCAGACACCTTTCTATCACAGTTGCGTTGCACTGCAGACACCTTTCTATCACAGCTGCGGTGCTCTGTAGACACCTTTCTATCACAGCTGTGATGCTCTGTAGACCCCTTTCTATCACAGCTGCGATGCTCTGTAGACACCTTTCTATCACAGCTGCATTGCTCTGCAGACACCTTTCTATCACAGCTGCGTTGCTCTGTAGACACCTCTCTATCACAGCTGCGATGCTCTGCAGACACCTTTCTATCACAGATGCATTGCTCTGCAGACACCTTTCTATCATAGCTGCGTTGCTCTGCAGAAACCTCTCTATCACAGCTGCGATGCTCTGCAGACACCTTTCTATCACAGCTGCGATGCTCTGCAGACACCTCTCTATCACAGCTGCATTGCTCTGCTGACACCTCTCTATCACAGCTGTGATGCTCTGTAGACACCTTTCTATCACAGCTGCGATGCTCTGTAGACACCTTTCTATCACAGCTGCGGTGCTCTGTAGACACCTTTCTATCACAGCTGCGATGCTCTGCAGACACCTTTCTATCACAGCTGCGTTGCTCTGTAGACACCTTTCTATCACAGCTGCGGTGCTCTGTAGACACCTTTCTATCATAGGTGCGATGCTCTGCAGACACCTCTCTATCACAGCTGCGTTGCTCTGCAGACACCTTTCTATCATAGCTGCGATGCTCTGCAGACACCTTTCTATCACAGCTGCGTTGCTCTGCAGACACCTTTCTATCACAGCTGTGATGCTCTGCAGACACCTTTCTATCATAGCTGCGTTGCTCTGTAGACACCTTTCTATCATAGCTGCGATGCTCTGCAGACACCTCTCTATCACAGCTGCGATGCTCTGCAGACACCTTTCTATCACAGCTGCGATGCTCTGCAGACACCTTTCTATCATAGCTGCGTTGCTCTGTAGACACCTTTCTATCATAGCTGCGATGCTCTGCAGACACCTTTCTATCACAGCTGTGATGCTCTGCAGACACCTTTCTATCACAGCTGCGTTGCTCTGCAGACACCTTTCTATCATAGCTGTGATGCTCTGCAGACACCTTTCTATCACAGCTGCGTTGCTCTGCAGACACCTTTCTATCATAGCTGTGATGCTCTGCAGACACCTTTCTATCACAGCTGTGATGCTCTGCAGACACCTTTCTATCACAGCTGCGTTGCTCTGCAGACACCTTTCTATCACAGCTGCGTTGCTCTGCAGACACCTTTCTATCACAGCTGTGATGCTCTGCAGACACCTTTCTATCATAGCTGCGTTGCTCTGTAGACACCTTTCTATCATAGCTGCGATGCTCTGCAGACACCTCTCTATCACAGCTGCGATGCTCTGCAGACACCTTTCTATCACAGCTGCGATGCTCTGCAGACACCTTTCTATCATAGCTGCGTTGCTCTGTAGACACCTTTCTATCATAGCTGCGATGCTCTGCAGACACCTTTCTATCACAGCTGTGATGCTCTGTAGACACCTTTCTATCACAGCTGCGTTGCTCTACAGACACCTTTCTATCACAGCTGTGATGCTCTGCAGACACCTTTCTATCACAGCTGTGATGCTCTGCAGACACCTTTCTATCACAGCTGCGTTGCTCTGCAGACACCTTTCTATCACAGCTGCGTTGCTCTGCAGACACCTTTCTATCACAGCTGTGATGCTCTGCAGATACCTTTCTATCATAGCTGCGTTGCTCTGCAGACACCTTTCTATCATAGCTGCGATGCTCTGCAGACACCTCTCTATCACAGCTGCGATGCTCTGCAGACACCTTTCTATCACAGCTGCGATGCTCTGCAGACACCTTTCTATCATAGCTGCGTTGCTCTGTAGACACCTTTCTATCATAGCTGCGATGCTCTGCAGACACCTTTCTATCACAGCTGTGATGCTCTGCAGACACCTTTCTATCACAGCTGCGTTGCTCTGCAGACACCTTTCTATCATAGCTGCGTTGCTCTGCAGACACCTTTCTATCACAGCTGCGTTGCTCTGCAGACACCTTTCTATCATAGCTGCGTTGCTCTGTAGACACCTTTCTATCATAGCTGCGATGCTCTGCAGACACCTTTCTATCACAGCTGTGATGCTCTGCAGACACCTTTCTATCATAGCTGCGTTGCTCTGCAGACACCTTTCTATCATAGCTGCGTTGCTCTGCAGACACCTTTCTATCACAGCTGCGTTGCTCTGCAGACACCTCTCTATCACAGCAGCGATGGTCTGCAGACACCTTTCTATCACAGCTGCGATGCTCTGCAGACACCTCTCTATCACAGCTGCGATGCTCTGCAGACACCTTTCTATCACAGCTGCGATGCTCTGCAGACACCTTTCTATCACAGCTGCGTTGCTCTGCAGACACCTTTCTATCACAGCTGCGTTGCTCTGCAGACACCTTTCTATCATAGCTGCGTTGCTCTGCAGACACCTTTCTATCACAGCTGCGTTGCTCTGCAGACACCTTTCTATCATAGCTGCGTTGCTCTGCAGACACCTTTCTATCACAGCTGCGTTGCTCTGCAGACACCTTTCTATCACAGCTGCGTTGCTCTGCAGACACCTTTCTATCATAGCTGCGTTGCTCTGCAGACACCTTTCTATCACAGCTGCGTTGCTCTGCAGACACCTTTCTATCACCTTTCTATCACCTCTCTATCACAGCTGCGATGCTCTGCAGACACCTTTCTATCATAGCTGCGTTGCTCTGCAGACACCTTTCTATCACAGCTGCGTTGCTCTGCAGACACCTTTCTATCACAGCTGCGTTGCTCTGCAGACACCTTTCTATCACAGCTGCGTTGCTCTGCAGACACCTTTCTATCACCTTTCTATCACCTTTCTATCATAGCTGCGTTGCTCTGCAGACACCTTTCTATCATAGCTGCGTTGCTCTGCAGACACCTTTCTATCACAGCTGCGTTGCTCTGCAGACACCTCTCTATCACAGCAGCGATGCTCTGCAGACACCTTTCTATCACAGCTGCGATGCTCTGCAGACACCTCTCTATCACAGCTGCGATGCTCTGCAGACACCTTTCTATCACAGCTGCGATGCTCTGCAGACACCTATCATAGTTTGGCTGTCGCCGGTCACTAGTCGCACCCCTGGCAGTGGTATCAGTCTTGTGCGGCATCACGTGAAGCAATGAAGGAGCCTTTATCTCGCCGTTCTCCATCGCTGGCAGGAGTCAGACGCTCCACCTGGAATGTAATGACCATTGATGTGACTGGTATTCATGAGGGTCCACGACCCCGGCCCAGAAGGGGCTGCCGCTCCATTGTCATTTTCCGCTATCGGCCATGTCATTTCTTCATTGTAGCCGCCGTCCGGTTCTTCTTCACGCCTGAGGAGTCTTGGAATAAAGTTTCTGATTCTCCCCTACAATCTCCTCTAACACGAGTCTCCTTTCCGCAGACATTATCACTTCTCGCTCTTTCCTAATTTGCTTGGAGCAGTCAAGTGTTCGCCTCTATTCAGACAGCGCCGTTCCCTGATAAGTCGTCTTATTGTTTTATTTCAGAAAGAAACGTATCTCCCTCTCCATACGTTCTCTGCTAATGATAAGACTTAAGACTCTGCGCTCTGCTCTCTCGAGGCTGAAAAAGCCGAATGTTATAGAAATCACACAATGAATAGTGAATTAGAAAGTACGTGAGGATTCTGCAAAAGTCCTCCAAATCCGTGACCCCCAGAGCTGCAATGTCTGCACCGCCGGTCCCAATGCACGCTCTGCGCTAACCCTGCGCCAAACCTTACACAGGATTCAATGTAGGACAGAGGGCGAGGCGGTGACAACTTGTCCCGGTCTTGTCACCACCTGGTTGTCACCTTGAGCTGGGCGTCACTTACTATCCCTGACGCTGGAATGAAGCCTCATGTCATTGTCCCAGTCTTGTCACCACCTGGTTGTCACCTTGAGCCGGGCGTCACTTACTATCCCTGACGCTGGAATGGAGCCTCATGTCGTTGTCCCGGTCTTGTCACCACCTGGTTGTCACCTTGAGCCAGGCGTCACTTACTATCCCTGACGCTGGAAAGGAGCCTCATGTCGTTGTCCCGGTCTTGTCACCACCTGGTTGTCACCTTGAGCCGGGAGACACTTACTATCCCTGACGCTGGAATGAAGCCTCATGTCGTTGTCCCGGTCTTGTCACCACCTGGTTGTCACCTTGAGCCGGGAGACACTTACTATCCCTGACGCTGGAATGAAGCCTCATGTCGTTGTCCCGGTCTTGTCACCACCTGGTTGTCACCTTGAGCCAGGCGTCACTTACTATCCCTGACGCTGGAAAGGAGCCTCATGTCGTTGTCCCGGTCTTGTCACCACCTGGTTGTCACCTTGAGCCGGGCGTCACTTACTATCCCTGACGGTGGAATGGAGCCTCATGTCGTTGTCCCGGTCTTGTTAGGCTGGTTGTCACCTTGAGCCGGGCGTCACTTACTATCCCTGACGCTGGAATGGAGCCTCATGTCGTTGTCCCGGTCTTGTCACCACCTGGTTGTCACCTTGAACCGGGCGTCACTTACTATTCCTGACGCTGGAATGGAGCCTCATGTCGTTGTCCCGGTCTTGTCACCAACTGGTTGTCACCTTGAGCCGGGCGTCACTTACTATCCCTGATGCTGGAATGGAGCCTCATGTCGTTGTCCCGGTCTTGTCACCACCTGGTTGTCACCTTGAGCCAGGCGTCACTTACTATCCCTGACGCTGGAATGGAGCCTCATGTCGTTGTCCCGGTCTTGTCACCACCTGGTTGTCACCTTGAGCCGGGCGTCACTTACTATCCCTGACGTTGGAATGGAGCCTCATGTCGTTGTCCCGGTCTTGTCACCTCTTGGTTGTCACCTTGAGCCAGGCGTCACTTACTATCCCTGACGCTGGAATGGAGCCTCATGTCGTTGTCCCGGTCTTGTCACCACCTGGTTGTCACCTTGAGCCGGGCGTCACTTACTATCCCTGACGCTGGAATGGAGCCTCATGTCGTTGTCCCGGTCTTGTTAGGCTGGTTGTCACCTTCAGCCGGGCGTCACTTACTATCCCTGACGCTGGAATGGAGCCTCATGTCGTTGTCCCAGTCTTGTCACCACCTGGTTGTCACCTTGAGCCGGGCGTCACTTACTATCCCTGACGCTGGAATGAAGCCTCATGTCGTTGTCCCGGTCTTGTCACCACCTGGTTGTCACCTTGAGCCGGGCATCACTTACAATCCCTGACGCTTGAATGGAGCCTCATGTCGTTGTCCCGATCTTGTTAGGCTGGTTGTCACCTTGAGCCGGGCGTCACTTACTATCCCTGACGCTGGAATGGAGCCTCATGTCGTTGTCCCGGTCTTGTCACCACCTGGTTGTCACCTTGAGCCGGGCGTCACTTACTATCCCTGACGCTGGAATGGAGCCTCATGTCGTTGTCCCGGTCTTGTCACCACCTGGTTGTCACCTTGAGCCGGGCGTCACTTACTATCCCTGACGCTGGAATGGAGCCTCATGTCGTTGTCCCGGTCTTTTCACCACCTGGTTGTCACCTTGAGCCGGGCGTCACTTACTATCCCTGACGCTGGAAAGGAGCCTCATGTCGTTGTCCCGGTCTTGTCACCACCTGGTTGACACCTTGAGCCGGGCGTCCCTTACTATCCCTGACGCTGGAATGGAGCCTCATGTCGTTGTCCCGGTCTTGTCACCACCTGGTTGCCACCTTGAGCCGGGCGTCACTTACTATCCCTGACGCTGGAATGGAGCCTCATGTCGTTGTCCCGGTCTTGTCACCACCTGGTTGCCACCTTGAGCCAGGCGTCACTTACTATCCCTGACGCTGGAATGAAGCCTCATGTCGTTGTCCCGGTCTTGTCACCTCTTGGTTGTCACCTTGAGCCGGGCGTCACTTACTATCCCTGACGCTGGAATGAAGCCTCATGTCGTTGTCCCGGTCTTGTTAGGCTGGTTGTCACCTTGAGCCGGGCGTCACTTACTATCCCTGACGCTGGAATGGAGCCTCATGTCGTTGTCCCGGTCTTGTCACCACCTGGTTGTCACCTTGAGCCGGGCGTCACTTACTATCCCTGACGCTGGAATGGAGCCTCATGTCGTTGTCCCAGTCTTGTCACCACCTGGTTGTCACCTTGAGCCGGGCGTCACTTACTATCCCTGACGCTGGAATGAAGCCTCATGTCGTTGTCCCGGTCTTGTCACCACCTGGTTGTCACCTTGAGCCGGGCATCACTTACTATCCCTGACGCTGGAATGGAGCCTCATGTCGTTGTCCCGGTCTTGGCACCACCTGGTTGTCACCTTGAGCCGGGCGTCACTTACTATCCCTGACGCTGGAATGGAGCCTCATGTCGTTGTCCCGGTCTTGGCACCACCTGGTTGTCACCTTGAGCCGGGCGTCACTTACTATCCCTGACGCTGGAATGGAGCCTCATGTCGTTGTCCCGGTCTTGTCACCACCTGGTTGTCACCTTGAGCCAGGCGTCACTTACTATCCCTGACGCTGGAATGGAGCCTCATGTCGTTGTCCCGGTCTTGTCACCACCTGGTTGCCACCTTGAGCCGGGCGTCACTTACTATCCCTGACGCTGGAATGGAGCCTCATGTCGTTGTCCCGGTCTTGGCACCACCTGGTTGTCACCTTAAGCCGGGCGTCACTTACTATCCCTGACGCTGGAATGGAGCCTCATGTCGTTGTCCCGGTCTTGTCACCACCTGGTTGTCACCTTGAGCCCGGCGTCACTTACTATCCCTGACGCTGGAATGGAGCCTCATGTCGTTGTCCCGGTCTTGTCACCACCTGGTTGCCACCTTGAGCCGGGCGTCACTTACTATCCCTGACGCTGGAATGGAGCCTCATGTCGTTGTCCCGGTCTTGTCACCACCTGGTTGCCACCTTGAGCCGGGCATCACTTACTATCCTTGACACTGGAATGGAGCCTCATGTCGTTGTCCCGGTCTTGTCACCACCTGGTTGCCACCTTGAGCCGGGCGTCACTTACTATCCCTGACACTGGAATGGAGCCTCATGTCGTTGTCCCGGTCTTGTCACCACCTGGTTGCCACCTTGAGCCAGGCGTCACTTACTATCCTTGACACTGGAATGGAGCCTCATGTCGTTGTCCCGGTCTTGTCACCACCTGGTTGTCACCTTGAGCCGGGCGTCACTTACTATCCTTGACACTGGAATGGAGCCTCATGTCGTTGTCCCGGTCTTGTCACCACCTGGTTGTCACCTTGAGCCGGGCGTCACTTACTATCCCTGACGCTGGAATGGAGCCTCATGTCGGTGTCAGGCTGCGTTCTCTACAATGCCATGGGGGCTTTGCAGAATTCGGCTCTGCGGGGGGACACTTGTTTCACTCCACGATTTGCAGAAAGCACAGAATAACATTTCCGGAATTGTTCCCTGAAGAGCGGCGTGTTCTCGGCTAATGTTCATGGAGGCCTGCGCTATAATAGGCGGGATGTTGTTGGGAAGAAGCCGCGAGGAGCCACCGGCGGATTTCACTCTAATCCTTGATAAAGCATTGTATGCAGAAGATCGCGGCCGCGAGGGGTCCCTGATGGCAGATTACACGACTAATCGCATCATCAGCCCCGCCGCTCAGATGTTACACGGATAGACAATTAGGAAAGCAGGAATGGCTTATGTTTCCTGCTCTTCTTTATTAAACCGGGTAATAAACGTTTCTAGAGTTTTCTGTATTAATGTTCTGGGTTCGGGCTGTAGATGCGGCTCTGCTCAGTCCGTGCTTTCCTCGCCGGGTGGGAACGCTCATCCTGCGCTGCCTGTTTCAGAACTAGAAGGTGAGAGTGATTCACATGGACACCAGATGTGAAACATTAGGAAAAAGCTGAGGGTCAGAAAGCACAATAGGGTCTCACCCGATGATAAAGGACAGTGAGGGGCCGGGAATGGCTCACCTGGTAAACCTGTGGATCACACAAGGATCGGCTGTGATTATCTCCTGATGAAGAAGTCTGAAGACTTGGAAACGCGTCGATAATAAAACCGCATCAAGTCTACTTTGTATCCTGGCCCCTACTCTGAGACCTCCAGCGGCAGCGCGGACGAGCCACCTCTTCTGGGAGGTGTGAGACACAACAGCTTCTGCCGGCCACGAGGTGACGGCACCTATGGGCCACGTACTGGCGGCCATTACTGCCGGCATCTGTTACTGTAATGCGGATCATAATTCAAAGCCATTTTTTTATATGTTACATGTACGGCCGAGTTCAGACAGCGCTTGAAATAATTGGGCCAGTCATGTCCACAAAGTGCCGATGTGACGGGGTCTTCGGGCAGCTCCGTGCGCTCGTCTCCATTCTCTCTACGCCGATGTGCACCTCCAATACCATTCCTCCGTGTGCAGTCTGGATTTCACACAGACCTATAATAAGTTTGTCTGAACCCAGTCTTCTATCCATTTGTCGCCAGGTGGATGATCGTGACTGGAAAATAACGACAAATGTTGGAAATGTGCAGCGGCGGAGTGGAGCAGGGTGGATGGCGCTCGTCTGTGGGCCGGGCGGTCTGCGCTGATGGAATTTCAGGGTTATTTGAGCACTGGGTTGAGCTCACTGGTGCGTACTGAGCAAACATGGAGGCACTGGGTTGAGCTCACTGGTGCGTACTGAGCAAACATGGAGGCACTGGGTTGAGCTCACTGGTGCGTACTGAGCAAACATGGAGGCAATCAGTGAATATTCACATATCTGCCAGGCAGGAGCCATTCAGGGTGAATGTGGGGCCAGCACTAGACACCCGCTGAATAAGGAGATGGGCCCAGGTCCTGCACACAGTGGGATAATGCACGAGTGCTGGGGAACGGATGATCATGGTCAACCACACAGGAAGCCCAGAGTACGAGTCAGTGTCCATCACCCATAAAACCAAAAGAGAAAGCTGAAAAGGAAAGAAAAGTGCCGCTCCACCACTCATTGTCCTCAGGCATAAGGCTGAGGAACATGGTCAACCCTTGTTATATCATCTGGTACATAGTGTCCTCTAGTCACATACAGAGCTGCAATGCATCCACCATCCAGACGCCTTCCCTCAGTCTACGTGTGGCAATAAAGTGATCATCTTTTATTATTACTGGTGGATTAATTCCTTCTGCATCATAATCAGCTCTCCATGTACTGACTTCATTCTAAACTTGTATTTATATGCAACAGGAGCTACAGTGTAAAGCATGGAGGACGAACAAGGCATCTGAAGGTCCAACCACAGACTGAGATGTACGGACCGTCTTGGGTCTCTAGACCGCAAATCAACTGCATAAATGAAACTGTCAAGTCCAGGTTAGGAGACCTGCGGCTAGTCCGGACACCACGGTCCATGCTTGGACTGAGAAACATGGAGCTAAAAGGTGAAGATCATGCAGAGGTCAGAACATACAAGTGATAAGCTGAGCACTGGAAAATCTCCTCTAGGGGGTTCTGGGGTGACAGCAAGTTGTATGTGCAGCCGCGGCCAGGTACAAGAGTCGCAGAGCCGTCACTGAGCGTTGTATGCGGATGTCAGCACCCGTATATTACACACCATGAGTCTCCGCCAGATGCACAACGTGGCCTAGTACGTGGCTGTCCGCTACCATCACACACTGCACTGCGGATTCATTCCTCTTCATCCTCCAGAATCTTAAGTATTTTATGAACAGAGCATTATAACTGCAGCACAGAGAGCCCATCAGTAACTCTGTGCCCGGTGATAACACGGAGGACACTCACATCAGCACCGAGGCTTACAGTCTAATATTCCAATATCTAAAACATGCACAGGCGAGTGACAGCACAATACTGGAAAACAAGAGGAGCATTCAATCCCCACGTCAATGACGCCCCCGTCAGGGGCAAGACACTACTACTAAACACTGAGCTGCCATCTTACTAAGGTCACATGACCTCCTGGATAATGTGTGTACTGTGTGTATATCTTGCTCTGTGTCTGTGTGTGCACCGCTCTGTATCTGGTAATATCGCTATGTAACTGTATGAATCTCTGTGTAGATTTGTCTATATCTACGAGTGTCTCTGTATCTGTGTGTAAATGTCTCTGTATCTGTCTCTGTGCATGTCTCTGTATCTGTGTGTAAATGTCTCTGTATCTGTCTCTGTGCATGTCTCTGTATCTGTGTGTAAATGTCTCTGTATCTGTCTCTGTGCATGTCTCTGTATCTGTGTGTAAATGTCTCTGTATCTGTCTCTGTGCATGTCTCTGTATCTGTGTGTAAATGTCTCTGTATCTGTCTCTGTGCATGTCTCTGTATCTGTGTGTAAATGTCTCTGTATCTGTCTCTGTGCATGTCTCTGTATCTGTGTGTAAATGTCTCTGTATCTGTCTCTGTGCATGTCTCTGTATCTGTGTGTAAATGTCTCTGTATCTGTCTCTGTGCATGTCTCTGTATCTGTGTGTAAATGTCTCTGTATCTGTCTCTGTGCATGTCTCTGTATCTGTGTGTAAATGTCTCTGTATCTGTCTCTGTGCATGTCTCTGTATCTGTGTGTAAATGTCTCTGTATCTGTCTCTGTGCATGTCTCTGTATCTGTTTCTCTCTATGTATCTGTATGAATCTCTCTGTACCTGTGTGTATCTTTCTATATCTGTGCATATGTCTCTATATCGGTGTCTCTGCAGTTATTGGACTGTTTGACCGGGTTTGGATTATGTAGTTATTAGGGGAGACATAACGGTGCCGTTATAAGTATGGTGTTCATAATGGAGGGAGCAGACGCCGCCATTGTGGCTCCCCTATGACCCTTGTGTGTCTTTTGCCGGTTTCCAGCATTCGGCCTCTGTCTCCTGCGGTCTCTTCCTGCACAGGACGCTCTCTCTCCCTCACATCATGTATATTCTGCTTCTCACTTTCCCTCCTATAAAGTTTCTGTTAGTTTTGAGCTCCTGTGCTCCGACCTCTGACCTCCATCAGGGACTGTAACAAATGTAAGGGATTTATTTCCAACTAAAAGAATAACAAAAGTCAGGAGAAGAAGGGACAGGGACCCCCGAAAAATGTCTCAGCTGACTATGGGAACCTACAACAGTAATCCTAGTACTATGTGTATGACGGATCAAACCAGTGACGCCAGTGCAGGTGAGGAGGCAGAAGGGCACCCTGGGAGTAATATGATGGGAGTTATTGTTAGGAGGCTGGATCTCATTAATGACGACCAGTACGCCATCGTGATGAGGCAAAAAGGGCCACCTGATTCAGCGGGCAGCCTAGGACTGGCCTCATCAGGCGGGCAGCCTAGGACTGGCCTCATCAGGCGGGCAGCCTAGGACTGGCCTCATCAGGCGGGCAGCCTAGGACTGGCCTCATCAGGCGGGCAGCCTAGGACTGGCCTCATCAGGAGGGCAGCCTAGGACTGGCCTCATCAGGCGGGCAGCCTAGGACTGGCCTCATCAGGCGGGCAGCCTAGGACTGGCCTCATCAGGAGGGCAGCCTAGGACTGGCCTCATCAGGCGGCAGCCTAGGACTGGTCTCATCAGGAGGGCAGCCTAGGACTGGCCTCATCAGGAGGGCAGCCTAGGACTGGCCTCATCAGACGGGCAGCCTAGGACTGGCCTCATCAGGAGGGCAGCCTAGGACTGGCCTCATCAGGCGGGCAGCCTAGGACTGGCCTCATCAGGCGGGCAGCCTAGGACTGGCCTCATCAGGCGGGCAGCCTAGGACTGGCCTCATCAGGCGGGCAGCCTAGGACTGGCCTCATCAGGAGGGCAGCCTAGGACTGGCCTCATCAGGCGGGCAGCCTAGGACTGGCCTCATCAGGCGGGCAGCCTAGGACTGGCCTCATCTGGCGGGCAGCCTAGGACTGGCCTCATCAGGCGGGCAGCCTAGGACTGGCCTCATCAGGAGGGCAGCCTAGGACTGGCCTCATCAGGCGGGCAGCCTAGGACTGGCCTCATCAGACAAGCAGCCTAGGACTGGCCTCATCAGGAGGGCAGCCTAGGACTGGCCTCATCAGGCGGGCAGCCTAGGACTGGCCTCATAAGGAGGGCAGCCTAGGACTGGCCTCATCAGGCGGGCAGCCTAGGACTGGCCTCATCAGGAGGGCAGCCTAGGACTGGCCTCATCAGGCGGGCAGCCTAGGACTGGTCTCATCAGGAGGGCAGCCTAGGACTGGCCTCATCAGGAGGGCAGAGCTAGGACTGGCCTCATCAGGCGGGCAGCCTAGGACTGGCCTCATCAGGCAGGCAGCCTAGGACTGGCCTCATCAGACAGGCAGCCTAGGACTGGCCTCATCAGGCGGGCAGCCTAGGACTGGCCTCATCAGGCGGGCAGCCTAGGACTGGCTTCATCAGGCGGGCAGCCTAGGACTGGCCTCATCAGGCTGGCAGCCTAGGACTGGCCTCATCAGGCGGGCAGCCTAGGACTGGCCTCATCAGGCTGGAAGCCTAGGACTGGTCTCATCAGGAGGGCAGCCTAGGACTGGCCTCATCAGGCGGGCAGCCTAGGACTGGCCTCATCAGACAAGCAGCCTAGGACTGGCCTCATCAGGAGGGCAGCCTAGGACTGGCCTCATCAGGAGGGCAGCCTAGGACTGGCCTCATCAGGCGGGCAGCCTAGGACTGGTCTCATCAGGAGGGCAGCCTAGGACTGGCCTCATCAGGAGGGCAGCCTAGGACTGGCCTCATCAGGCGGGCAGCCTAGGACTGGCCTCATCAGGCAGGCAGCCTAGGACTGGCCTCATCAGACAGGCAGCCTAGGACTGGCCTCATCAGGCGGGCAGCCTAGGACTGGCCTCATCAGGCGGGCAGCTTGGACTGGCCTCATCAGGCGGGCAGCCTAGGACTGGCCTCATCAGGCTGGCAGCCTAGGACTGGCCTCATCAGGCGGGCAGCCTAGGACTGGCCTCATCAGGCGGGCAGCCTAGGACTGGCCTCATCAGGCGGGAAGCCTAGGACTGGTCTCATCAGGAGGGCAGCCTAGGACTGGCCTCATCAGGCGGGCAGCCTAGGACTGGCCTCATCAGGCGGGCAACCTAGGACTGGCCTCATCAGGCGGGCAGCCTAGGACTGGCCTCATCAGGCGGGCAGCCTAGAACTGGCCTCATCAGGAGGGCAGCCTAGCACTGGCCTCATCAGGCGGGCAGCCTAGGACTGGCCTCATCAGGCGGGCAGACTAGGACTGGCCTCATCAGGCGGGCAGCCTAGGGCTGGCCTCATCAGGCGGGCACCTAGCACTGGCCTCATCAGGCGGGCAGCCTTGGACTGGCCTCATCAGACGGGCAGCCTAGGGCTGGCCTCATCAGGCGGGCAGCCTAGGGCTGGCCTCATCAGGCGGGCAGCCTAGGACTGGCCTCATCAGGCGGGCAGCCTTGGACTGGTCTCATCAGGCGGGCAGCCTAGGACTGGCCTCATCAGGCGGGCAGCCTAGGACTGGCCTCATCAGGCGGGCAGCCTAGGACTGGCCTCATCAGGCGGGCAGCCTAGGACTGGCCTCATCAGGCAGCAGCCTAGGACTGGCCTCATCAGGCTGGCAGCCTAGGACTGGCCTCATCAGGCGGGCAGCTTATGACTGGCCTCATCAGGCGGGCAGCCTAGGGCTGGCCTCATCAGGCAGGCAGCCTAGGACTGGCCTCATCAGGCGGGCAGCCTAGGACTGGTCTCATCAGGAGGGCAGCCTAGGACTGGCCTCATCAGGCGGGCAGCCTAAGACTGGCCTCATCAGGCGGGCAGCCTAGGACTGGCCTCATCAGGCGGGAAGCCTAGAACTGGCCTCATCAGGAGGGCAGCCTAGCACTGGCCTCATCAGGCGGGCAGCCTAGGACTGGCCTCATCAGGCGGGCAGCCTAGGATTGGCCTCATCAGGCGGCAGCCTAGGACTGGCCTCATCAGGCTGGCAGCCTAGGACTGGCCTCATCAGGCGGGCAGCCTATGACTGGCCTCATCAGGCGGGCAGCCTAGGACTGGCCTCATCAGGCGGGCAGCCTAGGACTGGTCTCATCAGGAGGGCAGCCTAGGACTGGCCTCATCAGGCGGGCAGCCTAGGACTGGCCTCATCAGGCGGGCAGCCTAGGACTGGCCTCATCAGGCGGGCAGCCTAGAACTGGCCTCATCAGGAGGGCAGCCTAGCACGGGCCTCATCAGACGGGCAGCCTAGGACTGGCCTCATCAGGCGGGCAGCCTAGGACTGGCCTCATCAGGCGGGCAGCCTAGGGCTGGCCTCATCAGGCGGGCACCTAGCACTGGCCTCATCAGGCGGGCAGCCTTGGACTGGCCTCATCAGACGGGCAGCCTAGGACTGGCCTCATCAGGCGGGCAGCCTTGGACTGGTCTCATCAGGCGGGCAGCCTAGGACTGGCCTCATCAGGCGGGCAGCCTAGGACTGGCCTCATCAGGTGGGCAGCCTAGGGCTGGCCTCATCAGGCGGGCAGCCTAGGACTGGCCTCATCAGGCGGGCAGCCTAGGACTGGCCTCATCAGGAGGGCAGCCTAGGACTGGCCTCATCAGGCGGGCATCCGAGGGCTGGCCTCATCAGGAGGGCAGCCTAGGACTGGCCTCATCAGGCGGGCAGCCTAGGACTGGTCTCATCAGGCGGGCAGCCTAGGACTGGTCTCATCAGGAGGGCAGCCTAGGACTGGTCTCATCAGGCGGGCAGCCTAAGACTGGCCTCATCAGGCGGGCAGCCTAGGACTGGCCTCATCAAGCGGGCAGCCTAGGACTGGTCTCATCAGGCGGACAGCCTAGGACTGGCCTCATCAGGCGGGCAGCCTAGGACTGGCCTCATCAGGTGGGCAGCCTATGACTGGCCTCATCAGGCGGGCAGCCTAGGATTGACCTCATCAGACGGGCAGCCTAGGACTGGCCTCATCAGGCGGGAAGCCTAGGACTGGTCTCATCAGGAGGGCAGCCTAGGACTGGCCTCATCAGGCGGGCAGCCTAGGACTGGCCTCATCAGGCGGGCAGCCTAGGACTGGCCTCATCAGGCGGGCAGCCTAGGACTGGCCTCATCAGGCGGGCAGCCTAGGACTGGCCTCATCAGGTGGGCAGCCTAGAACTGGCCTCATCAGGAGGGCAGCCTAGCACTGGCCTCATCAGGCGGGCAGCCTAGGACTGGCCTCATCAGGCGGGCAGACTAGGACTGGCCTCATCAGGCGGGCAGCCTAGGGCTGGCCTCATCAGGCGGGCACCTAGCACTGGCCTCATCAGGCGGGCAGCCTTGGACTGGCCTCATCAAACGGGCAGCCTAGGGCTGGCCTCATCAGGCGGGCAGCCTAGGGCTGGCCTCATCAGGCGGGCAGCCTAGGACTGGCCTCATCAGGCGGGCAGCCTTGGACTGGTCTCATCAGGCGGGCAGCCTAGGACTGAACTCATCAGGCGGGCAGCCTAGGACTGGCCTCATCAGGCGGGCAGCCTAGGACTGGCCTCATCAGGCGGGCAGCCTAGGACTGGCCTCATCAGGCGGCAGCCTAGGACTGGCCTCATCAGGCTGGCAGCCTAGGACTGGCCTCATCAGGCGGGCAGCTTATGACTGGCCTCATCAGGCGGGCAGCCTAGGGCTGGCCTCATCAGGCAGGCAGCCTAGGACTGGCCTCATCAGGCGGGCAGCCTAGGACTGGTCTCATCAGGAGGGCAGCCTAGGACTGGCCTCATCAGGCGGGCAGCCTAAGACTGGCCTCATCAGGCGGGCAGCCTAAGACTGGCCTCATCAGGCGGGCAGCCTAGGACTGGCCTCATCAGGCGGGCAGCCTAGAACTGGCCTCATCAGGCGGCAGCCTAGGACTGGCCTCATCAGGCTGGCAGCCTAGGACTGGTCTCATCAGGAGGGCAGCCTAGGACTGGCCTCATCAGGCGGGCAGCCTAGGACTGGTCTCATCAGGAGGGCAGCCTAGGACTGGCCTCATCAGGCGGGCAGCCTAAGACTGGCCTCATCAGGCGGGCAGCCTAAGACTGGCCTCATCAGGCGGGCAGCCTAAGACTGGCCTCATCAGGCGGGCAGCCTAGGACTGGCCTCATCAGGCGGGCAGCCTAGGACTGGCCTCATCAGGCGGCAGCCTAGGACTGGCCTCATCAGGCTGGCAGCCTAGGACTGGCCTCATCAGGCGGGCAGCCTATGACTGGCCTCATCAGGTGGGCAGCCTAGGACTGGCCTCATCAGGCGGGCAGCCTAGGACTGGTCTCATCAGGAGGGCAGCCTAGGACTGGCCTCATCAGGCGGGCAGCCTAGGACTGGCCTCATCAGGCGGGCAGCCTAGGACTGGCCTCATCAGGCGGGCAGCCTAGAACTGGCCTCATCAGGAGGGCAGCCTAGCACGGGCCTCATCAGGCGGGCAGCCTAGGACTGGCCTCATCAGGCGGGCAGCCTAGGACTGGCCTCATCAGGCGGGCAGCCTAGGGCTGGCCTCATCAGGCGGGCACCTAGCACTGGCCTCATCAGGCGGGCAGCCTTGGACTGGCCTCATCAGACGGGCAGCCTAGGGCTGGCCTCATCAGGTGGGCAGCCTAGGGCTGGCCTCATCAGGCGGGCAGCCTTGGATTGTTCTCATCAGGCGGGCAGCCTAGGACTGGCCTCATCAGGCGGGCAGCCTAGGACTGGCCTCATCAGGTGGGCAGCCTAGGGCTGGCCTCATCAGGCGGGCAGCCTAGGACTGGCCTCATCAGGCGGGCAGCCTAGGACTGGCCTCATCAGGAGGGCAGCCTAGGACTGGCCTCATCAGGCGGGCAGCCTAGGGCTGGCCTCATCAGGAGGGCAGCCTAGGACTGGCCTCATCAGGCGGGCAGCCTAGGACTGGTCTCATCAGGCGGGCAGCCTAGGACTGGTCTCATCAGGAGGGCAGCCTAGGACTGGTCTCATCAGGCGGGCAGCCTAAGACTGGCCTCATCAGGCGGGCAGCCTAGGACTGGCCTCATCAAGCGGGCAGCCTAGGACTGGTCTCATCAGGCAGACAGCCTAGGACTGGCCTCATCAGGCGGGCAGCCTAGGACTGGCCTCATCAGGCGGGCAGCCTAGGACTGGCCTCATCAGGCGGGCAGCCTAGGATTGACCTCATCAGACGGGCAGCCTAGGACTGGCCTCATCAGGAGGGCAGCCTAGGACTGGCCTCATCAGGCGGGCAGCCTAGGACTGGCCTCATCAGGTGGGCAGCCTAGGACTGGCCTCATCAGGCGGGAAGCCTAGGACTGGCCATCAGGAGGGCAGTCTAGGACTGGCCTCATCAGGCGGGCAGACTAGGACTGGCCTCATCAGGCGGGCAGCCTAGGACTGGCCTCATCAGGCGGGCAGCCTAGGACTGGCCTCATCAGGCGGGCAGCCTAGGGCTGGCCTCATCAGGCGGGCAGCCTAGGGCTGGCCTCATCAGGCGGGCAGCCTAGGACTGGCCTCATCAGGCGGGCAGCCTAGGACTGGCCTCATCAGGCGGTCAGCTAAGGACTGGCCTCATCAGGCGGTCAGCCTAGGGCTGGCCTCATCAGGCGGGCAGCCTATGACTGGCCTCATCAGGCGGGCAGCCTAGGACTGGTCTCATCAGGCGGTCAGCCTAGGGCTGGCCTCATCAGGCGGGCAGCCTATGACTGGCCTCATCAGGCGGGCAGCCTAGGACTGGTCTCATCAGGCGGGCAGCCTAGGACTGGCCTCATCAGGCGGGCAGCCTAGGACTGGCCTCATCAGACGGGCAGCCTAGGACTGGCCTCATCAGGCGGGCAGCCTAGGACTGGCCTCATCAGGCGGGCAGCCTAGGACTGATCTCATCAGGCGGGCAGCCTAGGACTGGTCTCATCAGGAGGGCAGCCTAGGACTGGCCTCATCAGGCGGGCAGCCTAGGACTGGTCTCATCAGGCGGGCAGCCTAGGGCTGGCCTCATCAGGCGGGCAGCCTAGGACTGGCCTCATCAGGCGGGCAGCCTAGGACTGGCCTCATCAGGCGGGCAGCCTAGGACTGGCCTTATCAGGCGGGCAGCCTAGGATTGACCTCATCAGACGGGCAGCCTAGGATTGACCTCATCAGACGGGCAGCCTAGGACTGGCCTCATCAGGCGGGCAGCCTAGGACTGGCCTCATCAGGCGGGCAGCCTAGGACTGGCCTCATCAGGCGGGCAGCCTAGGACTGGCCTCATCAGGCTGGCAGCCTAGGACTGGTCTCATCAGGCGGGCAGCCTAGGACTGGTCTCATCAGGAGGGCAGCCTAGGACTGGCCTCATCAGGTGGGCAGCCTAGGACTGGTCTCATCAGGCGGGCAGCCTAGGACTGGCCTCATCAGGCGGGCAGCCTAGGACTGGCCTCATCAGGCGGGCAGCCTAGGACTGGCCTCATCAGGCGGGCAGCCTAGGACTGGCCTCATCAGGCGGGCAGCCTAGGACTGGCCTCATCAGGCGGGCAGCCTAGGACTGGTCTCATCAGGCGGGCAGCCTAGGACTGGCCTCATCAGGCGGGCAGCCTAGGACTGGCCTCATCAAGCGGGCAGCCTAGGACTGGTCTCATCAGGCAGACAGCCTAGGACTGGCCTCATCAGGCGGGCAGCCTAGGACTGGCCTCATCAGGCGGGCAGCCTAGGACTGGCCTCATCAGGCGGGCAGCCTAGGATTGACCTCATCAGACGGGCAGCCTAGGACTGGCCTCATCAGGAGGGCAGCCTAGGACTGGCCTCATCAGGCGGGCAGCCTAGGACTGGCCTCATCAGGTGGGCAGCCTAGGACTGGCCTCATCAGGCGGGAAGCCTAGGACTGGCCATCAGGAGGGCAGTCTAGGACTGGCCTCATCAGGCGGGCAGACTAGGACTGGCCTCATCAGGCGGGCAGCCTAGGACTGGCCTCATCAGGCGGGCAGCCTAGGACTGGCCTCATCAGGCGGGCAGCCTAGGGCTGGCCTCATCAGGCGGGCAGCCTAGGGCTGGCCTCATCAGGCGGGCAGCCTAGGACTGGCCTCATCAGGCGGGCAGCCTAGGACTGGCCTCATCAGGCGGTCAGCTAAGGACTGGCCTCATCAGGCGGTCAGCCTAGGGCTGGCCTCATCAGGCGGGCAGCCTATGACTGGCCTCATCAGGCGGGCAGCCTAGGACTGGTCTCATCAGGCGGTCAGCCTAGGGCTGGCCTCATCAGGCGGGCAGCCTATGACTGGCCTCATCAGGCGGGCAGCCTAGGACTGGTCTCATCAGGCGGGCAGCCTAGGACTGGCCTCATCAGGCGGGCAGCCTAGGACTGGCCTCATCAGACGGGCAGCCTAGGACTGGCCTCATCAGGCGGGCAGCCTAGGACTGGCCTCATCAGGCGGGCAGCCTAGGACTGATCTCATCAGGTGGGCAGCCTAGGACTGGTCTCATCAGGAGGGCAGCCTAGGACTGGCCTCATCAGGCGGGCAGCCTAGGACTGGTCTCATCAGGCGGGCAGCCTAGGGCTGGCCTCATCAGGCGGGCAGCCTAGGACTGGCCTCATCAGGCGGGCAGCCTAGGACTGGCCTCATCAGGCGGGCAGCCTAGGACTGGCCTTATCAGGCGGGCAGCCTAGGATTGACCTCATCAGACGGGCAGCCTAGGATTGACCTCATCAGACGGGCAGCCTAGGACTGGCCTCATCAGGCGGGCAGCCTAGGACTGGCCTCATCAGGCGGGCAGCCTAGGACTGGCCTCATCAGGCGGGCAGCCTAGGACTGGCCTCATCAGGCTGGCAGCCTAGGACTGGTCTCATCAGGCGGGCAGCCTAGGACTGGTCTCATCAGGAGGGCAGCCTAGGACTGGCCTCATCAGGTGGGCAGCCTAGGACTGGTCTCATCAGGCGGGCAGCCTAGGACTGGCCTCATCAGGCGGGCAGCCTAGGACTGGCCTCATCAGGCGGGCAGCCTAGGACTGGCCTCATCAGGCGGGCAGCCTAGGACTGGCCTCATCAGGCGGGCAGCCTAGGACTGGCCTCATCAGGCGGGCAGCCTAGGACTGGCCTCATCAGGCAGGCACCCGGGGTCGCAGGTAGAGGGCCACCAAAACATCATAAGTAAGAATATCAGTCAGACGGGTGTCCTGAGAGCTGGAGTATCAGGCACCCCACAGGGATACAGAAGCCCCCCGGCTGTGCTGCATTAACAGCTGTCCTCCTGTAGGGCTGCACGGTTCAGGGCCAGGCTGAGAGATAGTGAATGTTTGTGCCTCATCATCCTCACTGCTCGCAGCCATCAATCTTCATCTTGCATTGTCCTGGTGCACCTGTTCCCTACCCCCTCGCTCTTCATGCTTTCGCCTTCACTTTCCAAAAGTTTTAAACTTTTTTTTTTGTGTCTTGATTTCAGCAAACACAGCAGTCATGGGAAAGACATACAAATCACCTCCATCCCGCGCCCTACTAAAAACACAAGGCATTCCAGACCCCAAACCTCAGCCTTTATGTGAGAGAAGAGGATGAGGATGAGGAAATTGGATGACACGCGGCTGAGATAAAGAAAAGGGCCATTCACACTTTGGTATGTGCTCACCAAATTTTAACAACATGCCAAAACCTGAGGGGGTCAGACCTCACTTTACAAGGGGCGACACATCTCATCTGTAGGTGCTGTCATTGTTTACAATGGGTAAGAGTGTAACATTCTGATTTTACTATATTGATACATTTCTTGGTCTATGGTCTGTGATGAGCGGCGGCTCTGATAGTGTCGGGAGCGGCGGCTCTGATAGTGTCGGGAGCGGCGGCTCTCATAGTGTCGGGAGCGGCGGCTGATAGTGTCGGGAGCGGCGGCTCTGATATAGTGTCGGGAGCGGCGGCTCT
Organism: Phyllobates terribilis; assembly: GCF_046119375.1. Taxonomy (NCBI): domain Eukaryota; kingdom Metazoa; phylum Chordata; class Amphibia; order Anura; family Dendrobatidae; genus Phyllobates; species Phyllobates terribilis. Next base: position 389,405,641 of record NW_027362768.1, on the reverse strand, counting down.
GATAGTGTCGGGAGCGGCTCTGATAGTGTCGGGAGCAGCGGCTCTGATATAGTGTCGGGAGCGGCGGCTCTGATAGTGTCGGGAGCGGCGGCTCTGATAGTGTCGGGAGCGGCTCTGATAGTGTCGGGAGCGGCGGCTCTGATAGTGTCGGGAGCGGCTCTGATAGTGTCGGGAGCAGCGGCTCTCATAGTGTCGGGAGCGGCGGCTGATAGTGTCGGGAGCGGCGGCTCTGATAGTGTCGGGAGCGGCGGCTCTGATAGTGTCGGGAGCGGCGGCTCTGATAGTGTCGGGAGCGGCTCTGATAGTGTCGGGAGCGGCGGCTCTGATATAGTGTCGGGAGCAGCGGCTGATAGTGTCGGGAGCGGCTCTGATAGTGTCGGGAGCGGCGGCTCTGATAGTGTCGGGAGCGGCGGCTGATAGTGTCGGGAGCGGCGGCTCTGATAGTGTCGGGAGCGGCTCTGATAGTGTCGGGAGCGGCTCTGATAGTGTCGGGAGCAGCGGCTGATAGTGTCGGGAGCGGCTCTGATAGTGTCGGGAGCGGCGGCTCTGATAGTGTCGGGAGCGGCTCTGATAGTGTCGGGAGCGGCGGCTCTGATATAGTGTCGGGAGCAGCGGCTGATAGTGTCGGGAGCGGCTCTGATAGTGTCGGGAGCGGCGGCTCTGATAGTGTCGGGAGCGGCGGCTGATAGTGTCGGGAGCGGCGGCTCTGATAGTGTCGGGAGCGGCTCTGATAGTGTCGGGAGCGGCTCTGATAGTGTCGGGAGCAGCGGCTGATAGTGTCGGGAGCGGCTCTGATAGTGTCGGGAGCGGCGGCTCTGATAGTGTCGGGAGCGGCGGCTCTGATATAGTGTCGGGAGTGGCGGCTCTGATAGTGTCGGGAGCGGCGGCTCTGATAGTGTCGGGAGCGGCTCTGATAGTGTCGGGAGCGGCGGCTCTGATAGTGTCAGGAGCGGCGGCTCTGATAGTGTCGGGAGCGGCTCTGATAGTGTCGGGAGCGGCGGCTCTGATATAGTGTCGGGAGCGGCGGCTCTGATAGTGTCGGGAGCGGCTCTGATAGTGTCGGGAGCGGCGGCTCTGATAGTGTCGGGAGCGGCGGTTCTGATAGTGTCGGGAGCGGCGGCTCTGATAGTGTCGGGAGCGGCGGCTGATAGTGTCGGGAGCGGCGGCTCTGATAGTGTCGGGAGCGGCGGCTCTGATATAGTGTCGGGAGCGGCGGCTCTGATAGTGTCGGGAGCGGCGGCTCTGATAGTGTCGGGAGCGGCGGCTCTGATAGTGTCGGGAGCGGCGGCTCTGATAGTGTCGGGAGCGGCGGCTGATAGTGTCGGGAGCGGCGGCTCTGATAGGGTCGGGAGCGGCGGCTCTGATAGTGTCGGGAGCGGCGGCTCTGATAGTGTCGGGAGCGGCGGCTCTGAGAGTGTCGGGAGCGGCGGCTCTGATAGTGTCGAGAGCGGCGGCTCTGATAGTGTCGGGAGCGGCGGCTGATAGTGTCGGGAGCGGCGGCTCTGATAGTGTCGGGTGCAGAGCACAATTCCATTATTCGAGATCAGCACAATTGCACCTTTCCCCACTGATACTTATATCTTCTACTACATCTTTATTCACATGCTACCCAGTTTGGTTGTCAGGTCGTCCTTTTTAACTATGTAGGTCTGTCCCACTTGTTGTGTTTAATAAAAATGATTTTCTACTTTGCCACAAACTCCTGTTTTTCCATCAATAATCTACATAATGTAGAACAGGGGGAGAGTGAAAATAGTAAAAAAAAAATGTCAAATTCAGGAGTCTCTGAACTTGGGGCGTCCAGGACGTCACTGCTCTGGATTAACCCATAGATGTGCCGCTAGCACCGACTGGGCACAGGATATTCATCCTCCAGGATGTGTTATTTGCCATCAGTCAGGAATGAAATCCAATCTCCTCATTAGAGGCTTAAATTTGGCATCTTTCAAATGTCATCACGTGTCGGTGGAGCCCCCCGCGCTCCTCCGTCTCCCTAATGGGAAAATGTCAGGATGTCTGATGACGACTCCATCAACAAATACTAGAGAAAGCCGAATAACTAGGAGAGAAGCGGAGATTATGGCAACTAGGAGAGAAGTGGAGATTATGGCAGGTCTTATCCGTTAGAGGATAAATCATATTTATTGGACACGTCTCCCAATGAGAACAGGATATCTTTAAAAACTATGAAAACTTCAGGAAGCAGAAAATTCTTCTGCAGAACAAGAGTGCAGACATTTTCCAGGTTGTAAAGATCTGAGATCGGTGATTTGTGGGATCTGCAGCATTAAGACGTCACATTCACCGACATCAGAAGCTTTTCCATCAGAAGCCTCCTGACAGGCCGCCGCCGTCCATCTAACATCGGAGCTCGGGGATTGATTGTGGGAGTTTTTGGAGAGTTTCTGGTTGAATGTCTTTGCCGGATGTCAGAATCTCGCTCAGAGCTGCTGATCTGATGTGATCGGCCCCCCACCCTCATAGATCTAATGCTGAGGACACTCCAAAGGTTCTCAGTAGGGCTGAGGTCAGGGGAGGGTGGTGGCCGCACCATGAGTTTCTCTCCTCTATGACTATAGCAGCCAATGACTCGGAGGTTTCTTTGCAGCATGAGATGGGACATTGTCAGCATGAAGAGGATTCTTCTACGGACGGCGCGGTTCTTCTGTTTATACCAAGGAAGAAAGTGGTCGGTCAGAAACTCTATAGACTTTGCCGAGGTCAATTTCACACCTTCAGGAACTCTAAAGGGGCGAACAGATCTCCCTATGACTCCGCCACCTCCTTGCTGACGTCGCAGCCTTGTTGGGACATAGAGGCCGTCCACCAACCATCCACTACTCCATGCATCTGGACCATCCAGGGTTACCGGCATCACCAGAAAACATGGCTGGTTTACAATGAGTCTTCATGTATGTCAGGGCCACTGCAGCTGTCTCTGCTTCTGAGCGCTGTTTAGGGGCGGCCAAAGAGTAGGATTATGCACAGCTGCAGCCTCTGGAGGATCCTACAGGTTTGCAGTCTCCAGAGGCTCCGGCAGCTTCACATAACTGACTGTTGCTTTGTAATGGGATTTTACTAGCTATATTCGTAATCTGATGAATTTATCTGCAGGAACCTTCCTCATTATGCCTTTATCTGCTGGAACCTTCCTCATTATGCCTTTGTCTGCACAAACTCGTCTGCTCTGTATCAGCCACAATTCTCTTCACAGTACAATGATCATGCTTAAGTTTCCGGGAAATATCTAATATTTTCATACCTTGTCCAAGGCATTGCACTACGTGACGCTTTTCAGCAGCAGAGAGATCCAGCACTGAGCAAGACACAGAAGTACAAGGTGTTCAGTGCTCAGACACAAGGCCGAAGTGAGGAGGCTAAACCCAACGACCACTGAAGAAGTCACAGAAGAGAAGCGTCAGGACTGGGCCAAGATATACAGGGGCATCTCACAAAATTAGAATATGATCAAATAGTTAATTTATTTCAGTTCTTCAATGCAAAAAGTGAAGCTCATATATTATATAGAGTCATTACACACAGAGGGATCTATTATATAGAGTCATTACACGCAGAGGGATCTATTATATAGAGTCATTACACACAGAGGGATCTATTATATAGAGTCATTACACACAGAGGGATCTATTATATAGAGTCATTACGCACAGAGGGATCTATTATATAGTCATTACACACAGAGGGATCTATTATATAGAGTCATTACATACAGAGGGATCTATTATATAGAGTCATTACACACAGAGCGATCTATTATATAGAGTCATTACACGCAGAGTGATCTATTATATAGAGTCATTACACAGAGGGATCTATTATATAGAGTCATTACACAGAGGGATCTATTATATAGAGTCATTACACGCAGAGTGATCTATTATATAGAGTCATTACACACAGAGGGATCTTTTATATAGAGTCATTACACACAGAGGGATCTATTATATAGAGTCATTACACGCAGAGTGATCTATTATATAGAGTCATTACACGCAGAGGGATCTATTATATAGAGTCATTACACGCAGAGTGATCTATTATATAGAGTCATTACACACAGAGGGATCTTTTATATAGAGTCATTACACACAGAGGGATCTATTATATAGAGTCATTACACGCAGAGTGATCTATTAAATAGAGTCATTACACAGAGGGATCTATTATATAGAGTCATTACACACAGAGGGATCTATTATATAGAGTCATTACACAGAGGGATCTATTATATAGAGTCATTACACAGAGGGATCTATTATATAGAGTCATTACACACAGAGGGATCTATTATATAGAGTCATTACACACAGAGGGATCTATTATATAGAGTCATTACACACAGAGCGATCTATTATATAGAGTCATTACACAGAGGGATCTATTATATAGAGTGATTACACAGAGAGCGCTCTATTATATAGAGTCATTACACGCAGAGGGATCTATTATATAGAGCCATTACACACAGAGGGATCTATTATATAGAGTCATTACACACAGAGCGATCTATTATATAGAGTCATTACACACAGAGGGATCTATTATATAGAGTCATTACACGCAGAGTGATCTATTATATAGAGTCATTACACACAGAGCGATCTATTATATAGAGTCATTACACACAGGGATCTATTATATAGAGTCATTACACACAGAGGGATCTATTATATAGAGTCATTACACGCAGAGTGATCTATTTTATAGAGTCATTACACGCAGAGCGATCTATTATATAGAGTCATTACACGCAGAGGGATCTATTATATAGAGTCATTACACGCAGAGCGATCTATTATATAGAGTCATTACACACAGAGGGATCTATTATATAGAGACATTACACACAGACGGATCTATTATATAGAGTCATTACACACAGAGGGATCTATTATATAGAGTCATTACACACAGAGGGATCTATTATATAGAGTCATTACACACAGAGGGATCTATTATATAGAGTCATTACACACAGACGGATCTATTATATAGAGTCATTACACACAGACGGATCTATTATATAGAGTCATTACACACAGAGGGATCTATTATATAGAGTCATTACACACAGAGGGATCTATTATATAGAGTCATTACACACAGAGGGATCTATTATATAGAGTCATTACACGCAGAGTGATCTATTATATAGAGTCATTACACGCAGAGCGATCTATTATATAGAGTCATTACACACAGAGGGATCTATTATATAGAGTCATTACACACAGAGGGATCTATTATGTAGAGTAATTACACACAGAGTGATCTATTATATAGAGTCATTACACACAGACGGATCTATTATATAGAGTCATTACACACAGAGGGATTTATTATATAGAGTCATTACACGCAGAGGGATCTATTATATAGAGTCATTACACACAGAGCGATCTATTATATAGAGCAGGGTTCCCCAGCTCCAGTCCTCAAGGACCACCAACAGGTCATGTTTTCAGGATTTCCTTAGTATTACACAGCTGATAATTCCATCACCTCAGCAATACTAAGGAAATCCTGAAAACATGACCTGTTGGTGGTCCTTGAGGACTGGAGCTGGGGAACACTGATATAGAGTCATTACACACAGAGGGATCTATTATATAGAGTCATTACACACAGAGGGATCTATTATATAGAGTCATTACACACAGAGGGATCTATTATATATAGTCATTACAGACAGAGGGATCTATTATATAGAGTCATTACACACAGAGCGATCTATTTCCAGTGTTTATTTCTGTTAATGGTGATGATTTTGGCTTACAGCCAATGAAAACACAAAGGTCATTATCTCAGTAAATTAGAATAATTCACAAAAACACCTGCAAAGGCTTCCTAAGCGTTTAAAAAGGTCCCTTAGTCTGTTTCAGTAGGCTCCACAATCATGGGGAAGACTGCTGACTTGACAGATGTCCAGAAGGCAGTCATTGACACACTCCACAAGGTCCCAGAGTCTGGAGGAAGAGTGGAGAGGCCACAATCCAAGCTGCTGGAGGTCTAGTGTGAAGTCTCCACAATCAGTGATGGTTTGGGGGCCATGTCATCTGCTGGTGGAGGTCCACTGTGTTTTATCAAGACCAAAGTCAGCGCAGCCGTCTACCAGGACATTTTACAGCCCTTCATGCTTCCCTCTGCCGACAAGCTTTATGGAGATGGAAATGTCATTCTCCAGCAGGACTTGGCCCCTGTTCACACGGCCAAAAGTACCAATACCTGGTTTACACACAACAGGATCACTGTGCTTGATTAGCCGCAAACTCGCCTGACCTTAACCCCATAGAGGATCTATTATAGAGAATCACACTGAGAAGAAGAGCGGCCATATTACTATATATATTACTATATCACACTGAGGAGAAGGGCGGCCATATTACTATATCACACTGAGGAGGAGAGCGGCCATATTACTATATATATTACTATATCACACTGAGGAGAAGGGCGGCCATATTACTGTATATATTACTGTATCACACTGAGGAGAAAAGCGGCCATATTACTATATATATTACCATATCACACTGAGGAGGAGGGCGGCCATATTACTATATATATTACTATATCACACTGAGGAGAAGGGCGGCCATATTACTATATATATTACTATACCACACTGAGGAGAAGGGCGGCCATATTACTATATATATTACTATACCACACTGAGGAGAAGGGCGGCCATATTACTATATATATTACTATACCACACTGAGGAGAAGGGCGGCCATATTACTATATATATTACTATACCACACTGAGGAGAAGGGCGGCCATATTACTATATATATTACTATATCACACTGAGGAGAAAAGCGGCCATATTACTATATATATTACTATATCACACTGAGGAGAAGGGCGGCCATATTACTATATATATATTACTATATCACACTGAGGAGGAGAGCTGCCATATTACGATATATATTACTATATCACACTGAGGAGAAAAGCGGCCATATTACTATATATATTACTATATCACACTGAGGAGAAGGGCGGCCATATTACTATATATATTACTATACCACACTGAGGAGAAGGGCGGCCATATTACTATATATATATTACTATATCACACTGAGGAGAAGAGCTGCCATATTACGATATATATTACTATATCACACTGAGGAGAAGAGCTGCCATATTACTATATATATTACTATATCACACTGAGGAGAAGGGCGGCCATATTACTATATATATTACTATACCACACTGAGGAGAAGGGCGGCCATATTACTATATATATTACTATATCACACTGAGGAGAAGGGCGGCCATATTACTATATATATTACTATACCACACTGAGGAGAAGGGCGGCCATATTACTATATATATATTACTATATCACACTGAGGAGAAGAGCTGCCATATTACTATATATATTACTATATCACACTGAGGAGAAGGGCGGCCATATTACTATATATATTACTATACCACACTGAGGAGAAGGGCGGCCATATTACTATATATATTACTATATCACACTGAGGAGAAGGGCGGCCATATTACTATATATATTACTATATCACACTGAGGAGAAAAGCGGCCATATTACTATATATATTACTATATCACACTGAGGAGAAGGGCGGCCATATTACTATATATATTACTATATCACACTGAGGAGAAGGGCGGCCGTATTACAATATATATTACTATATCACACTGAGGAGGAGGGCGGCCATATTACAATATATATATACATTACTATATCACACTGAGGAGAAGGGCGGCCATATTACTATATATATTACTATATCACACTGAGGAGAAGGGCGGCCATATTACTATATATATTACTATATCACACTGAGGAGAAGGGCGGCCATCTTACTATATATATTACTATATCACACTGAGGAGAAGGGCGGCCATATTACTATATATATTACTATATCACACTCAGGAGAAGGGCGGCCATATTACTATATCACACTGAGGAGAAGAGCGGCCATATTACTGTATATATTACTATATCACACTGAGGAGAAGGGCGGCCATATTACTATATATATTACTATATCACACTGAGGAGAAGGGCGGCCATATTACTATATCAAACTGAGGAGAAGGGCGGCCATATTACTATATACATTACTATATCACACTGAGGAGGAGGGCGGCCATATTACTATATATATTACTATATCACACTGAGGAGAAGGGCGGCCATATTACTATATATACATTACTATATCACAATGAGAAGGGTGGCCATATTACTATATATACATTACTATATCACACTGAGGAGAAGGGCGGCCATATTACTATATATATTACTATATTACACTGAGGAGAAGGGCGGCCATATTACTATATATATATATTACTATATCACAATGAGAAGGGTGGCCATATTACTATATATACATTACTATATCACACTGAGGAGAAGGGCGGCCATATTACTGTATATATTACTATATCACACTGAGGAGAAGGGCGGCCATATTACTATATATACATTACTATATCACACTGAGGAGAAGGGCGGCCATATTACTATATATATTACTATATCACACTGACGAGGAGGGCGGCCATATTACTATATATATTACTATATCACACTGAGGAGGAGGGCGGCCATATTACTATATATATATTACTATATCACACTGAGGAGGAGGGCGGCCATATTACTATATATATATATTACTATATCACACTGAGGAGAAGGGCGGCCATATTACTATATATATTACTATATCACACAGAGGAGAAGGGCAGCCATATTACTATATATATATCTATATCACACTGAGGAGAAGGGCGGCCATATTACTATATATATTACTATATCACACTGAGGAGAAGGGCGGCCATATTACTGTATATATTACTATATCACACTGAGGAGAAGGGCGGCCATATTACTATATCACACTGAGGAGAAGGGCGGCCATATTACTATATATATTACTATATCACACTGAGGAGAACGGCGGCCATATTACTATATATATATTACTATATCACACTGAGGAGAAGGGCGTCCATATTACTGTATATATTACTATATCACACTGAGGAGAAGGGCGGCCATATTACTATATATATTACTATATCACACTGAGGAGAAGAGTGGACATATTACTATATATATTACTATATCACACTGAGGAGAAGGGTGGTCATATTACTATATATATTACTATATCACACTGAGGAGAAGGGCGGCCATATTACTATATATATTACTATATCACACTGAGGAGAAGGCCGGCCATATTACTATATATATATATTACTATATCACACTGAGGAGAAGGGCGGCCATATTACTATATATATTACTATATCACACTGAGGAGAAGGGCGGCCATATTACTATATATATATTACTATATCACACTGAGGAGAAGGGCAGCCATATTACTATATATATTACTATATCACACTGAGGAGGAGGGCAGCCATATTACTATATATATTACTATATCACACTGAGGAGAAGGGCGGCCATATTACTATAAATATTACTATATCACACTCAGGAGAAGGGCGGCCATATTACTATATATATTACTATATCACACTGAGGAGAAGGGCGGCCATATTACTATATATATTACTATATCACACTCAGGAGAAGGGCGGCCATATTACTATAAATATTACTATATCACACTCAGGAGAAGGGCGGCCATATTACTATATATATTACTATATCACACTGAGGAGAAGGGCGGCCATATTACTATAAATATTACTATATCACACTGAGGAGAAGAGCGGCCATATTACTGTATATATTACTATATCACACTGAGGAGAAGGGCGGCCATATTACTATATATATTACTATATCACACTGAGGAGAAGGGCGGCCATATTACTATATATATATTACTATATCACACTGAGGAGAAAGGCGGCCATATTACTATATATATTACTATATCACACTGAGGAGAAGGGCGGCCATATTACTATATATATATTACTATATCACACTGAGGAGAAGGGCGGCCATATTACTATATGTATATTACTATATCACACTGAGGAGAAGGGCAGCCATATCACTATATATATTACTATATCACACTGAGGAGGAGGGCAGCCATATTACTATATATATTACTATATCACACTGAGGAGAAGGGCGGCCATATTACTATAAATATTACTATATCACACTCAGGAGAAGGGCGGCCATATTACTATATATATTACTATATCACACTGAGGAGAAGGGCGGCCATATTACTATATATATTACTATATCACACTCAGGAGAAGGGCGGCCATATTACTATAAATATTACTATATCACACTCAGGAGAAGGGCGGCCATATTACTATATATATTACTATATCACACTGAGGAGAAGGGCGGCCATATTACTATAAATATTACTATATCACACTGAGGAGAAGAGCGGCCATATTACTGTATATATTACTATATCACACTGAGGAGAAGGGCGGCCATATTACTATATATATTACTATATCACACTGAGGAGAAGGGCGGCCATATTACTATATATATATTACTATATCACACTGAGGAGAAAGGCGGCCATATTACTATATATATTACTATATCACACTGAGGAGAAGGGCGGCCATATTACTATATATATATTACTATATCACACTGAGAAGGGCGGCCATATTACTATATGTATATTACTATATCACACTGAGGAGAAGGGCAGCCATATCACTATATATATTACTATATCACACTGAGGAGAAGGGAGGCCATATTACTATATATATTACTATATCACACTGAGGAGAAGGGCGGCCATATTACTATATATATATATTACTATATCACACTGAGGAGAAGGGCGGCCATATTACTATATATATTACTATATCACACTGAGGAGAAGGGCGGCCATATTACTATATATATTACTATATCACACTGAGAAGGGCGCCCATATTACTATATATATTACTATATCACACTGAGGAGAAGGGCGGCCATATTACTATATATATTACTATATCACACTGAGGAGAAGGGCGGCCATATTACTATATATATTACTATATCACACTGAGGAGGAGGGCAGCCATATTACTATATTTATATTACTATATCACAATGAGGAGAAGAGCGGCCATATTACTATATCACACTGAGGAGAAGGGCGGCCATATTACTATATATATTACTATATCACACTGAGGAGAAGGGCGGCCATATTACTGTATATATTACTATATCACACTGAGGAGAAGGGCGGCCATATTACTATATATATTACTATATTACACTGAGGAGAAGGGCGGCCATATTACTATATATACATTACTATATCACACTGAGGAGAAGGGTGGCCATATTACTATATATACATTACTATATCACACTGAGGAGAAGGGCGGCCATATTACTATATATATATTACTATATCACACCGAGGAGGAGGGCGGCCATATTACTATATATATATTACTATATCACACTGAGGAGGAGGGCGGCCATATTACTATATATATATTACTGTATCACACTGAGGAGAAGGGCGGCCATATTACTATATATATTACCATATCACACAGAGGAGAAGGGCAGCCATATTACTATATATATATTACTATATCACACTGAGGAGAAGGGTGGCCATATTACTATATATATTACTATATCACACTGAGGAGAAGGGCGGCCATATTACTGTATATATTACTATATCACACTGAGGAGAAGGGCGGCCATATTACTATATCACACTGAGGAGAAGGGCGGCCATATTAGTATATATATTACTATATCACACTGAGGAGAAGGGCGGCCATATTACTATATATATATTACTATATCACACTGAGGAGAAGGGCGGCCATATTACTGTATATATTACTATATCACACTGAGGAGAAGGGCGGTCATATTACTATATATATTACTATATCACACTGAGAAGAGCGGACATATTACTATATATATTACTATATCACACTGAGGAGAAGGGCGGCCATATTACTATATATATTACTATATCACACTGAGGAGAAGGGCGGCCATATTACTATATATATTACTATATCACACTGAGGAGAAGGGCGGCCATATTACTATATATATTACTATATCACACTGAGGAGAAGGCCGGCCATATTACTATATATATTACTATATCACACTGAGGAGAAGGGCGGCCATATTACTATATATATATTACTATATCACACTGAGGAGAAGGGCGACCATATTACTATATATATCACTATATCACACTGAGAATGGCGGCCATATTACTATATATATTACTATATCACACTGAGGAGAAGGGCGGCCATATTACTATATATATATTACTATATCACACTGAGGAGAAGGGCGGCCATATTACTGTATATATTACTATATCACACTGAGGAGAAGGGCGGCCATATTACTATATATACATTAATATATCACACTGAGGAGAAGGGCGGCCATATTACTATATATATTACTATATCACACTGAGGAGGAGGGCGGCCATATTACTATATATATTACTATATCACACCGAGGAGGAGGGCGGCCATATTACTATATATATATTACTATATCACACTGAGGAGGAGGGCGGCCATATTACTATATATATATTACTATATCACACTGAGGAGAAGGGCGGCCATATTACTATATATATTACTATATCACACTGAGGAGAAGGGCGGCCATATTACTATATATATATTACTATATCACACTGAGGAGAAGGGCGGCCATATTACTGTATATATTACTATATCACACTGAGGAGAAGGGCGGCCATATTACTATATATATTACTATATCACACTGAGGAGAAGAGCGGACATATTACTATATATATTACTATATCACACTGAGGAGAAGGGCGGCCATATTACTATATATATTACTATATCACACTGAGGAGAAGGGCGGCCATATTACTATATATATTACTATATCACACTGAGGAGAAGGGCGGCCATATTACTATATATATTACTATATCACACTGAGGAGAAGGCCGGCCATATTACTATATATATTACTATATCACACTGAGGAGAAGGGCGGCCATATTACTATATATATATTACTATATCACACTGAGGAGAAGGGCGACCATATTACTATATATATTACTATATCACACTGAGGAGAAGGGCGGCCATATTACTATATATATTACTATATCACACTGAGGAGAAGGGCGGCCATATTACTATATATATATTACTATATCACACTGAGGAGAAGGGCAGCCATATTACTATATATATTACTATATCTCACTGAGGAGACGGGCGGCCATATTACTATATATATTACTATATCACACTGAGGAGAAGGGCGGACATATTACTATATATATTACTATATCACACTGAGGAGAAGGGCGGCCATATTACTATATATATTACTATATCACACTGAGGAGAAGGGCGGCCATATTACTATATATATTACTATATCACACTGAGAAGAAGGACGGCCATATTACTATATATATTACTGTATCAAACTGAGGAGAAGGGCAGCCATATTACTATATATCTTACTATATCACACTGAGGAGAAGGGCAGCCATATTACTATATATATTACTATATCACACTGCGGAGGAGGGCGGCCATATTACTGTATATATATTACTATATCACACTGAGGAGAAGGGCAGCCATATTACTATATATATTACTATATCACACTGAGGAGAAGGGCGGCCATATTACTATATATATATTACTATATCACACTGAGGAGAAGGGCAGCCATATTACTATATATATTACTATATCACACTGAGGAGAAGGGCAGCCATATTACTATATATATTACTATATCACACTGAGGAGAAGAGCGGCCATATTACTATATCACACTGAGGAGAAGGGCGGCCATATTACTATATATATTACTATATCACACTGAGGAGAAGGGCGGCCATATTACTATATCACACTGAGGAGAAGGACAGCCATATTACTATATATGTATATTACTATATCACACTGAGGAGAAGGGCGGACATATTACTATATATATTACTATATCACACTGAGAAGGGCGGCCATATTACTATATATATTACTATATCACACTGAGGAGAAGGGTGGCCATATTACTATATATATTACTATATCACACTGAGAAGGGCGGCCATATTACTATATATATTACTATAACACACTGAGGAGAAGGGCGGCCATATTACTATATATATATTACTATATCACACTGAGGAGAAGGGCGGCCATATTACTGTATATATTACTATATCACACTGAGGAGAAGGGCGGCCAAATTACTGTATATATTACTATATCACACTGAGGAGAAGAGAGGCCATACTACTATATATATTACTAAATCACACTGAGGAGAAGGGCTGTCATATTACTATATATATTACTATATCACACTGAGGAGAAGGGCGGCCATATTACTATACATATTACTATATCACACTGAGGAGAAGGGCGGCCATATTACTATATATAGTACTATATCACACTGAGGAGAAGGGCGGCCATATTACTATACTTATTACTATATCAAACTAAGGAGAAGGGCGGCCATATTACTATATATATTACTATATCACACTGAGGAGAAGGGTGGCCATATTACTATATATATTACTATATCACACACTGAGGAGAAGGGCGGCCATATTACTATATATATTACTATATCACACTGAGGAGAAGGGCGGCCATATTACTATATATATTACTATATCACACCGAGGAGAAGGGCGGCCACATTACTACATATATTACTATATCACACTGAGGAGAAGGGCGGCCATATTACTATATATATATCACTATATCACACTGAGGAGAAGGGCGGCCATATTACTATATATATTACTATATCACACTGAGGAGAAGGGCGGCCATATTACTATATATATATTACTATATCACACTGAGGAGAAGGGCGGCCATATTACTATATGTATATTACTATATCACACTGAGGAGAAGGGCAGCCATATCACTATATATATTACTATATCACACTGAGGAGAAGGGAGGCCATATTACTATATATATTACTATATCACACTGAAGAGAAGGGCGGCCATATTACTATATATATATATTACTATATCACACTGAGGAGAAGGGCGGCCATATTACTATATGTATATTACTATATCACACTAAGGAGAAGGGCAGCCATATCATTATATATATTTCTATATCACACTGAGGAGAAGGGAGGCCATATTACTATATATATTGCTATATCACACTGAGGAGAAGGGCGGCCATATTACTATATATATATTACTATATCACACTGAGGAGAAGGGCGGCCATATTACTATATATATTACTATATCACACTGATGAGAAGGGCGGCCATATTACTATATATATTACTATATCACACCGAGGAGAAGGGCGGCCACATTACTATATATATTACTATATCACACTGAGGAGAAGGGCGGCCATATTACTATATATATATTACTATATCACACTGAGGAGAAGGGCGGCCATATTACTATATATATTACTATATCACACTGAGGAGAAGGGAGGCCATATTACTATATATATTACTATATCACACTGAGGAGAAGGGCGGCCATATTACTATATATATTACTATATCACACTGAGGAGAAGGGAGGTCATATTAGTATATATATTACTATATCACACTGAGGAGAAGGGCGGCCATATTACTATATATATTACTATAACACACTGAGGAGAAGGGCAGCCATATTACTATATATATTACTATATCACACTGAGGAGAAGGGCGGCCATATTACTATATATAGTACTATATCACACTGAGGAGAAGGGCGGCCATATTACTATACATATTGCTATATCAAACTGAGGAGAAGGGCGGCCATATTACTATATATAGTACTATATCACACTGAGGAGAAAGGCGGCCATATTACTATATCACACTGAGGAGAAGGGCGGCCATATTACTATATATATTACTATATCACACTGAGGAGAAGGGCGGCCATATTACTATATATATTACTATATCACACACTGAGGAGAAGGGCGGCCATATTACTATATATATTACTATATCACACTGAGGAGAATGGCGGCCATTTTACTATATATATTACTATATCACACCGAGGAGAAGGGCGGCCACATTACTATATATATTACTATATCACACTGAGGAGAAGGGCGGCCATATTACTATATATATATTACTATATCACACTGAGGAGAAAGGCGGCCATATTACTATATATATTACTATATCACACTGAGGAGAAGGGCGGCCATATTACTATATATATATTACTATATCACACTGAGGAGAAGGGCGGCCATATTACTATATGTATATTACTATATCACACTGAGAAGAAGGGCAGCCATATCACTATATATATTACTATATCACACTGAGGAGAAGGGAGGCCATATTACTATATATATTACTATATCACACTGAGGAGAAGGGCGGCCATATTACTATATATATATATTACTATATCACACTGAGGAGAAGGGCGGCCATATTACTATATATATTACTATATCACACTGAGGAGAAGGGCGGCCATATTACTATATATATTACTATATCACACTGAGGAGAAGGGCGGCCATATTACTATATATATTACTATATCACACTGAGGAGAAGGGCGGCCATATTACTATATATATTACTATATCACACTGAGGAGAAGGGCGGCCATATTACTATATATATTACTATATCACACTGAGGAGGAGGGCAGCCATATTACTATATATATATTACTATATCATACTGAGGAGAAGAGCAGCCATATTACTATATCATACTGAGGAGAAGGGCGGCCATATTACTATATATATTACTATATCACACTGAGGAGAAGGGCGGCCATATTACTGTATATATTACTATATCACACTGAGGAGAAGGGCGGCCATATTACTATATCACACTGAGGAGAAGGGCGGCCATATTACTATATATATTACTATATCACACTGAGGAGGAGGGCGGTCATATTACTATATATATTACTATATCACACTGAGGAGAAGGGCGGCCATATTACTATATATACATTACTATATCACACTGAGGAGAAGGGTGGCCATATTACTATATATACATTACTATATCACACTGAGGAGAAGGCGGCCATATTACTATATATATATTACTATATCACACTGAGGAGAAGGGCGGCCATATTACTGTATATATTACTATATCACACTGAGGAGAAGGGCGGCCATATTACTATATATACATTACTATATCACACTGAGGAGAAGGGCGGCCATATTACTATATATATTACTATATCACACTGAGGAGGAGGGCGGCCATATTACTATATATATTACTATATCACACCGAGGAGGAGGGCGGCCATATTACTATATATATATTACTATATCACACTGAGGAGGAGGGCGGCCATATTACTATATATATATTACTGTATCACACTGAGGAGAAGGGCGGCCATATTACTATATATATTACCATATCACACAGAGGAGAAGGGCAGCCATATTACTATATATATATTACTATATCACACTGAGGAGAAGGGCGGCCATATTACTATATATATTACTATATCACACTGAGGAGAAGGGCGGCCATATTACTGTATATATTACTATATCACACTGAGGAGAAGGGCGGCCATATTACTATATCACACTGAGGAGAAGGGCGGCCATATTAGTATATATATTACTATATCACACTGAGGAGAAGGGCGGCCATATTACTATATATATATTACTATATCACACTGAGGAGAAGGGCGGCCATATTACTGTATATATTACTATATCACACTGAGGAGAAGGGCGGCCATATTACTATATATATTACTATATCACACTGAGGAGAAGAGCGGACATATTACTATATATATTACTATATCACACTGAGGAGAAGGGCGGCCATATTACTATATATATTACTATATCACACTGAGGAGAAGGGCGGCCATATTACTATATATATTACTATATCACACTGAGGAGAAGGGCGGCCATATTACTATATATATTACTATATCACACTGAGGAGAAGGCCGGCCATATTACTATATATATTACTATATCACACTGAGGAGAAGGGCGGCCATATTACTATATATATATTACTATATCACACTGAGGAGAAGGGCGGCCATATTACTGTATATATTACTATATCACACTGAGGAGAAGGGCGGCCATATTACTGTATATATTACTATATCACACTGAGGAGAAGAGAGGCCATACTACTATATATATTACTATATCACACTGAGGAGAAGGGCGGCCATATTACTATATATATTACTATATCACACTGAGGGGAAGGGCTGTCATATTACTATATATATATTACTATATCACACTGAGGAGAAGGGCGGCCATATTACTATATATATTACTATATCACACTGAGGAGAAGGGCGGCCATATTACTATATATATATATTAGTATATCACACTGAGGAGAAGGGCTGTCATATTACTATATATATATTGCTATATCACACTGAGGAGAAGGGCTGTCATATTACTATATATATATATTACTATATCACACTGAGGAGAAGGGCTGTCATATTACTATATATATATTACTATATCACACCGAGGAGAAGGGCGGCCATATTACTATATATATATATTACTATATATATTACTATATCACACTGAGGAGAAGGGCGGCCATATTACTACACATATTACTATATCACACTGAGAAGGGCGGCCATATTACTATATATATTACTATATCACACTGAGGAGAAGGGCGGCCATATTACTATACATATTACTATATCACACTGAGGAGAAGGGCGGCCATATTACTATATATATTACTATATCACACTGAGGAGAAGGGCGGCCATATTACTATATATATTACTATATCACACACTGAGGAGAAGGGCGGCCATATTACTATATATATTACTATATCACACTGAGGAGAAGGGCGGCCATATTACTATATATATATTACTATATTACACTGAGGAGAAGGGCGGCCATATTACTATATATATATATTACTATATCACACTGAGAAGGGCGGCCATATTACTATATATATATTACTATATCACACTGAGAAGGGCGGCCATATTACTGTATATATTACTATATCACACTGAGGAGAAGGGCGGCCATATTACTATATATACATTACTATATCACACTAAGGAGAAGGGCGGCCATATTACTATATATATTACTATATCACACTGAGGAGGAGGGCGGCCATATTACTATATATATTACTATATCACACCGAGGAGGAGGGCGGCCATATTACTATATATATATTACTATATCACACTGAGGAGGAGGGCGGCCATATTACTATATATATATTACTGTATCACACTGAGGAGAAGGGCGGCCATATTACTATATATATTACTATATCACACAGAGGAGAAGGGCAGCCATATTACTATATATATATTACTATATCACACTGAGGAGAAGGGCGGCCATATTACTATATATATTACTATATCACACTGAGGAGAAGGGCGGCCATATTACTGTATATATTACTATATCACACTGAGGAGAAGGGCGGCCATATTACTATATCACACTGAGGAGAAGGGCGGCCATATTACTATATATATTACTATATCACACTGAGGAGAAGGGCGGCCATATTACTATAGATATATTACTATATCACACTGAGGAGAAGGGCGGCCATATTACTGTATATAATACTATATCACACTGAGGAGAAGGGCGGCCATATTACTGTATATATTACTATATCACACTGAGGAGAAGAGAGGCCATACTACTATATAAATTACTATATCATACTGAGGAGAAGGGCGGCCATATTACTATATATATTACTATATCACACTGAGGGGAAGGGCTGTCATATTACTATATATATATTACTATATCACACTGAGGAGAAGGGCGGCCATATTACTATATATATTACTATATCACACTGAGGAGAAGGGCGGCCATATTACTATATATATATATTAGTATATCACACTGAGGAGAAGGGCTGTCATATTACTATATATATATTGCTATATCACACTGAGGAGAAGGGCTGTCATATTACTATATATATATTACTATATCACACTGAGGAGAAGGGCTGTCATATTACTATATATATATTACTATATCACACCGAGGAGAAGGGCGGCCATATTACTATATATATATATTACTATATATATTACTATATCACACTGAGGAGAAGGGCGGCCATATTACTACACATATTACTATATCACACTGAGAAGGGCGGCCATATTACTATATATATTACTATATCACACTGAGGAGAAGGGCGGCCATATTACTATACATATTACTATATCACACTGAGGAGAAGGGCGGCCATATTACTATATATATTACTATATCACACTGAGGAGAAGGGCGGCCATATTACTATATATATTACTATATCACACACTGAGAAGGGCGGCCATATTACTATATATATTACTATATCACACTGAGGAGAAGGGCGGCCATATTACTATATATATATTACTATATTACACTGAGGAGAAGGGCGGCCATATTACTATATATATATATTACTATATCACACTGAGGAGAAGGGCGGCCATATTACTATATATATATTACTATATCACACTGAGGAGAAGGGCGGCCATATTACTGTATATATTACTATATCACACTGAGGAGAAGGGCGGCCATATTACTATATATACATTACTATATCACACTAAGGAGAAGGGCGGCCATATTACTATATATATTACTATATCACACTGAGGAGGAGGGCGGCCATATTACTATATATATTACTATATCACACCGAGGAGGAGGGCTGCCATATTACTATATATATATTACTATATCACACTGAGGAGGAGGGCGGCCATATTACTATATATATATTACTGTATCACACTGAGGAGAAGGGCGGCCATATTACTATATATATTACTATATCACACAGAGGAGAAGGGCAGCCATATTACTA
Organism: Phyllobates terribilis; assembly: GCF_046119375.1. Taxonomy (NCBI): domain Eukaryota; kingdom Metazoa; phylum Chordata; class Amphibia; order Anura; family Dendrobatidae; genus Phyllobates; species Phyllobates terribilis. The sequence goes on along the minus strand of NW_027362768.1, from coordinate 389,384,652 downwards.
TATATATATTACTATATCACACTGAGGAGAAGGGCGGCCATATTACTATATATATTACTATATCACACTGAGGAGAAGGGCGGCCATATTACTGTATATATTACTATATCACACTGAGGAGAAGGGCGGCCATATTACTATATCACACTGAGGAGAAGGGCGGCCATATTACTATATATATTACTATATCACACTGAGGAGAAGGGCGGCCATATTACTATATATATATTACTATATCACACTGAGGAGAAGGGCGGCCATATTACTGTATATAGTACTATATCACAGTGAGGAGAAGGGCGGCCATATTACTATATATATTACTATATCACACTGAGGAGAAGAGCGGACATATTACTATATATATTACTATATCACACTGAGGAGAAGGGCGGCCATATTACTATATATATTACTATATCACACTGAGGAGAAGGGCGGCCATATTACTATATATATTACTATATCACACTGAGGAGAAGGGCGGCCATATTACTATATATATTACTATATCACACTGAGGAGAAGGCCGGCCATATTACTATATATATTACTATATCACACTGAGGAGAAGGGCGGCCATATTACTATATATATATTACTATATCACACTGAGGAGAAGGGCGACCATATTACTATATATATTACTATATCACACTGAGGAGAAGGGCGGCCATATTACTATATATATTACTATATCACACTGAGGAGAAGGGCGGCCATATTACTATATATATATATTACTATATTACACTGAGGAGAAGGGCGGCCATATTACTATATATATATATTACTATATCACACTGAGGAGAAGGGCGGCCATATTACTATATATATTACTATATCACACTGAGGAGAAGGCCGGCCATATTACTATATATATTACTATATCACACTGAGGAGAAGGGCGGCCATATTACTATATATATATTACTATATCACACTGAGGAGAAGGGCGGCCATATTACTGTATATATTACTATATCACACTGAGGAGAAGGGCGGCCATATTACTGTATATATTACTATATCACACTGAGGAGAAGAGAGGCCATACTACTATATATATTACTATATCACACTGAGGAGAAGGGCGGCCATATTACTATATATATTACTATATCACACTGAGGGGAAGGGCTGTCATATTACTATATATATATTACTATATCACACTGAGGAGAAGGGCGGCCATATTACTATATATATTACTATATCACACTGAGGAGAAGGGCGGCCATATTACTATATATATATATTAGTATATCACACTGAGGAGAAGGGCTGTCATATTACTATATATATATTGCTATATCACACTGAGGAGAAGGGCTGTCATATTACTATATATATATATTACTATATCACACTGAGGAGAAGGGCTGTCATATTACTATATATATATTACTATATCACACCGAGGAGAAGGGCGGCCATATTACTATATATATATATTACTATATATATTACTATATCACACTGAGGAGAAGGGCGGCCATATTACTACACATATTACTATATCACACTGAGAAGGGCGGCCATATTACTATATATATTACTATATCACACTGAGGAGAAGGGCGGCCATATTACTATACATATTACTATATCACACTGAGGAGAAGGGCGGCCATATTACTATATATATTACTATATCACACTGAGGAGAAGGGCGGCCATATTACTATATATATTACTATATCACACACTGAGGAGAAGGGCGGCCATATTACTATATATATTACTATATCACACTGAGGAGAAGGGCGGCCATATTACTATATATATATTACTATATTACACTGAGGAGAAGGGCGGCCATATTACTATATATATATATTACTATATCACACTGAGAAGGGCGGCCATATTACTATATATATATTACTATATCACACTGAGAAGGGCGGCCATATTACTGTATATATTACTATATCACACTGAGGAGAAGGGCGGCCATATTACTATATATACATTACTATATCACACTAAGGAGAAGGGCGGCCATATTACTATATATATTACTATATCACACTGAGGAGGAGGGCGGCCATATTACTATATATATTACTATATCACACCGAGGAGGAGGGCGGCCATATTACTATATATATATTACTATATCACACTGAGGAGGAGGGCGGCCATATTACTATATATATATTACTGTATCACACTGAGGAGAAGGGCGGCCATATTACTATATATATTACTATATCACACAGAGGAGAAGGGCAGCCATATTACTATATATATATTACTATATCACACTGAGGAGAAGGGCGGCCATATTACTATATATATTACTATATCACACTGAGGAGAAGGGCGGCCATATTACTGTATATATTACTATATCACACTGAGGAGAAGGGCGGCCATATTACTATATCACACTGAGGAGAAGGGCGGCCATATTACTATATATATTACTATATCACACTGAGGAGAAGGGCGGCCATATTACTATAGATATATTACTATATCACACTGAGGAGAAGGGCGGCCATATTACTGTATATAATACTATATCACACTGAGGAGAAGGGCGGCCATATTACTGTATATATTACTATATCACACTGAGGAGAAGAGAGGCCATACTACTATATAAATTACTATATCATACTGAGGAGAAGGGCGGCCATATTACTATATATATTACTATATCACACTGAGGGGAAGGGCTGTCATATTACTATATATATATTACTATATCACACTGAGGAGAAGGGCGGCCATATTACTATATATATTACTATATCACACTGAGGAGAAGGGCGGCCATATTACTATATATATATATTAGTATATCACACTGAGGAGAAGGGCTGTCATATTACTATATATATATTGCTATATCACACTGAGGAGAAGGGCTGTCATATTACTATATATATATTACTATATCACACTGAGGAGAAGGGCTGTCATATTACTATATATATATTACTATATCACACCGAGGAGAAGGGCGGCCATATTACTATATATATATATTACTATATATATTACTATATCACACTGAGGAGAAGGGCGGCCATATTACTACACATATTACTATATCACACTGAGAAGGGCGGCCATATTACTATATATATTACTATATCACACTGAGGAGAAGGGCGGCCATATTACTATACATATTACTATATCACACTGAGGAGAAGGGCGGCCATATTACTATATATATTACTATATCACACTGAGGAGAAGGGCGGCCATATTACTATATATATTACTATATCACACACTGAGAAGGGCGGCCATATTACTATATATATTACTATATCACACTGAGGAGAAGGGCGGCCATATTACTATATATATATTACTATATTACACTGAGGAGAAGGGCGGCCATATTACTATATATATATATTACTATATCACACTGAGGAGAAGGGCGGCCATATTACTATATATATATTACTATATCACACTGAGGAGAAGGGCGGCCATATTACTGTATATATTACTATATCACACTGAGGAGAAGGGCGGCCATATTACTATATATACATTACTATATCACACTAAGGAGAAGGGCGGCCATATTACTATATATATTACTATATCACACTGAGGAGGAGGGCGGCCATATTACTATATATATTACTATATCACACCGAGGAGGAGGGCTGCCATATTACTATATATATATTACTATATCACACTGAGGAGGAGGGCGGCCATATTACTATATATATATTACTGTATCACACTGAGGAGAAGGGCGGCCATATTACTATATATATTACTATATCACACAGAGGAGAAGGGCAGCCATATTACTATATATATATTACTATATCACACTGAGGAGAAGGGCGGCCATATTACTATATATATTACTATATCACACTGAGGAGAAGGGCGGCCATATTACTGTATATATTACTATATCACACTGAGGAGAAGGGCGGCCATATTACTATATCACACTGAGGAGAAGGGCGGCCATATTACTATATATATTACTATATCACACTGAGGAGAAGGGCGGCCATATTACTATATATATATTACTATATCACACTGAGGAGAAGGGCGGCCATATTACTGTATATAGTACTATATCACAGTGAGGAGAAGGGCGGCCATATTACTATATATATTACTATATCACACTGAGGAGAAGAGCGGACATATTACTATATATATTACTATATCACACTGAGGAGAAGGGCGGCCATATTACTATATATATTACTATATCACACTGAGGAGAAGGGCGGCCATATTACTATATATATTACTATATCACACTGAGGAGAAGGGCGGCCATATTACTATATATATTACTATATCACACTGAGGAGAAGGCCGGCCATATTACTATATATATTACTATATCACACTGAGGAGAAGGGCGGCCATATTACTATATATATATTACTATATCACACTGAGGAGAAGGGCGACCATATTACTATATATATTACTATATCACACTGAGGAGAAGGGCGGCCATATTACTATATATATTACTATATCACACTGAGGAGAAGGGCGGCCATATTACTATATATATATATTACTATATTACACTGAGGAGAAGGGCGGCCATATTACTATATATATATATTACTATATCACACTGAGGAGAAGGGCGGCCATATTACTATATATATATTACTATATCACACTGAGGAGAAGGGCGGCCATATTACTGTATATATTACTATATCACACTGAGGAGAAGGGCGGCCATATTACTATATATACATTACTATATCACACTGAGGAGAAGGGCGGCCATATTACTATATATATTACTATATCACACTGAGGAGGAGGGCGGCCATATTACTATATATATTACTATATCACACCGAGGAGGAGGGCGGCCATATTACTATATATATATTACTATATCACACTGAGGAGGAGGGCGGCCATATTACTATATATATATTACTATATCACACTGAGGAGAAGGGTGGCCATATTACTATATATATTACTATATCACACTGAGGAGAAGGGCGGCCATATTACTATATATATATTACTATATCACACTGAGAAGAGCGGCCATATTACTGTATATATTATTATATCACACTGAGGAGAAGGGCGGCCATATTACTGTATATATTACTATATCACACTGAGGAGAAGAGAGGCCATACTACTATATATATTACTATATCACACTGAGGAGAAGGGCGGCCATATTACTATATATATTACTATATCACACTGAGGAGGAGGGCGGCCATATTACTATATATATTACTATATCACACCGAGGAGGAGGGCGGCCATATTACTATATATATATTACTATATCACACTGAGGAGGAGGGCGGCCATATTACTATATATATATTACTGTATCACACTGAGGAGAAGGGCGGCCATATTACTATATATATTACTATATCACACAGAGGAGAAGGGCAGCCATATTACTATATATATATTACTATATCACACTGAGGAGAAGGGCGGCCATATTACTATATATATTACTATATCACACTGAGGAGAAGGGCGGCCATATTACTGTATATATTACTATATCACACTGAGGAGAATGGCGGCCATATTACTATATCACACTGAGGAGAAGGGCGGCCATATTACTATATATATTACTATATCACACTGAGAAGGGCGGCCATATTACTATATATATATTACTATATCACACTGAGGAGAAGGGCGGCCATATTACTGTATATATTACTATATCACACTGAGGAGAAGGGCGGCCATATTACTATATATATTACTATATCACACTGAGGAGAAGAGCGGACATATTACTATATATATTACTATATCACACTGAGGAGAAGGGCGGCCATATTACTATATATATTACTATATCACACTGAGGAGAAGGGCGGCCATATTACTATATATATTACTATATCACACTGAGGAGAAGGGCGGCCATATTACTATATATATTACTATATCACACTGAGGAGAAGGGCGACCATATTACTATATATATTACTATATCACACTGAGGAGAAGGGCGGCCATATTACTATATATATTACTATATCACACTGAGGAGAAGGGCGGCCATATTACTATATATATATTACTATATCACACTGAGGAGAAGGGCAGCCATATTACTATATATATTACTATATCACACTGAGGAGAAGGGCGGCCATATTACTATATATATTACTATATCACACTGAGGAGAAGGGCGGCCATATTACTATATATATTACTATATCACACTGAGGAGAAGGGCGGCCATATTATTATATATATATTACTATATCACACTGAGGAGAAGGGCGGCCATATTACTATATATATATTACTGTATCACACTGAGGAGAAGGGCGGCCATATTACTATATATATTACTAAATCACACTGAGGAGAAGGGCGGCCATATTAATATATATATATATTACTATATCACACTGAGGAGAAGGGCGGCCATATTACTATATATATATATTACTATACCACACTGAGGAGAAGGGCGGCCATATTACTATATATATTACTATATCACACTGAGGAGAAGGGCGGCCATATTACTATATATATATTACTATATATCACACTGAGGAGGGCAGCCATATTACTATATATATTACTATATCACACTGAGGAGAAGGGCGGCCATATTACTATATATATTACTATATCACACTGAGGAGAAGGGCGGCCATATTACTATATGTATATTACTATATCACACTGAGGAGAAGGGCGGCCATATTACTATATATATTACTATATCACACTGAGAAGGGCGGCCATATTACTATATATATATTACTATATCACACTGAGGAGAAGGGCGGCCATATTACTATATATATTACTATATCACACTGAGGAGAAGGGCGGCCATATTACTATATATATTACTATATCACACTGAGGAGAAGGGCGGCCATATTACTATATATATATTACTATATCACACTGAGGAGAAGGGCGGCCATATTACTATATATATATTACTATATCACACTGAGGAGAAGAGCGGCCATATTACTATATATATATTACTATATCACACTGAGGAGAAGGGCGGCCATATTACTATATATATATTACTATATCACACTGAGGAGAAGGGCGGCCATATTACTATATATATTACTATATCACACTGAGGAGAAGTGCGGCCATATTACTATATATATTACTATATCACACTGAGGAGAAGGGCGGCCATATTACTATATATATTACTATATCACACTGAGGAGAAGAGCGGCCATATTACTATATATATATATTACTATATCACACTGAGGAGAAGGGCGGCCATATTACTATATATATTACTAAATCACACTGAGGAGAAGGGCGGCCATATTAATATATATATATATTACTATATCACACTGAGGAGAAGGGCGGCCATATTACTATATATATATATTACTATATCACACTGAGGAGAAGGGCGGCCATATTACTATATATATTACTATATCACACTGAGGAGAAGGGCGGCCATATTACTATATATATATTACTATATATCACACTGAGGAGGAGGGCAGCCATATTACTATATATATTACTATATCACACTGAGGAGAAGGGCGGCCATATTACTATATATATTATTATATCACACTGAGGAGAAGGGCGGCCATATTACTATATATATATTACTATATCACACTGAGGAGAAGGGCGGCCATATTACTATATCACACTGAGGAGAAGGGCGGCCATATTACTATATATATTACTATATCACACTGAGGAGAAGGGCGGCCATATTACTATATATATTACTATATCACACTGAGGAGAAGGGCGGCCATATTACTATATATATTACTATATCACACTGAGGAGAAGGGCGGCCATATTACTATATATATTACTATATCACACTGAGGAGAACGACGGCCATATTACTATACATATTACTATATCACACTGAGGAGAAGGGCGGCCATATTACTATACATATTACTATATCACACTGAGGAGAAGGGCGGCCATATCACTATATATATTACTATATCACACTGAGGAGAAGGGCGGCCATATTACTATATATATTACTATATCACACTGAGGAGAAGGGCGGCCATATTACTATATCACACTGAGGAGAAGGGTGGCCATATTACTATATATATTACTATATCACACTGAGGAGAAGGGCGGTCATATTACTATATATATTACTATATCACACTGAGGAGAAGGGCGGCCATATTACTATACATATTACTATATCACACTGAGGAGAAGGGCGGCCATATTACTATATATATTACTATATCACACTGAGGAGAAGGGCGGCCATATTACTATATGTATATTACTATATCACACTGAGGAGAAGGACGGCCATATTACTGTATATATTACTATATCACACTGAGGAGAAGAGCGGCCATATTACTATATATATTACTATATCACACTGAGGAGAAGAGCGGCCATATTACTATATATATTACTATATCACACTGAGGAGAAGGGCGGCCATATTACTATATATATATTACTATATCACACTGAGGAGAAGGGCGGCCATATTACTGTATATATTACTATATCACACTGAGGAGAAGAGCGGCCATATTACTATACATATTACTATATCACACTGAGGAGAAGGGCGGCCATATTATTATATATATTACTATATCACACTGAGGAGAAGGGCGGCCATATTACTATATATATTACTATATCACACTGAGGAGAAGGGCGGCCATATTACTATACATATATTACTATATCACACTGAGGAGAAGGGCGGCCATATTACTGTATATATTACTATATCACACTGAGGAGAAGAGCGGCCATATTACTATACATATTACTATATCACACTGAGGAGAAGGGCGGCCATATTACTATATATATTACGATATCACACTGAGGAGAAGGGCAGCCATATTACTATATATATTACTATATCACACTGAGGAGAAGGGCTGCCATATTACTATATATATTACTATATCACACTGAGGAGAAGGGCTGCCATATTACTATATATATATTACTATATCACACTGAGAAGGGCGGCCATATTACTATATATATTACTATATCACACTGAGGAGAAGGGCGGCCATATTACTATATATATTACTATATCACACTGAGGAGAAGGGCGGCCATATTACTATATATATTACTATATCACACTGAGGAGAAGGGCGGCCATATTACTATATATATTACTATATCACACTGAGGAGAAGGGCGGCCATATTACTATATATATTACTATATCACACTGAGGAGAAGGGCGGCCATATTACTATATATATTACTATATCACACTGAGGAGAAGGGCTGCCATATTACTATATATATATCACTATATCACACTGAGAAGGGCGGCCATATTACTATATATATTACTATATCACACTGAGAAGAAGGGCGGCCATATTACTATATATATTACTATATCACACTGAGGAGAAGGGCGGCCATATTACTATATATATTACTATATCACACTGAGGAGGAGGGCGGCCATATTACTATATATATTACTATATCACACTGAGGAGAAGGGCAGCCATATTACTATATATATATTACTATATCACACTGAGGAGAAGGTCGGCCATATTACTATATATATTACTATATCACACTGAGGAGAAGAGCGGCCATATTACTATACATATTACTATATCACACTGAGGAGAAGGGCGGCCATATTACTATATATATTACTATATCACACTGAGGAGAAGGGCGGCCATATTACTATATATATTACTATATCACACTGAGGAGAAGGGCGGCCATATTACTATATATATTACTATATCACACTGAGAAGGGCGGCCATATTACTATATATATTACTATATCACACTGAGGAGAAGGGCGGCCATATTACTATATATATTACTATATCACACTGAGGAGAAGGGAGGTCATATTACTATATATTACTATATCACACTGAGGAGAAGGGCGGCCATATTACTATATATATTACTATATCACACTGAGGAGAAGGGCGGCCATATTACTATATATATTAGTATATCACACTGAGGAGAAGGGCGGCCATATTACTATATATATTACTATATCACACTGAGGAGAACGGCGGCCATATTACTATATATATATTACTATATCACACTGAGGAGAAGGCGGCCATATTACTATATATATTACTATATCACACTGAGGAGAAAGGCGGCCATATTACTATATATATATTACTATATCACACTGAGGAGAAGGGCGGCCATATTATTATATATATTACTATATCACACTGAGGAGAAGGGCGGCCATATTACTATATATATATTACTATATTGACAGTGAGATTTGTGGAAATGTCAGACATTTTGACTCCCTTTTACATTCAGGCTTCAGGAAATTTTCAATGATAAAATCGTCATCACCATTACAAGTAGTCTCATAATTCTGCAGACAGTTCAGGTCATAAATCCTTCATGTCACTATAAGGGTATGTGCACACAATGTATTTTTCTGCCCAGAACCCACCTGAAAAAGTGCTAAAACTCTACAAAAATGAACATCATGCGCAGCAATGTAAGAACCACTTGCTGTGAACACTTTCAGTGTTTTTGAGAATCTTCCAAAGTCGTGAAGTGGCCTCTTCACTCTCTGGAGGCTTCTTCTGTTTGGAGGCCGCTCACGATTAGAGGCATTGTCCGGTCCAAATTGATAAGTCTGTAGCCACTGTGTGTGTGATTCTCTGTGACTGTAGACTTATGAATCCCCCCGGCGCATGCACTCTGCACTGCGGGGATTTGCCGGTTTCAGACCCGGGACCGGAGGGTATATATGCGTTATACATACTCCTGGCCACGGACTCACTCTATAAACCTGTACAGAGTGCGCTGGGGGGATTTGCCGGTTTGTGACCCAGGACCGGAGGGTATATATGCGTTATACATACTCCTGGCCACTGGCTGCAGTCACTCTATAAACCTGTACAGAGTGCGCTGGGGGGATTTGCCGGTTTCTGACCCAGGACCGGAGGGTATATATGCGTTATACATACTCCTGGCCACTGGCTGCAGTCACTCTATAAACCTGTACAGAGTGCGCTGGGGGGATTTGCCGGTTTCTGACCCGGGACCGGAGGGTATATATGCGTTATACATACTCCTGGCCACGGACTCACTCTATAAACCTGTACAGAGTGCGCTGGGGGGATTTGCCGGTTTCTGACCTGGGACCGGAGGGTATATATGCGTTATACATACTCCTGGCCACGGACTCACTCTATAAACCTGTACAGAGTGCGCTGGGGGGATTTGCCGGTTTCTGACCCAGGACCGGAGGGTATATATGCGTTATACATACTGCTGGCCACTGGCTGCAGTCACTCTATAAACCTGTACAGAGTGCGCTGCGGGGATTTGCCGGTTTCTGACCCGGGACCGGAGGGTATATATGCGTTATACATACTCCTGGCCACGGACTCACTCTATAAACCTGTACAGAGTGCGCTGGGGGGATTTGCCGGTTTCTGACCCGGGACCGGAGGGTATATATGCGTTATACATACTCCTGGCCACGGACTCACTCTATAAACCTGTACAGAGTGCGCTGGGGGGATTTGCCGGTTTCAGACCCGGGACCAGAGGGTATATATGCGTTATACATACTCCTGGCCACGGACTCACTCTATAAACCTGTACAGAGTGCGCTGGGGGGATTTGCTGGTTTCTGACCCGGGACCGGAGGGTATATATGCGTTATACATACTCCTGGCCACGGACTCACTCTATAAACCTGTACAGAGTGCGCTGGGGGGATTTGCCGGTTTCTGACCCGGGACCGGAGGGTATATATGCGTTATACATACTCCTGGCCACGGACTCACTCTATAAACCTGTACAGTGTGCGCTGGGGGGATTTGCTGGTTTCTGACCCGGGACCGGAGGGTATATATGCGTTATACATACTCCTGGCCACGGACTCACTCTATAAACCTGTACAGAGTGCGCTGGGGGGATTTGCCGGTTTCTGACCCGGGACCGGAGGGTATATATGCGTTATACATACTCCTGGCCACGGACTCACTCTATAAACCTGTACAGAGTGCGCTGGGGGGATTTGCCGGTTTCAGACCCGGGACCGGAGGGTATATATGCGTTATACATACTCCTGGCCACGGACTCACTCTATAAACCTGTACAGAGTGCGCTGGGGGGATTTGCCGGTTTCTGACCCGGGACCGGAGGGTATATATGCGTTATACATACTCCTGGCCACGGACTCACTCTATAAACCTGTACAGAGTGCGCTGGGGGGATTTGCCGGTTTCTGACCCGGGACCGGAGGGTATATATGCGTTATACATACTCCTGGCCACGGACTCACTCTATAAACCTGTACAGAGTGTGCTGGGGGGATTTGCCGGTTTCTGACCTGGGACCGGAGGGTATATATGCGTTATACATACTCCTGGCCACGGACTCACTCTATAAACCTGTACAGAGTGCGCTGGGGGGATTTGCCGGTTTCTGACCCGGGACCGGAGGGTATATATGCGTTATACATACTCCTGGCCACGGACTCACTCTATAAACCTGTACAGAGTGCGCTGGGGGGATTTGCCGGTTTCTGACCTGGGACCGGAGGGTATATATGCGTTATACATACTCCTGGCCACGGACTCACTCTATAAACCTGTACAGAGTGCGCTGGGGGGATTTGCCGGTTTCTGACCTGGGACCGGAGGGTATATATGCGTTATACATACTCCTGGCCACGGACTCACTCTATAAACCTGTACAGAGTGTGCTGGGGGGATTTGCCGGTTTCTGACCCGGGACCGGAGGGTATATATGCGTTATACATACTCCTGGCCACGGACTCACTCTATAAACCTGTACAGAGTGCGCTGGGGGGATTTGCCGGTTTCTGACCTGGGACCGGAGGGTATATATGCGTTATACATACTCCTGGCCACGGACTCACTCTATAAACCTGTACAGAGTGCGCTGGGGGGATTTGCCGGTTTCTAACCCGGGACCGGAGGGTATATATGCGTTATAGATACTCCTGGCCACGGACTCACTCTATTAACCTGTACAGAGTGCGCTGGGGGGATTCGTAAGTCTGCAGTCACACAGAGTGACTGCAGACTTATCGATTTGGACCGGACAACCCCTTTAATGGCTTAAATTATTCAAAAAGATGCCGAAAAACAGCTCAAAAGACGCCAGAGAAGAAGCTTCAGATATACAACACCAGCGTTTTCCTGAAGTGCCTTCGCCTTGGAGAGTACAGGGGGCAACAAGAGACCTAGATGTCCTCATCCAGGACTGAGCAGAGACCTGTCCGAAGCCCTGGAAAGCTGGGTGAGAGCAGGATAGGATGTTACCGATCATTCCGGGGTTTTAGGATGACCCGTAGGTAGAGTCCTTCCTCTCAGCGTCCCTCACACATCCTCACAGGCCCCCAGGACCTCATCATTATAACAGTTAATGAGGGAAATTGCTGTGTTCCACCTTCCAGGCTCAGGTAGGTGCACTTGCCCGTTCCTGTGAGAGCGCAGTTGTTTAGCACAAATGAAGGGTGCTGGTTCCATCTTGTTTTTCTCTTCTGGAACACCATGATGTTGGTTTTGTTTGGGTTGATGGGTAATGCCCATGTGGAGCTGAATTTCTCCAAGGTTTTCAGGTGGTCTTGGAGACCCTTCTCGGTTGGTGATAGCAGCAGTAGGTCATCGGCATATAGCAGGAATTTCACCTGGAGTGTGAGACCTGGTGCGGCGGAGGACTCCAGAGCGGTGGCCGCTCATTGATGTAGATATTGAAGAGCGTTGGACTTAGGCTGCAGCCCTGTCTGACTCCTCGGCTCTGCTGGAAATCAGCCGTTCTTTTCCCGTTCACCTTCACGCTGCCGCGGTTTTCAGTGTAGGAGCTTTTGATGGCATCATTGGTCTTTCCTCCTATTCCGCTCTCCAGCAGTTTCAGGAACAGGCCCGGGTGCCATATTGAGTCAAAGGCTTTTTTTAAAGTCTACAAAACAAGTGTATATCTTCCCGTGCTTTGTATTGTGGACGTGACTCAATCAGACTGTGCAGGGTGTAGATGAGGTCGGTGGTGCGGTGGTTTGGCATGAACCCTGCTTGGCTTTTGCTGAGGACGTTGTGCTCGGTGAGGAAACGGAGGATCCTCTTTTTTAGGATATGGTTGAACAGTTTTCCCAGGTTGCAGCGGACACATACAGTACAGACCAAAAGTTTGGACACACCTTCTCATTTAAAGATTTTTCTGTATTTTCATGACTATGAAAATTGTACATTCACACTGAAGGCATCAAAACTATGAATTACCACATGTGGAATTATATACTTAACAACAAAGTGTGAAACAACTGAAAATATGTCTTATATTCTAGGGTCTTCACAGTAGCCACCTTTTGCTTTGATGACGGCTTTGCACACTCTGGGCATTCTCTTGATGAGCTTCAAGAGGTAGTCACCGGAAATGGTCTTCACTTCACAGGTGTGTCCTGTCAGGTTTAATATGTGGGATTTCTTGCCTTATAAATGGGGTTGGGACCATCAGTTGTGTTGTGCAGAAGTCTGGTGGATACACAGCTGGCTCACATGAGGAGCGCCCCAGGAAAGGAAGACCAAGAGTCACCTCTGCTTCTGAGGATAAGTTTATCCGAGTCACCAGTCTCAGAAATCGCAGGTTAACAGCAGCTCAGATTAGAGACCAGGTCAATGCCACACAGAGTTCTAGCAGCAGACACATCTCTACAACAACTGTTTAGAGGAGACTTTGTGCAGCCGGCCTTCATGGTAAAATAGCTGCTAGGAAACCACTGCTAAGGACAGGCAACAAGCAGAAGAGACTTGTTTGGGCTAAAGAACACAAGGAATGGACATTAGACCAGTGGAAATCTGTGCTTTGGTCTGATGAGTCCAAATTTGAGATCTTTGGTTCCAACCACCGTGTCTTTGTGCGACACAGAAAAGGTGAACGGATGGACTCTACATGCCTGGTTCCCACCGTGAAGCATGGAGGAGGAGGTGTGATGGTGTGGGGGGGCTTTGCTGGTGATGCTGTTGGGGATTTATTCAAAATTGAAGGCATACTGAACCAGCATGGCTACCACAGCATCTTGCAGCGGCATGCTATTCCATCCGGTTTGCGTTTAGTTGGACCATCATTTATTTTTCAACAGGACAATGACCTCAAACACCTCCAGGCTGTGTAAGGGCTATTTGACCAAGAAGGAGAGTGATGGGGGGCTACGCCAGATGACCTGGCCTCCACAGTCACCAGACCTGAACCCAATCGAGATGGTTTGGGGTGAGCTGGACCGCAGAGTGAAGGCAAAAGGGCCAACAAGTGCTAAGCATCTCTGGGAACTCCTTCAAGATTGTTGGAAGACCATTTCCGGTGACTACCTCTTGAAGCTCATCAAGAGAATGCCAAGAGTGTGCAAAGCAGTCATCAAAGCAAAAGGTGGCTACTGTGAAGAACCGAGAATATAAGACATATTTTCAGTTGTTTCACACTTTTTTGTTAAGTATATAATTCCACATGTGGTAATTCATAGTTTTGATGCCTTCAGTGTGAATGTACAATTTTCATAGTCATGAAAATACAGAAAAATCTTTAAATGAGGTGTGTCCAAACTTTTGGTCTTTACTGTATGCCTCTGTAGTTGGCAGGGTCTTACCTGTCCCCACTCTTGTGAATGGGTGAGATGAGGCCTTGGTTCCAGGTGTGAGGGATGTAGCCAGCGCTGAGCACAATGTTGAACAGGTTAGCCATCGCAGCCTTTATTTCTTGTGGGCTGTATTTCGGTGGGATTCCATCCAGGCCGCTGGCTTTTCTACACCTTGTGGAAGACATTGTCTCTGAAACTTCCTGTAATGTGATTGGTGCATCCAGAGGGTTTTGGAAATCTTTTACTTTTTCCTTCATTGCCTTTAGTTTTGCAATCATTTTTTCCTGTTCTTGGCTTAGTCCTTCCTTCGAGATGTCTTTGTAGAGGTCACTGAAGTACGGGAGCCGTTTTGGATATGTATGTTGCTTTTCGTGCCCATGTGGTTCCATAGTTCCCAGAAGGAGTTGTCTTGGAGTTGGGTAAGTTTAGTGGAGATGTAACTCTTCTTCTTCCTCCTGGGAATGGTTTTGTATTGCCTTTGTATGGTGTCGTAGGCATCTCTGAGGTCCGGGTGGTTGGGGGTCTCTGTTTCTTGTTTGAGGCTCTTCTCAAGCTCTTCCGAACGGCTTTACATTCTCTCAAACCAACCGTAGATGTTTTTCTTTTGGTCTCTTGTTCGGCCATGGTGTAGAGTATATCAATGAGATCTTTAGCAGCTTGATTCACTCCTTCTGGGTGGGACTTGTACTCGTAGTTGTAGAAGTGATGGAGCATCTCCTGTATTTCGGGGTTGCTTGGAACCTCTTTATATTTTGTTGCCGATGCCTTGGACCATTTATAGGATGGAGGCAGGTTGAGGAGGCCGTTTAGCTGGGGCTTTTCTGTTGATGAGTTTTTTGGATATTTCATGTATAGAAGTTGGCTGTGATCTGTCAGGTGCGTTTGTGGGGTAACTATAAGGCGCGGATATTTGCAGGGTCCATGTCTGTGATGGCATAGTCAACAACACTCCTTCCTACATGGGAGTTTAATGTAAATCTTCCTAGAGAGTCTCCTTTAGTATGGCCTAAACTTCTGCATAGGTTCAGGAGCTTTTTGCCACTTTTGTTGACTGTACTGTCATAGCTGTTTCTCTCTGTGTGTACTGAGCCGTGGACGTTAGATTCTGCTCCAAATATGTAGATGTTTCCGTCCGTGGTCAGAAAGTCTTTTTCTCTACCTGTTCTGGCATTGAGGTCTCCAAAGATGAGAACTTTGCCCGGGCCTGATAATGGGCAGCTTCTCTTTGTAAGGTCTGGAAGCTGTCTGGATTGAAGTAGGGTGACTCTGGCTGTCTGGATTGAAGTAGGGTGACTCTGGCTGTCTGGGTTGAAGTAGGATGACTCTGGCTGTCTGCATTGAAGTAGGGTGACTCTGGCTGTCTGGATTGAAGTAGGGTGAATCTGGCTGTCTGGATTGAAGTAGGGTGACTCTGGCTGTCTGGATTGAAGTAGGGTAACTCTGGCTGTCTGGATTGAAGTAGGGTGACTCTGGCTGTCTGGATTGAAGTAGGGTGACTCTGGCTGTCTGGATTGAAGTAGGGTGACTCTGGCTGTCTGGATTGAAGTAAGATGACTCTGGCTGTCTGGATTGAAGTAGGGTGACTCTGGCTATCTGGATTGAAGTAGGGTGACTCTGGCTGTCTGGATTGAAGTAGGGTGACTCTGGCTGTCTGGATTGAAGTAGGGTGACTCTGGCTGTCTGGATTGAAGTAGGGTGACTCTGGCTGTCTGGATTGAAGTAGGGTGACTCTGGCTGTCTGGATTGAAGTAGGATGACTGGCTGTCTGGATTGAAGTAGGATGACTCTGGCTGTCTGGATTGAAGTAGGGTGACTCTGGCTGTCTGGATTGAAGTAGGGTGACTCTGGCTGTCTGGATTGAAGTAGGGTGACTCTGGCTGTCTGGATTGAAGTAGGATGACTCTGGCTGTCTGGATTGAAGTAGGGTGACTCTGGCTGTCTGGATTGAAGTAGGGTGACTCTGGCTGTCTGGATTGAAGTAGGAAGACTCTGGCTGTCTGGACTGAAGTAGGGTGACTCTGGCTGTCTGGACTGAAGTAGGATGACTCTGGCTGTCTGGATTGAAGTAGGGTGACTCTGGCTGTCTGGATTGAAGTAGGGTGACTCTGGCTGTCTGGTTTGAAGTAGGGTGACTCTGGCTGTCTGGATTGAAGTAGGATGACTCTGGCTGTCTGGATTGAAGTAGGATGACTCTGGCTGTCTGGATTGAAGTAGGGTGACTCTGGCTGTCTGGATTGAAGTAGGGTGACTCTGGCTGTCTGGATTGAAGTAGGGTGACTCTGGCTGTCTGGATTGAAGTAGGGTGACTCTGGCTGTCTGGACTGAAGTAGGGTGACTCTGGCTGTCTGGATTGAAGTAGGGTGACTCAGGCTGTCTGGATTGAAGTAGGGTGACTCTGGCTGTCTGGATTGAAGTAGGGTGACTCTGGCTGTCTGGATTGAAGTAGGATGACTGGCTGTCTGGATTGAAGTAGGATGACTCTGGCTGTCTGGATTGAAGTAGGGTGACTCTGGCTGTCTGGATTGAAGTAGGGTGACTCT
Organism: Phyllobates terribilis; assembly: GCF_046119375.1. Taxonomy (NCBI): domain Eukaryota; kingdom Metazoa; phylum Chordata; class Amphibia; order Anura; family Dendrobatidae; genus Phyllobates; species Phyllobates terribilis. Next base: position 389,366,476 of record NW_027362768.1, on the reverse strand, counting down.
GGCTGTCTGGATTGAAGTAGGGTGACTCTGGCTGTCTGGATTGAAGTAGGATGACTCTGGCTGTCTGGATTGAAGTAGGGTGACTCTGGCTGTCTGGATTGAAGTAGGGTGACTCTGGCTGTCTGGATTGAAGTAGGAAGACTCTGGCTGTCTGGACTGAAGTAGGGTGACTCTGGCTGTCTGGACTGAAGTAGGATGACTCTGGCTGTCTGGATTGAAGTAGGGTGACTCTGGCTGTCTGGATTGAAGTAGGGTGACGCTGGCTGTCTGGTTTGAAGTAGGGTGACTCTGGCTGTCTGGATTGAAGTAGGATGACTCTGGCTGTCTGGATTGAAGTAGGGTGACTCTGGCTGTCTGGATTGAAGTAGGGTGACTCTGGCTGTCTGGATTGAAGTAGGGTGACTCTGGCTGTCTGGATTGAAGTAGGGTGACTCTGGCTGTCTGGACTGAAGTAGGGTGACTCTGGCTGTCTGGACTGAAGTAGGATGACTCTTGCTGTCTGGACTGAAGTACGGTGACTCTGGCTGTCTGGATTGAAGTAGGGTGACTCTGGCTGTCTGGATTGAAGTAGGGTGACTCTGGCTGTCTGGATTGAAGTAGGGTGACTCTGGCTGACTGGATTGAAGTAGGATGACTGGCTGTCTGGACTGAAGTAAGGTGACTCTGGCTGTCTGGATTGAAGTAGGATGACTCTGGCTGTCTGGATTGAAGTAGGATGACTCTGGCTGTCTGGATTGAAGTAGGATGACTCTGGCTGTCTGGATTGAAGTAGGGTGACTCTGGCTGTCTGGATTGAAGTAGGGTGACTCTGGCTGTCTGGATTGAAGTAGGATGACTCTGGCTGTCTGGATTGAAGTAGGGTGACTCTGGCTGTCTGGATTGAAGTAAGGTGACTCTGGCTGTCTGGATTGAAGTAGGATGACTCTGGCTGACTGGATTGAAGTAGGATGACTGGCTGTCTGGACTGAAGTAAGGTGACTCTGGCTGTCTGGATTGAAGTAGGATGACTCTGGCTGTCTGGATTGAAGTAGGATGACTGGCTGTCTGGATTGAAGTAGGGTGACTCTGGCTGTCTGGATTGAAGTAGGGTGACTGGCTGTCTGGATTGAAGTAGGATGACTCTGGCTGTCTGGATTGAAGTAGGGTGACTCTGGCTGTCTGGATTGAAGTAAGGTGACTCTGGCTGTCTGGATTGAAGTAGGGTGACTCTGGCTGTCTGGATTGAAGTAGGATGACTGGCTGTCTGGATTGAAGTAGGGTGACTCTGGCTGTCTGGATTGAAGTAGGGTGACTGGCTGTCTGGATTGAAGTAGGATGACTCTGGCTGTCTGGATTGAAGTAGGGTGACTCTGGCGGGGGTATGTAGGTAGCGCAGAGGTAAACATCAGAATGAGAGGTGAGGATGGAGCTGCTGATTCTGATCCATATGTGGCTGTCTCCCCTCTTCATCGGTTTGATGTACGGTTGGAGCTCCTCTTTATACCAGACCGATATTCCTCCTGAGCAGCGGCCATGCTTGATGTTTGTATTTTTCAGGGCAGGGATGGAGATTTTCCTGAATCCAGAGGGCACCAGGGATTCGTTTTCAGCTCTGGTCCATGTTTCCAGGGGGATCTGGATGTCTATATTTTTCAGTCTTTGTGTAAAGTCGGGGTCATTTGTTTTACGTGCAAAGGCCGAGGTGTTCAAGAACTTGTGTGCTTATACCTTGTAATGAGTATGGTTGTGTAGGACACACCGGATCTCTGATTGGTATATATAACACTGGCATACAGTGGGTGCATCTATATAACACTGATATATATATATATATATATATATATATACAGTACAGAAAAAAAGTTTGGACACACCTTCTCATTTAAAGATTTTTCTGTATTTTCATGGCTATGAAAATTGTACATTCACACTGAAGGCATCAAAACTATGAATTACCACATGTGGAATTATATACTTAACAAAAAAGTGTGAAACAACTGAAAATATGTCTTATATTCTAGGTTCTTCACAGTAGCCACCTTTTGCTTTGATGACTGCTTTGCACACTCTTGGCATTCTCTTGATGAGCTTCAAGAGGTAGTCACCGGAAATGGTCTTCCAACAATCTTGAAGGAGTTCCCAGAGATGCTTCGCACTTGTTGGCCCTTTTGCCTTCACTCTGCGGTCCAGCTCACCCCAAACCATCTCGATTGGGTTCAGGTCTGGTGACTGTGGAGGCCAGGTCATCTGGCGTAGCCCCCCCATCACTCTCCATCTTGGTCAAATAGCCCTTACACAGCCTGGAGGTGTGTCCAAACTTTTGGTCTGTACTGTATGTGTAGATTTACTTTTCTATACCCTGTAGGCCCATAGTAGAGGTCTGATATCTCCCAGGGGTGATAGATTTCCTTTAAAGGGTCAATTGTGACTTGTAGGACTGCTGCTTCCAATAGGTGGCACTATAGAGTTAAAGTCCTCTTTTTCTCTGAAGAGGCAATTTGCATATTAAATTTCCTAGAGGAGCATTGCACGGCGAATAAGCCTTCTTACCTTGGCATGCCAGAGACGGTATGTTACTCTACACAAGGAGAAACGTCCCCCCTTAGACCTCAGTCCAGAGCCTCGCACCTAACCAAATCTGTTCTCATACTTTGCACTGATGAGGGGCAATACCCCGAAACATCGTGTCTGCAAACTGAGATTCAGATTTGGCTTTTATCCTAAGTCATATTGCACGACTCGTTAAAGGGTCAGTTGTGACTTGTAGGACTGCTGCTTCCAATAGGTGGCGCTATAGAGTTCACGTCCTCTTTTCCCCTGAAGAGGCGATTTGCATAAGCTGCAAACTGAAATAATGAAATATCCCATATAATTATTTTGTAAGACACTAAAAGAGTCAAAAGACCAAAAGCTGTCGCATCCATGATCACACACAAGTTGCAATGAGGGAACGCATTATTTTCATGGATGAATTATCTCAAAAACTAGAAACAATTCAGCAAAATTCCCTAAATCCATTCAATCGTAGGGACCTGAGAAAAACTTTTTTTCTATAGACCTGTGTAATTAATTATGGTTTTTGAATGAGACCCTTCTAGTTTTGAAGCTGATCTCCCTCCATGGTTCTGGTGGCTTATGTATCGGCCATTAATATGGGACATCCCATAGCCGTCATTTCACATGGTTGTGGCTAATGAGTGGCTCAGATGTGGAAGCAGAGCCGGATCCGGGCACCTGAGACCCCCACGCAGATGACGCGCCCCCTGTGTGCCTTCCTGCAGGTCTTCACTTCCCGGCGGCTTCTTGCTCTTCTTGCTCGGTGTCTCTCTTCCCTTCTTACATCTAATCATCTTTCTTAGGTGGAATCGCGGCATCTTTCGCTCAAGGGCTCCGCAGGGAATCGACTCGCTGGAACAAAAGAGAAAATAATCAAATAGTTGTTTTAAAGGATTTAATGAGCTGTTCAGGGAGTTGTGTGAATGCTGAGCAGAGACAGACGGCATCCAGATCCGCGCGCCATACTGCACTGCAATGTATACACCGTCCTCATACGTGTCCATATACACCGTCCTCACACGTGTCCATATACACCGTCCTCACACGTGTCCATATACACCGTCCTCACACGTGTCCATATACACCGTCCTCACACGCGTCATGTACATATACACCGTCCTCACACATGTCCATATACACCGTCCTCACACGCGTCATGTACATATACACCGTCCTCACACGTGTCCATATACACCGTCCTCACACATGTCCATATACACCGTCCTCACACATGTCCATATACACCGTCCTCACACATGTCCATATACACCGTCCTCACACGCGTCCTGTACATATACACCGTCCTCACACATGTCCATATACACCGTCCTCACACGCGTCATGTACATATACACCGTCCTCACGCGCGTCATGCACATATACACCGTCCTCACGCGCGTCATGCACATATACACCGTCCTCACGCGCGTCATGCACATATACACCGTCCTCACGCGCGTCATGCACATATACACCGTCCTCACACGCGTCATGCAAATATACACCGTCCTCACACACGTCATGTACATATACACCGTCCTCACACGCGTCATGCACATATACACCGTCCTCACACGCATCATGCACATATACACCGTCCTCACACGCGTCATGTACATATACACCGTCCTCACACGCGTCATGTACATATACACCGTCCTCATACACGTCATGCACATATACACCGTCCTCATACGTGTCCATATACACCGTCCTCACACGTGTCCATATACACCGTCCTCACACGTGTCCATATACACCGTCCTCACACGTGTCCATATACACCGTCCTCACACATGTCCATATACACCGTCCTCACACGCGTCATGTACATATACACCGTCCTCACACATGTCCATATACACCGTCCTCACACGCGTCATGTACATATACACCGTCCTCACACGTGTCCATATACACCGTCCTCACACATGTCCATATACACCGTCCTCACACGCGTCATGTACATATACACCGTCCTCACACGTGTCCATATACACCGTCCTCACACATGTCCATATACACCGTCCTCACACATGTCCATATACACCGTCCTCACACATGTCCATATACACCGTCCTCACACGCGTCCTGTACATATACACCGTCCTCACACATGTCCATATACACCGTCCTCACACGCGTCATGTACATATACACCGTCCTCACGCGCGTCATGCACATATACACCGTCCTCACGCGCGTCATGCACATATACACCGTCCTCACGCGCGTCATGCACATATACACCGTCCTCACGCGCGTCATGCACATATACACCGTCCTCACGCGCGTCATGCACATATACACCGTCCTCACACACGTCATGTACATATACACCGTCCTCACACGCGTCATGCACATATACACCGTCCTCACACGCATCATGCACATATACACCGTCCTCACACGCGTCATGTACATATACACCGTCCTCACACGTGTCCATATACACCGTCCTCACACATGTCCATATACACCGTCCTCACACGTGTCCATATACACCGTCCTCACACATGTCCATATACACCGTCCTCACACGCGTCATGTACATATACACCGTCCTCACACATGTCCATATACACCGTCCTCACACGCGTCATGCACATATACACCGTCCTCACACATGTCCATATACACCGTCCTCACACATGTCCATATACACCGTCCTCACACATGTCCATATACACCGTCCTCACACGCGTCCTGTACATATACACCGTCCTCACACATGTCCATATACACCGTCCTCACACGCGTCATGTACATATACACCGTCCTCACGCGCGTCATGCACATATACACCGTCCTCACGCGCGTCATGCACATATACACCGTCCTCACGCGCGTCATGCACATATACACCGTCCTCACGCGCGTCATGCACATATACACCGTCCTCACACGCGTCATGCACATATACACCGTCCTCACACACGTCATGTACATATACACCGTCCTCACACGCGTCATGCACATATACACCGTCCTCACACGCATCATGCACATATACACCGTCCTCACACGCGTCATGTACATATACACAGTCCTCACGCGCGTCATGTACATATACACCGTCCTCACGTGCGTCATGCACATATACAAGGTCCTCACGCGCGTCATGTACATATATACCGTCCTCACGCGCGTCATGCACATAGACAAGGTCCTCATGCGCGTCATGTACATATATACCGTCTTTGCCCGCTTTCTCACCTGACTTTCTGCTTTGTGGGAGAATTGTGTAGGATTGTCTGGGAAATGTTACTGCCTGAGTGTTCAGGAAATGGAGCATATCCCACAGCAAAAACAAACATCTCCATACACACGGGAGCATGTGGGGACCTGACGTCACCCGCCGTAACCATTCCAATCTGATGGCGGTGGCCGTTCTTGGTGTTCTGTAAAATGTAAATGTAGAACGCGTAACCAAAGAAGTCGTGTGATGGTCGACATCCACGCTCTACATGAAACCCAATCATCTTCTTACTTTCCTGCAATTATACCAAAGGCGTGTAAAAAAAATGCAGCGTTTTGGCCGAGGCTCCAACCCGGGAGCAGGTCCACCGGCACCAACGGGAGGACAGACATCCTCATAAAGGAGATCCTCCAATCACCACCACATTATTAACAAGACACATGCTGAGCAGAGACCTAAGCTGTAGATTTATTTACTATTCCGCAGCTTCAGAGCTGAAACCTCCCCACATCTCCTGCTCATTCAGCGTCTCCGGAGATTTCCATGCTGCTTAGAGTTGTCTTTGCACCAGGCTCCATACAGTATTCTGAAGCATGAAAACTATTTCCTAGAGGGTGTCCTTGCACAAGCTTGCTGACAGTTTACAATAACATGCAGCAGAATAGCGAGTGCAGCTCTGGAGTAAAATACAGCATTATGACTTATCAGTACTAGTCACGCCATACAGTTAGAAAGTGAGAGCTGGACAGGGTGCAGAGTTGGTGGATAATCAGTGTGGACTTCAGGATCTGTAGAAAGTTACATTCAATGGTAGAAAAATGACAACCTGCAAGAGATGGGGAAGAGGATTCAAGAAAAACTCCCCTGAACCTAGAAAACCCATGTGAATGGAGCTTTATCCATCGCTGCATGGCTGCCCTCACCTGGGAACACTCTTCCCCGGGCTCGGATATTTGCACTGACACCAATACTTGTACAATTAGTGCCAGATGGAAGCCACCGCAAATGGGAGCGACCTGCAAATAATTCACCCCACAGGAACACATTATGCAATTTAGTAGTAGATGTTACATTACTGCAGCCGCCTGGAGCACAAGAGGTTAAATGGAAGGTCCCTGCGAGGTCCTGACATGTAGTAAAATTTAGTGATCTATGTGAGCGATTATCCCCTAGGATCTTCTCATGAGGACCATATAATCTCCAGGAATTTTCCTGAATTGCTGTCCCCATTGTGGGATGGCCCCCAGTTGACAACATAAAGGGGGGACATCATCAACAGGAAAGGGAAAAAAAGTGGCGGTGGTCACATGGTTTCTCCAAAAAAATTAACCAGAGAATATTTAAAAAAAAAAAAAAAAAGTTTTTTTTGATAAAGTTCTTCCTTCTTCAAAATGTCGGGTGTTTTATCATCGTAAAGTTAGAAGAAGTTCTGTGTTTTCCTTCAAGTTCACTGCTGCTCTTTAGATAAGGAAAATGGGGGTTTACGTTCAGAGACTAAAGCGGTGTTCACACGCTGCGATTTGCACACGTCTGCAGGTAACAGCACAGGCGCTACGACGTTTCCCGCTGCCGTTAACAATGGGGCAGGGATCTGTGTGAATGTAGCCAGAAGCACAAGGCACCTTGTACTGCTCACACAGGTGAGGTCTTGTTACAATGTATCAGGGCAAACAATCTTCTGTGAGCTGAACAGTATCATACATGGCTCCTGTGCAGTAACGCTGGTAAGATGGAGTTTACCTCCAGCCGCCCATGACAGCGTAGGTGAAGGGGTTAATGGCAGGGTCCCTCCTCTGGGTGAGGGGCCACAATGACATCAAAGAGGGCGACCTGACTTCAGGCTCTGAGGGGTAAGATGGGAGGTGCAGGATGATTAGCAGTGGGCGGAGGAGGAGATGCTCCAGACATGCAGGGGGTCTCCAAAAATCTATCAAAGGCATTTTTGTCTTTTGGGTGGAGGGTGCAGAGAACAGGTTGGTTCAGTCTCACATGCTTCCAGTTCTATAAAAGCCTTTTATCTACATAAGAGAAGAATAATAACTGCGCCTAAAGGAACGGTGTGTGCGTACAACCCGTGTCACGTGTCCAAGAAGTTACGCCAGTCATTTATCGCCACATCCGTGCCCTACATATTATATACATTGCTGTACGACCCTAATGATACATTATGTATCACTGTGACCCTGACATTATAGATGAGTCACCCTCATTATATACAGACCTATTGCTTCATCCGGTATACATGGAGGATGGGAGCCCGGCTAAGACCTGACCACTGGGGCCACGGCCGGACAGACTGGCGACAGGGGCCACATGACTGAACAGTGGACGTCATCTCGCCCATTTTGGCATTAAAACTCCAAAAGTCGCAATATTTTTGCACTAATTCGCACTGCGAAAAAACTCAGTAATTATTCAAAGCATTTTAGGTCATTTTTTAGGGATGAATTTGGGACCGATGTGATTTATACGGTAAACCAGTGACAACCAAGAGACACTGAGTCATCTCCTCACTGTGGAGGAGGAAAACACATGATGAGGAAGGTTATTCCCCAAAAGACAAGTTCCCTTCTGCAGCCCTGACTGGAGTGAGGGTCTCGGCTCCTTTCACTGTCTACGGGACCTTCTCTCTCCAGCAGACTGAATGAATCGGGGGGGAGGCAGAGGGTGCAACCTTCACTCCATTCAGGGCTGCAGAGCGACATTCTCAGGGGTCCGGAGGTCCAATATCAGAAAACTGGAGGTCCCTGTGGTCGGATTCCCAACAATCAGACAATTATCTCCTACGCTACAGATGGGGCTAGAGTTTAACATAAGGAGGAAAAGCTTCCAAAAACAGGAAAAGAAAAACTTCATTCAGTGCAATCCAACAATACATGTGAAGAAGCCCTATATAAACCAACATAATGATGTCGGAAGACAGCTCAGCACTAAATGATATGGAGAACATACATAAGACACAGCAGTAAACATGTATCCAAGCATATCACTTGGTGCAATCTCAAGTCACTGTATCTAATCCTATCAGGTGTGATACTGTCTACAGAGCCCATGTACCAAGCCCAGTACATATTATGGGTGACTACTGGGGGTAGACGGCCTTGACATCATACAGGTGAGGAGCAGGCATGGCCGAGGGCATGTGGATCAAGCCCCTCATCATCCTCTGATCCAGCTGTGCAGCCAGGTAAGGTGCGAGGCACAACCTGGTTACAGCGAGGAGGTATGACATTGTATGGGTGTGGACCTTGTCCTGTTGTGCGGCGGATCCTGACCGGTCACATTCCTACATTCCTATCACTACAAGTAGAATAAAGAAACCTGAAGACTCAGGAACATCTGGGACAAGAAGAGACTCAGAGCCATGTCCACGAAAATGACGCGCCCCTGGGCCTGTGTCGCGCTGCGTTGCGCACGCGGGAGCTTACCCGGAGCCGGATCTGTTTAGGGTTGTAGTCTCGTGGCGGTGACCCGGTCCGTGCCCAGGGAGTCAAACTGGACGGCAGTCTGTTAGCGGTAGAAAATGGTTGATGACTACGCCACCCGTTGAATGCAGCCAGGGGGCTGCTGCTGCAGGGCAGACCGCTGAGGCCGGTGGAAGGATGGTGCAGCGTGATAGTATAACCCCCAACGGGAGGGGTATGGCCTCAGGGCAGCCGACGTGGATGATGGGGGTAGCAGGAACCACTCAGAGACGGTATGGTAGCGTTCAGGGTCTTTACTGGTAACAACGATAGACCCTCCCGGAGTACTTGCTAGCGAACGGGGCCTGGTCAGTCCTTGAGCAGATGGGATCTCCCCTGGCCAGGCGTAGTTGTAGGCCTCCCAAGCTGACTGTACTCTTCTGGCTACCTTGCTAGAAGCTGATGTAAGTAGCCCACGTCCCTGAGTGTACCGTGTGGTGCTCACCCGTATGGCCGGTGACTCGGGGCCTTCTAATGGCTTCCGCTCCACGATGGCGGTGCTGGTCCCACGCGTGTGACCGGGCCTTCGGGCTTCTGGGCCAGGGGACCTGAAATCCCCTGCCTGACGGATTCTGCTGCTGGGTAGGAGTTAGTCCCCACAGCCTCGGACTCCGGGTCCGGTAAAGAATCTTCTTAGTCAGGGCGAACTCTTTAGCTGCCAGCCCCTGACTCCTTGTGACTCTGCTGCTTCCTATGCTGCTCTTGTCTCTACTCTTCCTGGACTCACTAACCCTGCCTCAGCCCCGGGTTTATACAGGGGAAGTTCTTCCCCTCCCAAGGCTGGGCAGGAGGTGTGGCATGCACAGGATCCCTGACCAAAGGACCTCCCACCTGCTCTCAGACGTAATATCTCTATCACTGTGACAACCAGACCCCTGGGGTGTCACACTCCCCCCTAGTGAAATTTAGTACTCCGGGACTAAACACTTTTTAGAAAAATATAACAAGGTATATCAAAGAACAATAAAATACAATAAGGAAACACAATAAGATGGTCACGGATGTCCGCAACCGGGTGCAGTCTTTGAAGAAAAGCAAAGGTGTCCATTTCACCAACACAGGGAGACGTAACCAGGTAGGGGTCTGTCCTACCCCGAGTCCTTAACAGTCTCTAGTCCATCCTGGGTTACGCTCCAACTATATACAAAGGATTCCCGGTAAATCCACCGAAGACTCCTAAAAACAACTAGAAACACAAAATTACACACAAGCAACAATAAACAGGTAAACATTGTAAAACAACTTAAACATTTAGATCCTCCAACGTGCGGGTAACTGGCCTCTAGTGGCCCTAGTGGACCTACGGAGCTGACTGTCTGGCCCTGAACTACAGGGTGTAGGAGCTGTCAAGGGTAAACTGGGCAGCTGTCTACCGGCTCTTTGTCTCACTAGGGGTACGGCAGGCTCACTATAAGCAGAGGGTGGATTCTCCTGTTCCGCTTGGGTGGAGTCTTCTGCCTCCTGGACCGGCTGCTCTTCCAGCTCTACCCGTTGCTCCGTAGGTTCTTGGGATGATGGTTGGAGGAAGGTGAGTACGGGTACCACAACTGCACCATTGACTTGAGTCCAAGACCGAGGGAAGTCCCCGAGCACGGTACTAACCATATCTTCCCTTTCTTCCACGGGTCGATGGTCTTCCTGTTCCTCCTCAGGGTTCCTCAGTTGTTCGGGGCACTTCTTCAGGTGGTCCCGGGATACAATGGCTGTGGTTTCCCCTCCGTCTTTACTGATGGTACAGACCTTCGGGTTCTCGTGGCTTGAGGGCAGTACGGTGTACGGGTCCTTCTCCCACTGGTCGTCCAACTTGTGGAGCCGTCTCTTCCTCTTCAAGACCTGCTCTCCGGGTACCAGGGGAACAGCGGGAGCATACTGGTTGTAAGTCTTCTCTTGTCTTTCCCTAGCCTGACAGAGACTTCGCTCCACGCTCTCCTGTACTTTCCGGTACTGCTGCTGTCTCTCTGTGTCCCAGTCTGTTTCTGGTGAAGTGTCCTCGGGCGTCAGGACTCCCATTTCCAGGTCAACAGGTAACTTACCAGGTCTTGCCCTCATTAGGTAAGCCGGGGTACAGTTGGTGGAACCTACCGGGATGTGGTTGTATAGGTCCACCAGATCGGGCAACTTCTCAGGCCACAGACTGCGTTCTTCCAGGGGCAACGTTTTTAGAAGATCCATTACCACCTGGTTCATTTTCTCACAAAGTCCATTAGTTTGCGGATGGTAGGGTGTCGTCCTTATCTTCCGGCAGCCATACAGATTGCAGAATTCCTGGAAGACCTCCGCTTCAAAGGCAGGTCCCTGGTCCGTCAGCACTTGGTCCGGGTACCCGTGTGGACGGCAAAAGTGCTGCTGGAAGGCTCTAGCTGCTGTTCGAGCCGTTAAGTCCTTGACGGGGACGACAACCAGAAACCGGGAGTAATGATCCACGATGGTTAACGCGTAGACGTAGCCACTTCTGCTGGGGGTCAGTTTTACATGATCCAAGGCTACCAGTTCCAACGGTTGCCGGGTGACGATGGACTGCAGGGGAGTCTTCTGGCTGGCCCGGTCCTTCCTTCTCAGATTGCACGGGCCACAGTCTCTGCACCACTTCTCGATGGTTCCCCTCATGCCTACCCAGTGGAACCGCTCGCGCAGCAGGAACTCCAGCTTTTTCCACCCGAAGTGTCCAGCTCCGTCGTGGTATGCCTCCATCACCATGGCTGCGTCTCTTCGTGGCACCACTACTTGCCAGAGTAGTTCATGCGTCCTGGAGTTAACCATTCTGCGGCACAACTTCCCCTTGTAAAGGAACAGTCGACTCTTCTCTGCCCATAGTTGTTTGGCTTCCTCTGGAGCGTCTGATTCCAGGCTAGCCTCCGGGCGAGTCAGCATCTCCTTCACCAGTCGGACGGCAGGGTCGCTGTCTTGCGTTTCCGCCCAGTTGTAGTGAGGTAAGGGGTTCAACGTAGCAGCCTGCTTACTCCTTACCCGGTGGGAATACTGGATAGTCCCATGACGGTGGAACGCAGGGAGTTCAACTTCTTCCAGTCCCTCCGGATCTTCTCCTCCGTCCGGCAGGTTGGGCATCCTGGACAGGGCGTCCGCGTTGGTATTGGAGCGCCCTGCCCGGTATTTAATTGTGAACTCGTAGTTGGACAGACGGGCCATCCACCTCTGCTCCAGGGCACCGAGTCTTGCCGTGTCCAGGTGTGTCAGCGGGTTGTTATCCGTGTATACGGTGAACCGGGAAGAAGCGAGGTAATGCTTAAAGCGCTCGGTGACTGCCCATACCACGGCCAGGAACTCTAGCTTAAATGAGCTATAATTCTCGGGATTCCTTTCGGTGGGTCGCAGTTTTCGGCTGGCATAGGCGATTACTCGCTCTTTCCCCTGCTGAATCTGGGACAGTACGGCTCCTAGCCCGACGTTACTGGCGTCGGTGTAGAGGATGAAGGGCTGGCTATAGTCCGGATACGCCAAGATTTCATCCCCCGTGAGGGCCATCTTCAGCTGGCGGAAGGACTCTTCCTCTAGCTCTTCCCATTTGAAGGGCGGCTTCTGGTTCTTGGCCTTCCGGGACTGGCCTATCAGGAGGTCCTGCATAGGCGCCGCCTTTTTGGTGAAACCGGGAATAAACCTTCGGTAGTAGCCTACCAACCCTAGGAACTGCCGCACTTCTTTTACGCTGGAAGGGCTTGGCCATCCTTTGATTGCGGTGATCTTATCGGGGTCGGGAGCCACTCCGTCAGCGCTCACCACGTGTCCCAGGTATTGCACCTTTGGTTTCAGGAGGTGACACTTGGAGGGTTTCACCTTTAGGCCGTAACTCGCCAGAGCTTCGAACACCTCCGCCAGGTGTTTCAGGTGGTCCTCATAAGTTTTGGAGTATACGATGACATCGTCCAGGTACAACAGGACCGTCTCGAAGTTTCTGTGGCCCAGACAGCACTCCATTAATCGTTGGAAGGTTCCTGGGGCGTTGCAGAGTCCGAACGGCATGCAGGTGAACTCGCTAAGTCCCATCGGGGTGGTGAATGCGGTCTTCTCCCGGTCCGCCTCTGCTACAGGAACCTGCCAGTACCCGCTAGTGAGATCCAAGGTAGAGAAGAAGTTAGCAGATCTTAAAGCAGCCAATGACTCCTCTATCCTTGGTAAGGGGTACGCATCCTTGTGTGTGATACGGTTGATTTTCCGGTAATCTACACACATCCTCATGGTGTTGTCTTTCTTTTTGACTAAAACTAGTGGGGCTGCCCAGGGGCTACAGCTATCCCTGATCACCCCAGCCTCCTTCATGTCTCTAAGCATCCCCTTGGCGTGTTGGTAATGTGCAGGGGGTACGGGTCGATACCTCTCTTTTATGGGAGGATGATCTCCCGTGGGGATGCGGTGTTCTACCCCCTTGACTCGCCCGAAGTCTAACGGGTGTTTACTAAACACTCTCTCATACTCTTGAACCACCCGATAGACTCCTTGTTTCTGGTGTGAGGGAGTGGAGTCAGTACCCAGATGTAGTTGCTGACACCAGTCCTCCATGTCTTTCTTAGAGCCGTTACCTTCCTCCGGGTGAGATGGAGGCAAGGGTTCCACAGATTGTATAGAATTTTGATTAGTGGTATATAATTTGGCTAGCGTGGCATACCGGGGCAGGTACACTTCCCTCTCCCCGATATTTATTATGCGAACGGGCACCCTCCCATGGCGTACATTGACCACCCCCCGTGCTGTCAAAATGGTGGGCCTACTGTCTGAGTAAACTGGTTCTACCATTGCCTGGTAATCTCTACCTCTCAGACCAATAGCTGCCCGGCACCAAATCATCATTTCACTTTTTGGGGGCATGGCAATAGGAAAAGGGTCACACATTCTTACGCTACCAATCTCACCGCCGGAGAGTTCCACTTGTTGCCGTTGCATCAGTGCCCGGATCTCTTTCTGGAGCACCCGCTGCTCGCCGGAGCTGGCATTCTTGGCAACCTGCTGTAAAAGGAAAATCACCTCTGCAAGACAATTTTCAATTACATTAGTTCCTAGAGTTATTTTTGGGTGACTCTCATGTTTGTCAATATCTACAATGATCAGTCCCTGTGCGGCCAGTTCGACTCTACCAATTTTGATGGTCACCTCTTTAAATCCGATCTGTGGCACGGGCTGACCATTGCTGGCGATGATACTCAAGTCGTCGTCAGGGTAGCGGGTAATATCCGAGTCATTCCAGTACTGCTTGAAGAGCACGTACGGGATGGTGGTGACCTGTGACCCGGTGTCCAGTAGGGCACTCATGGGAATGCCATCCAGTACCACAGGCAAGACTGGACGTCCTCCCACATATCTGTCGCGCCAGTTCGATGGGCCTGGTGATCTTTTTCCTGGGGGTTGGCCCTCTACCCCAGGTTGTGCCCGTTTAAAGAACAGTACCTTTCCATATGTCCGGGTTGATTGCAGCGGCGGCAGATGGGTCGTCCGTCCTCGCTGTATCGGTCACTGGGTCTTCCTCTGGCCGGTGGGGTCCTCCTTGGTCGACGCCACGGGATGTCCTCCGGTCCGGATGCCAGCTGGATCTTCCCTGGAGTGGAAACCTGTAAAGACTGCACAGTTCGGGTTAGCGCAGCAACGCTTTTAGCTAGCTCTTGGACCTGATGGTGTAGGTCTGGAGCCGGGTCATTGTCCAAAGCCTGCGCATCAGCTCCCACAGGCCCTGCTGACAAGGGCGCCGCCTCCTGGTAGTAAGTGGTAGTGGGGCGTCTGTGGGTCACAACGCCACCTGGTGCCGGTTCTCGGAGCACCCGGATGGCTCTGTCCTTGAACTGTGCAAATTCTAGATGAGGGTCCTGTAAGGCCATTGCCCGCAACTGGGTGCGGTGGGCATTGCAATATAAACCCTCTATAAATTGTTCGGTCAACAGCCTGTCCTCGTTTCCCACTCCATTAGGGTCGGTCTGCTTAATGGCCCTCAGGGCCTCTTGTAGGTTGAGTGCATAGTCCCTTATACTCTCATGCGCTCGCTGCTTGCACCCGTAGAATCTAAGTTTAATCTCGGCTGAGGTGCGGGTATCAAAGGTGTCCTTCAGCCGGGTTAGTATCCCTGCGACAGTCTTCCTCCCAGGTGGCCAGGATTTTACTTCCCTTTTGGCTGCCCCAGTTAGTTGGGCCACCAGGATGCTCACTTTTTGCTCTTCTGTGAGGGGGTACACCTGGAAGAGGCTATCCAGCTTTTCTCTAAAGTCATGCAGGGTATGTGACTCCCCTGAGTACTGGGGTAGCCAAGCTGCTCCCGGGATATAGGGCATGGTGAAGGGCATAACTGCAACAGCGGTAGCGCTGGCGGGGGTTGAGGCAGTGGAGCTCTCCTCCGTATCCGACATCTTCCTCCCCCCTAGTGGACCGTGGCCTACCTTGCGATGATCCTGTTCCGTAGGCCGCGGCTCCGCAGTGGATCGTCAGGGTTGAGGACCTTCCGTCGCGCTCCTGTGACGTCGGCGTCTGCTGGGCTCCTTCCAGGACCTTACGCAACGTCCGGACGTGAGGCGGGGCTTCAGTTCTCGCGCGCTTTCGGAGTCCACGCCCCTCTTCTTCCCGCGCGGCGTCCTCAAGATGGCGTCCAATGGCGGGAAAACTCCACGGATGGCGGGAAGAAGGCTGAAGATGGCGCCGGATGGCGGGAAACTTCACCGATGGCGGGAAGAAGGCTGAAGATGGCGCCGGATGGCGGGAATCTTCACCGATGGCGGGAATCTTCACCACTGGTAAGTTTGAACAGTCTTTGCTTTTCAGGCACGCAGTACCCGGTGGTTGCGGGCACGTGATCCTGCCGACTACGCCAAAGTTGACGCGCCCCTGGGCCTGTGTCGCGCTGCGTTGCGCACGCGGGAGCTTACCCGGAGCCGGATCTGTTTAGGGTTGTAGTCTCGTGGCGGTGACCCGGTCCGTGCCCAGGGAGTCAAACTGGACGGCAGTCTGTTAGCGGTAGAAAATGGTTGATGACTACGCCACCCGTTGAATGCAGCCAGGGGGCTGCTGCTGCAGGGCAGACCGCTGAGGCCGGTGGAAGGATGGTGCAGCGTGATAGTATAACCCCCAACGGGAGGGGTATGGCCTCAGGGCAGCCGACGTGGATGATGGGGGTAGCAGGAACCACTCAGAGACGGTATGGTAGCGTTCAGGGTCTTTACTGGTAACAACGATAGACCCTCCCGGAGTACTTGCTAGCGAACGGGGCCTGGTCAGTCCTTGAGCAGATGGGATCTCCCCTGGCCAGGCGTAGTTGTAGGCCTCCCAAGCTGACTGTACTCTTCTGGCTACCTTGCTAGAAGCTGATGTAAGTAGCCCACGTCCCTGAGTGTACCGTGTGGTGCTCACCCGTATGGCCGGTGACTCGGGGCCTTCTAATGGCTTCCGCTCCACGATGGCGGTGCTGGTCCCACGCGTGTGACCGGGCCTTCGGGCTTCTGGGCCAGGGGACCTGAAATCCCCTGCCTGACGGATTCTGCTGCTGGGTAGGAGTTAGTCCCCACAGCCTCGGACTCCGGGTCCGGTAAAGAATCTTCTTAGTCAGGGCGAACTCTTTAGCTGCCAGCCCCTGACTCCTTGTGACTCTGCTGCTTCCTATGCTGCTCTTGTCTCTACTCTTCCTGGACTCACTAACCCTGCCTCAGCCCCGGGTTTATACAGGGGAAGTTCTTCCCCTCCCAAGGCTGGGCAGGAGGTGTGGCATGCACAGGATCCCTGACCAAAGGACCTCCCACCTGCTCTCAGACGTAATATCTCTATCACTGTGACAACCAGACCCCTGGGGTGTCACAAAAACATCCCACAGTCAATATCCACAACATCCCAGGACCATACATAATGGATGTGAGCAGCAGTGACCAGAGGATGTGTCCCCATATCTGCTGCCATCTCACTACAGCTAGGTCCAGAAATATTTGGACGGTGACACAAATTTTAGCATTTCAGCCATTTACCAAAACATATTCCAGATCCATTCCCATCATCAATCTGGGCATAACTGGGCATAACATAGCTTTAATCTGAGGGATTCACATCCTGATTGGAGGAAGGGTTTAGGAATTACGGCTCTTTAATATGCAGCTGCTTTTTTTTCAAAGGACCCAAGGTAATTGGACAATTATCTCAGAAGCTTTTTAATAGCCTGCATGGGCTATGCCCTTGCTAATCCATCATTAATTAAGCAGGTAAAAGGTCTGGAGCTGATTACAGATGCGGCATTTGCATTTGGAAGCTGTTGCTGTGAACCCACAACAAGCAGATAAAAGGAAGAGAAACAGACCATTGTCAGGCTGAAAAAAAGAAGAAATCCATCAGAGGGAGCAGAAATGTTGAGCGGCCAAATCAACAGTTTAACACATTCTGCAATAAAAGAGCGCCCTGGTGAGATTGTGAACTGAAAAAGGCCTGGACGACCATGGAAGACAACAGTGGTGGATGATCACAGAATCCTTTCCATAGTGAAGAAAAACCTCTTCAGAACATCCACCTAAGTGAAGACCAATCTCCGGGAAGTCGGGGGTTTCAGTATCTAAGTCTACCACAAAGAGAAGACGTCATGAGAGCAAATACCGAGTGGTCACCACAAGATGCAAACCATTAATCAGCCATAAAACAGAAAGGCCAGATTAGACTTTACCAAAAACATCTAATGAAGATACCCAGGTCTGGAAAAGCAAAACGGAGATCAACCTGCACCAGAATGATGGAAAGAAGAAAGTCTGGAGAAGGCTTGGAGCGGCTCCTGATTCTCGGCACATCCTGCGTAACACATGGTGGAGGCAGTGTGATGGCGCGGGCATGCATGGCTGCCAATGGCACCGGGTCACTGGTGGTTATTGATGATGTGACTGAAGACAGAAGCAGCCGGATGAATCCTGTGTGTACAGGGTGATACTTTCTGCCCAGATTCAACCAAATGCAGCAAGGATAAGTGGGTGACGCTTCACAGGACAGATGGACAATGACGCAAAACATCCTGTGAAAGGAAGAAGTGGAATATTCTGCAATGGCCGAGTCCTCGCCAGATCTCAGCCCATCCAGATACATTTCACAGGCTGAAGACAACACTTTAATTACACCTGAAGGTCTCCACTTCAATTGCATCTCAGTTGTTTCATCTTACATACAAAATAGTGGCCTGCAGAGCTGAAATCACGCAGATTCGTCACTCGCCAAATATTTCTGGACCTAACTATGTTGTCAAAATAGTGGCGAAAGCAACATTAATTCTTCAGGTAAGGCAAGGATCCTGCAAATCAAACATGATGGACCCCATTATAAGTGAATGAATGGGATATGTGGGATCCAACAATATGTCCTGATTTCCATTTTTTTAACAGAAACCACAACACAGATGTGAACAGATTCTTAGTGGAAATGCAGAGACACGTACAGAGTGACTGCAGAGCCGCCCATACACCGGAGATAAAGTCTGATCAACCCTCGATCAGCCACAGCTCCTCCTCGATCCTCTCTATACACATGCATGTCGAGCTCTGCCAGGAGTCATGGCCGGCCGGCCAAACTTCTCCGGCATCTTTCTCTTCCATCCTCCCCCTTTCTCCTCTCCAGACTTTTCCCCCTGATTTCTCTGTACTCCTCTTGCTCCAGACCCCTTTGTCCTCCTCCAAAATGCTTCTGCCCTCCACCATTAAACCCCTTTGCCTTTCTCCAGACTCCTCTGTCACCTTTCAGCAGACTCTTCTGTTCTCCAATACCCTCCAGACTCCTCCTCTCAAGACTCCTCTGTTCTCCTCCTCCTTCCAGGCTCCTCTGTCCTCCTCCTTTCAGGCTCCTCTGTCCTCCTCCTCCTCTCCAGGCTCCTCTGTCCTCCTCCTCCTCTCCAGGCTCCTCTGTCCTCCTCCTCCTCTCCAGGCTCCTCTGTCCTCCTCCTCCTCTCCAGACTCCTCTGTCTTCCTCCTCCTCTCCAGACTCCTCTGTCTTCCTCCTCCGTCCAGACTCCTCTGTCTTCCTCCTCCTTCCAGACTCCTCTGTCTTCCTCCTCCTTCCAGACTCCTCTGTCTTCCTCCTCCTTCCAGACTCCTCTGTCTTCCTCCTCCTCTCCAGACTCCTCTGTCTTCCTCCTCCTCTCCAGACTCCTGTCTTCCTCCTCCTCTCGAGACTCCTCTGTCTTCCTCCTCCTCTCCAGACTCCTCTGTCTTCCTCCTCCGTCCAGACTCCTGTCTTCCTCCTCCTCTCCAGACTCCTCTGTCTTCCTCCTCCTCTCCAGACTCCTGTCTTCCTCCTCCTCTCCAGACTTCTGTCTTCCTCCTCCTCTCCAGACTCCTGTCTTCCTCCTCCTCTCCAGACTCCTCTGTCCTCCTTCTCCTCTCCAGACTCCTCTGTCCTCCTCCTCTCCAGACTCCTGTGTCCTCCCCCTTCCAGACTCCTCAGTCCTCCTCCTCTTCCAAATCCTTTGTCCTAGACTCCTCTATTCTCTTCCTCTTGCAGATGCCTCTATCATCCACCATTGGACTCCTCTGTCCCACTCCTCCAGACTCCTGCTCTCCTCCTCCTCCAAATGCTTCTGTTCGCCACCATGAAACCCCTTTGTTCCCCTCAGACTCCTCTGCCCCCCTTTTTCAAACTCTTCTGTTCTCTACCTCCCTCATGACTTCTCTGTCCTCCTCCTCCTGCAGATGCCTGTCCTCCACCACTGGATTCCTCAGTCCCCCTCCTCCAGGCCCCTCTTAGCTACCTCTAGATTCATTTGTCTCTTCCAAACCTCTGTACCCCTATGCACCCCTCTGTTCTCTCACCAATCCAGACTTCTCTGCCAGCCTCGTCAGACTGGTCGGCCAGTAAAGCTGAGATGGGTGGGTCCACACGACATTCGTATGTGGCCCCCTTAAGTCTGATAGCGGCTGTAACAATCCCTCATCAAGTCATCATTATTACAATAAAGCAGCTGTATAGAAACAAACATCAGTACTCGGTCTGCAACAATAGACACAGATTTACCAGTAGACTTCAACATTCCCTAACTATTCCTACGCTGCGCCTCCATAGAGGGCACGGCCAACTACTGGGCTGCTCCCTGTCACCTGCGCTGCGTGCACGGCAGGGCGGGGGTTAAGCCAGCAGCGGAGGCCAGATTAAACATTGGCAAAGATGTAAATATTGACAGAATAATTGTCACTAATTGCATTCCTTACATGAGCCAATGAGGAGGGTGGAGGGGTGCCTTACCTCCTCACGTCTCCGCTCCTTATTGAGGACAGACACCGTGTGACACATGGCGCACACCGGCTGCAGACAAGACCGCCGATGATCTGCTCTGTACTCTCCTATCACCCGGGTCTCGGGGCCAAGACTGTACATGGCATGTAGGACTTCAAAAGGAGCCTGAAGACCTACCTCTTCTGAGAAGCCTACAACCTGCAGTAACCACTGCTCCACCATACCGCTGTACGACCAGCTCTACCCTCACCTACTGTATCCTCACCCATCCCCTGTAGACTGTGAGCCCTCGCGGGGCAGGGTCCTCGCTCCACCATACCGCTGTACGACCAGCTCTACCCTCACCTACTGTATCCTCACCCATCCCCTGTAGACTGTGAGCCCTCGCGGGGCAGGGTCCTCGCTCCACCATACCGCTGTACGACCAGCTCTACCCTCACCTACTGTATCCTCACCCATCCCCTGTAGACTGTGAGCCCTCGCGGGCAGGGTCCTCGCTCCACCATACCGCTGCACAACCAGTTCTACCCTCACCTACTGTATCCTCACCCATCCCCTGTAGACTGTGAGCCCTCGCGGGCAGGGTTCTCGCTCCACCATACCGCTGTAAGACCAGCTCTACCCTCACCTACTGTATCCTCACCCATCCCCTGTAGACTGTGAGCCCTCGCGGGCAGGGTCCTCGCTCCACCATACCGCTGCACAACCAGCTCTACCCTCACCTACTGTATCCTCACCCATCCCTTGTAGACTGTGAGCCCTCGCGGGCAGGGTCCTCGCTCCACCATACCGCTGTAAGACCAGCTCTACCCTCACCTACTGTATCCTCACCCATCCCCTGTAGACTGTGAGCCCTCGTGGGCAGGGTCCTCTCTCCACCATACCGCTGTAAGACCAGCTCTACCCTCACCTACTGTATCCTCACCCATCCCCTGTAGACTGTGAGCCCACGCGGGGCAGGGTCCTCGCTCCACCATACCGCTGTAAGACCAGCTCTACCCTCACCTACTGTATCCTCACCCATCCCCTGTAGACTGTGAGCCCTCGCGGGCAGGGTCCTCGCTCCACCATACCACTGCACGATCAGCTCTACCCTCACCTACTGTATCCTCACCCATCCCCTGTAGACTGTGAGCCCTCGTGGGCAGGGTCCTCTCTCCACCATACCGCTGTAAGACCAGCTCTACCCTCACCTACTGTATCCTCACCCATCCCATGTAGACTGTGAGCCCATGCGGGGCAGGGTCCTCGCTCCACCATACCGCTGTAAGACCAGCTCTACCCTCACCTACTGTATCCTCACCCATCCCCTGTAGACTGTGAGCCCTCGAGGGGCAGGGTCCTCGCTCCACCATACCGCTGCACGACCAGCTCTACCCTCACCTACAGTATCCTCACCCATCCCCTGTAGACTGTGAGCCCTCGCGGGCAGGGTCCTCGCTCCACCATAACGCTGCACGACCAGCTCTACCCTCACCTACTGTATCCTCACCCATCCCTTGTAGACTGTGAGCCCTCGCGGGCAGGGTCCTCGCTCCACCATACCGCTGCACGGCCAGCTCTACCCTCACCTACTGTATCCTCACCCATCCCCTGTAGACTGTGAGCCCTCGCGGGCAGGGTCCTCGCTCCACCATACCGCTGCACGACCAGCTCTACCCTCACCTACTGTATCCTCACCCATCCCCTGTAGATGGTGAGCCTCGCGGGCAGGGTCCTCATTCCACCATACCGCTGCACGGCCAGCTCTACCCTCACTACTGTATCCTCACCCATCCCCTGTAGACTGTGAGCCCTCACGGGCAGGGTCCTCGCTCCACCATACCGCTGCATGACCAGCTCTACCCTCACCTACTGTATCCTCACCCATCCCCTGTACATTGTGAGCCCTCGCGGGCAGAGTCCTCGCTCCACCACACCGCTGCATGACCAGCTCTACCCTCACCTACTGTATCCTCACCCATCCCCTGTAGACTGAGCCCTCACGGGCAGGGTCCTCGCTCCACCATACCACTGCACAACCAGCTCTACCCTCACCTACTGTATCCTCACCCATCCCCTGTAGATTGTGAGCCCTCGCGGGCAGGGTCCTCGCTCCTCCATACCGCTGCACGACCAGCTCTGCCCTCACCTACTGTATCCTCACCCATCCCCTGTAGATTGTGAGCCCTCACGGGCAGGGTCCTCGCTCCACCATACCGCTGCACGACCACCTCTACCCTCACCTCCTGTATCCTCACCAATCCCCTGTAGACTGTGAGCCCTCGCGGGCAGGGTCTTCGCTCCACCATACCGCTGCACGACCAGCTCTACCCTCACCTACTGTATCCTCACCCATCCCCTGTACATTGTGAGCCCTCGCGGGCAGAGTCCTCGCTCCACCACACCGCTGCATGACCAGCTCTACCCTCACCTACTGTATCCTCACCCATCCCCTGTAGATTGTGAGCCCTCGTGGGCAGGGTTCTCGCTCCACCATACCGCTGCACGACCAGCTCTGCCCTCACCTACTGTATCCTCACCCATCCCTTGTAGATTGTGAGCCCTCACGGGCAGGGTCCTCGCTCCACCATACCGCTGCACGACCAGCTATGCCCTCACCTACTGTATCCTCACCCATCCCCTGTAGATTGTGAGCCCTCGCGGGCAGGGTCCTCGCTCCACCATACCGCTGCACGACCAGCTCTGCCCTCACTTACTGTATCCTCACCCATCCCTTGTAGATTGTGAGCCCTCACGGGCAGGGTCCTCGCTCCACCATACCGCTGCACGACCAGCTATGCCCTCACCTACTGTATCCTCACCCATCCCCTGTAGATTGTGAGCCCTCACGGGCAGGGTCCTCGCTCCACCATACCGCTGCACGACCAGCTCTACCCTCACCTACTGTATCCTCACCCATCCCCTGTAGACTGTGAGCCCTCGCGGGCAGGGTCCTCACTCCACCATACCGCTGCACGGCCAGCTCTACCCTCACTACTGTATCCTCACCCATCCCCTGTAGATTGTGAGCCCTCACGGGCAGGGTCCTCGCTCCACCATACCGCTGCACGACAAGCTCTGCCCTCACCTACTGTATCCTCACCCATCCCCTGTAGATTGTGAGCCCTCACGGGCAGGTCCTCGCTCCACCATACCGCTGCACGACCAGCTCTACCCTCACCTACTGTATCCTCACCCATCCCCTGTAGACTGTGAGCCCTCGCGGGCAGGGTCCTCGCTCCACCATACCGCTGCACGGCCAGCTCTACCCTCACTACTGTATCCTCACCCATCCCCTGTAGACTGTGAGCCCTCGCGGGCAGGGTCCTCGCTCCACCATACCGCTGTACGACCAGCTCTACCCTCACCTACTGTATCCTCACCCATCCCTTGTAGACTGTGAGCCCTCGCGGGCAGGGTCCTCGCTCCACCATACCGCTGCACGGCCAGCTCTACCCTCACTACTGTATCCTCACCCATCCCCTGTAGACTGTGAGCCCTTGCGGGCAGGGTCCTCGCTCCACCATACCGCTGTACGACCAGCTCTACCCTCACCTACTGTATCCTCACCCATCCCTTGTAGACTGTGAGCCCTCGTGGGCAGGGTCCTCGCTCCACCATACCGCTGTATGACCAGCTCTGCCCTCACCTACAGTATCCTCACCCATCCCCTGTAGACTGTGAGCCCTCACGGGCAGGGTCCTCGCTCCACAATACCGCTGCACGACCAGCTCTACCCTCACCTACTGTATCCTCACCCATCCCCTGTACATTGTGAGCCCTCGCGGGCAGAGTCCTCGCTCCACCACACCGCTGCATGACCAGCTCTACCCTCACCTACTGTATCCTCACCCATCCCCTGTAGATTGTGAGCCCTCGCGGGCAGGGTCCTCGCTCCTCCATACCGCTGCACGACCAGCTCTGCCCTCACCTACTGTATCCTCACCCATCCCCTGTAGATTGTGAGCCCTCGCGGGCAGGGTCCTCGCTCCACCATACCGCTGCACGACCAGCTCTACCCTCACCTACTGTATCCTCACCCATCCGCTGTAGACTGTGAGCGCTCGCGGACAGGGTCCTCGCTCCACCATACCGCTGTACGACCAGCTCTACCCTCACCTACCGTATCCTCACCCATCCCCTGTAGATTGTGAGCCCTCGCGGGCAGGGTCCTCGCTCCACCACACCGCTCCATGACCACCTCTACCCTCACCTACTGTATCCTCACCCATCCCTTGTAGGCTGTGAGCCCTCGCGGGCAGGGTCCTCACTCCACCATACCGCTGCACGACCAGCTCTACCCTCACCTACCGTATCCTCACCCATCCCCTGTAGATTGTGAGCCCTCGTGGGCAGGGTCCTCGCTCCACCATACCGCTGCACGACCAGCTCTACCCTCACCTACAGTATCCTCACCCATCCCCTGTAGATTGTGAGCCCTCGCGGGCAGAGTCCTCGCTCCACCACACCGCTGCACGACCAGCTCTACCCTCACCTACAGTATCCTCACCCATCCCCTGTAGATTGTGAGCCCTCGCGGGCAGGGTCCGCTCTCCACCATACCGCTGCACGACCAGCTCTACCCTCACCTACTGTATCCTCACCCATCCCCTGTAGACTGTGAGCCCTCGCGGGCAGGGTCCTCGCTCCACCACACCGCTGTATGACCAGCTCTGCCCTCACCTACTGTATCCTCACCCATCCCCTGTAGATTGTGAGCCCTCGCGGGCAGAGTCCTCGCTCCACCACACCGCTGCACGACCAGCTCTACCCTCACCTACTGTATCCTCACCCATCCCCTGTAGATTGTGAGCCCTCGCGGGCAGGGTCCTCGCTCCACCATACCGCTGTATGACCAGCTCTGCCCTCACCTACTGTATCCTCACCCATCCCCTGTAGACTGTGAGCCCTCACGGGCAGGGTCCTCGCTCCACCATACCGCTGCACGACCAGCTCTACCCTCACCTACTGTATCCTCACCCATCCCCTGTAAACTGTGAGCCCTCGCGGGCAGGGTCCTCTCTCCACCATACCGCTGCATGACCAGCAATACCCTCACCTACTGTATCCTCACCCATCCGCTGTAGACTGTGAGCCCTCGCGGGCAGGGTCCTCGCTCCACCATACCGCTGCACGACCAGCTCTACCCTCACCTACCGTATCCTCACCCATCCCCTATAGACTGTGAGCCCTCGCGGGCAGGGTCCTCGCTCCACCATACCGCTGCACGACCAGCTCTACCCTCACCTACTGTATCCTCACCCATCCCCTGTAGATTGTGAGCCCTCGCGGGCAGGGTCCTCTCTCCACCATACCGCTGCATGACCAGCAATACCCTCACCTACTGTATCCTCACCCATCCCCTGTAGACTGTGAGCCCTCGCGGACAGGGTCCTCGCTCCACCATACCGCTGCATGACCAGCCCTACCCTCACCTACTGTATCCTCACCCTTCCCTTCTAGACTGTGAGCCCTCGCGGGCAGGGTCCTCGCTCCACCATACCGCTGCACGGCCAGCTCTACCCCCACCTACTGTATCCTCACCCATCCCCTGTAGACTGTGATCCCTCGCGGGAAGGGTCCTCTCTCCACCATACCGCTGCACGACCAGCTCTACCCGCACCTACTGTATCTTCACCCATCCCCTGTAGACTGTGAGCTCTCGCGGTCAGGGTCCTCGCTCCACCATACCCGCTGTACGACCAGCTCTACCCTCACCTACTGTATCCTCACCCATCCCTTGTAGACTGTGAGCCCTCGCGGGCAGGGTCCTCGCTCCACCATACCGCTGCACGACCAGCTCTACCCTCACCTACTGTATCCTCACCCATCCCCTATAGACTGTGAGCCCTCGCGGGCAGGGTCCTCGCTCCACCATACCGCTGCACGACCAGCTCTACCCTCACCTACTGTATCCTCACCCATCCCTTGTAGACTGTGAGCCCTCGCGGGCAGGGTCCTCGCTCCACCATACCGCTGCACGACCAGCTCTACCCTCATCTACTGTATCCTCACCCATCCCTTGTAGTCTGTGAGCCCTCGCGGGCAGGGTCCTCGCTCCACCATACCGCTGCACGACCAGCTCTGCCCCCACCTACTGTATCCTCACCCATCGCTTGTAGACTGTGAGCCCTCGCGGGCAGGGTCCTCGCTCCACCATACCGCTGCACGACCAGCTCTACCCTCTCCTACTGTATCCTCACCCATTCCCTGTAGACTGTGAGCCCTCGAGGGCAGGGTCCTCGCTCCACCACACCGCTCCATGACCACCTCTACCCTCACCTACTGTATCCTCACCCATCCGCTGTAGACTGTGAGCGCTCGCGGACAGGGTCCTCGCTCCACCACACCGCTCCATGACCACCTCTACCCTCACCTACTGTATCCTCACCCATCCCTTGTAGACTGTGAGCCCTCGCGGGCAGGGTCCTCGCTCCACCATACCGCTGCACGACCAGCTCTACCCGCACCTACTGTATCCTCACCCATCCCCTGTAGACTGTGAGCCCTCGCGGGCAGGGTCCTCGCTCCACCATACCCGCTGTACGACCAGCTCTACCCTCACCTACTGTATCCTCACCCATCCCTTGTAGACTGTAAGCCCTCGCGGGCAGGGTCCTCGCTCCACCATACCGCTGCACGACCAGCTCTACCCTCACCTACTGTATCCTCACCCATCCCCTGTAGACTGTGAGCCCTCGCGGGCAGGGTCCTCGCTCCACCATACCGCTGCACGACCAGCTCTACCCTCACCTACTGTATCCTCATCCATTCCCTGTAGACTGTGAGCCCTCGAGAGCAGGGTCCTCGCTCCACCACACCGCTCCATGACCACCTCTACCCTCACCTACTGTATCCTCACCCATCCGCTGTAGACTGTGAGCGCTCGCGGACAGGGTCCTCGCTCCACCACACCGCTCCATGACCACCTCTACCCTCACCTACTGTATCCTCACCCATCCCTTGTAGACTGTGAGCCCTCGCGGGCAGGGTCCTCGCTCCACCATACCGCTGCACGACCAGCTCTACCCTCACCTACTGTATCCTCACCCATCCCCTGTAGACTGTGAGCCCTCGCGGGCAGGGTCCTCGCTCCACCATACCCGCTGTACGACCAGCTCTACCCTCACCTACTGTATCCTCACCCATCCCTTGTAGACTGTGAGCCCTCGCGGGCAGGGTCCTCGCTCCACCATACCGCTGCACGACCAGCTCTACCCTCACCTACTGTATCCTCACCCATCCCCTATAGACTGTGAGCCCTCGCGGGCAGGGTCCTCGCTCCACCATACCGCTGCACGACCAGCTCTACCCTCACCTACTGTATCCTCACCCATCCCTTGTAGACTGTGAGCCCTCGCGGGCAGGGTCCTCGCTCCACCATACCGCTGCACGACCAGCTCTACCCTCATCTACTGTATCCTCACCCATCCCTTGTAGACTGTGAGCCCTCGCGGGCAGGGTCCTCGCTCCACCATACCGCTGCACGACCAGCTCTGCCCCCACCTACTGTATCCTCACCCATCGCTTGTAGACTGTGAGCCCTCGCGGGCAGGGTCCTCGCTCCACCATACCGCTGCACGACCAGCTCTACCCTCACCTACTGTATCCTCACCCATTCCCTGTAGACTGTGAGCCCTCGAGAGCAGGGTCCTCGCTCCACCACACCGCTCCATGACCACCTCTACCCTCACCTACTGTATCCTCACCCATCCGCTGTAGACTGTGAGCGCTCGCGGACAGGGTCCTCGCTCCACCACACCGCTCCATGACCACCTCTACCCTCACCTACTGTATCCTCACCCATCCCTTGTAGACTGTGAGCCCTCGCGGGCAGGGTCCTCGCTCCACCATACCGCTGCACGACCAGCTCTACCCTCACCTACTGTATCCTCACCCATCCCCTGTAGACTGTGAGCCCTCGCGGGCAGGGTCCTCGCTCCACCATACCGCTGCACGACCAGCTCTACCCTCACCTCCTGTATCCTCACCCATCCCCTGTAGATTGTGAGCCCTCGCGGGCAGGGTCCTTTCTCCACCATACCGCTGCATGACCAGCAATACCCTCACCTACTGTATCCTCACCCATCCCCTGTAGACTGTGAGCCCTCGCGGGCAGGGTCCTCGCTCCACCATACCGCTGCACGACCAGCTCTACCCTCACCTCCTGTATCCTTACCCATCCCCTGTAGATTGTGAGCCCTCGCGGGCAGGGTCCTCTCTCCACCATACCGCTGCATGACCAGCAATACCCTCACCTACTGTATCCTCACCCATCCCCTGTAGACTGTGAGCCCTCGCGGGCAGGTCCTCGCTCCACCATATCGCTGCACGACCAGCTCTGCTCTCACCTCCTGTATCCTCACCCATCCCCTGTAGACTGTGAGCTCTCGCGGGCAGGGTCCTCGCTCCATCATACCGCTGCACGACCAGCTCTACCCTCACCTACTGTATCCTCACCCATCCCCTGTAGACTGTGAGCCCTCGCGGGTAGGGTCCTCGCTGCACCATACCGCTGCACGACCAGCTCTACCCTCACCTACTGTATCCTCACCCATCCCCTGTAGATTGTGAGCCCTCGCGGGCAGGGTCCTCTCTCCACCATACCGATGCATGACCAGCAATACCCTAACCTACTGTATCCTCACCCATCCCCTGTAGACTGTGAGCCCTCGCGGGCAGGGTCCTCGCTCCACCATACCGCTGCACTACCAGCTCTACCCTCACCTCCTGTATCCTCACCCATCCCCTGTAGACTGTGAGCCCTCGCGGGCAGGGTTCTCTCTCCACCATACCACTGCACGACCAGCTCTACCCTCACCTACTGTATCCTCACCCATCCCCTGTGAGCCCTCGCGGACACGGTCCTCTCTCCACCATACCGCTGCATGACCAGCCCTACCCTCACCTACTGTATCCTCACCCATCCCCTGTAGACTGTGAGCCCTCGCGGGCAGGGTCCTCGCTCCACCATACCGCTGTACGACCAGCTCTACCCTCACCTATTGTATCCTCACCCTTCCCTTGTAGACTGTGAGCCCTCGCGGGCAGGGTCCTCGCTCCACCATACCGCTGTACGACCAGCTCTGCCCCCACCTACTGTATCCTCACCCATCCCCTGTAGACTGTGAGCCCTCGCGGGCAGGGTCCTCGCTCCACCATACCGCTGCACGACCAGCTCTACCCTCACCTACTGTATCCTCATCCATTCCCTGTAGACTGTGAGCCCTCGAGAGCAGGGTCCTCGCTCCACCACACCGCTCCATGACCACCTCTACCCTCACCTACTGTATCCTCACCCATCCGCTGTAGACTGTGAGCGCTCGCGGACAGGGTCCTCGCTCCACCACACCGCTCCATGACCACCTCTACCCTCACCTACTGTATCCTCACCCATCCCTTGTAGACTGTGAGCCCTCGCGGGCAGGGTCCTCGCTCCACCATACCGCTGCACGACCAGCTCTACCCTCACCTACTGTATCCTCACCCATCCCCTGTAGACTGTGAGCCCTCGCGGGCAGGGTCCTCGCTCCACCATACCCGCTGTACGACCAGCTCTACCCTCACCTACTGTATCCTCACCCATCCCTTGTAGACTGTGAGCCCTCGCGGGCAGGGTCCTCGCTCCACCATACCGCTGCACGACCAGCTCTACCCTCACCTACTGTATCCTCACCCATCCCCTATAGACTGTGAGCCCTCGCGGGCAGGGTCCTCGCTCCACCATACCGCTGCACGACCAGCTCTACCCTCACCTACTGTATCCTCACCCATCCCTTGTAGACTGTGAGCCCTCGCGGGCAGGGTCCTCGCTCCACCATACCGCTGCACGACCAGCTCTACCCTCATCTACTGTATCCTCACCCATCCCTTGTAGACTGTGAGCCCTCGCGGGCAGGGTCCTCGCTCCACCATACCGCTGCACGACCAGCTCTGCCCCCACCTACTGTATCCTCACCCATCGCTTGTAGACTGTGAGCCCTCGCGGGCAGGGTCCTCGCTCCACCATACCGCTGCACGACCAGCTCTACCCTCACCTACTGTATCCTCACCCATTCCCTGTAGACTGTGAGCCCTCGAGAGCAGGGTCCTCGCTCCACCACACCGCTCCATGACCACCTCTACCCTCACCTACTGTATCCTCACCCATCCGCTGTAGACTGTGAGCGCTCGCGGACAGGGTCCTCGCTCCACCACACCGCTCCATGACCACCTCTACCCTCACCTACTGTATCCTCACCCATCCCTTGTAGACTGTGAGCCCTCGCGGGCAGGGTCCTCGCTCCACCATACCGCTGCACGACCAGCTCTACCCTCACCTACTGTATCCTCACCCATCCCCTGTAGACTGTGAGCCCTCGCGGGCAGGGTCCTCGCTCCACCATACCGCTGCACGACCAGCTCTACCCTCACCTCCTGTATCCTCACCCATCCCCTGTAGATTGTGAGCCCTCGCGGGCAGGGTCCTTTCTCCACCATACCGCTGCATGACCAGCAATACCCTCACCTACTGTATCCTCACCCATCCCCTGTAGACTGTGAGCCCTCGCGGGCAGGGTCCTCGCTCCTCCATACCGCTGCACGACCAGCTCTGCCCTCACCTACTGTATCCTCACCCATCCCCTGTAGATTGTGAGCCCTCACGGGCAGGGTCCTCGCTCCACCATACCGCTGCACGACCACCTCTACCCTCACCTCCTGTATCCTCACCAATCCCCTGTAGACTGTGAGCCCTCGCGGGCAGGGTCTTCGCTCCACCATACCGCTGCACGACCAGCTCTACCCTCACCTACTGTATCCTCACCCATCCCCTGTACATTGTGAGCCCTCGCGGGCAGAGTCCTCGCTCCACCACACCGCTGCATGACCAGCTCTACCCTCACCTACTGTATCCTCACCCATCCCCTGTAGATTGTGAGCCCTCGTGGGCAGGGTTCTCGCTCCACCATACCGCTGCACGACCAGCTCTGCCCTCACCTACTGTATCCTCACCCATCCCTTGTAGATTGTGAGCCCTCACGGGCAGGGTCCTCGCTCCACCATACCGCTGCACGACCAGCTATGCCCTCACCTACTGTATCCTCACCCATCCCCTGTAGATTGTGAGCCCTCGCGGGCAGGGTCCTCGCTCCACCATACCGCTGCACGACCAGCTCTGCCCTCACTTACTGTATCCTCACCCATCCCTTGTAGATTGTGAGCCCTCACGGGCAGGGTCCTCGCTCCACCATACCGCTGCACGACCAGCTATGCCCTCACCTACTGTATCCTCACCCATCCCCTGTAGATTGTGAGCCCTCACGGGCAGGGTCCTCGCTCCACCATACCGCTGCACGACCAGCTCTACCCTCACCTACTGTATCCTCACCCATCCCCTGTAGACTGTGAGCCCTCGCGGGCAGGGTCCTCACTCCACCATACCGCTGCACGGCCAGCTCTACCCTCACTACTGTATCCTCACCCATCCCCTGTAGATTGTGAGCCCTCACGGGCAGGGTCCTCGCTCCACCATACCGCTGCACGACAAGCTCTGCCCTCACCTACTGTATCCTCACCCATCCCCTGTAGATTGTGAGCCCTCACGGGCAGGTCCTCGCTCCACCATACCGCTGCACGACCAGCTCTACCCTCACCTACTGTATCCTCACCCATCCCCTGTAGACTGTGAGCCCTCGCGGGCAGGGTCCTCGCTCCACCATACCGCTGCACGGCCAGCTCTACCCTCACTACTGTATCCTCACCCATCCCCTGTAGACTGTGAGCCCTCGCGGGCAGGGTCCTCGCTCCACCATACCGCTGTACGACCAGCTCTACCCTCACCTACTGTATCCTCACCCATCCCTTGTAGACTGTGAGCCCTCGCGGGCAGGGTCCTCGCTCCACCATACCGCTGCACGGCCAGCTCTACCCTCACTACTGTATCCTCACCCATCCCCTGTAGACTGTGAGCCCTTGCGGGCAGGGTCCTCGCTCCACCATACCGCTGTACGACCAGCTCTACCCTCACCTACTGTATCCTCACCCATCCCTTGTAGACTGTGAGCCCTCGTGGGCAGGGTCCTCGCTCCACCATACCGCTGTATGACCAGCTCTGCCCTCACCTACAGTATCCTCACCCATCCCCTGTAGACTGTGAGCCCTCACGGGCAGGGTCCTCGCTCCACCATACCGCTGCACGACCAGCTCTACCCTCACCTACTGTATCCTCACCCATCCCCTGTACATTGTGAGCCCTCGCGGGCAGAGTCCTCGCTCCACCACACCGCTGCATGACCAGCTCTACCCTCACCTACTGTATCCTCACCCATCCCCTGTAGATTGTGAGCCCTCGCGGGCAGGGTCCTCGCTCCTCCATACCGCTGCACGACCAGCTCTGCCCTCACCTACTGTATCCTCACCCATCCCCTGTAGATTGTGAGCCCTCGCGGGCAGGGTCCTCGCTCCACCATACCGCTGCACGACCAGCTCTACCCTCACCTACTGTATCCTCACCCATCCGCTGTAGACTGTGAGCGCTCGCGGACAGGGTCCTCGCTCCACCATACCGCTGTACGACCAGCTCTACCCTCACCTACCGTATCCTCACCCATCCCCTGTAGATTGTGAGCCCTCGCGGGCAGGGTCCTCGCTCCACCACACCGCTCCATGACCACCTCTACCCTCACCTACTGTATCCTCACCCATCCCTTGTAGGCTGTGAGCCCTCGCGGGCAGGGTCCTCACTCCACCATACCGCTGCACGACCAGCTCTACCCTCACCTACCGTATCCTCACCCATCCCCTGTAGATTGTGAGCCCTCGTGGGCAGGGTCCTCGCTCCACCATACCGCTGCACGACCAGCTCTACCCTCACCTACAGTATCCTCACCCATCCCCTGTAGATTGTGAGCCCTCGCGGGCAGAGTCCTCGCTCCACCACACCGCTGCACGACCAGCTCTACCCTCACCTACAGTATCCTCACCCATCCCCTGTAGATTGTGAGCCCTCGCGGGCAGGGTCCGCTCTCCACCATACCGCTGCACGACCAGCTCTACCCTCACCTACTGTATCCTCACCCATCCCCTGTAGACTGTGAGCCCTCGCGGGCAGGGTCCTCGCTCCACCACACCGCTGTATGACCAGCTCTGCCCTCACCTACTGTATCCTCACCCATCCCCTGTAGATTGTGAGCCCTCGCGGGCAGAGTCCTCGCTCCACCACACCGCTGCACGACCAGCTCTACCCTCACCTACTGTATCCTCACCCATCCCCTGTAGATTGTGAGCCCTCGCGGGCAGGGTCCTCGCTCCACCATACCGCTGTATGACCAGCTCTGCCCTCACCTACTGTATCCTCACCCATCCCCTGTAGACTGTGAGCCCTCACGGGCAGGGTCCTCGCTCCACCATACCGCTGCACGACCAGCTCTACCCTCACCTACTGTATCCTCACCCATCCCCTGTAAACTGTGAGCCCTCGCGGGCAGGGTCCTCTCTCCACCATACCGCTGCATGACCAGCAATACCCTCACCTACTGTATCCTCACCCATCCGCTGTAGACTGTGAGCCCTCGCGGGCAGGGTCCTCGCTCCACCATACCGCTGCACGACCAGCTCTACCCTCACCTACCGTATCCTCACCCATCCCCTATAGACTGTGAGCCCTCGCGGGCAGGGTCCTCGCTCCACCATACCGCTGCACGACCAGCTCTACCCTCACCTACTGTATCCTCACCCATCCCCTGTAGATTGTGAGCCCTCGCGGGCAGGGTCCTCTCTCCACCATACCGCTGCATGACCAGCAATACCCTCACCTACTGTATCCTCACCCATCCCCTGTAGACTGTGAGCCCTCGCGGACAGGGTCCTCGCTCCACCATACCGCTGCATGACCAGCCCTACCCTCACCTACTGTATCCTCACCCTTCCCTTCTAGACTGTGAGCCCTCGCGGGCAGGGTCCTCGCTCCACCATACCGCTGCACGGCCAGCTCTACCCCCACCTACTGTATCCTCACCCATCCCCTGTAGACTGTGATCCCTCGCGGGAAGGGTCCTCTCTCCACCATACCGCTGCACGACCAGCTCTACCCGCACCTACTGTATCCTCACCCATCCCCTGTAGACTGTGAGCTCTCGCGGTCAGGGTCCTCGCTCCACCATACCCGCTGTACGACCAGCTCTACCCTCACCTACTGTATCCTCACCCATCCCTTGTAGACTGTGAGCCCTCGCGGGCAGGGTCCTCGCTCCACCATACCGCTGCACGACCAGCTCTACCCTCACCTACTGTATCCTCACCCATCCCCTATAGACTGTGAGCCCTCGCGGGCAGGGTCCTCGCTCCACCATACCGCTGCACGACCAGCTCTACCCTCACCTACTGTATCCTCACCCATCCCTTGTAGACTGTGAGCCCTCGCGGGCAGGGTCCTCGCTCCACCATACCGCTGCACGACCAGCTCTACCCTCATCTACTGTATCCTCACCCATCCCTTGTAGTCTGTGAGCCCTCGCGGGCAGGGTCCTCGCTCCACCATACCGCTGCACGACCAGCTCTGCCCCCACCTACTGTATCCTCACCCATCGCTTGTAGACTGTGAGCCCTCGCGGGCAGGGTCCTCGCTCCACCATACCGCTGCACGACCAGCTCTACCCTCTCCTACTGTATCCTCACCCATTCCCTGTAGACTGTGAGCCCTCGAGGGCAGGGTCCTCGCTCCACCACACCGCTCCATGACCACCTCTACCCTCACCTACTGTATCCTCACCCATCCGCTGTAGACTGTGAGCGCTCGCGGACAGGGTCCTCGCTCCACCACACCGCTCCATGACCACCTCTACCCTCACCTACTGTATCCTCACCCATCCCTTGTAGACTGTGAGCCCTCGCGGGCAGGGTCCTCGCTCCACCATACCGCTGCACGACCAGCTCTACCCGCACCTACTGTATCCTCACCCATCCCCTGTAGACTGTGAGCCCTCGCGGGCAGGGTCCTCGCTCCACCATACCCGCTGTACGACCAGCTCTACCCTCACCTACTGTATCCTCACCCATCCCTTGTAGACTGTAAGCCCTCGCGGGCAGGGTCCTCGCTCCACCATACCGCTGCACGACCAGCTCTACCCTCACCTACTGTATCCTCACCCATCCCCTGTAGACTGTGAGCCCTCGCGGGCAGGGTCCTCGCTCCACCATACCGCTGCACGACCAGCTCTACCCTCACCTACTGTATCCTCATCCATTCCCTGTAGACTGTGAGCCCTCGAGAGCAGGGTCCTCGCTCCACCACACCGCTCCATGACCACCTCTACCCTCACCTACTGTATCCTCACCCATCCGCTGTAGACTGTGAGCGCTCGCGGACAGGGTCCTCGCTCCACCACACCGCTCCATGACCACCTCTACCCTCACCTACTGTATCCTCACCCATCCCTTGTAGACTGTGAGCCCTCGCGGGCAGGGTCCTCGCTCCACCATACCGCTGCACGACCAGCTCTACCCTCACCTACTGTATCCTCACCCATCCCCTGTAGACTGTGAGCCCTCGCGGGCAGGGTCCTCGCTCCACCATACCCGCTGTACGACCAGCTCTACCCTCACCTACTGTATCCTCACCCATCCCTTGTAGACTGTGAGCCCTCGCGGGCAGGGTCCTCGCTCCACCATACCGCTGCACGACCAGCTCTACCCTCACCTACTGTATCCTCACCCATCCCCTATAGACTGTGAGCCCTCGCGGGCAGGGTCCTCGCTCCACCATACCGCTGCACGACCAGCTCTACCCTCACCTACTGTATCCTCACCCATCCCTTGTAGACTGTGAGCCCTCGCGGGCAGGGTCCTCGCTCCACCATACCGCTGCACGACCAGCTCTACCCTCATCTACTGTATCCTCACCCATCCCTTGTAGACTGTGAGCCCTCGCGGGCAGGGTCCTCGCTCCACCATACCGCTGCACGACCAGCTCTGCCCCCACCTACTGTATCCTCACCCATCGCTTGTAGACTGTGAGCCCTCGCGGGCAGGGTCCTCGCTCCACCATACCGCTGCACGACCAGCTCTACCCTCACCTACTGTATCCTCACCCATTCCCTGTAGACTGTGAGCCCTCGAGAGCAGGGTCCTCGCTCCACCACACCGCTCCATGACCACCTCTACCCTCACCTACTGTATCCTCACCCATCCGCTGTAGACTGTGAGCGCTCGCGGACAGGGTCCTCGCTCCACCACACCGCTCCATGACCACCTCTACCCTCACCTACTGTATCCTCACCCATCCCTTGTAGACTGTGAGCCCTCGCGGTCAGGGTCCTCGCTCCACCATACCGCTGCACGACCAGCTCTACCCTCACCTACTGTATCCTCACCCATCCCCTGTAGACTGTGAGCCCTCGCGGGCAGGGTCCTCGCTCCACCATACCGCTGCACGACCAGCTCTACCCTCACCTCCTGTATCCTCACCCATCCCCTGTAGATTGTGAGCCCTCGCGGGCAGGGTCCTTTCTCCACCATACCGCTGCATGACCAGCAATACCCTCACCTACTGTATCCTCACCCATCCCCTGTAGACTGTGAGCCCTCGCGGGCAGGGTCCTCGCTCCACCATACCGCTGCACGA
The DNA here is from genome assembly GCF_046119375.1 of Phyllobates terribilis. Lineage (NCBI taxonomy): Eukaryota > Metazoa > Chordata > Amphibia > Anura > Dendrobatidae > Phyllobates > Phyllobates terribilis. Next base: position 389,329,527 of record NW_027362768.1, on the reverse strand, counting down.
CCAGCTCTACCCTCACCTCCTGTATCCTCACCCATCCCCTGTAGATTGTGAGCCCTCGCGGGCAGGGTCCTCTCTCCACCATACCGCTGCATGACCAGCAATACCCTCACCTACTGTATCCTCACCCATCCCCTGTAGACTGTGAGCCCTCGCGGGCAGGTCCTCGCTCCACCATATCGCTGCACGACCAGCTCTGCTCTCACCTCCTGTATCCTCACCCATCCCCTGTAGACTGTGAGCTCTCGCGGGCAGGGTCCTCGCTCCATCATACCGCTGCACGACCAGCTCTACCCTCACCTACTGTATCCTCACCCATCCCCTGTAGACTGTGAGCCCTCGCGGGTAGGGTCCTCGCTGCACCATACCGCTGCACGACCAGCTCTACCCTCACCTACTGTATCCTCACCCATCCCCTGTAGATTGTGAGCCCTCGCGGGCAGGGTCCTCTCTCCACCATACCGATGCATGACCAGCAATACCCTCACCTACTGTATCCTCACCCATCCCCTGTAGACTGTGAGCCCTCGCGGGCAGGGTCCTCGCTCCACCATACCGCTGCACTACCAGCTCTACCCTCACCTCCTGTATCCTCACCCATCCCCTGTAGACTGTGAGCCCTCGCGGGCAGGGTCCTCTCTCCACCATACCACTGCACGACCAGCTCTACCCTCACCTACTGTATCCTCACCCATCCCCTGTGAGCCCTCGCGGACACGGTCCTCTCTCCACCATACCGCTGCATGACCAGCCCTACCCTCACCTACTGTATCCTCACCCATCCCCTGTAGACTGTGAGCCCTCGCGGGCAGGGTCCTCGCTCCACCATACCGCTGTACGACCAGCTCTACCCTCACCTATTGTATCCTCACCCTTCCCTTGTAGACTGTGAGCCCTCGCGGGCAGGGTCCTCGCTCCACCATACCGCTGTACGACCAGCTCTGCCCCCACCTACTGTATCCTCACCCATCCCCTGTAGACTGTGAGCCCTCGCGGGCAGGGTCCTCGCTCCACCATACCGCTGCACGACCAGCTCTACCCTCACCTACTGTATCCTCATCCATTCCCTGTAGACTGTGAGCCCTCGAGAGCAGGGTCCTCGCTCCACCACACCGCTCCATGACCACCTCTACCCTCACCTACTGTATCCTCACCCATCCGCTGTAGACTGTGAGCGCTCGTGGACAGGGTCCTCGCTCCACCACAACGCTCCATGACCACCTCTACCCTCACCTACTGTATCCTCACCCATCCCTTGTAGACTGTGAGCCCTCGCGGGCAGGGTCCTCGCTCCACCATACCGCTGCACGACCAGCTCTACCCTCACCTACTGTATCCTCACCCATCCCCTGTAGACTGTGAGCCCTCGCGGGCAGGGTCCTCGCTCCACCATACCCGCTGTACGACCAGCTCTACCCTCACCTACTGTATCCTCACCCATCCCTTGTAGACTGTGAGCCCTCGCGGGCAGGGTCCTCGCTCCACCATACCGCTGCACGACCAGCTCTACCCTCACCTACTGTATCCTCACCCATCCCCTATAGACTGTGAGCCCTCGCGGGCAGGGTCCTCGCTCCACCATACCGCTGCACGACCAGCTCTACCCTCACCTACTGTATCCTCACCCATCCCTTGTAGACTGTGAGCCCTCGCGGGCAGGGTCCTCGCTCCACCATACCGCTGCACGACCAGCTCTACCCTCATCTACTGTATCCTCACCCATCCCTTGTAGACTGTGAGCCCTCGCGGGCAGGGTCCTCGCTCCACCATACCGCTGCACGACCAGCTCTGCCCCCACCTACTGTATCCTCACCCATCGCTTGTAGACTGTGAGCCCTCGCGGGCAGGGTCCTCGCTCCACCATACCGCTGCACGACCAGCTCTACCCTCACCTACTGTATCCTCACCCATTCCCTGTAGACTGTGAGCCCTCGAGAGCAGGGTCCTCGCTCCACCACACCGCTCCATGACCACCTCTACCCTCACCTACTGTATCCTCACCCATCCGCTGTAGACTGTGAGCGCTCGCGGACAGGGTCCTCGCTCCACCACACCGCTCCATGACCACCTCTACCCTCACCTACTGTATCCTCACCCATCCCTTGTAGACTGTGAGCCCTCGTGGGCAGGGTCCTCGCTCCACCATACCGCTGCACGACCAGCTCTACCCTCACCTACTGTATCCTCACCCATCCCCTGTAGACTGTGAGCCCTCGCGGGCAGGGTCCTCGCTCCACCATACCGCTGCACGACCAGCTCTACCCTCACCTCCTGTATCCTCACCCATCCCCTGTAGATTGTGAGCCCTCGCGGGCAGGGTCCTTTCTCCACCATACCGCTGCATGACCAGCAATACCCTCACCTACTGTATCCTCACCCATCCCCTGTAGACTGTGAGCCCTCGCGGGCAGGGTCCTCGCTCCACCATACCGCTGCACGACCAGCTCTACCCTCACCTCCTGTATCCTCACCCATCCCCTGTAGATTGTGAGCCCTCGCGGGCAGGGTCCTCTCTCCACCATACCGCTGCATGACCAGCAATACCCTCACCTACTGTATCCTCACCCATCCCCTGTAGACTGTGAGCCCTCGCGGGCAGGTCCTCGCTCCACCATATCGCTGCACGACCAGCTCTGCTCTCACCTCCTGTATCCTCACCCATCCCCTGTAGACTGTGAGCTCTCGCGGGCAGGGTCCTCGCTCCATCATACCGCTGCACGACCAGCTCTACCCTCACCTACTGTATCCTCACCCATCCCCTGTAGACTGTGAGCCCTCGCGGGTAGGGTCCTCGCTGCACCATACCGCTGCACGACCAGCTCTACCCTCACCTACTGTATCCTCACCCATCCCCTGTAGATTGTGAGCCCTCGCGGGCAGGGTCCTCTCTCCACCATACCGATGCATGACCAGCAATACCCTCACCTACTGTATCCTCACCCATCCCCTGTAGACTGTGAGCCCTCGCGGGCAGGGTCCTCGCTCCACCATACCGCTGCACTACCAGCTCTACCCTCACCTCCTGTATCCTCACCCATCCCCTGTAGACTGTGAGCCCTCGCGGGCAGGGTCCTCTCTCCACCATACCACTGCACGACCAGCTCTACCCTCACCTACTGTATCCTCACCCATCCCCTGTGAGCCCTCGCGGACACGGTCCTCTCTCCACCATACCGCTGCATGACCAGCCCTACCCTCACCTACTGTATCCTCACCCATCCCCTGTAGACTGTGAGCCCTCGCGGGCAGGGTCCTCGCTCCACCATACCGCTGTACGACCAGCTCTACCCTCACCTATTGTATCCTCACCCTTCCCTTGTAGACTGTGAGCCCTCGCGGGCAGGGTCCTCGCTCCACCATACCGCTGTACGACCAGCTCTGCCCCCACCTACTGTATCCTCACCCATCCCCTGTAGACTGTGAGCCCTCGCGGGCAGGGTCCTCGCTCCACCATAAAGCTGCACGACCACCTCTACCCTCACCTACTGTATCCTCACCCATCCCTTGTAGACTGTGAGCCCTCGCGGGCAGGATCCTCGCTCCACCATACCGCTGCACGACCAGCTCTACCCTCACCTACTGTATCCTCACCCATCCCTTGTAGACAGTGAGCCCTCGGGGGCAGGGTCCTCGCTCCACCATACCGCTGCACGACCAGCTCTACCCTCACCTACTGTATTCTCACCCATCCCTGTAGATTGTGAGCCCTCGCGGTCAGGGTCCTCGCTCCACCACACCGCTCCATGACCACCTCTACCCTCACCTACTGTATCCTCACCCATCCCTTGTAGACTGTGAGCCCTCGCGGGCAGGGTCCTCGCTCCACCATACCGCTGCACGACCAGCTCTACCCTCACCTACCGTATCCTCACCCATCCCCTGTAGATTGTGAGCCCTCGTGGGCAGGGTCCTCGCTCCACCATACCGCTGCACGACCAGCTCTACCCTCACCTACTGTATCCTCACCCATCCCCTGTAAACTGTGAGCCCTTGCGGGCAGGGTCCTCTCTCCACCATACCGCTGCATGACCAGCAATACACTCACCTACTGTATCCTCACCCATCCCCTGTAGACTGTGAGCCCTCGCGGGCAGGGACCTCGCTCCACCATACTGCTGCACGACCAGCTTTACCCTCACCTACCGTATCCTCACCCATCCCCTGTAGACTGTGAGCCCTCGCGGGCAGGGTCCTCGCTCCACCATACCGCTGCACGACCAGCTCTACCCTCACCTACTGTATCCTCACCCATCCCCTGTAGATTGTGAGCCCTCGCGGGCAGGGTCCTCTCTCCACCATACCGCTGAATGACCAGCAATACCCTCACCTACTGTATCCTCACCCATCCCCTGTAGACTGTGAGCCCTCGCGGACAGGGTCCTCGCTCCAACATACCGCTGCATGACCAGCCCTACCCTCACCTACTGTATCCTCACCCTTCCCTTCTAGACTGCGAGCCTTCGCGGGCAGGGTCCTTGCTCCACCATACCGCTGCACGGCCAGCTCTACCCCCACCTACTGTATCCTCACCCATCCCCTGTAGACTGTGATCCCTCGCGGGCAGGGTCCTCTCTCCACCATACCGCTGCACGACCAGCTCTACCCGCACCTACTGTATCCTCACCCATCCCCTGTAGACTGTGAGCCCTCGCGGGCAGGGTCCTCGCTCCACCATACCCGCTGTACGACCAGCTCTACCCTCACCTACTGTATCCTCACCCATCCCTTGTAGACTGTGAGCCCTCGCGGGCAGGGTCCTCGCTCCACCATACCGCTGCACGACCAGCTCTACCCTCACCTACTGTATCCTCACCCATCCCCTGTAGACTGTGAGCCCTCGCGGGCAGGGTCCTCACTCCACCATACCGCTGCACGACCAGCTCTACCCTCACCTACTGTATCCTCACCCATTCCCTGTAGACTGTGAGCCCTCGAGGGCAGGGTCCTCGCTCCACCACACCGCTCCATGACCACCTCTACCCTCACCTACTGTATCCTCACCCATCCCTTGTAGACTGTGAGCCCTCGCGGGCAGGGTCCTCGCTCCACCATACCGCTGCACGACCAGCTCCACCCTCACCTACTGTATCCTCACCCATCCCTTGTAGACTGTGAGCCCTCGCGGGCAGGGTCCTCGCTCCACCATACCGCTGCACGACCAGCTCTGCCCCCACCTACTGTATCCTCACCCATCCCTTGTAGACTGTGAGCCCTCGCGGGCAGGGTCCTCGCTCCACCATACCGCTGCACGACCAGCTCTACCCTCACCTACTGTATCCTCACCCATTCCCTGTAGACTGTGAGCCCTCGCGGGCAGGGTCCTCGCTCCACCACACCGCTCCATGACCACCTCTACCCTCACCTACTGTATCCTCACCCATCCGCTGTAGACTGCGAGCGCTCGCGGACAGGGTCCTCGCTCCACCACACCGCTCCATGACCACCTCTACCCTCACCTACTGTATCCTCACCCATCCCTTGTAGACTGTGAGCCCTCGCGGGCAGGGTCCTCGCTCCACCATACCGCTGCACGACCAGCTCTACCCTCACCTACTGTATCCTCACCCATCCCCTGTAGACTGTGAGCCCTCGCGGGCAGGGTCCTCGCTCCACCATACCGCTGCACGACCAGCTCTACCCTCACCTCCTGTATCCTCACCCATCCCCTGTAGATTGTGAGCCCTCGCGGGCAGGGTCCTCTCTCCACCATACCGCTGCATGACCAGCAATACCCTCACCTACTGTATCCTCACCCATCCCCTGTAGACTGTGAGCCGTCGTGGGCAGGGTCCTCGCTCCACCATACCGCTGCACGACCAGCTCTACCCTCACCTCCTGTATCCTCACCCATCCCCTGTAGATTGTGAGCCCTCGCGGGCAGGGTCCTCTCTCCACCATACCGCTGCATGACCAGCAATACTCTCACCTACTGTATCATCACCCATCCCCTGTAGACTGTGAGCCCTCGCGGGCAGGGTCCTCGCTCCACCATACCGCTGCACGACCAGCTCTACCCTCACCTCCTGTATCCTCACCCATCCCCTGTAGACTGTGAGCTCTCGCGGGCAGGGTCCTCGCTCCACCATACCGCTGCACGACCAGCTCTACCCTCACCTACTGTATCCTCACCCATCCCCTGTAGACTGTGAGCCCTCGCGGGCAGGGTCCTTGCTCCACCATACCGCTGCACGACCAGCTCTACCCTCACCTACTGTATCCTCACCCATCCCCTGTAGATTGTGAGCCCTCGCGGGCAGGGTCCTCTCTCCACCATACCGCTGCATGACCAGCAATACCCTCACCTACTGTATCCTCACCCATCCCCTGTAGACTGTGAGCCCTCGCGGGCAGGGTCCTCGCTCCACCATACCGCTGCACTACCAGCTCTACCCTCACCTCCTGTATCCTCACCCATCCCCTGTAGACTGTGAGCCCTCGCGGGCAGGGTCCTCTCTCCACCATACCACTGCACGACCAGCTCTACCCTCACCTACTGTATCCTCACCCATCCCCTGTGAGCCCTCGCGGACACGGTCCTCTCTCCACCATACCGCTGCATGACCAGCCCTACCCTCACCTACTGTATCCTCACCCATCCCCTGTAGACTGTGAGCCCTCGCGGGCAGGGTCCTTGCTCCACCATACCGCTGCACTACCAGCTCTACCCTCACCTCCTGTATCCTCACCCATCCCCTGTAGACTGTGAGCCCTCGCGTGCAGGGTCCTCTCTCCACCATACCACTGCACGACCAGCTCTACCCTCACCTACTGTATCCTCACCCATCCCCTGTGAGCCCTCGCGGACACGGTCCTCTCTCCACCATACCGCTGCATGACCAGCCCTACCCTCACCTACTGTATCCTCACCCATCCCCTGTAGACTGTGAGCCCTTGCGGGCAGGGTCCTCGCTCCACCATACCGCTGTACGACCAGCTCTACCCTCACCTATTGTATCCTCACCCTTCCCTTGTAGACTGTGAGCCCTCGCGGGCAGGGTCCTCGCTCCACCATACCGCTGCACGACCAGCTCTACCCTCACCTACTGTGTCCTCACCCATCCCCTGTAGACTGTGATCCCTCGCGGGCAGGGTCCTCTCTCCACCATACCGCTGCACGACCAGCTCTACCCTCACCTACTGTATCCTCTCCCATCCCCTGTAGACTGTGAGCCCTCGCGGGCAGGGTCCTCGCTCCACCATACCGCTGTACGACCAGCTCTACCCTCACCTACCGTATCCTCACCCATCCCTTGTAGACTGTGAGCCCTCGCGGGCAGGGTCCTCGCTCCACCATACCGCTGTACGACCAGCTCTGCCCCCACCTACTGTATCCTCACCCATCCCCTGTAGACTGTGATCCCTCGCGGGCAGGGTCCTCTCTCCACCATACCGCTGTACGACCAGCTCTACCCTCACCTATTGTATCCTCACCCTTCCCTTGTAGAATGTGAGCCCTCGCGGGCAGGGTCCTCGCTCCACCATACCGCTGCACGGCCAGCTCTACCCTCACCTACTGTATCCTCACCCATCCCCTGTAGACTGTGATCCCTCGCGGGCAGGGTCCTCGCTCCACCATACCGCTGCACGACCAGCTCTACCCTCACCTACTGTATCCTCACCCATCCCCTGTAGACTGTGAGCCCTCGCGGGCAGGGTCCTCGCTCCACCATACCGCTGCACGACCAGCTCTACCCTCACCTACTGTATCCTCACCCATCCCCTGTAGACTGTGAGCCCTCGCGGGCAGGGTCCTCGCTCCACCATACCGCTGCACGACCACCTCTACCCTCACCTACTGTATCCTCACCCATCCTCTGTAGACTGTGAGCCCTCGCGGGCAGGGTCCTCGCTCCACCATACTGCTGCACTACCAGCTCTACCCTCACCTCTTGTATCCTCACCCATCCCCTGTAGACTGTGAGCCCTCGCGTGCAGGGTCCTCTCTCCACCATACCACTGCACGACCAGCTCTACCCTCACCTACTGTATCCTCACCCATCCCCTGTGAGCCCTCGCGGACACGGTCCTCTCTCCACCATACCGCTGCATGACCAGCCCTACCCTCACCTACTGTATCCTCACCCATCCCCTGTAGACTGTGAGCCCTCGCGGGCAGGGTCCTCGCTCCACCATACCGCTGTACGACCAGCTCTACCCTCACCTATTGTATCCTCACCCTTCCCTTGTAGACTGTGAGCCCTCGCGGGCAGGGTCCTCGCTCCACCATACCGCTGCACGACCAGCTCTACCCTCACCTACTGTGTCCTCACCCATCCCCTGTAGACTGTGATCCCTCGCGGGCAGGGTCCTCTCTTCACCATACCGCTGCACGACCAGCTCTACCCTCACCTACTGTATCCTCTCCCATCCCCTGTAGACTGTGAGCCCTCGCGGGCAGGGTCCTCGCTCCACCATACCGCTGTACGACCAGCTCTACCCTCACCTACCGTATCCTCACCCATCCCTTGTAGACTGTGAGCCCTCGCGGGCAGGGTCCTCGCTCCACCATACCGCTGTACGACCAGCTCTGCCCCCACCTACTGTATCCTCACCCATCCCCTGTAGACTGTGATCCCTCGCGGGCAGGGTCCTCTCTCCACCATACCGCTGTACGACCAGCTCTACCCTCACCTATTGTATCCTCACCCTTCCCTTGTAGAATGTGAGCCCTCGCGGGCAGGGTCCTCGCTCCACCATACCGCTGCACGGCCAGCTCTACCCTCACCTACTGTATCCTCACCCATCCCCTGTAGACTGTGATCCCTCGCGGGCAGGGTCCTCTCTCCACCATACCGCTGCATGACCAGCTCTACCCTCACCTACTGTATCCTCACCCATCCCCTGTAGACTGTGAGCCCTCGCGGGCAGGGTCCTCTCTCCACCATACCGCTGCACGACCAGCTCTACCCTCACCTACTGTATCCTCACCCATCCCCTGTAGACTGTGAGCCCTCGCGGGTAGGGTCCTCGCTCCACCATACCGCTGTACGACCAGCTCTACCCTCACCTACCGTATCCTCACCCATCCCTTGTAGACTGTGAGCCCTCGCGGGCAGGGTCCTCGCTCCACCATACCGCTGCACGACCACCTCTACCCTCACCTACTGTATCCTCACCCATCCCTTGTAGACTGTGAGCCCTCGCGGGCAGGATCCTCGCTCCACCATACCGCTGCACGACCAGCTCTACCCTCACCTACTGTATCCTCACCCATCCCTTGTAGACAGTGAGCTCTCGCGGGCAGGGTCTTCGCTCCACCATACCGCTGCACGACCAGCTCTACCCTCACCTACTGTATCCTCACCCATCCCTGTAGACTGTGTGCCCTCGCGGGCAGGGTCCTCGCTCCACTATACCGCTGCACGACCATCTCTACCCTCACCTACTGTATCCTCACCCATCCCTGTAGACTGTGTGCCCTCGCGGGCAGGGTCCTCGCTCCACTATACCGCTGTACGACCATCTCTACCCTCACCTACTGTATCCTCACCCATCCCTTGTAGACTGTGAGCCCTCGCGGGCAGGGTCCTCGCTCCACCATAACGCTGCACGACCAGCTCTACCCTCACCTACTGTATCCTCACCCATCCCTTGTAGACTGTGAGCCCTCGCGGGCTGGGTCCTCGCTCCACCACACCGCTGCACGACCAGCTCTACCCTCACCTACTGTATCCTCACCCATCCCTGTAGACTGTGTGCCCTCGCGGGCAGGGTCCTCGCTCCACCATACCGCTGCACGACCATCTCTACCCTCACCTACTGTATCCTCACCCATCCCTGTAGACTGTGTGCCCTCGCGGGCAGGGTCCTCGCTCCACTATACCGCTGTACGACCAGCTCTACCCTCACCTACTGTATCCTCACCCATCCCTTGTAGACTGTGAGCCCTCGCGGGCAGGGTCCTCGCTCCACCATAACGCTGCACGACCAGCTCTACCCTCACCTACTGTATCCTCACCCATCCCTTGTAGACTGTGAGCCCTCTCGGGCAGGGTCCTCGCTCCACCACACCGCTGCACGACCAGCTCTACCCTCACCTACTGTATCCTCACCCATCCCTTGTAGACTGTGAGCACTCGCGGGCAGGGTCCTCGCTCCTCGTGGACCAGTCGCTGTCACATGGTGTTCAAGCTTATTGTAATTGTTCTTGTATTATACACCTTTTCACATGTAAAGTGCCATGGAATAAATGGCGCTATAATAATAAATAATAATAACACTGCAGGGAACAAGCCTGTCCTATCTGTCCCGTTCCTCAGCTACTCGACTTCCGCCTCCTTAAACACCTAATTATATAATAACATGTCGGAGATTTGCAGTTCATCTTCTGTAAAGCTCAAGTGTCGTGATAATAAACTGTGACCAACGAGGCGACTAATGGCTAATTAACACTAATAATAAAGGTGTCCAGGGTGGGGGTCCGTCCCTGGGACTAAATGGTCGCGTTCTGGAAACCAATCATCTATCCTGAAGGAACGAGTTTATCCAGATAACCTGCAAGTAACCAGGGGGTTTAGGAGTACAAAGACCAGATTTAATGGGTATCTCCAAGCAGCTGGCGGACAAAGGGTTAATAAAAAGAGATCTGGATAGTGATTGGTGTCCCTAAAGTCCATCTGCTGGGTCCATCTTCCTGTGTGAAGGATATAGGCGCTGACAGGTTGACACGGACACTCTTCTGGCCAGGTAGTTATTTTATTGCCTGCAGGAAGGTCTTGGGTTCATCCAGCTAATGATTCCCTGCAGGGGCCTCGGTATCGGCAGAACATCGCCTCTGGGGGGAAGCCGGATCGTGCAATTCACCACATGACCTCTGACCAAGAAATAAAATACATAGTTTGATGCAAAGGTTTTTGTTTTTAAACAAAATATTTCCTTACAAAACTTTCTCATTGTTTGACAACTTGCTGAAAACTTGCATCTTGGAAAAGTTCACACTGCAGTTTATACTTGGGTGAGGACGATGCTCAGACCTGCCCTGCTGGTTTGGCTCTGGTTTGTGGCATCACACAATGGCGCTTCCCTTTGAGATGCATATATGGTGCTCTTCAATTGTTAATGACGTCAGTAGCCCCATAGCTTCCATTGTCCTGTATGTCAGCGGCTGTAGGCACCTTGCACTTTGCTCATTTGCAGCCATACACAGAAGTCGAGACGTGGATGTATGGGGGGGGGGGGCAGCGAAGAAAAAAAAGAATCTTGTTGTGTCAATCAGTAGTAAATATTATCCAAGAACAAGTTATTGATTGTGAAAGAGATCAATACTATGAGAAATAGTTTAAAGGGATTGTTCACTGAAGAGGCATCCTAATATCGGTCCTGTAGATGTGACAGGGGGCAGTGCAGCAGCAGGGGTGGTCTCTGCGTCACCATAGTCTCTGTGTCTCCACGTATTATCTAGAGGGTTGATTTCCTATAAAACCAGTGGAGATGGGTAACAAATAGTTCAAGACGTTGCTGAGTAGATCTGGACTCATGAGCGGATCTCTTATATTCCACTACTTTTGTCATGTCCGGTCGGAGAAATGAGCAGTAGTGACCGCACAGGAGCAGGAGGATCCTCAGACGACACCATATATTTCATACTTTATTTTGCATGTTAGCTGATTATTAGGACATCAGAGTCCTGGGGTCTCGTCACCTCCTTCTATGAGCTACAGCTGAGAACCAGTGTACCGATCATCGTACATGGGACCATTCATTACGTGATGCGAAACCTGGACAATAAAAAAACAAGACAAAAGAATCGACGCCTTTGAAGTGTTGTGCTGGAGAAGGAGGTTATCAATACCATGGATGTCAAGAAGAACAAACCAAGCCAGACAGGACGCTGGGAGCGAGGACCACCGAGCTACGACTCGTCTACTGTGGACACAACAAGCAATCACTGGAGAAGGACATCAAGGTCGGGAGAATAGAAGGAGCAAGGCGAAGAGGAAGACCAGCAACCCGATGGCTCGATACTATCAAGATAACGGCAGAGAAGACCCTGGTGGCGCTATCTAGGTTTACACAAGCGTTCATTCATCAAGTCGCCATGGATCGAGATCGAGCTGAAGGACATTAAATAATAATAAAAGAAATATCTGTTCATTATGGTGCATGTATTTGGGTAATTGCTGCGGTGTCACTGCCACCATCATGTGCAGAGAGGACTTTGCAGAATATTTGGATGCCAATAATAACAACAACAACAATATCCATGTTATGAAGATGTCCAAAAGACCAATATGAAAACACTGTATATTTCCAAGTGTGACATTCTCCAAGGAAGCAGGAGCTCAACTACAACACCAATTACTAGGGTGGTGGGGGGCAATGCTCTGCAGACCCTGCCGCTACCTGTCACTCACATGTTTAACCACTTCATGGCTTCGTCTAAGAACATGATGGGTCACTTGAATGATCTGCAGCACAAATGGTTTTATGATCCAGCCCCCTCTCGTGGGGCGTTGAGAGGGTTAACATACTCTGATTTACAGGCAGTAAATCCAAAAGCTGGAGTCAACTCATGAGGAATGTAAGAAAAAAAATCCATGCTGAGCATGGGAAAGTGTGGGGAAAAAAAAGGGGGAGGGGGTGCTGGAAACAGGCACTAGCATTTTAAGGCTTCACCCCCACTTTCCTTTCCGGAGCTGCGCTCTCTTGTGACCATCCAGAGGTGTCACTTGCAATGCAGCTCCTATTGGAAGGTCCAGGAGATGAAGGTGCTGGTGCAGACCCGGCGTGGACGCTTCATGTCTGTCCTTTATGCTGTATTTTTGGCGTGGTGACCGGGAGCTGCCCCAATCTGCTGCTACCATCGAAGCGCTCACAGCATGCGGGCCGAACATCCCGCCGTGCAAATCATCTATCACAGAAGGGGAACATTTTACTACCAACTATTGCAACTTCCATCTGACGACAACGTGATCATGTTGGAATATTTTGCCTGTTGTCGGCTGGGATGTGTGAAGCACAACCGCCATTTGCACCCAATCATTCCCATTATCACATATTGCACATTGTATCCTAATGCATTGAGAGAGGTGTTTCATACATTGAGAACAATCAGGAGTGTCCAGGAATAAAATGCACCAAAGTCATTAGCCGGCGCACGCCATCTGATTAGTGGTGCGCACCTCGGCAGAAACGTCGCTCCAGGCAGGAGACAGGGTCCAGACTAACATTTCTGCCGTAAAAATACAGTTAGAGAATTTGAGGGGCGCAGCCACACCCCATCTAACCTCCTCCCATGGAGTAAAAACACCAAAAGTCGCAACATTTTGGGGCAACTTCGTGTTGTGCAAAAATGTTGTGACTCTTCAAGTGTTTTCCTCCAGTTTTCAGGTCTAAACACTTTGATGTATCGGCCCGTTCATCTTTTAGTTTAGCCTGACATATTCCCCATGGATTATCCACATGTCTGACTGTAGCGCATGGGCAGCTGGAAGATGAGCCAAACTACGCCGTCAGCCAGGCATGCGATACTCTGCAGCGCTGCAGCCTTGTAAGGGAATGCCCATGTAACAGTGGCTGGGGAGCAGCTGGGATGACTAGTCCAGGAGGCTGATCCCCCCCCCCCGTGGCTTCTCCCCACCCCGCTCCCCCTGAGAGGCAGGTATGTCCCTATTCACACATGCAGAGAGAGACCTGACCTCCAAGGGAAGCAGAGAAAAGCTGCCAGGGCCCTGCTTCTGGGACTGGTCTCCTGAGCTGCACGGTCCCTGACCAGTATCGATTTACCCACACTCTATGGCGGCACCACGAGACCCCACATGACGGCTCCTGCACCAATTCACCCCTCACTCTATGGCGGCACCACGAGACCCCACATGACGGCTCCTGCACCGATTCGCCCCTCACTCTATGGCGGCACCACGAGACCCCTCATGACGGCTCATACACCAATTCACCCCTCACTCTATGGCGGCACCACGAGACCCCTCATGACGGCTCATACACCAATTCACCCCGGTTCTTCAGCCTAGCCACGAGACCCCTCATGACGGCTCCAGCACCAATTCGCCCCCGCTCTATGGACGGCTCACAAGGATCCATGTGTGACGCCCATAGAGAAGCTCTCGCCTTCTAACAGTGGCTGTGGTATTTCCACCGTCCTTCTCACTGCTGGCGCCTATTAATCATTAGGCTGTGCGTCCACAATGCGTTTTTTAAGCGTTTCCGCAGCGGCAAAAACGCTTAAAAAACGCTTGGTAGAAGGTCTACCAATTATTTTGCGGAAGCGCGGCGTTTTGGCCACCATTGACTTGCATTAGAACGCATGGAATCCGCATCACTGTATATGTAGATGCAGAATCCATGCGTTCTAATGTGCGGATGGTACCGGGGTGTGGACGACAGGAGACTCTCCTCCGGACCTGGGTACCATTGAAAATTGTAAAAAAAATAATAAAATAAAAAATAAATATATATTTACCTTCCGGCGGCCCACGCTGCACTCCTCCTTGCTTGGCAGCAGTTCGCGATGGAATGAAGGACCTGCGCTGACGTCAGAGTCATGTGACGGGTCACGTGACGCTGACGTCGGCAGGTCCTTCACTCTACTGCTGCCGGCAGCCAGGACGGAGGAAATCAAGACTGCGTGGCCATCGGAGGGTAAGTATAGATTTTTTTTTTTTTTTTTACATTCTCTCGGGTCACACTATATATGCTGTTTACATGGATTTATATAGTGTGACCAAGTTGTCAAGCACTTTCCTAGTGATGCTAAAATCGCTTGTCAACCCGCATGCGGAAATGCATGTGAAGAAAGCTTCACATCCGCATGTCCCTGGCAGGAAAACGCATGTACAATCCACATGTGCAATCCGCATGTACAATCCGCATGTACAATCCGCATGTACAATCCGCATGCGCAATCCGCATGCACAATCCGCACGTACAATCTGCATGCACAATCCGCATGTGTTTTTTCTGCCAGGAAGATGCAGAAACGCACAGGAAAAATCCGGAGCATTTCTGCATCGTGGGCACATAGCCTTAGAGCTTTATTTATGGTGATTTGCACTTCAACATCTTTGTGTATTTAATGGTCTCATCCCCACTGACTTTGTATTGCGTCACAGGTTACAAAGCAGGTTATACCGCAGGGTACAGCACAGGGTACAGCGCAGGTTACACGGCAGGGTACAGCACAGGTTACACGGCAGGGTACAGCACAGGTTACACGGCAGGGTACAGCACAGGTTACACGGCAGGGTACAGCACAGGTTACACGGCAGGGTACAGCACAGGTTACAGCTCAGGGTACAGTGCAGGTTACAGCTCAGGGTACAGCACAGGTTACAGCGCAGGTTACACGGCAGGGTACAGCACAGGTTACAGCTCAGGGTACAGCGCAGGTTACACGGCAGGGTACAGCACAGGTTACAGCTCAGGGTACAGCGCAGGTTACAGCTCAGGGTACAGCACAGGTTACAGCTCAGGGTACAGCGCAGGTTACAGCTCAGGGTACAGCACAGGTTACAGCTCAGGGTACAGCGCAGGTTACACGGCAGGGTACAGCACAGGTTACACGGCAGGGTACAGCACAGGTTACACGGCAGGGTACAGCACAGGTTACAGCTCAGGGTACAGCACAGGTTACAGCTCAGGGTACAGCGCAGGTTACACGGCAGGGTACAGCACAGGTTACAGCTCAGGGTACAGCACAGGTTACAGCTCAGGGTACAGCACAGGTTACACGGCAGGGTACAGCACAGGTTACAGCTCAGGGTACAGCACAGGTTACACGGCAGGGTACAGCACAGGTTACACGGCAGGGTACAGCACAGGTTACACAGCAGGGTACAGCACAGGTTACAGCTCAGGGTACAGCGCAGGTTACACGGCAGGGTACAGCACAGGTTACACGGCAGGGTACAGCACAGGTTATACCGCAGGGTACAGCACAGGTTATACCGCAGGGTACAGCACAGGTTACACGGCAGGGTACAGCACAGGTTACACGGCAGGGTACAGCACAGGTTATACCGCAGGGTACAGCACAGGTTATACCGCAGGGTACAGCACAGGGTACAGCACAGGTTACACGGCAGGGTACAGCACAGGTTACACGGCAGGGTACAGCACAGGTTACACGGCAGGGTACAGCACAGGTTATACCGCAGGGTACAGCACAGGTCCGGTCAGTAGCTCCCTCCTTTTCTATCTCGGCCTCAGTGGCCTCCTCCTCCTCCTCCTCCTCCCCTCAGTGTTTTTTGCTGCCGTCAGCGCTAACACATTGTCACAAACCTTCAGAGCAGCAGCCTTCACACAGCCGACGCCTTCTGAGGTGACATTAGCGGAGCCGCCGTGGTGACAGGCCCGTCCCCCGAGGAGACCTTCCGCCAGAGGCTCCCGAGCCCCAATAGCGGAGGGGACGGATCACTCACGGCCGCACCCTGCACGCCGACGCTGTCTGCACACCTCACAGGGAAACAGCGTCACGGCGGAGGGATACACGGCAGGAACCGCCGGTGCAAAGGTTCACCCATAACAACCAGAGAACGTATTCGCGTTATAAAAGAAAGAATGGTGGCATTTGATTGGCTGCAGGATTTCCCGCCTTTTCTCTGTCCCCACCCAAGCTTCATACCTATGAAGGGACGCCCCTGCGGAGGGATACTCTCGGACTATACAAGGCAGTGCGCGCGTCTCCCGGGAGTCTGTGTGACAGGAGGCTGGATGGAGGGCGACACACGAGGGAGACCCCTCAGCTGAGGGAAGGTGGCACATTTGTGTCTCTCCACCATCTTGTCACCCTTGAGGGTCGAATTCTCCTCACATCTGTGTGATGGGAGGAATGACCAGGTGTGGGCGCAGCAACGGTGTAATGGCCGGAGCAGGTGGAGTATACCTTAGTGTAGAGCAGAGCAAGGCGACACTGGCTGTGTAGGTGGAGGGGTCCTCTATGCCGCCCTCGCTGTGTAGGTGGAGGGGTCCTCTATGCCGCCCTCGCTGTGCAGGTGGAGGGGTCCTCTATGCCGCCCTCGCTGTGCAGGTGGAGGGGTCCTCGTCGCCCTCGCTGTGCAGGTGGAGGGGTCCTCGTCGCCCTCGCTGTGCAGGTGGAGGGGTCCTCGGCGCCCTTGCTGTGCAGGTGGAGGGGTCCTCGGTGTCCTCGCTGTGCAGGTGGAGGGGTCCTCGTCACCCTCGCTGTGCAGGTGGAGGGGTCCTCGGTGTCCTTGCTGTGCAGGTGGAGGGGTCCTCGGTGTCCTCGCTGTGCAGGTGGAGGGGTCCTCGGTGTCCTCGCTGTGCAGGTGGAGGGGTCCTCTGTGTCCTCGCTGTGCAGGTGGAGGGGTCCTCTATGCCGCCCTCGCTGTGCAGGTGGAGGGGTCCTCGTCGCCCTCGCTGTGCAGGTGGAGGGGTCCTCGTCGCCCTCGCTGTGCAGGTGGAGGGGTCCTCGTCGCCCTCGCTGTGCAGGTGGAGGGGTCCTCGTCGCCCTCGCTGTGCAGGTGGGGGGGTCCTCGTCACCCTCGCTGTGCAGGTGGAGGGGTCCTCGGTGTCCTCGCTGTGCAGGTGGAGGGGTCCTCGGCGCTCTCGCTGTGGTGGTAGAGGAGTCCTCGTCACCCTCGCTGTGCAGGTGGAGGTGTCCTCGGTGTCCTAGCTATGTAGGTAGAGGGGTCCTCGGTGCCCTCGCTGTGCAGGTGGAGGGGTCCTCGTCGCCCTCGCTGTGCAGGTGGAGGGGTCCTCGTCGCCCTCGAGGTGCAGGTGGAGGGGTCCTCGTCGCCCTCGCTGTGCAGGTGGAGGGGTCCTCGGCGTCCTCGCTGTGCAGGTGGAGGGGTCCTCGGCGTCCTCGCTGTGCTGGTGGAGGGGTCCTCGGCGCCCTCGCTGTGCTGGTGGAGGGGTCCTCGGCGCCCTCGCTGTGCTGGTGGAGGGGTCCTCGTCGCCCTCGCTGTGGTCGGTGGAGGGGTCCTCGTCGCCCTCGCTGTGGCGGTGGAGGGGTCCTCGGCGCCCTCGCTGTGCAGGTGGAGGGGTCCTCGGCGCCCTCGCTGTGCAGGTGGAGGGGTCCTCGGCGCCCTCGCTGTGCAGGTGGAGGGGTCCTCGGCGCCCTCGCTGTGCAGGTGGAGGGGTCCTCGGCGCCCTCGCTGTGCAGGTGGAGGGGTCCTCGGCGCCCTCGCTGTGCAGGTGGAGGAGTCCTCGGCGCCCTCGCTGTGCAGGTGGAGGGGTCCTCGGCGCCCTCGCTGTGCAGGTGGAGGGGTCCTCGGCGCCCTCGCTGTGCTGATGGAGGGGTCCTCGGCTCCCTCGCTGTGCCGATGGAGGGGTCCTCGGCTCCCTCGCTGTGCCGGTGGAGGTGTTTTCGGCGCCCTCGCTGTGTAGGTAGAGGGGTCCTCGGTGCCCTTGCTGTGCAGATGGAGAGGTCCTCGGTGCCCTTGCTGTGCAGATGGAGGTGTCTTTAGCGCCCTTGCTGTGCAGGTCGAGGGGTCGTTGGCGCCCTCGCTGTGCAGGTGGAGGTGTCTTCGGCGCCCTCACTCTGCAGGTGGAGGTGTCTTCAGCGCCCTTGATGTGCAGGTCGAGGGGTCCTTGGTGTCATTGCTGTGCTGGTTGGGTGGTCCTTGCTGTGCAGGTGAAGGAGTCCTCGGTATCCACGCTGTGTAGGTGAAGGAGTCCTCGGTATCCATGCTGTGCTGGTGAAGGTGTCTTCGGCGCCCTCGCTGTGCAGGTGGAGGTGTCTTCGGCGCCCTCGCTGTGCAGGTGGAGGTGTCTTCGGCGCCCTTGATGTGCAGGTGGAGGGGTCCTTGGTGTCATCGCTGTGCTGGTTGGGTGGTCCTTGCTGTGCAGGTGGAGGTGTCTTCGTTGCCCTCGCTGTGCAGGTGGAGGTGTCTTCGGCGCTCTCGCTGTGCAGGCGGAGGGATCCTCGGTGCCCTCGCTGTGCAGGGGGAGGGATCCTCGGTGCCCTCGCTGTGCAGGGGGAGGGATCCTCGGTGCCCTCGCTGTGCAGGCGGAGGGATCCTCGCTGTGCAGGCGGAGGGATCCTCGGTGCCCTCGCTGTGCAGGTGGAGGGATCCTCGGTGCCCTCGCTGTGCAGGTGGAGGGATCCTCGGCGCCCTCGCTGTGCAGGTGGAGGGATCCTCGGTGCCCTCGCTGTGCAGGTGGAGGGATCCTTGGCGCCCTCGCTGTGCAGGTGGAGGGATCCTTGGCGCCCTCGCTGTGCAGGTGGAGGGATCCTTGGCGCCCTCGCTGTGCAGGTGGAGGGATCCTTGGCGCCCTCGCTGTGCAGGTGGAGGGATCCTTGGCGCCCTCGCTGTGCAGGTGGAGGTGTCTTCGGCGCCCTCGCTGTGCAGGTGGAAGTGTCCTCGACGCCTTAGCTGTGTAGGTAGAGGGGTCCTCGGTGCCCTTTCTGTGCGGATGGAAAGGTCCTCTGTGTCCTTGCTGTGCAGGTCGAGGGGTCCTCGGTGCCCTTGCTGTGCAGATGGAGGTGTCTTTGGCGCCCTTGCTTTGCAGGTCGAGGGGTCGTTGGCGCCCTCGCTGTGCAGGTGGAAGTGTCCTCGACGCCCTAGCTGTGTAGGTAGAGGGGTCCTCGGTGCCCTTGCTGTGCAGATGGAGGTGTCTTTGGCGCCCTTGATGTGCAGGTCGAGGGGTCCTTGGTGTCATCGCTGTGCAGGTTGGGTAGTCGTGCAGGTGAAGGAGTCCTCGGTATCCATGCTGTGCAGGTGGAGGTGTCTTCGGTGCCCTCGCTGTGCAGGTGGAGGTGACTTCGGCGCCCTCGCTGTGCAGGTGGAGGTGTCTTCTGCGCCCTCGCTGTGCAGGTGGAGGTGTCTTCGGCGCCCTCGCTGTGCAGGTGGAGGGGGTCCTCGGTGCCCTTGCTGTGCAGGTGGAGGGATCCTCGGTGCCCTCGCTGTGCAGGTGGAGGGGTCCTCGGTGCCCTCGCTGTGCAGGTGGGGGGGTCCTCGGTGCCCTCGCTGTGCAGGTGGAGGGGTCCTCGGTGCCCTCGATGTGCAGGTGGAGGGGTCCTCGGTGCCCTCGCTGTGCTGGTGGAGGGGTCCTCGGTGCCCTCGCTGTGCTGGTGGAGGGGTCCTCGGTGCCCTCGCTGTGCAGGTGGGGGGATCCTCGGTGCCCTCGCTGTGCAGGTGGAGGGGTCCTCGGTGCCCTCGCTGTGCAGGTGGGGGGGTCCTCGGTGCCCTCGCTGTGCAGGTGGAGGGGTCCTCGGCGCCCTCGCTGTGCCGGAGGAGGGGTCCTCGGCGCCCTCGCTGTGCAGGTGGGGGGGGTCCTCGGCGCCCTCGCTGTGCAGGTGGAGGGATCCTCGGTGCCCTCGCTGTGCAGGTGGAGGGGTCCTCGGTGCCCTCGCTGTGCAGGTGGGGGGGTCCTCGGTGCCCTCGCTGTGCAGGTGGAGGGGTCCTCGGTGCCCTCGATGTGCAGGTGGAGGGGTCCTCGGTGCCCTCGCTGTGCTGGTGGAGGGGTCCTCGGTGCCCTCGCTGTGCTGGTGGAGGGGTCCTCGGTGCCCTCGCTGTGCAGGTGGGGGGATCCTCGGTGCCCTCGCTGTGCAGGTGGAGGGGTCCTCGGTGCCCTCGCTGTGCAGGTGGGGGGGTCCTCGGTGCCCTCGCTGTGCAGGTGGAGGGGTCCTCGGCGCCCTCGCTGTGCCGGAGGAGGGGTCCTCGGCGCCCTCGCTGTGCAGGTGGGGGGGGTCCTCGGCGCCCTCGCTGTGCAGGTGGGGGGGTCCTCGGCGCCCTCGCTGTGCAGGTGGAGGTGTCTTCGGCGCCCTCGCTGTGCAGGTGGAGGTGTCTTCGGCGCCCTCGCTGTGCAGGTGGAGGGGGTCCTCGGTGCCCTTGCTGTGCAGGTGGAGGGATCCTCGGCGCCCTCGCTGTGCATGTGGAGGGGTCCTCGGCGCCCTCGCTGTGCATGTGGAGGGGTCCTCGGCGCCCTCGCTGTGCATGTGGAGGGGTCCTCGGTGCCGTTGCTGTGCAGGTGGGGGGGGGTCCTCGGTGCCCTCGCTGTGCAGGTGGGGGGGGGTCCTCGGTGCCCTCGCTGTGCGGGGGGGGGGGATCCTCGGTGCCCTCGCTGTGCAGGTGGAGGGGTCCTCGGTGCCCTCGCTGTGCAGGTGGGGGGGGTCCTCGGTGCCCTCGCTGTGCAGGTGGGGGGGGTCCTCGGCGCCCTCGCTGTGCAGGTGGAGGGGTCCTCGGCGCCCTCGCTGTGCAGGTGGGGGGGTCCTCGGCGCCCTCGCTGTGCAGGTGGAGGGGTCCTCGGTGCCCTCGCTGTGCAGGTGGGGGGGTCCTCGGCGCCCTCGCTGTGCAGGTGGGGGGGTCCTCGGTGCCCTCGCTGTGCAGGTGGAGGGGTCCTCGGTGCCCGGCAGGCCAGGTGAGCGGAGCCGGGTGAGGGGCGGCTCCCCTGGAGGCTGGAGGATGGCGCAGGGTGGAGGAGGTTGGTTTATGTAAATATCTCAAGTTCCTGTGACTTTCTTTGCCACAAGCTGCTCAGTTCCAGCGAGAACAGTATAAGCGGCGGCTGCGGAGCTCGGGATCTGCCGGGATCTCCCCTCCTTTGGATTACCGTCACCGGACGCGCTGATGTTACCGGTGCTCCGTTCGCTCTGGACCTTGTGGATATTTGCTTTCCTCGGGCCCCTCTCTCTGCAGGACACAGAAGGATCGCCGGGGTCGTATTAGGTGAGTGAGCCGCCAGGTCACCCTGCACCGGGTCGGGCTGTCACCCTGCACCGGGTCGGGCTGTCACCCTGCACCGGGTCGGGCTGTCACCCTGCACCGGCTCCGCTGTCGGGAACACTTGTTACTTTGTATCCGCCGCTGCCTCCTTTGTGCTGGGGACATGTATCGGGAGGCGGGGGCCACCTGTGTGGTGACGGGGGCAGGTGAATCCGGCTCTGTGCGACCCCCGATATACACAAAGGGATGTGAGCTGAGGAGCAGAAAGGGGGCAGAGGAGACCCCGAGAGGGACAGGTAGGAGGGGATGGAAGCTGCCGAGGACCTTCTGCAGAAGTGCGAGGACCCTGGTGTATATTGTGTGTGTGGAGACCCCAATGTATGGTGTGTGTGTGTGTGTGTAGACCCCAATGTATGGTGTGTGTGTGTGGACCCCAATGTATGGTGTGTGTGGACCCCAATGTATGGTGTGTGTGGACCCCAATGTATGGTGTGTGTGTGGAGACCCCAATGTATGGTGTGTGGAGACCCCAATGTATGGTGTGTGTGTGTGGAGACCCCAATGTATGGTGTGTGTGGAGACCCCAATGTATGGTGTGTGTGTGTGTGTGTGTGGAGACCCCAATGTATGGTGTGTGTGTGTGTGTGGAGACCCCAATGTATGGTGTGTGTGTGTGTGTGGAGACCCCAATGTATGGTGTGTGTGTGTGTGTGTGTGGAGACCCCATTGTATGGTGTGTGTGTGTGTGTGTGTGTGTGGAGACCCCAATGTATGGTGTGTGTGTGTGTGTGTGTGTGGAGACCCCATTGTATGGTGTGTGTGTGTGTGTGTGTGTGGAGACCCCATTGTATGGTGTGTGTGTGTGTGTGTGTGTGGAGACCCCAATGTGTGTGTGTGTGTGTGTGTGGAGACCCCAATGTATGGTGTGTGTGTGTGTGGAGACCCCAATGTATGGTGTGTGTGTGTGTGGAGACCCCAATGTATGGTGTATATTGTGTGTGTGGAGACCCCAATGTATATTGTGTGTGTGGAGACCCCAATGTATAGTGTGTGTGTGTGTGTGTGGAGACCCCAATGTATAGTGTGTGTGTGTGTGTGTGTGTGGAGACCCCAATGTATAGTGTGGGTGTGTGTGTGTGGAGACCCCAATGTATAGTGTGTGTGTGTGGAGACCCCAATGTATAGTGTGTGTGTGTGTGGAGACCCCAATGTATAGTGTGTGTGTGTGTGGAGACCCCAATGTATAGTGTGTGTGTGTGTGTGTGTGGAGACCCCAATGTATAGTGTGTGTGTGTGTGTGTGTGTGTGTGTGGAGACCCCAATGTATAGTGTGTGTGTGGAGACCCCAATGTATAGTGTGTGTGTGTGTGGAGACCCCAATGTATAGTGTGTGTGTGTGTGTGTGTGTGTGTGTGTGTGCAGACCCCAATGTAT